>NC_090930.1:905614719-906239109 GCF_040938575.1 Ambystoma mexicanum
CTGTGTTTGGATTTGCTTCTAGGTGGTCTGTGTTGGTAGGTGTGCACAATGTTTGCTTCCATATGAGAGGCCTTGTGTGCACATGGTGTAACAATGCATTGGACATGTTGAGATTGTGTGAGTTGCTGGAGAAGGTTTGGAGTTCTGTTTTTTTGGTCTAAGTGTGGGGGTGTTATAGGTGTTGTGTCTACATAGCAAAGTTGGTTTGTGTGTGGAATGTTTGCAGGAGTATGGAGGGTTTTAGTATGGGTTAATGGGGGATAGAGAGTGCATTCCTCATGGTATGTGTTTAAGTCACAGTTTTGCAGGTTGCTTGTTGGGTAACTGAAACCCAGTGTGCCATGGTCACCTATGTTATGTTTCTCTTTGACAGTGGCCTATGAGTTAATTTCATTTTTGAATAATGTTTGAGTTCAAGGCATATGTCATTGCTTGATGTCGGGATTCAGTTTTGTCTGTAGATGGAGATTTTTGTTTGCAGGAATTATGCTCAATGGCCATTAATTGTTCTGTGGAGAATGCATACTATTTGTAAATAGATCCTTTTTGTGACTAGTAATCAGTGTAGGGATCTTAGTGCTGGAATGATGTGCTCTTTCTTGTTGAGTCTTAAAAGAAGTCTGTCTACTGAGTTCTGGATTCACTGTAGTTTTTTGGTGAGTAGTCAGGCATGTCAAGCTTGGTGCTTTTTGCATAGTCTATTCTTGACATGACAGGTGAGATGTGGCAGCTGGTAATCTTTTTACTTGGACTGGCGTAAATATTTGCCATTAAAATGGATGAGCAGCTGAGTGTTGTGAGGGAGCTCAAACTACCCAAGAGGTGTACGGATGGTTTCTCCCCCGAGAACATTGTTTGAATAATGGGTTAATAATGGGTTAAAATGATACATTACGAAACAGACATTCTGTGAAAAATTGAGTAAAAAGACAGTTTGCAATACATTTTGTAGGGTAACACAGGAAAGAATCCAATAGATGCAAGGCACTAACATTGCACAATAGCATTTCCCAACACATTTGCTTGATACATTTCCCCACAATATCTACCTGTATAAACCATATGTTCATGCTGGCTGTGCCCATATGTTTCTATGCTGCTTGTACCTATTTATGCCATTATTCCCTTATAAGATCATACCCACCTAAATATGCCAGTAGCTGCACATAAAAACATACTCCTGTTAGTTTTGCCATTAAAAATCCCACACCACAATAACAAAACATGTCCGATAGGTAATAACACGTATGTTTGCTTTATCATAGATACCCAATAAAAATACCATGCCACAGTAAGAAATGGCTAGACTGGCTGCACCAAAATGCCAATCTAGTGACATATTACCATTGAACATGCTTGCTTTATCATAAACAATCATTAACAAATGACATTCCAGAGGCAGAACATGTAACCAGACTGGCTGCAGCAATGCAGCCCAGTGTGACCACGCAACAACACTTATCATGCAAGCATGCACACAGGGGTGCAAACTATCCAAGGGAAACCAGGTTTCCCTTTGACAGTTCAAGCCATCCCAGTGACACTCTGAAAAATGCTTACTGCAGCAGAAGCAGTGCTTAGTGTTTTTACTGTTCTTGTTTGGCAGCAGCTCATCCAAAATGGTTCTATCGATGCCCTGTCACCCATTATGGATGCCCCCTGCAAGTGAGATAATGGTAAGTGTTCTTGTAGGTGGCAAAGCATTTTCTTTACTACTGCTTAAAGGATTCTGAGATTGTTAACTACTTTGGCTGCTTTTGATCTAGTTCCCATTTTCATAGGACAGGGTATGAGCGGTTGAGAGAAAGGTTTGGTCTATGTAATTGCTGGTAGAGATTTGCTTGATGGTTTTAGTGCCATTTCGTATTTGTAAAATCTAAGTGTGGGTCATTCGATGAGTTTCATGACAGAACCCATGTACATGTTGAAGAGTAATGGTGACCATTGTAGAACTACAGATGTGACTACTCATGAGGTTGAGCTGTAATGGGCTAGCCAGTTGCTTTCAATTCTTTAAGTGAGGATGGATTTAATTGATTGTAGTGTGATGTTGCTTACCCTTGTATCTTCTATTCTTTCGATGAAGTTTGCTTGGTAGACTGTGTAAAAAGCTGCTGAAAGTTCTAATCTTATGCGTTAAGAGGCAGTGTTAGAGTATTAGTTCATTTTTAGGTCATATCAAATGGAAATTAGTGCTGATTTAGTCCCATTCATCTGGCTTGTGCCTATGCCAGTGGATGGTTGGTTTCCACGTGTTTGGATTTGCCCATGTACATGTGTTTTCTAGGATTTTGTCTGAGTAAGGGATGTTTTGTATTGGTCAGTAATTGATGAGGTTGTCTGTGTTTCCTCTGGGATATTTGAGAAGGAATTTAATGTAGGCAGATTTGAAAGTTCCTGTTTCAGAGAGTGGTTCATGAACTTGCAGAATAATTGTGCAGGTATTCTTTTGCTGAGGATGGTCTTGGAGATTTCTGGTGGGCAGTAGTCTGTTGGGTAATTGGATTGTTGCTGTCTTTCAACAGTTCAGTAAACTCTTCTATGGATCAGAACTGTAGTGTATTCTGTGAATACATTAATGGTAATATTTTTGCTTATGTCCTTGAACATTGTTCCAGTGGCTTGCTTGATATTTGCAAATTTATTTAGAGCCATATATGTTTTGGTACTTTGTGATGTCATCAATGACATTTGTGATGTCATCTTTGATGTCATGGGTGTTAGTCTTAGCAGTGCACGGTGGTGGCGTCAGTTATGGTTGCTTAGCATACCATACTGGCGAATTTCAAGGGTTTTTTCGGTTTTACTTGGAACCATAACGTCCCTTTAACAACATTTTTTTACTGAATATATATATATGTATATATATATATATATATATATATATATATATATATATATATATATATATATATATATAATATATTCAGTGAAAAAACTTTGTTAAAGGGACGTTATGGTTCCAAGTAAAACCGAAAAACCCCTGAAATTCAGCAGTTATGGTAACATAAGCAACCATAACTCGCGCCACCGTGCACTGCTAACACTAACACCTAGGACATCAAAGATGACATCTACCGCCATGTCCGCGGACATATCGAAAATCTGAGCGTGGTGAATGTAAATTTAAATAGTGTGCCCCATTTCCCCTTTGAAATTGGCTCTGAAAAGAGCCGTTTTTTTTTTTACAGATGCTTGACAGACACCTGTTATTTTGTATTTTTTTTCTTGTTTTTTTTTCTTACTTTACCCCTAAAATCTTCACATAACCTTCTCCAAAGCAACCCTTACATTCCAAAATAGAAAGGCATTTCCCGTAAAAGATAAAGAAATGCCATCTTCTTTAAAATTAACAGCATTACTGGCATCAATATTCTCATTACAGACGAACATACCACCTCTAAGCATGAAGGCACACATGCCTCGGTTGATGACACACCTAGCAATGTTTTGCTGAGGACAAAAAACGGAACTATTGTCCCATATTGCCCTAGGTAGTAATCCAGAAAAAAATTACTTTCGCATTTGGAAGGATCTTCATTACGGCTTGAGCCAAGCGTTCCAAATCAGCCAACAAAGTAGGGGCACTGACGTTGCCCAAATGGAAAGCAACATAGTGCAAAACTACCACATGCGGACTATTCATCGTGGCCATATCCTCACAAACTTGTACAATTCCCTGTACATTGCAATCAGGCACAGTGCTCCACACCACCTCCACTCCTTTCACATCAAAGTTCTTTGCAACATGCCTGCATTGAGCGTACTGTTGTAAACCATACACAAACATATCTCCAAGCACCAACACCCTGACTTTCTCTACTTCTGCCATCTTCACCACACACAGTCTCTTTCAACACAAATCCACAACCTCGACATCTGATTGGCTGATCCGTACAGTCTTCTTTCCATGTTGGATTTCCTGGAAAAACCCGGATGTAGCACGCCCTTTCCACGAACAGCCGCGCTGTCCGCGGACGGCGTCCACTTTACTCTCTGTGCCATTCCCTCATTGCATACAGCTAAGCAATCACACAATACGAATAACGTCCTCAGAACACCCCCATTTTGTGAATTTTCGAACATTTCAGGACAACTATCATTTCATTATTCAACATATTAACATTACAAATATTATACTTTCATCTTGTACTCTGCACACAATGCTATGTTTCTCCATTAGTAGCTCAGTATACTAGATAGAATCCCATAATACAATGCTATTTATATCAATGCATCGTTCAAAGCACTAATAACGGTATGATATTTATTGCAATATCTTGACACTTTTTTCGCAACATTATAATAAAAATCCCTAGTACACAAATTCCATGAAAAGTACATACACATGTGATGTCATCAGTGATTTCATCAATGACATTTGCGATGTCATCTTTGATGTCCTGGGTGTTAGTCTTAGCAGTGCACGGAGGTGGCGCGAGTTATTTTTCATAGCTTACCATAACTTGCGATTTTCAGGGGTCTTTCGGCTGTACTTAGAACCATAACGTCCCTTAAACAAACTTTTTTTAATATCACGCAAACAATATACAAACATGGTGTGCAAAAACCAACTTCTCACAGATGGCTTTACACAGAATGTTGCAAAGTAAGAATTTATGCTCATTCACAGTGAAGGTCAGCTGCTTCCATTTTTTTCTCGGGCCGCGGAGAGGCTCACGAAGCGGACTATAAGGTTGTATTGTGTTTTGACCTTGACAGACAGAGATTGTGATGAAAGACTTCTCTTGAAGGAGTGTTGCTAAAACGTAAGAGAAGATAAGGATGACATTTCTGAAATGAAACCACTTTTATATATTATATCACTATGCGAAAGATCGTTCGCACACGCGGAGTCGTATTTTGGGACTGCACTACTCGTAGACAATGGAAATTGCAATTGTACTGTAAGTAACCCTTTAGATTATTTTATACCAAATATAATTACAATAGCGTAGCATTAAAGACCGCTCAAGTTGAACTTGTTCGTTGAAAGTGGCATAATGTTTTCTACCGCACACTATCACCGCCGAATTGATCCCCTGTCGTTTAGAGGGCTCTGAAAAAGGCAGACGACACAGGGTGGATTAATAGAAATAATTTAACCGGTCTCTACTCGCTGTGCCACTTCCCTGTAGCCTGTCAAGTGGCACAGCGAGTACAACGCTCGCTTTGACATCCTTGCACAGCTTGCTAACGCAAGTTCGAATCCCGGCAAGGCCAAACTCAGCCTTTCATCCTTCCGTGGTCGATAAATGAGCACCACACACCGTGGTTCATAATAAGCACCGCTTAGATACCTCACGGTTCTTAGCGCTATATGAATGAGAAAATATTATTATTTTATTATTAACATACTCCATTGCACTATCTTCGATAGCAAATAGTTTCACGCCCTAATAAATAAAATGATGATTTTTAATGAAGATCGGCTGGTGAGACTGATTTATGTTTTTTAAAACAGGTATGTGGCACCATTTTGCCATTTTTACTAGCGGCTACAAAAAACATACCAACCAATAGGGTGGTCTAATGGCTCGTTGTTGGAGCAACCTTCCGATTATCAGAGCGACCATTTACTGCTTTTATCATAAACCAACAGCCTATCTACCGCAAAGGAAAAACGCGTGGCTCAAAATAAACTTTTGCTGATCGACAGCAGAGACAATAGCAAATCGCTGAATATTCACTAAACATTTCATGTGAAATAAATGTACTTTACCAAATGTACAATCCTGCTGTTTACTTTTAAACCACAGTTTCATATTGCGAATTGTGGTGCACTGAGTTGTAAGCTGATCTAACACCCTCTGTACCGCAAAGGAACATCGCGTGCCTCAACATGAACTTTTGCAGATCGACAACAAAGACAAATGCAAATTGCTGAATATTCTCTAAACATTTGATGTCAAATAAATGTACTTTACAAAATTTACAATCTTGCTGTTTGCTTTTAAATCACTGTTTCATATTCCGAATTGTGGTGCGCTGTGTTGTGACATAATATGTGTTGTCTTCCGGGTTCTGTGTAAAGCCACTTAGGACTGCAGAGGACTGGGCGCGTTTGATGACGTACCCTGTAAAGTCACGGAGAGAGGCGGGGAATATGAATGCTTTGATAATATCAGGCTTAGGGGCGGGAGATATGATTTAGTGTCGCAAACGCAAGTCAGCCAGGTCAATAGCGCCAGTCATAGGATTATCACATAATGCCGGCGCACACCAGCCGGATTTATCGTTTCTTTAGTGGGCAAAAAGTCGGTTGACGCCCATAGGAAATTGTACTATTAGCGGACAAAAGGAGTGGTCTTAAAACACTTTCACCCTGACAACGAACAATACAAACAACATTCTCAGAACACCCCCATTTTGTGTAATTGCAACCATTTCGGGACACCGCGAGTGTTCTTAGAACACATTCAACTAGACAGATTACAATACGGACAGCGTCCTGAGGACACCCCCAGTTTGTGTATTTACGAACAATTAAGTACACCGCGAGTGTTCATAGCTCATTTTTACCTTCCTTGCGAACAAAAATGACACATACTCCGTCCTCTAAACACCCCACCATTTAGTTTATTTACAAAATGTCAGAACAGCCGTGTTCTCCGCGGACAAATTGAACACAACAAAAACGTCTAGCACATAAAAAAACAAAACATTGAACCTATCTCATACTCCCCCACCCTCCCCAAACACTCTTACACACCAACACACGGCACTAAATACAATTTTTTATCTACGTTTCACAGCGCTGTACGCGGTCGACGGCGAATACAAGATGGCGGGCGCAACAGAAAATCTGACGCGCTCCACGCCCCTCGCCATCCAATCAGCGAACACGTCGCATGTCCGCGGACATGACGCAAGGCCATGGGGAAGTCCGTCCACAAAGTGAACACAGATATCACTAATTGTTTTGCCTTACGTTTTGGTCATTTTATAAAAAACTACTGGACGGATTTACACCAAATTTGCAAAAGCACGTTTCGGGACCAAGCCCCCGCTCCTGCCGCAAATTTAAGTGTAAATCCGTCCAGTGGTTTGGCCTGTGGCCGTGCGCAAAGTTTTTTCCCATTATGTCTATAGGAAAAAACACAAGTTTTGGGACCCCCCTATAACTTTACCCCCCCTGGACGAATCCTCACCAAACTTTGCAAAACAATTTAGAGTGGGCCATATACGTTTTTTGCAAAGTTTGGTGAGGATTCGTCCAGAGGGAGCAAAGTTATAAGCCACCCAAAAAATGCTCTTCCTATGGAAACACCAACTTAACCATAACTACTTGGACGCTACCGCGTCCATGTAATATATATATATATATATTTATACATGTATTTATTTATTATAGGGCCTGCAGTAGCGGCCATGTAGTTATGGTTAAGTTATTCAACCCATAGGAAGAGCACTTTTTGGGTGGCTTATAACTTTTCTCCCCCAGACGAATCCTTACCAAACTTTGCAAAACACGTATATGGTCCTGCCAGAACTTTTCTGGAAAATTTGGTGTGGTTTCGTCAAGGGGGGGCGAAGTTGTAAGGGGGTCTCAAAATTTCATAGATGCAATGTAAAAGAAATTTTGCTCATGCCTACAGCCCAAAACCACTGGACGGGTTTTCACCAAATTTGCGGCAGGAGCGGTGGCCTACTCACAAAAGCATGATTTTGTAAATTAGTGTAAATCAGTCCAGTAGTTTTTTTTTTTTTAAATGGCCCGAAAGTAGGTAAAATAAAATTAGTGATATCTGGGTTTGGTCCGCTGACTAATTTCTCTGTTTGGTCAGCGGACGGGCCTCCGATTGGCCCACAGGCAGACGTGATGTCCCACTGATTGAATAGTGAAAGCCGTGAAGTGCGTCAGATTTTTGGAAATGCTCACCATGTTGGATTTGCGGACATCCGCCAGTGTCCGCGAACATCGCAGTAAAATCCTATTAAAAAACACAACATTGCACTTGTCAAACTCATCAAACAATCCTAGGGATTTAAGGGGTGATGAGGATGGGATGGGATATGGCCGTAGGAAGCCAAAAAACAGGAGTTTTTCATCCCCAAAGTCTGCGAACAGTCTGGATGCCCAGGTACAGTACTGTGATGTTCTTAAACACTTCCAATGTTCGGGGACATCTATGCCTATTTCTGCATTACAGGGTTGGTGAAAAGCAGTTTTTGGATGGCTTATAACTTTTGCGCCACTTAATGAAACTGCATGACATTTTGGAATCTTATTCTAGACCTGATTATGAATGGTTTTAGAAAGTGTGGAGCTGTTTTGTCAAGAGGGAACACAATTAGAGGGGGGTCCCAACATATTGTAAAGGCTCATAAATGAGGTGCCATTTGATGGATCTACACAAAAGTTTGCAAAAATATTTTAGATCTAGATATACATGTATGTTGTAAAGTTTGGTGGGATTTTGTCAAGAGGGGACTAAATTAGAGGGGGTCTCAAAATGTTTAGATGTCTTATAACTTTGTTGCAGATTGACGAATAAGGACAAATGGTTTCAGAAAGATTATTGACCCAACCTTGAATGTTTGTGTAAAGTCTGAATGGATTTTGACAAGTGGGGGCTAACTTATATGAATATTGTATGTACATACATTTTGACACTTTTGAAAAAATAAAACATATGCGGATTTCCAGCAAACTTGTATAAGGAACATTGGCAAGGACCTTAAAGCATGGTTTTGCCAATGCCCGTGTTTTATTTTTTGACAAATGTCATAATGTAGGTACAAAAAATTATGATATACCTTTGGTGACTGAGGTATAGTCTGTGGCCATGGGCAGGGCCAGATTGTCTGGGTCATGGCATAAGGCAATGAATCGGACAATCTGGCTACTGGCCATGACCACAAGGGATGAAAAATGGGGTTAAAGTGGCCATGCCCACTGGAACCGGCTATGTGGTAAAGTTATTCGAAAGTGGGAAAGGTTTGAAAGGGAAACACATTTGCTCGTGGTAATATGGTCATAGGGTTCTTTCTTCACCTTCTGCAGGCTTTCATGGAAAGGGAAGAGGGGCTCTGTACAGAGCCCCACCTTCCCTTTCCATGGTGGGCATCTTGGAAAAGGATCTTCCTTCCTAAAGTGGGATGCGGCAGGCGAATCGATGTAGGAAGAAAAATACTTTGTTTTTTTTAGCAGCCCGGGCTCCCACCTTGGGAACCCGAGCTGCTAATGGCTTTCTTCCCCCATTTCAGGGGATCGAAAGGGGGATAACAGTCCAGAGCCCTCATTATCTGCCCTCACTTCACTTAGCCCGATAGCTCTGGCTGCCGGGCCATTTTCCCCCATTCCAGTCCCTGGAATGAGAGATGAACGCCACATTATTTCCATTAGCATAACACAAAATGGTAATGGAAATGTTGGAAAATCTTGTTGAGTCTATGTACTTTACTGACAAATGTAAAATAGATGGAGTCTACAAGATTTTTTTTTTGTTCTATTTTTTAGCTGTGAAAGGTGATTACTAAATTAACCTTTCTTTTGTTGTTTTTTTGCAGGAGCGGTTAGAACGTAAGATGGGGAGGGAAATGAGGAAAGAGGCACCAAGCACTAATATGGAGGGGCAGGTGGAAAGGGGAAGATGTTGCGTGTGTGTTACTTCTAAGGTAGGGGACAGTGTTTCTCATGATCCTTGATTACAGCTTCAAAAGCACCTTGAAATTGCTTCCCCCTGCAGAGTGGTATGTTGCAGTACCTGCAGAGGACTGTTGTCTTTGAAAGATATGGATCAACAGCCTCTTGTATTGCTTGCAAGGTAGCTGGTGGGATTTCGGGTCCCACAGAAGTTGGCTGCGTGGTTACAGTATTGGTTGTGGAAGATGAGGTGGAGGAAGACAGCATACTACTTGCTAAGAAAGGAAAAACCTTTCTGAGAGCATTGCAGTGGTTGGATTTGGTGTGGTGGCACATGCAGGTGGTCCCCCAGGAGTAATGTCCTGGTAATCCACGACTGATAACAAAGTTACACTCAGTGCATTTCACTTTGGTAGCTTTAGCCTTGTATTACATTCCCAACTGTGGTAAAGAATTTCCCCACCCATGATTCTCTCTGGGTGCTAGAGGTAGGCACTTCCTCTTCCTCCTCTTCTTGGTCCTCTTAATTGTCTTTAGAATTACAGCACTTTTTTTGTTGTGTAGGTCTTCCAGCTGGTGGTGGTGGTGGTGGCTCTTGGGGAGGAGGGATGGCAATAACTGATGTCCTTTTTAAGATAAATAGCAGTTTTGCTAATATTCTTCCAAGTATGTTCTTTGTACTAGATTGTTAATGGATAATGAGTAAGAGTAGGTGTCAGAGCTGTGCAACTGTACATTTTGAGCTTGAAAGTTCCTAGATCAGTAGAAAATGCAGCTCTGAACTGCCCACGAAGTACAGACCTGATCACGAAGTGCAAACGCGTTCATGGACACATCATCATGCCACGCTTGTGCGCATGGTCACGTGACGCTGTCCGGAAGGTCCGTGATGACGTCAGCTGTTCGGGGATGTCGACGGATGCAAAAACAGTGCAAAAAGTTTCAAAAAGTGTACAGAGGTGTTAAAAATGATGCTAGAAAGTGAGAAATGGCAGAGTTTTAATGTGAAACTTTATAAATTGGACAAAAATGTTGCTATATTGGGGTAAGTATGATATTAGTAAGTTGTAGGAAAATAGCATGCACTGGTAAAACTCATGAAATTCACTGAAACATTTTTGTTAAAGGGACGTTATGGTTAAGTTCCACTAATTGAAACCTATTAAATTCAATGAAAACACTTTGTTAAAGGGACGTTATGGTTACAAGTAAAACCAAAAACCTAAGAAATTTTCCAGTTATGATAATCTAAGCAACCATAGCTCATGCCACCACTGTACACTGCTAAGAATAACACCCGGGACATCAAAGATGACATCACAAATGTCAATGATGAATTCACTTATGATATCACATGTGGAATTAATTTTGATGAAAAAGTCCCTACAAGGGGTTGTGTTTATAATGTTGGTAACAAGATGTCAGGGTGATCGGGAGACCTATCATGAGGATCAACAGGAAGATGAAGATGAGTTGATGAAGTCTCTATTTCCAGCGCCCAGTGTGAGTCCTGGGTGTGGTGGTTTTTCCTAACCGTTGGGGGTGTACCAAAGGCTCCGGAAGCCAAGGTGAGATGCACTGAGTGTCATACTCTGTCACGGAAATATTGGGCGATACTCGTACAGGACAACCTCCATGCACCGCCACAACAAATCCAACCACCTCGGTGCTCTGAGAAAAGCAATACCTTTCTCAGGGAAAAGGAGGTTGACGGCCTCTACCCCATCTTCAATCATCCTCGACTCTAACATCCCTTCTGCCATCATCCTACTCGATCTCTCTTCTGCCTTTGACACGGTCAACCATGCCATTTTGCTGAACCGTCTCCATGATAACCTGTGTATAACTGATCAGGCCATGGCCTGGATGACTTCTTTCCTCTCTGATCAACCCTCCCAGGTCCAACTGGGGTCCTTCCTTTCCTCTATCTCACTCTCTACCTGTGGTGTTCCCTAGGGGTCTAGCCTCTCTCCCTGGCTTTTCAACCAATACCTGGAACCTCTTGCCCACCACACTGCTGCTCTCTACCCACATGCTGCTTGCACTATATCTGTAACATCATGGTGGTACTATTGTACTCTACAATTGTAGACTTTTTTTTAAGCGCTTCCAATATTATATTTGCCTATCATATTTCTGCTGTACCCCTAACTCATTCCCAATGGGATGGCCCACCTTCTCATCCCAAGGCTATGTAAAGGCGCTTTACTCCACTTTCTCTAATCAAATTTCATTGCTCGACTCTAAGGTTCACAATGTGTATTTTCTTGCTTAATAGCGCAATTTCTGAAGGATAATTGAATAAAGCTAAGGAACCAGATAAAGAGGAGGTTGCCATTAAGGGTTTTCTCTTCCTTTCTTCTAATTTCTCAGTGTTTGTTCCTCAAGGACAGCAACATATCTCTGACAAACATCATGTCTGTTCCATTTCGTTCACCCATTCTCCCCCAATTCAGCCTCTCCATATTTCCCTTTCCCTTTTTCCTCTCCTCAGACAGACTACGGTCTGGTTTAACACAGTGCGGAGGGACACAATTTGCTCACCCATGGACAATCATGCAGTGCTTTAAGAACATTACAGCAGTGATTCTCGCAGTGTAAAAGCCAAATAACATACCATAAGGAAAACATGCTATGGCTGAACGCTTTATTGAAAACAAAATGCAACTTGAAAGTACATGTTTGTTGCCATATGAAAGGAAACATGGTGACTTGAATTTTAGTATTTTATAAGGACATGATACACAGGAAGTGTATTACTGATCATATGAGAGATCAAGCATATTTATGAACAGAGCAACATATTTTAAGATTGTTAATGCAAATAAAACTGTACTGAAATGGTATGTTTCACACATTATTATGCTTGACAAAAGTTCATACAATCAGAAAAAGGAATTGTCAACTTGGGTTGGAGAGCACTAGCATTGCCCTCCCAAACAATTAGAAAAGTTGCACAGAAAGTCACATGCCGTGCCTCCCATGCATTCCCCATAACCAACCACATGACAAGGCTCCACACAGTGGCCCACATCCTGAGTGGGGCAGTCCCGAAACAAGGTTGCCTGTAAGGTCACCGGCACACATGTCACTGGACCAGCATACTCAGCATGAGGACCCATTACAATGGCTGCCAGGGCCACATGCCCAACTGGCATGTCCATGGCATGGGCATCGTCCCAGGCAGGCTGAACTGGCATGGAAGCACTGGTGCCGCTAGCAAAGCTGCTGGTGTCACAAATTCACCATTCCCAAGTCTGCCACATGAACACCTGAGTCGCTGTGACTACCAATGACCCTGTTGCACGGAGAAGTCAGGCGGCAGATCCACAGTCACGTGGCCAGCCACACACTGCCCGATGCACCCGCGAAATACGGCCAACCACAGAATGGGCCTCATTACCGGTCCGGCGGCAACCCGCCGGTGCTACCGGCGGGTTGCCGCCGGACCCGTAAAAATGTAACTGTGCCTGACTACCCGGTGCCACCGGCTCATTACGAGTCCGGCGACTGGGAAGTCCGGCGCGGGTAAAATTGTAAATCCCCATTACCATAGGTTGCATGGGAGTGGGGACACAGAAACACTGGTACCGTTGCTAATGGTACCAGTGTTTTTATAACAGATTTGCCTACCTTGACCGCTGCGCTAGGCAGGGTCAGACCTGTCGGACACAGCGGCTCCGGCAGGCAAACACGTAGTTTGCCGGACCAGAAACAAGCAGGGGTGGACTGGGAACTAAAAGAGGCCCTGGAAATAATTACTGGGGACCAAAAGAGGCCCTGGAAATAATGTTCAAAGTGGCCCCATATGACACATTTTCAGCAAGTCCAATACTTTTCCTATGACAAAATAAGGAAATACCACACAAAAGAGGCCCAGGGTGCAGAGGCCCACCGGGAAATCTCCAGAGTTCCCTATAGGCCAGTCCACCCCTGGAAACAAGGGTGCCAGTGAGTTTACCGGCACCCTTGTTTCTGGACCTGCAAATCTGTCATGAGGCCCAAAGAGTCGCAGTGTCACTTGTACACTGTATCACACAAACACCTTGCAGGCAACCCCATACACACCTGCTGGTCCATGGATTCACAAACAATAACTCATAGCGACACATCAACATGTCAAAACGTACATGCCAAAACAGTATGAAAAAGCACCAAACCCCCCCACCCCAAATTCTACGAGTGGTGCAATAATATATTCTAACTCCAATCCTAGAATATGTGGGCAAAGTACTGGATAGTGCATTTAAAAAAGTTGTTTTTGTATAAGTGTCTCAATATAAATGTATTGTAATAAAATGAACAACATGCACTCTGTATACCCATACCTGCATGGTCACCATGTTGCATGTAACTGTTCATTTGGTGGCCCTGCTGGTCACTAACATCCTGCCTTTCATTAACCCACAGGCACATCATCTGTCACGGACGGTGGACAACTGGACACGTCGAGGAGCACCAGACGTGCAAGGTGGATGAGACCACATTCATCTACCATGTCACTGACTCCAGTGATGTGGGTGAAGCAGGAGATGCTGGTGTTGACATGGGGAATGATACAGACCACACACTGGATGTGCCAGATTCATTCAGCCCCAGCGGCATGTCCAGCCCACAGCACTTACCCTACCCCTGCATCAGGGAAATGGAGGGGCATCTGAGACGCATGTAGGAATGGCAGGACACCCTCACTGCCCTGGTGCAGAAGCACCTAAAGGAGGCCCATCTCATGAGGGAGAGCACACGGGCCACAGGGCGTTGCACTGCTCGTGCACTTGGGTGGTCAACTGCTTCCATAGTTGTGTTGGCCAGGAGGGCCCGTGAAGGGAACAGCATGATGTCCACAATAGCAGAAAAAATGGTATTAGTCCTCCAGGACGCCTGGACAGAAGGGGCGGTGGGCAGACACCAGCACCACACCTGCGAGCTTGCAACGGGCTCCCCAAGGAGGTGATTCATGTGCCTGTCAGGCACAACACCCAGATTGGGCCATGTTGCCAGGCATGGCCGCAAGTAGGGCTACCTGATCCCGATGGCATGGATGTCACATGGTCAGGGAACACTTGGACTAGGTGTGACTAGTTGGGGAGGGGGAGGCTGGAGGTAGAGTTGGGAAGGGGAGGAATAGCTGGGGAGGGGGAGGGATAGTTAGAGATGGTTGGGGAGGGGGAAGAGGGAGGGATAGTTGGGGAGGTATGTTTTTGGGCCACCTGCAGTTACTTTACTGGAGTGTAAATACACTTGGTGTTGCATACAAATCACGACTGGACATGCCATCTTATTGTGAGTATATTGTGTTTAATGTCATGTGCTCTGCAGTTTTTGTCACCAGTCCTACACCATGAGGCTGTGAGAAGTGTTAAAAAATAGTGATCGATGAGTGCACCATGGCCATCCATGCCCTCCCGGCGTGGTCGCAATGGCATCTCATCATCGTTGTCATCGCCATCATCCTCTTCATCAGGGTCCATGTCCAGGGCAGTGGAAAGTTGTGTCTTATACATATGTTGTGCAACATTGCAAAGCCCAGGATGATCGTGCTCACCGTAATGAATGATGTACATAAGGGCACCACCTGATCTGCTGAAGCAGCGGAACCTTGCCTTAAGCAATCCAAATGTCTGCTCAATAGTGCCCTGTGTCCATATATGTGCACCCTTTTAGGCCTCTTCAGCCATGTCCTATGGTCATCTGACGGGTGTCATCAGCCATGACATGAGGGGTTATCTGGCATCACCTGCATGGGAGGTACCGAAGGGGGATGCAATCATTATGGTGCCACTGTCATGTCAGTGAAGTGTGCATTGAGTCATTTCACAAATAGCAAGGCACAAGACATAGCAAATGGCACAGATGACCCTATTGACTGGTGCAATGTCATACTTAATGGCACATGCAAATTCAAATGGTTGGTCAGTCATTTTATCTGAGACTTATCTGAGTACTTAGTGTCTGCAGCCATACATGGCAATGGTCCTGAATGCTTCTACGTGTACTTATGTTCATATGGCTACAAGGGTGCGTGGCCGCCTACCAGGAGTCTTGTATATGGTACAGTGCTACAAATCAGGCTGTCGCTGCCGCAGCACCAAAGAGGTTTGACTGTGCTGGGTTCTGTGGGCCCGGTAGCCAGTGTGCACACGTGAGCACCAGCACTGTTACCAACGGTGCTGATCCTCCCTTGTCATCATTTCCACTACCGTGGGATTCATGGTAAGGGGGACGTACATTTTTCCGTCTCCTTGCTTCCTGGGCCACCTGTTGGCACCGGGAAGCAACATGCCAGAAAAATATTACAAGCCCGGCGGCAATCCGCAGGGTCCACCAACAGTGTTACCGGCGGCCTCGTAATGAGTCCCATTGTAATGTGCATCTATTTTGGATATGGGTACATGCGTGCAGTGATATGTTTTTCGTTGATCAATCATGATGCAGCATGGGTGTGGTTGTCAAGCATTGTCAATATAGGGTACTTTTTGAGGTGGGTGTATGCACTGTAATGTGCAATTGGGACTTGCTGTACAGTTGTGTAGGGGATGGCGGCATGTTGATTGGCATAGCTACAATTGCCTTGGTCCATTTGAAGGGTTGTTGACTGGGTGGTTTGGAGTCACTTTTCCATCACTGATTCTTGCACGCCTTGCCATGTTGGACTATGCCTTCTGACCCTTCTATGCTCTTCACGTGAGCCCATGCTGTGTCTGTTTACGTGGCATACATTGTTCATCACTACCATTCATTCCTGTATGCCACATTCTGGTTTGCATTCATGTCACATGCATATGGATATATGCTCCTGTGACAGGCATGTGTACTAGCTCCATGCTGTGGGGTTCACTGCTGGCGGTGAGCAGGATTGCATTCACTAGACGTGCCTGTTATGTAGTCGGTGGGGGATATACCCAGTCTTATTACAGGGATTTGTGCAAACGGTGAGATGCATTCTGGTACATGTACTTTTGAGATGCCTCTAAGTCTTTACTATGATTGGGATTGGGTGGGATCCCTCTGCCCATTTGATACATGTGTGCCATGCTATTCAACTCAAGGATACTGTTTGAGTTGCATTAAGTGCATGCTCTGGTGCCTGTGCATGCCCCCCCCTACACAGAGCTCATGCATTGGTCAGTCTACTCACCCAACAGCCAGGTGCACTGTGGTTAGTGTGAATTTACCCCTTCCCCCAACTACACAGAGCTCATGCATTGGTTATTCTACTCACCCAACAGCCAGGTGCACTGTGGTGAGTGTGAATGTACCCCCCACTACACAGAGTTCATGCATTGGTCAGTCTACTCACCCAAAAAGCCAGGTGCACTGTGGTGAGTGTGAATTTATCACCTCTCTACACAGAGCTCATGCATTGGTCAGTCTACTCACCGAACAGCCAGGTGCGCTCACTGGTGTACTGTGCCATGTACTTTGGCAGTGTGGAGTTCTTCAGTACCATTGAGTCATGGGTAGATCCCAGAAACCAAGCACAACAATGGGTGATGAGGTCTTCAGCATCACAGACCATCTGCACATTTAGGGAGTGGTACCGGTTTCGGTACACTACCTCAATGGCATGTCTGGGTACCAGCTCCACATAGGTACAATCCAACGCACCAATGAAGTTGGACATGCCTGCCACAGCATGGAAGGCGACTTGGGTGGCATTCACCTGGGCAGGTGTTCGGGGTAGGGCAATTTGGTCTACAATAAGGCATAGGAGTGCATCCAGAACCTGGAACACGACCCTTCTAAAACAGGGTTGGGACAGCCCCTGCAGCACACCCATGGTATGTTGGTATGCTCTGGTTGCCAGGAAATGCAGTACCAACACTACCTACAGCAAGGGGGGTTTGCAGTCCGTATGTTTATCAGGCTGGCTAAGTCGTCATGTATCAGGGTGACCATTGATGTTATGGTCTCCCTGTCAAGCCGGTATTGGGTGTGTATTTGGCTTGGAGTCAGGGTCCAGGGCATTGCCCCGATACGGGGAATTGGTGGCTGCTTGCAGGCTGCTGCCTGCTGTCCATTGCTGTTCTGCATAGCTTTCTGGTTCCTCATTCGCCTCCTGCGCCTCCGCTGCCTCTCTGCTCCTTCCTCTTCTATCCCTTCTTGCAGGGCCCCCAGCCCAATTGCTGCTACTGCATCTGCCAGCAAGCATAGTTGTGTTGGGAGGGGGGTTGGGTGTGTTCCTTTTCTGCATTCCCAGTGGTCAATGGTGTGCAGCTGGGCTCATTTTGGGCACCTGGGGCCTGTTGCTGCACACCTTGGCACTGTTAAATGCATGGTCCGCGATGCCGGTATTACAGGCGCCGTCTTCACTGTGCTAATGCCATTTTTATGGCAGTGTTTCCATGTACTCGGTTCTCTGAATGTTCCTGTATTAGCACTGTGCCGGTGCTTTATGCACGTCCGGTGGCACATTCCACTGTTTACGTTCACGGTGCTACTGGATGGGTTAGCGCCGTGACTGTGGGGTTGCAGTAGCTCTGGGCTGAGCTTGGGTGTTTAGGGTGCCCTGGGGAGATTCTGCGGGTATTGGTCGATCTTCACACTGATAACGAGGTTTGTGTACGTAGTGGGCCAGGTGGGCATTGCACGGCATGCTTTAGGGTGGGGTGTGGTGTAAGGCAGGGTTGTGTGTTGGCCCCCATTTGTTTCTGCCTCTATATCAATGGCCTCTCTCTGGACCTTATTGATGTAATGGCCGACTTTTTGGTATTGGGGGGAAGGGGCTTCCCAGTATTGGCCTATGCGGACGACACAGTCCTATTAGCAAGAACACCTAGGGCCTTACAGGTCTTGATTAATGCCTACTCAACTTTTATGAACAATTTGGGCCTAAAAATTAACACTAAGAAGTCAGCAGTAATGGCCTGTGTAGGAAGAAAGCGTCCAGTGCCCATGAAACCTATGTTATGTGCTGGGGAAATAATCCCTAGAGTCAAGGTGTTTGACTATCTTGGAATCAGTTTCTCCGAGGCCTTAAATGGCAGGGCCCATGTGGCAAAGCAATCCGTAAAGATGTCAACAGATAGGTGACTTATTTAGATTTATGTCAAAATGTAGGGCTCAGCCCCTTGATGTGATCATGAAGATCTATGGTGCACAGACTGTGGCTATCACCATGTATGGTGCAGCCATTTGGGGTTTTCAAAATGTGGCTGAAATCCAGGGTAAATAGAGTAAATTCTTCAAAAATATGCTGGGGCTCCCGACCAGTGCTTCTGGAATAGCTATCCATAGAGAACTGGGGGCAGAGTTTTGGGAGGACCAGTGAGCGATGGCACCTCTTTTTTTCTGGGTTCGGCTGTGGGCCAACGAATACGCCACTCTTTGCCACTTTATCATTCGTACAGTGTTGGGCAGACCTGGCTGGAAAAAAATCCCTTGGCCAGTTTATGTTTCGGCAAACTTGGGGGAGGTTCTAAGTGCCCTCTTCCCGCCTGCTTCTCTAATAACTAAGCAAGAGCGGGTAGCTTACAAAGCCACACTGGGAGACACCGTAGTAAGGAAAAGAATTCTCCTTGAGTATGGTCAGAAACGTGGCCCATTTCACTCTAGTATCAGCAGACTCACCGGAATTCAACCTTATTTGACATGGAGCCCTCATAAAAAAGATAGATGGCTGATTACGAGGGCACGTTTTGATTCTCTTCGGCTACAAGGAAACACGTATAACTGGAAAGGTTTTCCTAATCATGCGGGCTGCCCGGTTTGCGGCTATCAGCGCGAGAACCTTCCACATTTGTTGTTTTTCTGTACAGGGTATGTTGGTATACGCAGAATGACTTTGGCCCCTGCCCTCAAAAAAACAGCGATCCGCTCACATAGGGTTGCACTTGTGTTTCTCTTGAGTGCCGAGACAGTCTTTACATCCTGGGCTCTGTTGACCTTTTTAAAAAGAGCGATGTATTTCAGAAAGAGCTTACTAAAACTGCAAGGTGGTGGAAGCTAGTGCTATGAATTATACATATAATTGGTTGAGTTCTGTCTTCTGCCCCGATTTTATTTCTCTATTTTAATCTGGCCACCTAACATGTAACTAAGTGACAGTCGATTTTTTAATTCTACCTTGCCTACTGTAATATCTATTGACTCTCTTTTTCTTTTTTTCTTTTATATAATCGTAATTTTGATATGTGCACAATTGTACTTTTGTCGTTTAATGGAACTTTTTATATTTCCGAATAAACTTGTTTGATTGATTGATTGATTGAGTAACAGTGTTTCCACTATCGCGAGTCATGATGTGCCGGTCCGGAAAAAACATTGCCAGTATGGTGCTACTGGCCATGCTCTTACTGTACTGGCATGCTTGTAATGGAACCAACAAACAATGGTGGGAACCTCCAAACCCGGCACCTAGAGGTAAAACAATACATATGAAACAGGTGGTGGTGCCGGAAACACGAGAGCAACTGAAGAACAAGGCAAAGGGTATTACATCAAAAATTCATTTTATTGTGTTATAGATTGTAAAAAAGTCTATAATTAATTCATTTTGTAAAACACATCCTATATAACAGACATTCATACATTCATTCATACTAATACAGCTCAATACGGCTCTAAAAGTAGTGCATTTGCATTTTTTTAAAGGGAAATGTGAAGAAAGTGCAACAACTGTTCCATTGTTAGGATAAAAAATACGCTTTCTAAAAAAACAATTAATGGGATCAAAAGCAAACAGATACAAATTCTGTGTAATGGAAATGTCAACAACACTTCCAGTGTTCAATGATAATGGTTCATTCCAGACAAAAGTTATCGACTATTAGTGCCCAGACTGTTGATGCCAAGATAAATAAGTCTTCTTAGTCAAATAGGCTTCTTAATACATAGTTTCGACTTGAATAGTTAACTATGTCTTCATCAGGATAGGGATGAACCTAACAACATTTCTGAAAACCATACACCGGATGGTAAACTGCTCTTGTCTTGACCAGCTTCTCCTCTGTATTAGAGATGCTGGGTCAAATACAGTTAGTCCTCGTTATAAAGCACACTCCAGGAAATTTGTAAACATCAAACATCCCTCAAAAAAGGGATAAATCTCCTTGACTTTGTATAGATGAAATGTCGGCACCGTCTGTCTCTTATCGAGGCCGACTTCGTAGAAATGAAAGAGGGATAGACAGAAAACTCTGACCGCCGTAACGTCCCCACTGTGTCGCAGTTCCTACTCTGCAAGCGATGCAGCTTTCAATATATGGGGCGTAACACTCCCAAATGTCTCCTGTGCAAGCAATTCGAAGATTAAATGAGGTCGCTGTAATATCCCTCTATACAACGCCGCCAGGTGTACCTTGCAGTGAATTAAATACCAACCCTGCATCCAGTAAGTGGAGAATATAGGTGACAATATTGGAAGGAGTACAATCAATTTGCTTGATTTGTTTATTCTGGCACCAAATAACAAATATTTTCCACTTATCAAAGTAATAGTGTCTTGTGTTAGGTTTTCCAGACTCTTTCAAGATGCCCATGCATCTCTGGGGTAAATTGTAATGGCTGAACTCTATGACTTCACGAGCCATGCTGCCAAGTTCATCGAGTTGGGTTGGGGATGCACTGTTTGTCCTCTGTACTGTGAGAGTAGATTGTACCAGCACGGGAGTTTGATGGGGTCACACACCGCCAGTTTGCATAGGTGGGGAAACCATGTTGTCTCGCCCACATAGAAGCAACGAGGATGAGCATCATCGATTCCCTGTGTATCTTGTTGACCACCTGTCACGACCCATATAAAAAAAAAACCTGGCCCACCCATGGGCCAGGAGGGGCCTTGGATCGGGTCTCAAACAAACTCAGGCATCCTTTGCTGAAGCCCTCTTGGGGTCAGTCCTGGCGCCGTTGGCGCCAGGCTCATATTTCGTCAGGACTTGTGTTTTGGGACTACTTTATTTCCAGTACCAGCCAACATGGAGGCACCCACATAGCTTGGTTCCATTGGAACCAAGCTATGCGGTATAGTGTTTTGGGTGTGGTAGCCTAGGAACTACATTACCTGGACTACTTTTCTGAAGCTATTTAAACCACACCTGACTTGAAGAACACTCTTCGTGTTACTTTGCAATCCTGCAACGTGACGCTCATCGTGTTCAGCTGCACCTGCGAACCTCGGAAGAACAGCATCTGAAAAACAAAAGGACATCGTTAATAGCAGCAGCTTACCTGTGATTCCACCGGTAGCTGCCCTCCGCTCCTGCAAACAGCATCCAAGGAACAGCGAACCTCCCGGACAGTCGGATCGGCAAAAAGGAGAGAAACAGGACATTAGACATTTACAATTGTGCCGGCAGCTTACCTCACGAGTCGCCCATCGACCAGCATCGCCTTGGGACTTCTTGCTCCGGGTGAGCACCGCAACCTACGGGAACAAAAGACAACAGGTTAGCAAAGGCAAGGCATCATAGCACTGCGCATAGCGCCTACTTACCGCATCAAGGCACTTTCGAAGCACCATCACCTACCGGCGAGTCCCAACTCAGCCAACGTTCCACAGCGAACTTCCGCGCACCTAAGGAGAGAGAAAAGACATTACTTAAACCCAAGAAAGGCATACAAGTATAACAGTAATAAGACCTACCTGAAAGACTCTAAAGGGCCTGCATCAGTGAAGTAACTAGATCGCACTTGCCCACAAAGGACAACGCGCCCCTGCCAAGAAGGCAGGATGGAGAGCACGCCAAAACCCATAACAAGGTGAGGAAAGGTCCGGGGAGGGGCTGCAGGCATACAGGGTGTTGGGAGGCTCTTACCCCAGTTGCCCAGTCTTGAACATTCCCCACCTGTATTCCAGGCAGAACTTCTGATCCGCTGATCATACCTGGAAGCGGCTGAGAAGGATACCAGAGTCCCCACAGCTGGGTGGCAGCCCCGTGGATACCATGTGAGCTTAACAGAACGCGAAGCCTGCCAAACCAATCCACCTGGGCCCCATGGAAACATCAGAATTAGACCAATTGGCCCAATTGTTAGGAAAACTTTGTGCTGAGGTTCACTCTGCCAGACAGGAGACTAACGCTCTCCGGAGAGACTTATTGGTGACTAAAGAGCGTACCGAAGATATCAGCAGACAAGTCTTGCAATCACAAGCAGGTCAGACACCTCTACCTGGGAACAACCCACTGATGCAAAGTCCTACCATGTCATCCACTGTCTCTACTCCGGTACAAGTTGTGTTACCAGGTACAGTTCCTTTGGCACCACCGGAGAGGTTTGCTGGTGATCCATGAAAATCGCAGCTTTCATGAATCAGTGTCATTTTCGTTGCAGGCTGGGAGCATTCCCAAATGACCAAGCCCAGGTAGCCTTTGTTTTATCATACCTAAGTGGCAGCGCCGCAGATTGGTCGGTACCATTGGTGTCCCATGATGATCCTTTATTACATGACTTTGGGGAATTTCAGAGGGAAATGGAAAAACTTTTTGCATACCCGAGAACAAGCTGTGACAATGAACTCCTTTCCCTCCGACAGGGGAATCAGGATTTGTTAAAGTGCATCGCTACTTTCAACCGATTGGTTGCTGAAGCTAGGTTCCCTGAAATCAAAAGAACCACGTAGTTTCATTGGGGCTTGGGAGGCGAATTAAAAGACATTCTAGCTCAAGTGCTTAATCCTCCCAGAGATTATTCTGAATTCATAGACTTGGTTGTGCAACTGGACCACCGGTTGCAAGACCGAAAAGAAGACAGTTCTAAAATGGACCCTCAGCCAGAGTACGTTCGACCTAGAGACAGTGTAACTTGAGTGCAAGAAAATACTGTGGAGCCCATGCAAATCAGAGGGGTACGACCCCCGCTAACAAAACAAGAGTGAGATAAAAGGAGACAACAACAACTATGTCTGTACTGCGGAAAGTCAGGGCATTTCCTGAGGACTGTCCAGTGAAACCTCTGAGGAAGATTGTTGGAGCCACGGAAAAAGATGTAGAGAAGGAGTGTCAGCCGGGAAACTACCCAGCTCGGCAAACATAGAGGTCAGTTTGTCGACTGAGGGAAAAGAGCCACCGAACTCACACTTTGCAATACCGGTAATCTTAATTAATAACCAACGATCGTCAAGAATGCATGCCATTGAAGCATACATCGACAGAGGAGCAGTTGGGAATTATATAGATCAGGAGCTGGCTGCAGATATGGGGCTTCCCCTGTGTTCCAAGCCGACTACAGACAAGGTAACCAGGGTGGATGGGACAGAAATCGCTTCCGGACCCGTAACCCAGCACATAGCTGAGATAACCTTGCTGTGCCAGGACGGACATCGGGAACTTATTTCGTTCGATCTCATCAAGGCACCTCAATTCCGGCTCATACTAGGGATGCCATGGTTAGTCGCTCACAACCCTTTGATTGACTGGCGGGCAAGAAAATTAACCTTTCCCATCGACTACTCCCCAGCCTGTTATTACCAAGAACAAAAACCTGCTTTCAGTATCTCTACGACTCCTGAAGTGGCAACTCTGGGAGTGACTAATACCTTGCCTGAGGAATACCACGATTTCCAGGATGTATTCCAGAAGGACCAAGCAAACACGCTGCCGCCGCACAGGCCCTGTGACTGCCAGATCGACCTTGTTCCCGGTGCTCAAGTTCCTTGCGGCAGAATGTATGCTCTCACGGAACCCGAAAACCTTCATCTGAAGGCTTATTTAGACCAGTACCTCACAAATGGATTCATCCGTCCATCCAAGTCCCCTGCAGCTAGTACTTTGTTCTTCGTACCGAAAAAGAAGGGGACTTAAGAACCTGTATTGACTACCGCGCATTAAACCAGATCACTTTGAAGAACCGTTACTCCTTGCCGCTCATCCCTGAAATGCTGGACCAGGTCAAAGATGCCCAAATTTACACCAAACATCGACCTTCGAGGAGCATACCCCCTGGTGCGGGTCAGAAGCAGTGAAGAATGGAAAACTGCTTTCCGCACCAAATATGGTTTGTACGAATATTGGGTTATGCAACGCTCCTGCAGCGTTTCAGTATTTCATGAATGACGTTTTGAGAGAGTTAATTGATGTCTGCGCCCTAGTGTACATAGATGATATCCTAGTGTACTCAACTTCAAAACAGGATCATATCAAGCATGTCCGTTCAGTCCTCTCCAAGCTCCGGAAACATCGTTTATATGCAAAGCTGGAGAAGTGCTTCTTTCACTTCACCGAAGTTGAGTTTCTGGGTTTTATTCTTACTCCAGGAGGCATCAGAATGGATCTTTATGCAGAATGGACCTGCATAAAGTGGACTCCGTTTTGAAATGGCCATCACCAACGTCCGTAAAAGGGGTAAAAGGGGTACAGAGCATGTTGGGCTTTGCGAACTTCTATCGCCGGTTGATACCAGACTTCTCACAGGTCGTACACCCGATCACCATATTGCTACGAAAAAATAATGTGTCTGGACCGAAGAAGCAGAGAAAGCTTTTCAGGAACTCAAGAAAAGGTTCACCTCCACGCCAATCCTGCAACATCCTCGCCCAGATCTTCCTTACATCGTGGAAACGGACACTTCCAGTATAGCGATGGGAGCTGTCCTCTCACAAAGAGATCCAGAAACAGGCCAGCTACACCCAGTGGCCTTTTGGTCGAAAAAATCCTCTCCACCGGAGATGAATTATGCCATCACGGACAAAGAACACTACTTTCTGGGGGCCAAACACACCATTACAGTTATCACAGACCACCGAAACCTGCAATACCTTAGAACAGCTAAAGCCCAGTCTTCACGCCAATTGCGGTGGGCCCTTTTCTTCACCGAATACAAATATGTTATCACTTTTCGACCAGGGGTCAAGAATGGAAAAGCTGACGCACTCTCTCGTACAGGCACTGATGACTTGGTATATACGCCCCCAGACCCAGTCCCCATCATACCGGAAGACAAACTCTTGGTCCTCACTACGGCCTTAACCCAAGTTGAACTGAGAGATCAGATTCAACAAACCATGAACCCAGATGCCTTCCTCGCATGGCAAGCACAAGGAGAACAATATTCCATTAAAGATCACTTACCCTTTTTAAGGATCGGTTGTATGTACCCACCAAGGACTTACAACAACAAATTGTTTCAGGTTATCATGATTCCCTGATTGAAGGGCACCCTGGAATCACCAAGACTCTAGCCAAGGTAAAACAGTACTTCTGGTGGCATGCCTGGCATAAGAATGTCATCCAATATATTCAGTCCTGCGGAGTCTGTGCGCAAAACAAGTCGCAAAAACAAAAACCATCCGGTCTTCTGCAAACTTTGGACATTCCTCCCACTCCATGGCACACTCTTTCCCTCGACTTCATCACTGACCTACCTCCCGGCCAAGGGTTTAACACCATCCTCGGAGTCGTGGACTTATTCTCAAAAATGGCACATTTTATTCCACTGATGGGCCTCCCTGACGTATCTATGCTAGCCAAAGTGTTCCTGGATGGTATTGTCAAACTACATGGCTTTCCATCAGTGCTGATCTCCGACCGAGGTAGGCAGTTCGTCTCCAACTTCTGGAGAAAGTGTTGCGCAATGGCACAAATTGACATCCGGCTATCAACTAGCCATCACCCTCAAACAGACGGTCAAACCGAGAGGACCAACCAGACCCTCTAACAATACCTACGGGACATGATGCATCAGGAACTAAGAGACTGGAAAGATTTACTTTGGATAGCCGAGTACGCATATAATAAGTCCTTGCATTCAAGTTCTAGACAAACACCCTTTTATACCCTTTATGGTAGACATCCACGTACCTCAGAGCTGGATCTCCCAACCAGTTTGGAAATGCCAGCAATAAAAACTCTTCACACCAACATCACTCTAGCTTTCAGAAGGGCCAAAGAACATCTTATTCACGCCAAAGAAAAACAAAAGCAATTTGCTGGCCGCCAAATTTGTACCTATTAAAGGAACCCAGACCTTTCAACCCAGGTACTTAGGGCCTTACACCATCAAAGCAATTATTAATCTGGCAGCCGTCAAACTGGATTTACCAGCTAACCTACAAATCCATCCGGTGTTCCACGTGTCCCTTCTAAAACCGATGCAGCCTGGTACATGGATTGGGACACCACCAAAACCCATACTTATTGACTGTAAGAAAAGATTTCATAATTGTAGGTAATTTTCCTTCCATGTGGCAAATTTTTTTATGTTGTTTTACACCCATATCTAGACTTTCCCGGAGAAGCACAGCCTTACGCCGCACTCCTCTGGGCTTTCGCTCCATTCTTACGGGGAAACCGACATGCCCTTAAAACAGTCAGTACCGGGAGACTTTTGTTTCCCTTAGTCCTTTCCTCATGTTGCAGCTTTTGAGCAACATGAAACAATAATGCACTGTAACTTACATTACAAACTTTTTGCTGTTGTTTTACACCCGTATCTAGACTTTGCCGGAGAAGCACAGCCTTACGCCGCACTCCTCTGGGCTTTCGTTCCATTCTTACGGGGAAACTGACATGCCCTTAAGACAGTCAGTACCGGGAGACTTTGTTTCCCTTAGTCCTTTCCTCATGTTGCAGCTTTTGAGCAACATGATATAAGAGTGCACTGTAACTTACATTACTGAGCTCTTGGGTCTCTAGTCATTCCAATGGCCCTAGAAACACTCGCTGGACTTATCATGAAATGTGCAAGTGTGTCACGGACGGGACTGGTGGCAGCTATCGTTTCTTTGTGTTTTGAACCCCTTTTTGCCATGTTAACCACGCTTCCCGCGTTTGGCCCAAATGGGTGGCCTGGCCTCCAAAATGGCCATGCCACGAGGTTCTTTGTCCTGTTCTCTGACCGTCTTGCCCCTTCACCTTCCCCCAGGTCGAGCCGACCCGGGGCAGTCCTTATTTGGGAATGCACTTTCCCGCGAAACACAATGCTTTCTTGGGCTTCTGCATGCCTTGTGTGTGCCTCCAGGATGTGGGCTGGGATGTCTGTTCCCAATACACATCCTGGGTGCCAGAGAGTCTAGAGTGTCTTGAATGCCTGGGACCACCGTGGTCCGTGATAGGTCCACATATGGTGTGAGTGTTTTGTGAGCAGATCTCCCATTGGGTCCTCTCCGTTTTGGCGCAAAGGGAACTCTAGATAAGAGGAGGCTGGAAACACCACTACCATGTCGATCTCCTGAGTTCTCACGAACAAAGGATAAGGAGGCAAGTATCCTGCAACTAAGAAGCTGAGTTGAGGAATCGCTGGTGACCCGCTGAAGGTTTGGCAGCCTGCACTGCTGTCGTCCTGTGAGACCCCTCTGCCTCTGATCGAACGAGAAGGCCTGTACTGGCGCTTCGACCCTTTAGAATAGTGGGAACAACTATTCTCGGCATCTTCACCAAATCCTGTACGTAAGCCTTCGGAAGCGTCCCTGGGCCATTCTGTGGACTGACCAGCCTACACAGGAACCTTGCTCTGTCACCGCTGTCTGGCTTACTGCTAATCCCGTGTCCTCGGCACTCTCACATGATTCGTACACTTAGCATTCCCAGGTCTGAAGTGAGACGTGTGCTTTGAGACCGGAATACATGCGGTTGCCGAGTTGCCCTGCTGTGGTAACAAACCTGTGCGTGTTCACTGCATTTGGGACACCCTCGACCCTGACTCCTGCTGTCGCAGAATCTACACGGCATCAAGACATCCTGCTGATCACATCTGAACCTGACAGTACCAAAACGGAACCGGAGAAGCCTGGGTCTGCCTGCATCAGGGACCGGTGAGTAGTCAATAACCTAACCGGTCGCCCTCCCGCAGGAGCCTGTGGCTCTCCACCGCTGTCGTAAACAACAACCCTTTTCCGCACTCGCGCCCTGCTTCTGCCCACAAGTGGAGGGCGTGCTGGAGTAGCGGGGAACTGTTCATCATCGTTTTGGTCACCTCTCTGAACTGCCCGATCTCCCTGAAGAGACTCTCCTTTGCCCGTTGGCACCCGCGTGTGCATGTGCTTTTGAACACAAGGCTCCACTCTTCGTAGGGCTCTGACTTCCTTCTAGTTAGGTGGCCTCTGATGTCGAACTGGGTCTAACGATTACTTGTACTGCCTGTTTTCCTCCCCATCTAGGTGGTCTGCATATTTTGTGCTTCTAACTCTTTAGACCCCTTGGTCTTGTATATATATTGTATTGCTTGTGATGTGTTAGTTTATTGGAGTTTTAACGTGATTCTTTACTATGGTCAATGTTACAAAGACCTTGTAATAAATGTGTCTATATTTTTAATATAACACCTGTCTGGAGTAATTTGTAAGCGTCCTTGCTTTGCGTGCTCATTGCGGGCTTTCAGTAACCCTCACCCCTCTTGAGACCTAGTCTTGACCGCCGCCATCACTACCCTGATTGGTCTGGCTTGTCCAGAGGTTACCCTGTTCCAAGAAACTAGGCTGGCCTTCTGAACCTCTGCCCCTCCAGGACAGAGTTCAGGAATCCATCTTAACATTGACGGGGAACCAGAATTTGAAGTCAGAAGCATCTTGGACTCCAAGTACTCAAGGGGAAAGCTTTACTATCTAGTGGATTGGAAAGGATTCAGACCCCAATATAGGTCCTGGGAACCTTGTGGGAACATTTATGCACCACGTCTGATCAAAAAATACCATCAAAACTTCCCAACTAAGTCTGGGCCGGACGCAAGGAACACCTTGAGAGGGGCCTTGGGGGGAGTGCTGTCACAACCCATATCAAACCCCCCCCTGGCCACCCCATGGGCCAGGAGGGTGTTACGCTCACCTGGTTCCCACAGGGGCATCGATCGGACCCGGACAGCTGCGGTCTCCACCAACATGATGCGTAGTGAAGAGATGATAATCTGGACTGGCATGCCTAATCTTGTCTGCTGGACTCGTAGAAGTATTCTCCTGCAAGTGGAGGAAGGGATTTAGCCACCCGTGGACTTTAGTGATGGCCCCCCAACATTTCTCGTTCTCCCCACTTATCACCTCCGATATCCACTTTTGGTAATCTCACCTTATGTTTTTAATTGATGAGCTCTCCATCCTGCATGGCATGCAGGGGCGCATAGATACCAGTTACTTCACTGGGTTGAAGGTACTGGAGGAGTTCCGGAGGAATATTAACTCCAGTGTCTATAAAGTTCAAAGAGTTCAATATGTCCGATGTTCACTCTTGTTCCATTCCCTCGTTAGGTTGCAGCTGGGTCCAAAAGAATATTGCCTGGAGGCAGCTGATGGCGTTCAGGTAAGAGTCTGTATTACCAAACACTGTCCGGTAAATGTTGCATGAGTTTAACTTGCTGTTTTCTCTCCCTTTTTAGGTGCGGCATAGGAAGATGCGGCAAATTAAAGAATAATACCTCCGGTGGTAAAGCAGGTAAGCCTATGGTGGAAAAGAGATTGTCTTTGTCGGTTTTCTCGGCTCACCTTGTTATTCCTTTTGTTTTCCCCCCAGGTGCTGGATTTCGACAAAGAAAATGATGGAAGCAGCGCCGAGTCGAAAGATGTGGTGGACTGGTGAGTATAACGCGGCGCTGCTGCTGGCAAAGCGACGCGTGCTGAAATAATGTCCTTTCCAGGCTCAGAGATGTGCTGGGTCCGGAATCAGGTAAGGAATCAAATAATGTCCCTGATCTAACCTCTTCTCCTTTCTTTTCCTTTTGTCTAGGAGCTCCGGATTCGAGGCGGGCGTGGCAAAAGACTGGATGCTGACTTGCAGACACGGTGAGCATCACGCTGCTGGATGCAGAATAACGCGAAGCATGGGCTGCTGTTCGGGCATGGTTTAAAAAATAGCCTGCAAAGTAGTCCCAGGTAAGAAGTTCCCCAGAACCACACCCAAGTGAAAAATAGTCCCTGTAATAAAATGGTCCCATCCAGGCCTCACGGTGGCTTGGACTCTTTTGCAGCATGGTCTGCATAAGGCAAGTAAAGTTTATGAGCCTGGCGCCTATGGTGCCAGGACTCTTTTCTATGATGAGCCTGGTGCCTAAGGTCTCAGGACTGAATCCAAACAGCCCCCAGCCGGGGCTGTTGGGGTTTTAATGAGTATCTGGATGCCTGCTCTTGGGGCTGATGGACACGATCCGGATGCCCGGGGGTAGGCATCATGACAGCACTCCCCCCCAAGGCCCGTCCTAAAGTTGTTCTTCCCCTTGGCCCTGGCTTGTCTGGGAAGTCCCGATGGAATTTTTTCACCAATCGAGGAGCATGAACATGGTCACTAGGTTCCCATGACCTTTCTTGTGGTCCGTAACCCTTCCAGTCGATTAAATAAAAAAGTCTTGATTTAACCATTTTAGAGTCCATGATGTTTGTTACCTCGAATTCAGGTTCTCCATCTATTAGGATGGGGTCAGGTGGTTTGGTTAATCTTGTCCCGGGTTGAACTGGTTTTAGAAGTGAAACATGAAAGACAGGATGAATCCGCATATTAGAGGGTAGTTCTAATTTGACGGCCACCGGATTGATAATGGCCTTAATGGTGTAAGGTCCCAAATATCTAGGATTAAAAGTCTGAGTTCCTTTCAGAGGTATATGTCTTGTAGCCAGCCAAACTTGGTCTCCGATTCGTCTATGGTGGGGTCTCACTTCTATGTTGATCAGCATTTTTCTTGTATTTCTCTTTTGCTTGTTTCAAATGTTTTGTTGCCTCTTTAAAGGCTTGTGTAATAGTAGATTGCAGATGAGTTACTGCCGGCATTTCTAAATGCTGGGGCGAATCGAGTTCTGAGGTTCGAGGATGATGTCCATATATGGTATAAAAGGGGCTTTGTCCGGTTCCTGAATGTACAGAGTTGTTGTATGCGTATTCAGAAATCCATAAAATGTCCTTCCAATTACTTTCGGTTTGGTGGAGCATACAAAGTAGGTATTGTTCAAGAGTCTGGTTGGTTCTCTCCGTCTGACCATCGGTTTGGGGATGGTGACTGGTTGATAACCTTACGTCGATTTGTGCCAATTGACAACACTTCTGCCAAAATTGCGAAATGAACTGACTACCTCGGTCAGAGATCAATACGGAAGGAAATCCATGTATTCGAACAATAGTTTTGAGAAATTCCTTGGCCAAGATTGAAGCAGAAGGTAAACCTTTTAAAGGAATGAAGTGCGCCATCTTGGAAAAAAGATCCACAATAACTGGAATGGTGTTGAATCTATTACATGGCGGTAGATCTGTAATAAAGTCTAAAGACAAAGTGTGCCATGGTGCGGGTGAAATATCTAAAGGTTGTAAAAGACCAGCTGGTTTCTTCTTTTGACTTTTGTTCTGGGCGCAGATGCCACAAGACAGTACAAATGACTTTACATCTTTTCGCCAGGTGGGCCACCAGAATTTCCTTTTAATTTTAGCTTCGGTTTTTGCAATACCTGGGTGCCCTTCCATCAGAGCTTCATGGTAATTGGAGATGACTTGTTCTTGTAGTTCCTTGTGTGGTAGAAATAGACGCCCTTGATAGTAAGGTAGGTCATTGACAACTGAATAATCTTGGCCCTTTTTAACCCAGTCCTGCAGGGCTGCTGAATCAAAAAGTTGTTGGGTTTTTTAAAATAAATATCTTCTAAGGTCTGTAGAGTAGTTATCCCAAGGATTCTTTGTTCAGGAATTATAGGCACCGGTTCCGGGTTCGAATATGCTTCTCCCATCCCGATTCGGGACAAAGTATCTGCCTTACCATTCTTACAACCTGGTAGATAAGTGATCACGAAATTGAATTCGGCAAGGAATAGGGCCCATCGAAGTTGACGCGATGATTGGGCCTAGGCTGTTTTAAAATTCTGCAAGTTCCAGTGATTGGTGATTACAGTAATGGTATGCCTGGCACCAAGAAGATAATGCCGCCAAGCCTTGAAGGCGGATTTGATGGCTAACAACTCTTTATCGGTAACCGCATAGTTTAATTCGGGGGCCGAGAATTTTCTGGACCAAAATGCTACTGGATGAAGTTGACCGGTTCCTGGATCCTTCTGGGACAGGACAGCCCCCATGGCTAAACTGGATGCATCGCTTTCAACTATGTGTGGGAGCTCGGGGCGTGGATGCTTTAAGACAGGTGCCGACGTAAATTTCAATTTCAGTTCTTGGAAGGCTTTTTCAGCCTCTTCGGTCCACAAGAAGCATTTGTTTTTTCTCAAAAGTGCTGTGATGGGGTGTACAACATATGAGAAGTCAGGAATAAATGTGCAGTAGAAATTAGCAAACCCAAGCATGGTTTGCACCCCTTTAACTGAACTGGGTGATGGCCACTTGAGAATTGCGTCCACCTTTCGAGAATCCATTCGGACTCCTTTTGAAGGCAGGATAAATCCAAGGAATTCAACTTCTGTAGCATGAAAAACACATTTTTCCAATTTTGCATATAACTTGTACTGGCATAGTTTCTCAAGGACTGCACGAACGTGCTTAACATGGTCTGATTCTGAGGAGGAGTACACTAGAATACCGTCTATGTATACAACAACACAGACGTCAATGAGTTCACGAAGGACATCGTTCATAAAATACTGGAAGGCTGCTGGTGCAATGCACAACCCAAAGGGCATCACCTGATATTCGAATAATACATAATTGGTGCAAAAAGTGGTCTTCCATTTGGCGCCCTTCTTTACACGTACCAGATGATATGCCCCTTGGAGATCTAATTTAGTGTAGATGCAAGCATCCTTTACTTGGTCTAGTAGTTCAGAAATCAGAGGCAATGGATATCGGTTCTTCACCGTGATCTGGTTTAATGCGCGGTAGTCTATGCACGTTCTGAGGTCACCTTCCTTTTTGGGCACGATGAATAAAGCTGAAGATGCAGGGGACTTAGATGGACGAATGAAGCCTTTAGCAAGGTATTGGTCCAAGTATTGTCGTAGGTGACGGTTTTCGGGTTCCGTAAGGGCGTAGATTCTACTGCATGGAGGTTGTGCACCGGGTATTAGGTCGATTTGACAATCGTCTGATCTATGAGGTGGTAAGGTGTTTGCCTGTTCTTTTTGGAAAACATACTGGAATTCTTGATATTCCTTCGGTAACTGCATGACTGGATTAGCGACTGTGGCCAGGCTTTTGTTCAAGTTTTTTTCCGGGTAACAGGTGTGTGCACACTCCGGGAAGGTTACTCTCTTCTCTCGCCAATCAATACAAGGATTATGTGTTTCCAACCAAGGTATCCCCAGTATTATTTGGAACTGCAGGGCTTTGATTATGTCAAACACAATAGTCTCTCGATGCCCATCTTGACCCAACAGTGTCATCTCTGTGGTGGAATGAGTTACAGGCCCAGAGGCAATTTCAGTTCCATCGACTGTGGTGATAACATCCAAAGTGGTCTTTTTGCAGAGAGGTAGATTCATCCTAGAAGCCAATTTGTGGTCCACATAGTTTCCTACGGCCCCGCTATCAATGTATGCCCTAACTGCATGCACACGTGATGGCTGCCTTGGATCAATAAGGACCATTGGTATGATTAGGTGCGAGGTCTGAGTGTCCTTCTTTAAGCTCGGCAAGCAGACCTCTATGCTTGTCGGGCGTGGTTGTTTCCCGAATCAGGCTCTGTTTGATTTCTATCAGCAACTCCGACTACTTTCTTGGATGGTTTTATAGGGCAATCCCGTAGAAAATGTCCTGAGGCCCCACAGTACAGACACAACTGCATCTGTCGTCTCCTTTCTCTTTCTTTTTGAGTTAAGGGTCCCTTAACCCCCCCGATCTGCATTGGTTCTGATGCATCTGTTCCTTTGGGAGTAACATTGGGTTTAACCAATACCCGATTCTCGAACTTAGCTCGATCAGCTTTTCTATTCTGAAGTCGGTGGTCTAGCTGGACCACTAAGTCTATATATTCTGCGCAATCCTGAGGTGGGTTCACAACTTGGACCAAAACATCTTTGAGTTCACCCCGAAGTCCACGATGAAATAATGTAATTCGCTTTACCTCTGGCCATCCGGTTTCCACCACCAACCTATTGAAGGTTGCGATATAAGTTAGCAGGTCCTGGTTTCCTTGTCATAGGGATAGAAGTTCATTATCCAGGGCCTGTCCCTGTGAATGTCTGGCGAATAATCTTTCCATGCTCAATTGAAAACCATGAAAATCCCGAAGAAGAGGGTCATCCTGGTTGACTAATGGAATTGACCAATCCGTTGCGCTGCCACTAAGGTATGACAGTACAAAGGCTATTTTGGCTTGGTCATTTGGAAAGGCTCCTGGTCTGCATAAAAAGTGCAAGTGGCATTGGTTCATGAACACGGCGAACCTTTTCGGGTCCCCAGCAAAGCTTTCGGGTGGAGCTAAAGGAATGCTCCCTGGTAGAACCACTTGCAGAGGTCTGCTCGATGAAACGGGGGTGGAATTCCCCCCAAGTCCAGGTAGTGGTGTTTGCCCGGCTTGGTTTTGCAGCAGTTGTCTGGCAAGATCATCAGTGCGCTCCTTTGACACAATCAGTTCTCTCCTGAGGGCATTAGTTTCTTGGCGCGCGGAGTGCACTTCTGCCCTAAATTCTCCTAACAATTGGGCTAGTTGGTAGGTTTCTGAGGTCTACATTATGCCCGGGTGGGGATTTGTAGATAGGTTTCGCATTCTGTTACGCTCATGGGGGCGTCGATCAGACCCAGACAGCTGCGGTCTCCACCAACGTGATGTGTAGTGAAGAGATGATAGTGTGGACTGGCCCGCCTAATCTTGTCTGCTGGACTCATAGAAGTATTCTCCTGCAAGTGAAGAAAGGGATTTAGCCACCCGTGGACTTTAGTGATGGCCCCCCAACAGTTCTCGTTCTCCCCACTAATCACCTCCGATATCCCCTTTGGGTAATCTCACCTTATGTTTTTAAATGATAAGCTCTCCATCCTGCATGGCATGCAGGGGCGCGTAGATACCAGTTACTTCACTGGGTTGAAGGTACTGGAGGAGTTCCGGAGGAATATTAACTCCAGTGTCTATAAAGTTCAAAGAGTTCAATATGTCCGATGTTCACTCTTGTTCCATTCCCTCGTTAGGTTGCATCTGGGTCCAAAAGAATATTGCCTGGAGGCAGCTGATGGCGTTCAGGTAAGAATCTGTATTACCAAACACTGTCCGGTAAAAGTTGCATGAGTCTAACTTGCTGTTTTCTCTCCCTTTTTAGGTGCGGCGAATTAAAGAATAATACCTCTGGTGGTAAAGCAGGTAAGCCTATGGTGGCAAAGAGATTGTCTTTGTCGGTTTTCTCGGCTCACCTTGTTATTCCTTTTGTTTTCCCCCTAGGTGCTGGATTTCGACGAAGAAAATAATGGAGGCAGCGCCGAGTCGAAAGATGCGGTGGACTGGTGAGTATAACGTGGCACTGCTGCTGGCGACGCGACGCCTGCTGAAATAATATCCTTTCCAGGCTCAGAGATGTGCTGGGTCCGGAATCAGGTAAGGAATCAAATAATGTCCGTGATCTAACCTCTTCTCCTTTCTTTTCCTTTTGTCTAGGAGCTCCGGATTCGAGGCGGGCCTGGCAGAAGACTGGATGCTGACTTGCAGACACGGTGAGCGTCACGCTGCTGGATGCAGAATAACGCGAAGCATGGGCTGCTGTTCGGGCGTGGTTTAAATAGCCTGCAAAGTAGTCCCAGGTAAGAAGTTCCCCAGTACCACACCCAAGTGAAAAATAGTCCCTGTAATAAAATAGTCCCATCCAGGCCTCACGTTGGCTTGACTCATTTGCAGCATGGTCTGCATAAGCTAAGTAAAGTTTATGAGCCTGGCGCCTATGGCGCCAGGACTGTTTTCTATGATGATCCTGGCACCTAAGGTGCCAGGACTGAATCCAAACAGCCCCCAGCCGGGGCTGTTGGGTTTTAATGAGTATCTAGATGCCTGCTCCTGGGCTGATGGACACGATCCGGATGCCCGGAGGTAGGCATCATGACAGAGGGGCCTTGGATCGGGTCTCAAACAAACTCAGGCATCCTTTGCTGAAGCCCTCTTGGGGCCAGTCTTGGCGCCGTTGGTGCCAGGCTCATACTTCGTGAGGACTTGTGTTTTGGGACTACTTTTTTTCCAGTGCCAGCCAACATGGAGGCACCCACATAGCTTGGTTCCCTTGGTATAGTGTTTTGGGTGTGGTAGCCTAGGAACTACTTTACCTGGACTACTTTTCTGAAGCTATTTCGCGTTACTTTGCAATCCTGCAACTTGACACTCATCGTGTTCAGCTGCACCTGCGAACCTAGGAAGAACAGCATCTGAAAAACAAAAGGACATCGTTAATAGCAGCAGCTTACCTGTGATTCCACCGCTAGATGCCCTCCGCTCCTGCAAACAGCATCCAAGGAACAGTGAACCTCCCGGACAGTCGGATCTGCAAAAAGGTGAGAAACAGGACATTAGACATTTACAATTGTGCCGGCAGTTTACCTCACAAGTCGCCCATCGACCAGCATCGCCTTGGGACTTCTTGCTCCAGGTGAGCACCGCAACCTACGGGAACAAAAGACAACAGGTTAGCAAACACAAGGCATCATAGCGCTGCGCATAGCGCCTACTTACCGCATCAAGGCGCACTCGAAGCACCATCACCTACCGGCGAGTCCCAACTCAGCCAACGTTCCACAGTGAACTTCCGCGCATCTAAGGAGAGAGAAAAGACATTACTTAAACCCAAGAAAGGCATACAAGTATAACAGTAATAAGACCTACCTGAAAGACTCTAAAGGGCCTGCATCAGTGAAATAACTAGATCGCACTTGCCCACAAAGGACAACACGCCCCTGCCAAGAAGGCAGGACGGAGAGCACGCCAAAACCCATAACAAGATGAGAAAAGGTCCGGAGAGAGGCTGCAGGCATACGGGGTGTTGGGAGACTCTTACCCCAGTTGCCCAGTCTTGAACATTGCCCACCTGTATTCCAGGCAGAACTTCTCAGCTGATCATACCTGGAAGCGGCTGAGAAGGATACCAGAGTCCCCACAGCTGGGTGGCGTCCCCGTGGATACCAGGTGAGCGTAACACCACCTTCCTCATCAGAGGGGTTGGTGGAAAAGCGTAGGCAAACATCCCTGACCAATTCATCCATAGAGCATTCCCCTTGGAGCCTAGCTGGGCGAACCTGGATACGAAGTCTGGGCATTGCCTGTTTTCACTTGTGGTGAACAGGTCTATAGTGGGGAAACCCCAATGAGAGAAGAGATCTTTTACGACTTCTTTGTGTAGTCACCATTCGTGTTCCTCTGGGAGGGGATCTCTGCTCAAGGCGTCCGCTAGAGAATTGAGATCCCCTGGAACATGTTAGGATGACAGGTAAATGTTCCGTCTGAGTGCCCATCTCCAGATTTTCTGGGCAAGCTTGGACAGATTTGGCAAAAGAGTGCCCCCTTGTTTGTTTATATAAAACATTGCTGTTGTGCTGTCTGTTAGGATCTGCACTGACAGGTTTGATAGGTGGGGTTTGAATGCCTGAAGCACTCTGAAGACTGTCAGATGTACTAGCAGGTTGATGTGATTCTGAGCCACTGTGTGAGACCACAGACACTGAGCTGTGTGGTGAAGGAGGTGAGTTCCCCACCCTGACAGGGACGCGTCAGTTGTGACGACAGCTTGTATTTCTGGATCGTAAAAGGGTTTCCCCCTTGTAAGATTCTCTATTATCCACCAGTGAAGACTCTGTAATAGTGCTGGCGAAATGACCACTTGCCTGAGACCACTGTTTCGCCATTCCTGCATGGGTCACCATTCATCTATTTTCTTTCATGTTTATTTAAAAATGTAACTCGACCAGGGATTGATGTTCTCTTAGTTTCTTCCCTCATTGGGCCATAACTATTTCTTTTGTGCTGATTTTTTCAAATGCCTTATTCTTCAATAAAACCAATCCCACTCACATTCCACTGGGCATGACCCCTAGGAAGATTTGTACCCCCATAAAATATTAAGTAGCTAACAAATGTGTCCCTTGATGCATGCCCCTGCAATAGTAACAAATAACAGACAGAAATATGTGCATGTAGGACGTATCCCTAACTGTAACATGGGTAATTATAACAATGGGATGAATAATTAAGGGATCATAATTAAGAGACAGTTCGCCTTAAATATATTTATTGTTATAACTCAGGAAACGTTATATTTCCACCGTTATGGACAGTGTATGTCTTGTAAAACTGTACACTCTATTTACAGAATGGTGTGATTATCAATCTATGATATCAATATATTGGTTTAATTGAGGTGTTATGTAATCTGGGTTTTCTTTAATGTCATTATTGGATATTGCAATAAGTTGTTTTCATTGGAATTGTATCTATGCATCTATGGATCTGGAATGTTAATATTATTTTTGTAACATTCACTCTGTCTAATATAGTTCATTGACCAATTGATCTTGGAGGATTAATTATTGAAGTGACCATACATTGCAGAGAATCAAGAGTGCTGGATTAATTCTCCACAGCACTTATTTGTATGTGAAGTATGGGTGAAAGGTGGCTATTGCTGTAGTACGGACCCCGAGAGCCTTGACTTGAGCTTGTAGATTAGAGTGGAATTTTTTGCAAGGTTCAAAGTGACTTTGCACTGCCAACACAAACCCTGATTCATGGAACGGTGCAAAGTGTATTCTTGCAGTGCAAATCCTTGCAAAGTCATTTTGTACTGCAAAAATGACTATGCACTGATTTTGCACTGACTTTGCACTGCAAACATAAATACTCTTTGAATCAGGGTTTGTGTCAGCAGAGCAAAGTCACGTTTCAGCAGTGCAAAGTCACTTTGAACCGTGCAAAATATTCCGTCATTCAGGCCCTAAATGTAAGACATGATAAGTGCTTTTTAATAATGCCAGAGAAGAAGCAATTGGCATAGCATTTGTAACATTCATAACTAATTTCACAGAAGCTTACCACATACATAGTAAAAACAAAGAGAGGAACGAAAACAGTTATAAAAAAACAGAGCACTGTGGTGCGATCTGAAGTGCTGATGCGATGCTTATCAGCACTAAGGCCAGGTCTGAAACACTAAGAAGAGGCGAAACACTAGGCCGCATGGGAAATGTAATGTATACCATACAAAGATCATGGAACGTTTATATGGCAACGATATGTGTCTAAAGGCCAAAAGACTAAACAAGACGTGCACATGAGAAAACATCACGAGGAACGATGAAAGTGCAAAGTAGGGTACAATCAAGAAAATTAATATAAAAATGATATAAAAATGTATATAAACAGGAAACAGGGACACTCACGTGCTGATGCATAGTAAACCAGTTAAAGGAATAAGCAGTAAAAATGACATCTATAAAAAGGCAGGCGGAATATGAAAATACCAATACTTGATAGAAGGTTCCTATTCCTGAGGAGTTTTAATGTGCAGGTGACTTGCCAGATTTCAATTGTCAGAATGGTTCCCACAATATTCAGGTCGTGTTTGTCAACAGGTTCCCGTCTGCGTTCAAGTTCTATGATACTGAAATGTGGTGGTAGTAAGCCATTAGGCGAACACTGCAACATGAGCGGCTCCACAAATGTTGGTCTTTTGCATGGCGGAGTGCATACGTGCAGTGCAAAAGATGGCGTACCTGCGTGTACACTGCCTTCAGTGGCCGAGCTAGCGTGGGGGCAGAGGGGGCGTCTGCCCCCTCTTCCTCCCCCCTGGTGCCCAGTGTGTGCCCAGTGAACCCTCAGCCTCCCGCTGGTGCCCTTCTATCCGCCCCCACAGCACCAAAAGCTGCCTCCGCTTCTAATTGCCTTTTTGTCCTGCACTTTTGCACTATGCCATGAAAATGAAGTGAACACCAGCTGCCATATGATCATGGCAGGCGGCTTTTACAATGGATTCTTATGAGGTCCGCCTGATTTCTGTTGGTGCATGAAGCTGGCAGACCCCTTGGGGATCCCCAACATTTGTGCCAGAATTAAAATGTATGCCGGTGAAAATGCTGAAGCATGTTTATGGCAGAGAGGAAGGGAGGCCTTGGCAATGCAAGTTGCTTTCCACCCCTCATCTCTTTCATACAAAGGCAGGAAAAAGAGCTGTAAATTATGGGGGTAATTCATAGAATTCAGTGCACAAGTACGCACACGGCTGGCGCACAGTGTGCATGTGCGACTTTCTGCGCCAGTCGTGTGCGCTAAAATCCATTTCTGGGCACAGCGTATTCATGGATTTTAACGTCCAAAACCAGCTGTGGCGCAGAGTGGTGCAGCGACAATGCAGCAGCGCCAGTTACGCCCCAACCCCTCCCCGTGCGCCATGTACAGCGCAAAAATCCCGTACATGGCACACAGGCTCACAACCACGAAAACGCCTGTAAGACTCTCTGCGCACCCCTCCGAATACACGTACCCCGCTGCGCAGGTAGTCCCACACGCGATTGGACCTGTGCGAGTGGGGTAGGTGTATTACTGGGGTTCGCGGGAAGTTTCACACGCGATTGGCCCTGTGCGAGCGGGGTACGTGTATTACTGGGGTTTGTGGGAAGTTTCACACGCGATTGGCCCTGTGCTAGCGGGGTACATGTATTTCTGGGGTGCCCGTGACGTTTCACACGCGATTGGCCCTGTGCGAGTGGGGTACGTGTATTACTGGGGTTTGTGGGAAGTGTCACACGCGATTGGCCCTGTGTGAGTGGGGTACATGTATTACTGGGGTTTGGGGCAAGTTTCACACGCGATTGGCCCTGTGCGAGCAGGGTATGTGTATTTCTGGGGTGCGCGTGAAGTTTCACACGCGATTGGCCCTGTGCGAGCGGGGTACGTGTATTACTGGGGTTCGTGGGAAGTTTCACACGTGATTGGCCCTGTGAAAGCGGGGTAAGTGTATTACTGGGGTTCGCGGGAAGTTTCACACGCGATTGGCCCTGTGCGAGTGGGGTATGTGTATTACCGGGGTTCGTGGGAAGTTTCACACGCGATTGGCCCTGTGCGAGCGGGGTACGTGTATTCTGGGGTGCGCGTGAAGTTTCACACGCGATTGGCCCTGTGCGAGCGGGGTACGTGTATTACTGGGGTTTGCGGGAAGTGTCACATGCGATTGGCCCTGTGCGAGCGGGGTACATGTATTTCTGGGGTGCGCGGAAAGTTGCACACGCGATTGGCCCTGTGCGAGCAGGGTACGTGTATTACTGGGGTTCGCGGGAAGTTTCACACGCGATTGGCCCTGTGCGAGTGGGGTACGTGTATTACTGGGGTTTGTGGGAAGTTTCACACGCGATTGGCCCTGTGCTAGCGGGGTACATGTATTTCTGGGGTGCCCGTGACGTTTCACACGCGATTGGCCCTGTGCGAGTGGGGTACGTGTATTACTGGGGTTTGTGGGAAGTGTCACACGCGATTGGCCCTGTGTGAGTGGGGTACATGTATTACTGGGGTTTGGGGCAAGTTTCACACGCGATTGGCCCTGTGCGAGCAGGGTATGTGTATTTCTGGGGTGCGCGTGAAGTTTCACACGCGATTGGCCCTGTGCGAGCGGGGTACGTGTATTACTGGGGTTCGTGGGAAGTTTCACACGTGATTGGCCCTGTGAAAGCGGGGTAAGTGTATTACTGGGGTTCGCGGGAAGTTTCACACGCGATTGGCCCTGTGCGAGTGGGGTATGTGTATTACCGGGGTTCGTGGGAAGTTTCACACGCGATTGGCCCTGTGCGAGCGGGGTACGTGTATTCTGGGGTGCGCGTGAAGTTTCACACGCGATTGGCCCTGTGCGAGCGGGGTACGTGTATTACTGGGGTTTGCGGGAAGTGTCACATGCGATTGGCCCTGTGCGAGCGGGGTACATGTATTTCTGGGGTGCGCGGAAAGTTGCACACGCGATTGGCCCTGTGCGAGCAGGGTACGTGTATTACTGGGGTTCGCGGGAAGTTTCACACGCGATTGGCCCTGTGCGAGTGGGGTACGTGTATTACTGGGGTTTGCGGGAAGTTTCACAAGCGATTTTGCTGTCAGAGCAGGGTACGTGTATTTCTGGGGTGCGCTTGAAGTTTCACAAGCGATTTCGCTGTCAGAGCTGGGTACGTGTATCCAGTGTGGTGCGCGGCGAGTCCTACACGTGAATTGGCAGTGAGGGTCCTCCCAGGTGTCCCCTCTACCCCCTCCATGGCCCCTGCAGGCAGCCCACACCACAGGGGACTACCCTGCACCCCTGGTCATGTCCCGCAGGAAGCCCATCCACCATGGCATGCCCCCCAGCCAAGCCACATGTCACGTTGCAATATGATCACTGACTCATGTCCCCCAGTACCCCCACCCCCCAGCAGTGAGGGGCACCTGCCAGCAGGCCTCCGCTCATGTCCCCCTGCACCCCCACCCCCCAGCAGTGAGGGGCACCTGCCAGCAGGCCCCCACTCATGCCCCACTCATGTACCCCAGCACCCCCAACCCCAGCAGTGAGGGGCACCTGCCAGCACGCCCCCACTCATGTCCCCCAGCACCCCCACACCCCAGCAGTGAGGGGAACCTGCCAGCAGGCCCCCACTCATGTCCCCCTGCACCCCCACCCCCCAGCAGTGAGGGGCTCCTGCCAGCAGCCCCCACTCACGTCCCACTCATGTCCCCCAGCACCCCCATCCCCCAGCAGTGAGGGGCACCTGCCAGCAGGCCCCCACTCATCTCCCCTTGCGCCCCCACGCCCCACCAGTGAGGGGCACCTGACATTAGCCCTCCACTCATGTCCCCCAGCACCCCCACCCCCCAGCAGTGAGGGGCACCTGCCAGCAAGCCCCCACTCATGTTCCACTCATGTCCCCCAGCACCCCCACCCCCCAGCAGTGAGGGGCACCTGCCAGCAGGCCCCCACTCATGTCCCCCTGCACCCCCACCCCCCAGCAGTGAGGGGCACCTGCCAGCAGGCCCCCACTCATGTCCCACTCATGTCCCCCACCACCCCCACCCCCCAGCAGTGAGGGGCACCTGCCAGCAGGCCCCCACTCATGTCCCCTAGCACCCCCACCCCCCAGCAGTGAGGGGCACCTGCCAGCAGGCCCTCAGTCATGTCCCCCTGCACCCCCACCCCCCAGCAGTGAGGGGCACCTGCCAGAAGGCCCCCACTCATGTCCCACTCATGTCCCCAGCTCCTCCACCCCCCAGCAGTGAGGGGCACCTGCCAGCAGGCCCCCACTCATGTCCCCCTGCACCCCCACCCCCCAGCAGTGAGGGGCACCTGCTAGCAGGCCCCGACTCATGTCCCCCAGCACCCCCACCCCCCAGCAGTGAGGGGCACCTGCCAGCAGGCCCCCACTCATGTCCCCCTGTACCCCCACCCCCCAGCAGTGAGGGGCACCTGCCAGCAGGCCCCCACTCATGTCCCCCCTACATGAAATAAAGATGCACAATCATGGCCCACTTCTACACCAAAATACCACAGCACACTACCCCATTCTTGAGACGCAATGAATTTCCACTCCACCCCACACTGACATGCCTATCTCAAAACACAAACCAAAAGTCAACTATGTACATCAACACATGTCCGTCACACACACACACTGGTTGGCATTGATTGTGTAAACCCACATTTTCACATGCATTAACCCAATGAGCGAATCCCATATATGGAACTAAAATATAAAAATGTATTATGTACAAAAATAAAGCAATGAAATGAAAGCATAACAAAATAGCAAACATGAAATGAAAAGCATGTGCAAAAGATGAGTAAATGAAAAGTATAACCAATCCAAACAAATCTGAAAGAAAAATAGTCCAAGCTCTCCATCCACCAACGCAAATCCAAAGGAAACGTAAAAAGAAAAATCCATTGATCCATGGTGAAATCAAAAGAAAAAGTTCAAAATAATCCATTGTCCAACTACGTACAATCCATTGTCCAAAAGAAACATCCATTAATCCATGTTCAAAATCAAATAAAAAGTTCAAATAAATCCATTGTTAAACTATGTACAATCCATTGTCAAGGGTCCATGAGCCCAACAAAAGAAATGAAACCTACCTAAGAAACTACCTAATAAAAAAACTATATACAAATGTGTGTGGCATAGTCAATTCGCCACAAATCAAAGGAAAAGGAAAAGGAAACCTAACTCTAAAAACTATTTACAATGGCAGCGGGCTAGTCCGACCGCTCATTCCCGATTTCCCGGGCCAGGGCATCATCGAACTCCTGCTCGATGTCCCGGAGGCGGTCCTCTTCCATGGCCCTGAGGGTTCGCAAGGATGATGACATTTGGACCTCCAACACCCTGTGAATTGCCTCGAGGCACTCAGCCCGCCTCAGAGCCCTCCGCATGGAGTTCTCCGCCCTGATCATTGTAAGCCGTGCCTCTTCCACCCACTGCCGCTCCGCATCTATGGCCTGGCCCAACCGCTGTCACACGGAAGACACTTGAAATCCTGGGTTCTCCTGCCCTCTGGCCGATGCCTGCCCCTCCAATGTTGAAGGCCCCGAGCCATCATGGCTCCCACCTTGTTGCTGGTGCTGCTGTGCCTTTGCCCTGGCTCTTGCTGCCTGCACGTCCTCCTCCGGCTGGGGTGCAGTTGTTGAGGTGGCCACCCCTGCTGGACGTCCGACTCCCGACTGTGGCAGGAATGTGTCATCCACCAGCCTCGCCGCAGGGTCAGAGGCAGCTCCACAGGGTACCCAGGTGATACATGGGTGGGAAGATGGCATGGAGGCGCATAGGGGGTTCAGGTGAGGAGGGGGTCGGAACAAGGTCCAGCAAACAGAGGAATCCGGCCCTGGTGACCCATCCCAGTAGGTCAACGCAGTCAACGAGGCATCCGAGATGACGTGCAGTGTCCTCACGAAAACACTGCAGGTCACCTCGCATGCCCCGTTGACGCAACGCCATCCCACTCAGGACAGACTCAACCCGGTCCCGGATAGCCACGTCCACAGGGAGAGGAAGGCCAGTTGTTGTAGGCGGATCTCCTCCCTGAAAACGGGTCTGGACGTAGGCATCCCTGCTGGTGCAGGATGATGCAGTCACAGGATCGGGGACAGGATTACACACAGGCACCTCGGGGCAGCCTGTGCTGCCTCCTGTCCTTGCCCCTGCACTGCACCGCTAGCACCAGTGGAATCCCCACCTCCAGACGCCGTGTCTGTCCCTTCCACGGCCTTCTCCTCCACCAAACCCCCCACCAACCTGGATGACTCTGTGCCATCTTCCTCCGTCGGACCCTGTGGGGTCTCAGCTGCCCCTTGTGCTGTCGAGGAGTCCAACTCCGACCTCCGCCTCTTGGACCTACCCTCGGCAGCTGCGGCCTGGGACGCGGCGCCGGACTCCTCACTCCCTGACGAGATGATAACCTGGGAGGGGAGCTGGGCCTTGCGTCTCCGGCTGGCAGTGCGATCCCTGCCGCCTTGCTCCACAGCACCCTCTCCGCCCTCTTCATCAGTTGACGCTGCAGACAGGGAGAGATAGAACACAGGCATCAGGACACTGTACAATGGACTGATACACACATGACAGTTGCACATGAGTGGCAGTGTCAAAATTGAGACATGGCATCACAATCCCCAACACACATGTCATTTCAACTCACACACATGAGCAATACCACAGCAATATCGCACCAGGCAGCACCATCCATACACATACAACAGCATGCGCAGCCGAAGGTGAGCCTGACATCACATGAAACACAGGGAGTGCACAAGACATGCACACACACCACCACACTTACATGCATGTGTACATCTCCACCAACTGTCGCAGTGATGAGATTGCCATCCATGTCACATCTTGCATTCAGCCTTCTACATATCAGTGTCACATGCATCCATGTTGCATCACAGTTGCACACTTGTCAAATACACACACATGCACATGTACACAGTGCAGATACATGCAGCTGGAACCAACATCCATGTGTGACACCACAACCATGCCAACATACATACACAGTAATTCAAACATGTGTGCTCCCACATCTGCATTTGGCCTGCATGCTTACCCACACATACACCATCCATGTGTCTCACACATGAGAGGAATCGCATGTGTCAGCCTCACGCCCCTGTACATACACATCCATACATGGCCCTACAAAAACACATGTGCAACCTGCACACTACTGGCATACCACGACACGCACAGCATCCAATCAGTATGCATGTACACTAACCGCTCGACTCCAGACGGGTCTGCCTCTCAAGGACCTGGACGTGGAGCACTGGGCATATGCGTTCCAGGACCCTTATTTGGTGGTCGGACAGGTGGCCCCGGCGCCCCTTGGCATCCGCTGCCTTCAAGAGGCTCCGGGCCTTGTCGAGGGTCCTGGACCTGAAGTCCTCCCAGCGCTTCTTGACATGTTTGATGTCGCGGACTGCCAACCCCTCCTCGTTGATGGCAGTCACGATGTCCATCCAGATCCTGGTCCGTCCTTCATAGTCAGCGCGAAAACTTCCAAAGAGGGCATCATACTGCCCAAGGACTTGCTCCACCAGGACACCAACTTCCTTGGCACTGAAGCTGGTGGCCCTCTGCCTCTCTGGCTGGGGGTTGCCAGTGATGCCAGATGGTGTTGTGCCCGACATGGCAAACCCAGAGGCAGGTGTGGGTGGGCAACTGGGTCCTGGGGCTGGGCTGTGGAGCAATGGTATCCCAGTCGGGAGTCTTCAGTTCCAGTAGGGGTGGTCACAACAACTGCACCACTACAGATGGATGATGTGCAGGCAGCAAATAGCAGGGCACATGGGCAGCAGGCAGGCAGGCAGCAACAGATGGCAGGTGGGAGCGTGCTCAGGGCTCTAGGGGGCAGTAATTCGGCCTTCTGGGCAGGAGCGTGGTCTTCTGTGTGTTGTTGCGTGCCCAGCAAAATCTTGCATGTCTGCGTGAAATTCGAGGAAAGGCCCTTAGTGCGTAAGCGTGTCTGTGATGTTACGCGCGCGGGCGTTTCCCTCGTGACGTGGGCATAGTGGTTCATGGCACGTGAAAAAACTGCATGTCTGCGTGTGAATGTGTGTAATCCGACGAAAGGGCCTACGCATCTGTGACGTGACGCGCGTGGTCATTTCCCTCAACACGGGTGCATGTCCATCATACACGTCCAAAAACTGCACATCCGAGTTTCAGCTTGTGTAATTGGAGGAAAGGGCCTTAGCGCGTACATGCGTAAGTGACGTTGTACGTGTGGGCTGGTTTAAAAGGTAAGTGTAGGACCCCATTTCCTTGTACGTGCTTTTCGTGGAGAGCGAGTGGGTGAATTGTGTACTTCTTGTCGGTTCACACGCGATTACTTCACAGCGTTTCAAGTTCATACTCCCTGTTACCTCTGACAGCATTCATTTTTTTGTTGTTGGGCCTGTTTCCTCAAACAGCATTCACTTCTTCTTTTGTCCTGTCTCCTCAGACAGCGTACAATTCTTCTTTTGGCAGGGTTGTTGCCAATGCACACACGCGTGTCTTTTTGATGTTCTTTTTCCAGGCAGACGGTGAGTCTCTCACATATTTACCAACTGTGCTTGCCCCGTGTGTCGTGTACCCCTTCAGAGGTCATTGTAGGCTGCGTGTAACACGCGTACGTTTATTTTTGTGTTTCTGGGTGCCACAGCGTAGTGCGGGTTCATTTTTCCACACACGTGGTCTACAAGGGGTTGCGTGCACGTTATCTTTTGTATTCGGGGGGCCTGTGAGTTGCGTGACCCGTCATCTTCCCCCAGGGGTCACAGACAGCCTTGCTTGAGCACTAGGATACGAATTCCATCTAGTACCTTACCCCTTTCACCCTCAATTGCCCAGGACAATCGTTTACTGCTACTCCCATATGCACAAAAACATCAGTGCCATGGTTGGGAGGCGACCAAGCGGTAAGGGAGGCAAAGGTGGCTGACCTCCAAAAGTTGGGCGTGGTGGTTGCGGTAGGGGACGTGGCAATGGTTTGCAGGATGCCCCTAGACCCCTATGTGTACCCAGTCCACCGGCGCTTCTGCCCCTACTGACCAGAGCGGCGTAAGCCACTCAAGATCCACACCACCTTTGAAAAAGAGGAAGAAGGGTGCTCTGGCACTACAGGCTGATTCCCCAGACACGGCTACACACTCCGGCATGTCAAGGAAGCCTAGCTTTAATAACGGCGAACTTGATGCACTAGTGGCCTATGTGTGGGCACATAGCCGCGAAATGGTGGTGACTGCAGGGTGCAAGACCACACCTAGTCAACGTAAGGCACACTGGCAGACCATCGCGGACATCATTAGTGCCCTTGGATTTGCGAGACGCTCAGCTGATGATTGCTACAAGCGCTGGAATGACCTGAAACGCAGAGCAAAGAATAAGCTGGCCTCAAATCATGCTTCTACTCTGGTGACTGGCGGTGGGTCTCCACAAGAGGACAACCAACTCACTGAACATGAGTCTGTTGCTGGAACCTTCGTCACAGAGGAACAGATCCAAGGCGTGGGAGACCTACCAGAATACAACGCATTGTCCGGTGAGTGCCCATGCATGTGTGTGTAATCCATGTGTATGTTGTGTGGGTGACGGGTTCTGATTGAGGGCCAGGTGAGGGTGTGTGCACCTGAGTGGTATGGGTCACCCATGTGCTTCCTCCAAAACATTCACTGGCCTTGGATCTGGGTATGACAGTATCCCTTCTGCCCACAGTAGCCATTTAGCACCACATTACTGCAGTTGCCCTTGAACTGTCATCTTGCAACAACATTGTTCAGAATTTTTCAGTGTTCATTCAGGCTGATTGTTTCAATTCTCCCACTTTTGCAACACATTTTTCAGCCCCATTGTCACATATGTGACATGCTTCTGTCATTGATTACACCCCACATTGGCCCACATTTGTTACCTTGTTATGTGAATGATTAGACCATTCAGGCTGATTGAGTATTGGCCTGCTCACATTGATTTTTGGAGCCTGTTTGTATGTGGTACTTGATAGTTGTTTCCTGTGATGTTTAAGTGACCAACCATTGATGTGTACATCTGCCTGCAATCACTGTATTCTTGTACACTGGATGTGTTGCAGTGAGTGGTACATGTGTATTTTGTCACACTATGTAGCATTGTTCATCTCATCATGTCCATCTCACATAGATGGCTGACAGTACTCATTCACTGACATATGGCTGTACTTGTCAAATGTACCATGGCTATGCTACATGCCATCTGTGTGCTGGCATGTGTCATGTATGTGTGTTGGACATGCCACTCACAGACTAATGTGTGATGCCAGTGCTACCCAGCATGCAGCAAATGTGTTGCTTTTCCATCTTGGTGTCATCAGTGTCTGCTTTTTGCCTCCCTTTCCAACTCAGTGACAGTGCATGCATGCCAGGGTTATAGTCATGTGGGACATGTGTAAATCATGTACTGGATCTCTGGCTTATTAGGCCTATGTCTGTGCTATGGTGCTAATGCCTGTTACCATTTTTTGTGTTTCATGTTTTTGCAGGTGATGACGCACTTGATGCTGTTGAGGTTGAGGAGATGGTGCAGACCCAGGTGGAATCTCAGGCACGACCGGGCACCAGTGGGGGACGTCGTGTGGTGGTGGGTGAAAACCCTTTCGTAATGCAGACCATACTGAAGGGTTTCTCTGGGTGCACCTCCCCAGACCTCTATTCAGGTGCTGAATCGGATGATGAGACTTTTGTGCCGTCGCAGGTGAGTGTTTCTGGCAGGGATTCTGTTCTGTCCAACCCACCTGCACCTGGGGTAGAACCCTCTATGGGGATGTCAGTGTTGGTAAGTCCGCCTTTGGCGGTTACGGATGCAGGGTCACACTCCACAACATCTGATCCTGTTCCTTGGTCCGCAGATCAGAGGGGGAATGCAGTCCTGCAGCCTCAGGGAGTGCCAGCACAGCAAGGTGCAGATTGCCTTGCCCCGAACAGGTGTGGTGCCCGCCGACGCAGTGGCCGTACGCCACCAGGCAATACTGTATTGGAAAACTCCATGTACGGTATGGCAACCCAACATGCAGCATCAGTTGAAATGATGGCTCAGGCAATGGAGAGGGTGGCCACTTCCATTATCCCCCCTGAAAGGCAGATGGAGCAACAACAGCAGGCAACAGACTCCATTTGCCGATCACACAGGGAAGGCATGTTGGTGTCAAACAGGGACCGACGGGCGGCACTGGAGACTCTGCGGGAAGCCATTTCTATAGAGTAACAGGGCCACGGGATGCCCTGAGGGCAGAACTCCATAACCTCAGGGAGACTCTTGTTGAACTTGAGGCTTCCACAAATTTGAAGACAGAACAGCTGGGGCGGCTCACACATTCACTCTCAGCTGAGCTGCAGGCAACTCGGGAGGAGATCCAGGCATCACGGGAAGCCATGCGTGCAGAAATGCAGGCAACCCATCAGGTGCTGCATAGGGATCTCCGTACTATCATCCTCCAGAACGAGACCATCCACATCTGCATGCTTGCTGCCATGGAGGACCATACCAGGGCTTTGCGTGGGCTGCCTCCCATAGCACCACCACCTCCTGTTGCAGCAGCAGAGGGTGATGAGAGCGACAGCAGCACTTCTCCCACAGTAGCATAGCCGTGCAGGCCATGAGCCGATGGAGGTGTTTTTTTTTTTTCACAGCATCCACACAGGTGGGTGTTGGTGTGCACCCTGTCCTCGGACCTCCTGAGTGCACCGCCCCCTGTCCCCCACATGGCCATTTTTTAGTTTTATTTTTTTAATTTTTTTATAGAGTGTTGCCTTGTGTGGCTCCCGTGGGCATCCACTGTGTTCTGGCTGGGCAAATGCAGGCTTGTCCTGTGTTTGGGTTAGATTCTTGGGTTCCTGACACACACACCCCTCCTGCTTCCCGTTTCTATGAGCTTGCAAAGGGTGTGACCAAGTGACAGTGACTTACACAGTGACATTGGGCTCCCATGAGCCGTGTGGGCAGTCTGTAGTCATAACTGTGTGGACATCCCTAGTGGGGTTTGTTTCTGTATTGAACACTGCATGGTGTATTGATATGTGCTTGTGCATCCATGTCTTCCTCCTTATCTGCAGGTACCTTCTTCATGTCTTCACAAGGCCGTCTCCTTTTCAGACGCAGTTCATGTTGTATGCAGTACACTGACACATTTGCCTGACACCAACACTCTACTTTGAGTTTGTACTGTCATATTTTGGCAATGTTTCATGCTGTGTTGCTGTATTGTGTTGCTGGTAAGTATTTGGTCATGTGTGCTGTGTGTTATTGATTTCTGGGAGCATATTGTCTGTGGCCTGTTTCCATTTGGGACAGTGCACTTTGTGACACTTGTGCATTCCTTTGTTTGCTTTCACATTGCAGGACATGCCATGGTGTGTTGGGTGGCGGAGATGGGGTGGGGTTGGGTGACATGGCGCTATTTTCATGTTGTATTTTGCAAGGGGATAGTCATTCATGCAGCATAAATGTGTGTCTTTTTGTGACACAGCATTGGTTGTCTTTCGGTAGGTAGGAATGCACACAATGTAACACTTCCAGGTGACCAATCTCAGGCTGGTATGGTTGTGACGGTTGACTGTCCCTTATGTCATCATCATTGATTGTCAGCTGGTATGTACCAGGGCTGTGTGCACTCCACAGGGGTGTGATTTTAGGTGAAGTAATTAGCCACCAGCTGCGTACGGGCTGCCTCACCACGTGCCCTTTCCCCTCCCATACGCAGCGGCCGTGCTTGTGGTTGGGGATGTGGGGGCACCACCATGTCCACCGGCAGGCCCCGGCGTGTTGCAACGTTGTGCAGGACACATGCTGCCACTATGATCCTGCACACCACTGGGGTCGCTCATAGCAGCTGCCCACCAGAGTGGTCAAGGGAGCAAAAGCATGACTTCAGCACTCCGAATGTGCACTCCACTATACCCCGGGTTGCAATATGAGCTGTGTTGTATCTTACCTTGGGTGGTGTGGTGGGGTTCCGAATTGGCATCATCATGTGGGTGCTCAGAGGGTAGGCACTGTCCCCTGGGGAGGTGATGATGGGTATCATTAGTGGGGTTGTGACATTACTCAGTATCTGACATGCATGCATGTGCAGGGGCATTTATACTCACCAAGCAGCCATGTATCGCCATGCCGCCCAGCTTCTAGGTCCCGGTTTAGAGTTGACATTCTGTAAATTAAACTGTCATGGGTGGACCCTGGATAGTTGGCATATACTGAGGTGATGATTCCCTTGGCATCACATACTACCTACACGTTGATGGAATGCCAGTGCTTGCGGTGTCTGTAGATGTGCTCAGTTGCCCTGGGAGGACGTAGAGCCACATGGGCGCAGTCAATGGCCCCTACCACTTTGGGGAAGTGTGCCACCCCGTAAAAATCCTGGACGACAGCTGCCTTTCTGCAGGTGTTCTGGGCAGGTATATGTGCCTGCGGACTGATGGGTGTGCAGTCATGATGGCCAACAGCTGGTGCAGGCAGAGTGACTGCGTGGCCTGTGACACCCCCCCACTATGGCACTTGTCCGCTGAAATGAACCAGTGGCCAAGAAGTGCAGTACATTGAGCACCTTTTCCAAGGGGCTCAGTGCTTGGGAGCACAGGGTGGGTGATGTAAGGTCATCCTCCCACTCACTCACCAGGTCCAGTATTATGTGAGGTGGAAACCTGTACCTCCCATACACCTGGTCATCAGGCATCCCAAAAAGTCTGGTTCTGCGTGTAAAAATTCTGGCCCTGACTATCCTCCTCCTCCTCCTGCGGTATCCCACGACCACTGCTGCGAGGAACGGTATATTCATCTTAGCGTCTGAGCTTGTTTGTTGTTTGTGAACACTTTTACGCTGCGCTGGTCCATGTACGCCTGCTTCCTGCTGGCGTATATCTTTCCAGATTAGCGCATCTTTTTTGGCGCACGCGTTAGCCCCGTTCGATTCCATGAATACGTGTTATAGGCGCGCGTGTGGGTGTTCTGCGCATTTGCCTCCTGTACTTCCCCCGTGACGCCCACATTTTCACGCGTTGTTCCCCATTCCGCGTGTTACGCCCCGTGTTACGACTACTTTTGTTGTGTGTGCTGCGCTATGTGCACTTTCGCGGTGCGCGTAGCGCACACTGTTTGAAGACGTGTGCGCCAGCGTGCGCCACGTAGGATTTTAGCGCACATCCATGGATTTACACACGCACAGACTTCCATGAATCGCTGTGCACGGGTTTCGCTGCGATTTTCGCACTTGCGCTGCTATTCGCACGCTTGCGCGGAAATTTTCAGCGCACATTAATTCCATGAATCGGCCTGTATATCTCATGTGTAAGTCTTACACAAAACTTTTTACGCATTAGATTTACTTTACAGCTCATTGAAAATGAGCTCTCGTGAAATTACCCTTAATGGTATGACTTTTTTATATTCTCCAAATTAAATATTTCTTTAAGAAAATGCATACAAGTGAATTAATACACATGCCAATTGCTATATGATGGTGAGCATAACGTTGTCAGTTCAAGAGGAACGTTTTGCAAACTATTTTGAAAATATTACATACCTCTGCGTGGTGGCAGTATGTCACTCATGAAACCCCTGCTTGGAGTTTCCATGGCATGTGAACCCTTAAATATACTAGGCTCTGTTTAAATGACTTATCTCTTGATCTCTGAAGACTTTACCTTTGGCAAAGCTAGTGGATTTCCACAGCGATGAGCGTCATTGCATACTACATCTGGCAGACCCACCATCTTGCTGTGAAGTGACTTGCCATGAGTCAGCCATATCAGCGGAAACATGTAAAATGCTTCAAAACAACAGCTGAACAGCGTTTATCAGCTGACTCAATCTGAATACCCAAGACAGTTCTGTGGGATAATAGAACACTCTCAGGCTTTTTCTCACTACAGCATTTAATTCAGCAACATGTGACTCCTTGTCTAGATGATATATTTTTTTAACTGATCATTTTTTTTCACCATCTATACATTGAACTAACATGACTATCATACCTTCGAGGACTTCTTCCAGTGATCATTCCTTGTACAGCTCTAAAGGGCTATATTGCTACTTGCAGTGGATGAGGTGAGGAGACCATTCGAAAAGCATGCACACAAAGTGATGTAATAGAGGACTTCTGGATATGTAATTTCTCTAGACAGACAGACAGACAGACAGACAGACAGACAGATAGATAGATAGATAGATAGATAGATATTTCATTTATTCATTCCATACAAAGCTATCCTTTGTTAAACAACTAGAGTGGCGACCGGAGCAATATAAACATCTTTTAACATAAGATCAAGAATCACTTGACAATCCAGAATTTGCCTTAGTTTACTAGATGGATGCCATTTCAGACATTCTTGAAAGCTTGAAAATCCTAACATAGAGTGAACAACCCTACTAAAACATGTCTGACCTGTGTTCTTGGGACACAGAGCCAAAGTTCAACTTTCTAGACTTTTCATGGGAATCATTTGGGATTGCCATCCAACACTGTGCACCTTCTAAAAGCGCCATCTTGCCCCCATCTCTTTCCCCCCTGCTAACCACGCCCCTCGCCCACATCACCAAAGCATTAGTTTCACTTTTATTTCTATTTCCAGCTCCATGGCTTTAAAAAGCAAAACAAGTTTAACATGCCCAACTAGATGTGCCACGCCTCGGTAGGGCAGTATAGCATGTCATAGAACCTGTGTAAAATGACAGGAGCCTGCCCTCCCTTAACTGTAGTGTTTCAGCCATTCATCGAACATATATGCCTACACTAATATCAACATATTCATATGGTCTCTACTATTTAGTAATATATCTGCTGTGAGTGATCAGTGTTTATGTCACTGCAGGATATAACAAGTTCTTCCTTGGTCAGATAAAATACTGTATTTGTCCTTTAAAGGTTGATTACATTTTTCGAATTGAGAACTTTCGTTTGGGATCCCGTGTCGTCATCATAGGAACTGATTGTCAGGGTCTTCTGGGGCTAGCTTTGTGTTAAGCTAAGATGTTCGTGTGCACCAGGATCCACTCCCACTCGCTGCACAGGGATAGCAATTCCATTGAACATAGGCAGCGCCTCTTCTGTCTCCTCCCTTTCCCGTGCCTTGTGCTGCTTTTTCCCTCTTCTGTCCAGCCAGCTCCCTGCTATCCTGCCTTTTACACCGTTTTGCTTTTTCCCATTTCCCTTTCCTGATGCAGCATTATCCCACCAACCTCACTGCGTGCTCAACTTGGCTCTTGTAGGGTGAAAAGCTTCCCATCACGGCAGACATAGCAGTGCTCTGATGTTGTGCTTTTACGCCTAAGGGCTTCGTTCATCAGATAAGTCATCTTCTGTATATACAATGATATACTGTCCAATGAACCGTTTGTCGTATTGTATTATTTATCTCAGCTCTGCATCTCAGTGCCCAAGCTTGGCATGGTCTGTGGGGATTTAGGGGGACAGTTTGCGCTGGGTCTCACTTGCTAAAGGGGTCCTTGTTTTGTAGTTATTTTATGCTATGTTACTGTGCTTTTGTGCTGCGCCAAATCCCCACCACAGCAGTTTCAAAGTGCAGGATCCTTGTCTGAGATCTATCGTGTTCTGATCAGGGTTCACCAGATCACAGACTGCTGGAAACATTTACATGAGCAAGGGTGAAATGGGTGGGAGGGAAAGCAGTGAAGCACTTTGCAGTTGCAGGGATTTAGAGAGGGATACATTATTATGGATGTGTGTCTATCCTATTTCCTAGACAGAGGTGACACAGAAGAGTGTGTTTTGAGCTAACATATGCACTGGGATTCCAAGGCAGTTTTGTAGTATTGTACACTAGAGATCGAGTAGTGTTGGGGCTTTAGCGCATAATCGGGCAATCCTAGTAGATCTGGAGACTTAAAAACATTGCTGTGTCTATTTATGGAACAAGTGCATTCCTGGATGATGATTCTGATGCTGCCCGGCCACCTTAGAAGGTGGCTTTATCCAAGAGTAAAACATCTGCGAGGTGAATGTTATTGGTAGCAATAGTCAACATAGTGAGCTGGACAGAATTAATAAAGTAAATATAGTATGCCTGGAACTAGCAGTACATTAGATGATGTTTGAGTTCTGTATAGTGCCACAATAGAGCCACTTCAGACCAGTGATGAGTGGCGAGGGAATCTTTGAGGCTGCAAGCCAATATTGTAAGAACACGTGTCCACAATTAATATTTCTGATGGGGCCCTCAGCCCTGAATGGCCATGAATAGCCAGTTGTATAGAATGGATAAGCAGGTAACCCAAAAGACAGTTCCAGGTTAAGGTGTCTTTTTGTATGCAGGGCCTCTTCTGAAATTACAGCAACAATGCTGCTGCTTGAGCAGTCATTGTTCTATGTCAGAAACCCTTTGAGGCTTCCTGGGCTATTGTGCATATCTGAGGCGAGTGCTGGGATCCTCCAGACATAGCCTGGATATAAACCACCCCTTCCTCAACCCAACAGAGCTTCAGTTGCCTAGTTAGGTGAACAAGTGGCAGTAGGGAGAAACCCATTTAGAGTTGGGAGTTTATTGAACAACCTGCTCTTTCTACAGCACTGAATAGTCTTCAGATCCAAAGTCCTGGGGCAGACTTCAGGTCCAGCACGAATAGAATGGTGTTGAAATTCAAATGAACGTGCTTCAAACACAAACTCCGAGGAAAGGGAAATGGTAAACTGGGGAGAATATTCACATTAACACCTTTAGCAAAAGGAGGGTTTTCATTAAAACATGTAACACAAATTAAGTTACTGCAAAGTTAACTCCCAGACTGTATAGGTCGACGCGAGGAGACAGAGCTAACACTTTTCAGGAGGGATTGAACCCATTGACTTTTTTTAACATGACATATAAGGAGAATATACCACCAATCTGATTTATATGAATCTGGTCCTTTTGAATTTTTGCTGATTTGACAAAGGCACATGTAGTGTTGAAACACGTATAATCCAAAGGGCACTACTACGTTATAGGAGTTTCACATCTTTGTGTGTTATGATTAAAAACGATGACTTTCTTTCTTAATCCAAATTAATTTGTGTGGCACATTTTTCTTTGTGTGAGGAAACAACTCACTTGTCTTTCCAAATAGAGGTAGGGGTCTTCGCCTCTTTTTTCCTCACACCTTTGCAACACCATAGTACTCAGAATTTGAATTGAGGCACAGGACCTAAGAAAGTTGGCACAAAAAAACCCCAACCCTTTCATTTCATATTTTATAATAATTTGTACTATAAAATATAGTCCTTCTAAAAAAAGAATGTTGATGAAGGCACAAGCAGAGAGCCGCTGGTATAGTTGCAGCGTGACTCTCATGACTCAGGGTCGAGGCGGCGTGCCACTCAGTACCCCTAACATGACAATCTCACCACCATGACCCAGCCTCAGTATGGGGTACTCCCTGTGAGAGGGAGGGGAATGCATTCAAAATATTTTCAGATAAACTTTCCATTAATAGATTTCCAGAGAAATTGCGAGGAAGCATCCATTCATCTATGTATTTGGTGGAGAGCGAAAGTAGACTGTTGGAAAATCCTCCCTCCCACTCTCCCCTAGACCACTACTGACACACACACACCCACACAGATAAATGCAACTGTTGTCTCCAAGCCTGAGGCCAATGTTACAATTTTCAAGTCAAGCTGCTATGTCCTGTCCTTGAGGAGAATACAGGGATTTTCATTCACACTGCTGAAGTGAGAATGACTACCCGTCGAATTGCCATAAGGCCGGTGAGTTCAACATGCTGAGGGGAGGAGTAGGAAGGCATTCGCTGAAACAGAGAATTGAGGCAAATATTCATCTATTATGTTAATTGCTTATGTAGATCTAAAAGGCTCTCAGGCTTTCTCATAGCAGTGAAGGTGACTGAAGGTTAGTGTAAAAAAGGGAATAGAAATGAGTCAATATCAATGGTTTTTATGTTACATCATTTATGTGTATCTATTGCACGTTACTACTGTAATCTTCAAACAACACTGAAGTTAAATGCCCTATGCTATAGCACCCAGAAGCAAAAGGCAGTACATATAACCCACAATCACCCCACAAAGTGTGGCTTGTCATGTGCTCTATGGTACTGCACTAAGAAGGACAAAGCACTACAAATACCCCACACTCACCCCTATCTTTGAAGCTGCTATTGTGTTCCCTATGCTACAATGCAGTACAGATACCTCACAATTCCCCTAACTATTCCACTGTGGTATGTGTCCTATTTTAGAGCACCCAGAAGCACAAGGCTGTACAACAAATATCCCCGACGGTCACTGTGGACTGTGCAGCTAATGTAGGTGCCCTATGTTATAACACTGAGCAATAAAGGGCATGCACATACCCACCTATCACTCCAAATTGCACATCTGCTGCATGAACCCTATGATACAGCACACAGAAGCAAAGTCAGAGGAACCAAAAATACCCACAATCCCCCATAAGTGTGCTGCGTCTGTATGTGCCTTATGGCATAATGCCCAGAAGCCCAAGTCAGTACACATACCCCACAATCACTGCTTACTGTTCAAATGATGTATTGTATGTTATGTTACAAGGTTTACACTTTTCCAAATCACTGTGGCACTGACCTTAGTCCTCAGAGGAAAAGGAGTGGGCAGTAAATAAGAGGAGAGGAAAGTGGATAATATGTTATAGATGTATTTATACGATATCATATTTGTAACGCGCCTATACACAAGTGTTTCTATGCGCGAAGAGGCAAGGAAGGGGGAACAGAGGGAGGACAGAGACAACCATCTTACTAGGCCAAGTGACATTCAAATCACGCAAGTGCAGGGGATGGAGGATGTAGGAGGGGAAACTTGTTTTGTGATTGGTTGGTTGAATGTGGATACAATAAGGTGGACCATGGATTAGGATTTCAAAAAAAAAATGCATATTCTAAAATTGTTTAGTTATCAAACAGACTGTCTAAGTAAAGCAGTTTTGAGTAGCAATACATCTTTAATAACAGAGACTGTTTGGCTGCATGATGTGAACATTTAATGGAACTCAAATCATCAAATGTTCTAGAGGCCCAGAAAAGCCTCTAAGAAGAAGAACAACTGAGAATTGTTTTGTTTTGTTTTGCTGGCCAGCCCAACCAGGCCACCTGGAGTGCTGCACCCTGCTGCTTCCCATTCATTTGTTGATTTCATCCATCTCAGCCGCTCTCCTGCCATCACCCACTACAGACCATCACACGGAGGGCGTGACTCAATTCGCTAGAATGTAGCTGTAGATTTTAACAACTGTTTACAGTATTGTTACATGGGCATCCAGCTATTGCATAACTGGCTTCCTTTTTTAAAAACATCTGTGGCACTACATAAGTACCTTCTGCTTCATCAAATTTCACACCTTCCTAAATCAAAATTCTCAGTACATTCCCTTTCTTGCACTTGATGCTTCATATTGTAGAAGGACACATATGCCCCTCTAATGTTCTGATCCACCTATTCTTTCGCATTACCTTTGGAAGTTATCGATTCTCTGTTGTACTAATTTAAACACTTAAAGTAGACCATGCTTTTTTGCAAAATATGTTTCTAAAATCTCTTATACTTGGTCAGATTCAGAAAAGTCAAGCAAATGATAGAGTACATAATTTGGTGTCTAGGGATATTCTCTATTGATGGGTGTCTAAACGGTATCTTGTCCCCAAATTAATCATAATTATGGCCATACTTTCTTTCCAGTGGCAAGAAAACATTTAAATGGATGGCTTGGAAAGTTTGCTTCATATGACAATTTCAATGTGTGTCCAACTGTTGTAGACACAGGTGTTCCATTTGGAAACCAGAGAACTGGATCTACCAAATTTGTGTGATTCTCACCAGATCACTTTATCTCTGTGAGTATACGTTCACTTAAGTGTCAAGATTGGGAGTATATAGAACAGTAACCACCTTATGAATTGTTACTTCAAAACTAAATAAGACGGCGAAAAAAAATAATTTGGCTATTGTCTAGGAATGGCAAAGAGGGTCTTTGAGGAGTGAGTCAATGGTGAGAAGTGAGGACTGAGGGAACGAGGGGTGAGGAAGAGAGAGAGAAAGATGGGAAGAGATTAGTGAAACATAGAGTAACTTTCTTCAATGCATTTCAGTAGATTTACAACAACAAAAAAATATGTCAGCAAGTGGATGCAGTAAACGCTATATGGAAATAGCAAAGTGAATTTTACAACAGATTTTATGCATTCAAGGAAACATTTGAGACAGCAGTGGATGATTATGGTGGAGTGGAATAACTTAAGGGGTTTAATATCAGATGTGAGCAGCTCATTCTAGCAAAGATCCAAATGTCATTAAGAAATTATTTCTTCTGTACTCAGTGGAAGATTATGGGTTTTCAAAATGGAATGTACCTGATAAAATACTAATAGACCTCTCTTGAATGAAATTCAAGAGATGTACAAACACCCTTATTTGAGCAACTGGATCCACTTAAAACCATTTGGAAAAAGTTAACTTGGATTTATACCAGGACAACATGCTTTCAGGTGAATAGCATCAGTCAGTAGAATCTATTTACAATAGGGCAGCAATTAGTCAGCGACCTTCTTCAAAAGAATTTAGTTGCTGATATACAATTTATTTGAGAATCAGGTAGACTTTGCAAATGGTAGTAAATAAATAGGCTCCCTTTTGTTACGGACCATCACAAAATACTTTTTTTGGCAATATGTAACATTCACGCTTTGATTAAACACAGAGCACACATTTAGTTCTACCCATCAACTGTGGGATGTATTGACCCACTGTGCTATACTATGTGGCATCACTCTGCTATTTACGGTGCAAGAAACAGCAAAAATGGCAGCAAAACTCTTGTGTGCACCAAAACCTCCAAAACCACATTTTACAACACACAAAAAGATGTCTGCACAACCTGCCACCCATGGTGCATATATCGTGGAATAGAGCACACAGTGCAGAAAAAGTGCCAGTAGGCTCCATGACAAGCAGACATGGAGTACAGAGGGAGAAGCAGCACTTTGCAAAATGAAACCCGAAAATGTGCCTGTAAATGACATTTATTTTGCTGCTAAAACTACAAAAGGCCTGTACATAATACTGTTTCAACACTAAAAATCGTGCTTGTCACTAAAATTCATTTAATCTAATGAAGCACATGAATGTACAAAGTCCTAAAATGTGAAGGGCAAAACATTTTCTCAGAAAAAATTGATTGCCTGTGAATGACAGCCCCTGTCAAAATCTGTGTGCAGCACACTGGGCTACCTTTGAATGACAGCCCTGTCAGATGGGCTCTCCTGATGAAACATCACAGTTATCTAAACTAAAGGTCTGCCGGATTAGCAAACATAAAAGGATTGGTGCTAAAAGGAATACAGATCTCAGTTGTTTTTGATTCCACAGGTTTAAAGCTAAGAATGTAACTTATCTATGCCATTTGATGCAACAGGTTTGGTTTCTGCTGGATTTTAAGTCAAGAAATTAAGAATAAATTAGTCTGGCTGGGCCTGCAAGAAGTGGAAAAACAGGTTTCCCCCAAGGGGAGGGAATTCCTCTCAGCACAAACTCACTGACATATGATAATTGTGCGTTAGACCAGACTTTTGTCTACAACCAAGGAATGAACAATGGCAGATCCGCCAGGCCAGGAAATGGACGTGTGAAAAGGTTGTAAACTGCTCCTTGAAGGAATTCCCCAAAGAAGGGGGTTACTCCTTCAGCTCCAGGTAAAGACAAAAGGCAGACCATTTTCTGCTAAGAATAAATAATGAACAATTTTTAGAGACTCATAACTTGTTATCCAAAGTGGTGAAAAATACAAAAAGGACAGATTTGTTAGTCTAATTTTTGGCTTTACGTTTCAAGAGGAGGTGGAACTGTGTAACATATTCTGGACAGGAATGGCAATATATGTGGTTTTATGTGAACTGTATTAATGCTAGAATTGTTAAACTGTACACACACATCCCCATGGTAAACATACATGTTTGTGGAAATTTGCAGAAAGTTTGGAAATGTGTTAATGGCGAAATGGACAAAATTCTGCAGAAAGGTGAAATAAGATCTCAGAGATGCTTGAGTTTGATGAACAGATACTACATAAAATATGGAATCTTTGTGTGTGATTTTTTAGAGGTTACCAATGTAAAAATATGTATTTAGGACAAAATCTGATGTTGATACTAGTGGATAGGGGAGGTTTCTAAGGACTGTAAAAGCCAAACCATAAATGTGACCTCATCTGTCCTTGATCCAATCACTTAGATGTAAGGCAGAGATGAGGCCCTGATCCAATCCCAGTTGACAGGGACAAGCTTAGTTAAGCCGGCCCATACACCAATTTTTGTAATGTCATTTGAAAGGATAAATAGAAACAGCTGACAACACATAGGGGCTCACTCACTCTTCTGATTCGAGTGATGCCCTTTGTTCCAGTATTCAACATCCAGTCTTTAACATCCTTCCAGATCCAGATGCCAAGAATCTTACCAAGCAGTAGCTGAACCATTTTCAGCAAGGCCTCAATCCTCAAACTTCTCCTCTCAACCCAGTGTAGCGCTGTGGTGTGGGAAAGCATCCTGAAACTAGCATCCTGAAACTATCTGGCTTGCTACCATAAGGCTTGCCTGATGAACTCGCTATCCCGCTGATTTGAAATACCCAGAAACAAGAGGGGCAGATCCTGTGCAGTTCCGATGACCGGCCTAGCTGATCCAGTCCAGCGCCTGATGTGCTGTCCTTCCTTGATAGACCCAACCCATTGACCAGACCCGTGACTGTCCAAAATGTTTAATCCCAGCGGATTGTGAGTATTAATAGGACGCTAGAGAACTATTGTATACCTTGTTTATCTTGTTCCACTCTAATCTGTGAACTATCCCTGCTTTCATAACCTGTAACATTGTCAAAATCTTTAGTGCTATTGTATTCTGTCTAGTTGCGAAAGTGCCATTTTCATAGTCATCTTATTTGTGTTACTCTGATCCATAAATCCCACTTTGAGTCTTTGGACTAGTGTCGCCGGGGAAGGTGATGAGGATCTGTTACTGAAGTCATGAATCAGTCTCAGAGCTTACTTTGTCCCGACTTGGTTGCCTAGCCTAAACGCTCTAGCCTTGAGTAAAAGCATAAGCCATATTTTCAGATTCTAAACTGAAGTCCTTGTCCAAATTTGTGTCTTTATTTTCGAGAAAAAAAAACCTCTCACTAAAACCCCTATAACTCCATCAATTTTTAAGATAGAAGCGAAATTTCAACTCCAACTGGTACCTAACATCCTTAGCTATCTCTAAAACCCAAAACCGCAGTGCGATTGACCCATTATATCAAAAATCGCATAATGAGACTTTTGCAGCAAATTTACATTTTGAAGAGTTTTACACATGTGAATTATCTTTAAATTATTTTCCACTTTGACTTTGAGATTTAAAATGTTTTCTTTTGATTAAATCATTGCTTGTGTTTGCTTGCATCTGTTCAAAGCATCTCCCGTAGAAATGTATAATAGTTTAAGCATTTTTGACCACATTTGGTGTTTTGCTCCGCCAATTTCAAAGCCAACCTGACAGTTGAAAGTCAAATCCATTTTTCTCTTGTGTTTAAGGGGGGGGAAGTGGGAGCTATATTGTGTATGATCGGTGTTATTCCTGAGTAGCTGCTCTCTCCTCCCATCTATTTAAATTGCCTATTAGTGGGTTGAGGCATGTTGCAGGGGGAACCTCCAACCATAGCGCTATCTGTTCCAAACTAAACCAAAAGTATTCTTTTCTGTGCTGCGTTCATTACCTGATTCCCAATGCATTAAAGACATTATTCAGTATTCTGTCAACCCATTAGTGATTGTTGTTACCTATTAATTATATTGTGATTTAAATTCAAAATACATAAATAAATATTTACTTTTGTAAACTAGTCTGATTCCTGGTTCAGTGTGACCAGGGGGGTCTCAGAAGAAGGGTGTGATATGAGTGGTATATCATTCAGAATATTGAACTTATAGATAAAATAAATAAGGGTTTCCTTTGCACAGTACATGATGGGCGAGACGTGGTTGTGTGCCGGATTGCAAACACTTACACAACGTCCTTTCATAATAACATGCATTGCTCTTCCTATACTTTATATAAAGTACTTGTTTAATGTACATGCACCTTAAACATGCATTTTATGAAAGGCATAACAATTTACTTGTATGTACTTTGTGGACATCTTTGCAGCGTTGCTCCTGTTTTAAACAGGTGTCTTGCTTGTGGTATTAGAATTAAGTTGAGTTGTGCAGGTACTGTTGTATACAATGTTAAACAGGGAAGGGAAGGCAGACAGATCATGGTTTGTCATGTTGCGATCACTTGTTACATATAGATTTGTATGGGTGTTCAGTTTGTATCATTTAATAAATACAATTCCCCTTGCTTGTTTTATTACTCCAATGTCAAAACTCAACTTGCTGACAGAAGTCAGTAGAAACCATTTGCAACTGACCAATTAAAATGTCAACCAAGTTTGCATCCAAATCAAGGGATGTATTTATAGGACAGTTTGATAATAGCTGGGGTCAATTCAGGAAAGTTTGGCAACGACACGATACGAGAGATGGTTAGACCATTAAAAACCCCATACATTATGTCAGTCTTGAAAAAGTTGTACATTGCACGTTTTCCTTATAGATTATGCATTCTTTTTCAAGACATACACATGATTTCTTCTTCAATTTTGCACCTGTCTCTCAAAATAATAGAATTACTGTTATCCCCTTTGGAGTAATTTCTCAGGCTTTTTCCAAAAACCCTGAATGCAATGCTAACCGAGGAGAATACATTCCACAGCATTTCTTTCCAATGCTGTTTCTCTATATTTTCCATATTTTCCTTGTGCACTGCCTGCACGTGAAAGTGTGTGTGGGTGTGCACACACATACCCACACACACACAGACACGCACACACATACAATCTTCTTCCAACTTCCACTATGTTTGTTTTGTATGAAATAGTTATTATCATTTAGAAATGTGACCCTTAACACCATAACGAATGATCCAAACATGTCAAAGATGCAAATGAGCTACTCTTGCATAAATAAGAGCACTACCAGCAGAAAGTTGCCAGTGATAGTGGAAGACCCAATATAATCAATTCTCAAGAAGCAGAATGTCTGTTTCCAGGCTTTATGTTTGCATGGAATTTATAGATCAGAAATCTTGCTGGGAAGCAACTTATGGGGTTACCGATAGGGTGTAGCGCTGGGAGAGGAATTCAAATGGGTAGGAAAAGAAGGGGACGTATGTGCTCCAGAAGCTATGATGTTGGGTTGAGTGGAGCAATCCGCAATTTGGAGACAATCCCCTGAAGAAAAGAGTCTTCAGATCCATCATGAACTATAGGACGAAGGGGGGACAGTGGTATCTAGGTTCATAACACATTTCAGAGATTGGGTGAATAGCAGTTTCATTTAATTGCATTAAGTCAGAGTCTTATATTGCAACAAAACAAGGTTACAGAAAGAGAGTGGGTCATCACAAGTGCAAAGTGGGGATGTGTTCAGATAGCATTGGGGTTTGGGTCCACATTAGATATTTGTCTTCACTTAGGCAAGCATTAGGGTGTGCAGGCAATCATTGGGATGCAGAGATGAAGGAGGGTGCCTTGGAAATGCCCCCCTATGTGGCAAAGGAGAGTATGTCAACATTAAAGTAGTGTGCTTTTTCGGTTTGAGCTGGGTGCCTGGTAGAGATTGTAGACAATGGTGGTGCCAGTGACATGCGTGACACCTTCTAGTGACTACAAACGGCTCTCAAATGAACCTATATTGTTGCTATTGATCCTAGTTTTTCCTTTGTGTAAATGCTAGCCAACCAGTTACAAATCATCTTTACTGGAACCATTTGATAGTTTGTGGGTTATTGGTCATCTGTACTACCATGGAGAGACAATGGGCCTGTCTCAAAGAGTTTTTTCCAATGGGATTTCGGCATTATGAAACGCTTCTGTAAAATCAGGCCGAATGAGTTGATACCAAATGCTCACAGGAACTGGTTTTACTGCTTAATGGTATATGCTGGTTTTAAATGATTGACATCAATATGCAACTAGTAGCTTGTCCTTGAATACAAAATCCACCAACATACAGTAATTTTGAAATATCAGTGCTGCTAAATACGATATGCTTTAGACTAATGTATATCAAAATCAGAGAAATGTGTTGTTTGTGTTTCTTTCCCTTTTGTGGCACTGGATTTGTTGGGCTCCAGCTTTGCTGCTCCTCCAAGCCCTCCATTATATATTCCTCACAAACATTGCTGCCCTTATAATATTGTGTTGACAGGCTACGCTCCACAAATAATTCCTCTTGTTTCTAGTGTTTCTATCATTGTGATTACAGGTTGCCCAGAGATTTCTGAAGACAGCACTTCAATTACTTGCTGTATATAACAATCCTTTAGCTTTTTAAATAATATTGTGTTCATGCAGGTCTCAGATGACACCTGGATCAATAGGACTGGCCCCTGTAAACATTGTACTTAATGCACACACACACACAAACACACCCACACTGTTAAGGATTCTAAAGGGGCGTTACACTCCAGACCAGGACTCTTGATACTGCCCAAGGATGCAGCGCACAATTAAAACGCTTTTAATTTATTTATTACGAATTCAGTTGAGAAGGCTCCCAGCCCGTCTCACACCCCCCTTTGCAAATACCCCGGGTCGCAATGGAGCATGAACCAGGCCGGTGTGTAATAATACAATATATTTATTTTTATGTTCCAATGAAAATCACACAAATTTAATATAGGGCAGCAATCACCAGTGTGGTGATAATTACACTGTAAAATGATAGCACACACTTAGTTTGACCTTTTAACATAAGAACCCCAATGCACAGTTGAATAAAAGCAATATACTTTTCAAGTGTTTTTTTTTTCCGATAGCACCACAGTTAATGTTTCCCCCTGCAACACTCCCTCAAACCTCTATTAACCGAATTTTGTGTGGGTAGAAAGGAGTAGCAAGGAGTCAGGTATACTAGGCAACAAACAGAATTAAAATCTGACCTTCCACCTCTGAATGTGAGGCCACATCGGATTTGAAAAACCCTTGAAATTGGGCAAAATAGCTCTTGGAATATTTGGTTTACATGTGTGGTTGAATGAATAAGGCAAGGATGAGTATGGCAGTATCTAAGAAGTCAGACAACTAGCAGACTACAAGGCAAGTTCCTAACAACAGCATTCAGTTCGAAAAATCATCTTTGGAAGTAAAAACACAGTGCAGCCAAATCACACGTGGAGAAATTGCAATTGATTAATTTCACAGGTTTAAAATAGCAAAATGTTTTGAAATTGGGCTATTCTCCACGGTTCTGAGTCACAGAAAGGGATGAAACAGACCTCTCGCTTCTGTGAGCGTACATTTTTACATATAAGGAGAAAGTCTGATATTTTTATGGGTGTAATTCACCCCTTTTACCACAACACACTAGTATCAAATATTACAAAACTTTATTACAATTCATTATATTTCATAAAACAATCATAAAAAATGATCATAGTACATAAGACCATTATGTTTAAAAACCACACAAGTTTTAACACCATAAGTCAGTAATGTTTGCAAATATTCCGTAAGGATCTTACACTGTGTGTACATCTCACACTCTGATTCCTATGCCACACTACTAATGGCCTATTCCCTATCAATGTAATACAAACTACCCAACTTGTACAAGTTTCTGTCCTTGAACCACAACAATGTCGGACATTCTTCAGGGGACAAATTGTCTTGTGTCGTAATCTAGAACATTCTTCTTGTCCTAGGGGAGAACCCTGTTGATCAAGAAATAATGGACACCCTATTAGTAACTTATAATCGAGTATCAATCTCTACATGTGAAACATGTACAACATGAACCCTCATCCCTAAAAGGGTGCAGGGTATGTCTAAAAATACGTACCTCTGTTCCCAGTAGTAAATCTTGGGCTTTTTCTGTACAGTGTTGTAGATTCCCAATTTCCTCAGGAATTCTTACATATCCTTTCTCACCCCTGTCTAAAAATAGTGTGCAATATAAGCAAAAATTAATAAGGGATATTGCTGCAAACTCCCGCAATCATCCACTTGCTAGGCTAATCAATACATACATAGGTGCTAGATCTTACCTATTTAGATGTAGCATTATGTTGGAAAATTGTGCGACCTGTCAGTTACAAAGGCTCCTTTGTACTTTATCCCATATCCGGGTCAGTGAAAACAATTCTCTACTCCCCCTCATGGGTCACCTGTCTGTAAAAAATGGATAGAACCATATTAAAGTATCTCTCCTCTCAACAGAGACAACTAACTAAGTCTACAAAACTCTCTACATAGACCCTCTGCTCACTTACATATTGGTGTTGTCTCGTTCAATCTCACAGCCAGCCACAACAAACAAGCTGCCTCTGTATCCCTAGAGGATCCAAAAACTCTGCGGATTTCGCGGGTCAAAAAACGTACCTAAAACGTGACGCAGAGACGTCATCACGCGTCATGTAATCCCATGTAATTCTGGGAAATGTAGGCGCCATGGTCAAAACTTCCCCCAACGCCAAAGAAACAGACAATTATGTTGCCCACACGGTGGCCGTAATACCCAATGAAAATCACGTCATGATGACTCGCCTGCAAATTACCCTTAAGAAATAAAAAAGTGGACCAAAACGCCACTAAACTGGTGTTCAACAAGGTAAGGGGACATCTATGATGTAATTCGGAGAGCAGAGATACACAGCTTATAGTCCTAACTTCAAGTTGCATTTTAAGGTATGTTACTTGCCACATAGTCCTAATGTGGTACATAAATCTATCCACATAGGAAGAAACAGTACCAACATATACGTGTTCATACGCTGCGGGCCACAAATGGTTGCATTTACATTACATGTGTTACATAAATAGTAAAGCCAGAGTAATGGATAGTACTATATATCAGGTCTCCATTCAGCATGATTTTGTGACACAACCACATTGCATGACATGATGGGTGAAAACAGTAACTCTGTATTACATGATGTAAGACATACTGGAACCCCGAATTAAGCATTTTTGGAAAACAGTGTCACAGGATGAGCTCTGCATAAAACTGTCCATAGGCATAATTTTGTGTCACAGTAACTTTGTATTACATGATGCAAGAAACACTGTGCCCCCCAATTCAAGCCTTGTGCCATTCGACACCTTCATTCATCCCTTTGATGTAACTTTTAGACAAAAAAATAAGTTTCTGTTCTAGATGTAATAATTTTCTATTGATAGCCATCTGGGATTGCCCCTTCACCTGTTTCAAAATGCACCACTGAAAATCGTTGCATGAATGTTTCATTTCAATGAAATGTTTTACCATGGGAGCCTGTTCTACCTTATTTCTAATGCAGCTCTTATGTTCTATCATTCTGATTCTACATTTTCTGTTCGTTTTGCCAATATACATGCGTTTGCAAGGACATATAATCAAATAGATCACATTATTCGTATTGCAATTGGTATGTTCATTGATATTCCACAGTCTATCCAACCCCAAATCTACATTCACTGTTTTGCTTGTTTGAGAACACATAGAGCAATTACCGCAAGGAAAATGTACAACCACTGGAGGAATACCCTACAAAGTGGTTTGTTGCATAGGCCTCTTTTTAGCATTCACATCATTTCTCATTATCAAATTTCATATGGTAGTACTCTTTTTGAAAGCTACAATAGGTTTTCCTATTTCCTTGGTCATGATTCTTTTCCAATTCCTTGTCACAATGCCTTTGATTTTATATGACAAATTACTAAACGTATTGACAAATACTAGAGGTGTCTCCTTTGTATTGCTTTCTCTTTGAATTTGCTGGTCAAGAAGAGACTCGCGATTATTGTTAAAAGCCCTCTTCGCTGCTTTTTTCACCAAGGGGGCAGGATAGCCCTGATGTATCAACTTGGTAATCAAATTGTTTGCTCCAGTTACATATGAATCATTGGTGCTGCTATTCTTTTTTAACCGCAAAAATTGGCCAAACGGAAGATTATTCTTCACATGCTGGGCGTGATGACTCTTAAAATGTAATAATGCGTTCTTGTCAGTTGCTTTAGTGTAAGGTCGGACTAAAAGTAACCCATTCTGATGGTAAATGCATATATCTAAATAATTCACTTCTTTGTTGCTTACATTGCTAGTGAATTTCAAGTATCTATTTTGTTGATTGAGCCACTGTACAAAATTGCCTGCTTCCTCTTCATTGCCCTTCCAAATGACAAAAACATGTCAATATAACGTAGCCAACATATGATGTTATTCTGGAAAGGATTATGTTCATTATAGACAACCGTTTCTTCAAACATGTAAACATATAAATTCGCAACATTGGGGGCCATGGCTGACCCCATAGCAGTCCCTTCAATCTGTTTATAGAACTGCCCCATAAATTGAAAGAAATTATCTGTGAGGGCCATCTCTGTACACCATTTTATGAATGAGTTGGATACTGGGCTTTCATCAGTTCTTCTCAATAGAGTCTCTTCCACTACCTCTAAGGTAGCCAACTGCGGAATGTTAGTGTATAGTGCTTGGATGTCTAAACAGATCAATAAATTCACCTCGGGGTCGAAAATGTTCCCCTCTATTCTGTTAATCGCATCCGTAGTGTCTTTGATGTAACTCTTCATGGTGGGAATGAAAGGCCTCAAGTAAAAATCAACAAATTTGGAAAGTGGTTCCAAAAGGGAACTTACGCCTGAGACAATAGGTCTCCCCGGCGGGTTCTCTAAACTTTTGTGAATCTTAGGTAATGTGTAGAATATGGGTATCCGACCATTCTCTTTAATAAGATATTCACTCTCTTGTTTACTAATCATCTGTTCATCCACTGCCTTCTGTACCTTGTCCCGTATGATGTTTAAAAGATCATTGCTGGGATCTTTGTCTATTTTGAGGTAATGGTTCTCATCTGATAGCAATCTTTCGCATTCCTGGATGTAATCACACCGATTCAATATAACGATGGCTCCCCCTTTATCAGCTTGGCGAATAATTATCTTGTCATTCGCACCCAAATTTTTCAAAATATTCTGTTCTTCCATACTTAAATTAGAATGGTGAGGGATACCCTTGTTTTCCAACTTGGTTACTTCCTCCAAAACTTTTCTTTCAAAAACCTTCGATTCTGCTGAATGTGCATTAATTAGTGCACAAAAAACGGAGGGATTTCTCAAACCGCTACAATTATCACCTTTATCAAATGCATTGTCCATAAAGAATTCTTTAAGGTGGACTTTCCGCATAAACTGGTTGAATTCAATCCTGAATTCAAAGGGATTGTGAAACTTAGTGAGTACGAAATTTAAACCCTTATTGAGCACTTCCTCTTCTTTTTTAGTGATCTGGGTATCAGAAAGGTTCACTACCAGCCCCTGTGGCTTCTCGTTTGCATCCGTTCTGGTTCCCACTGCCTCTGATCTCCGCCTCTTCCTAAAAAAGACTGTCTTTGGTTATTGCCTCTCTGGCTATTGTTCCTTGTGCCTCTCCCTCTAGCTCTAAAAGGACGGCCACCCCCTCTATTACTGGAAATATCTTGATCCCCGGATTCGTCATTGTCCGAGGAGCCACCTCCACTCGAACTAAACGATGTGTTCCGGAACCGTACTCGCCGATTTTGTTTTATATTGGGTCCGGGCTCTCCAAATTTGTAGTCCTTGTTAGTATAACGGAAAGCTTTCTCGTGAGAGAAGTTAAGAATGTCCTTCTTCATTCTTTTGATTCTTTCAGAGACAGTTTCACTCTTAAATTCTTGCATCTCTTTTAGATGTTTGTCTAAGCCTTTTTTAAAAGCTTCCACATCGAATTTGCTTTTGATTTTATCTTCTAAGTCCTTCAAATCAATCTCGATTTTTTTAGCTGTTTCCTGTGCTGTTTCTATAATTAATATCAACCAATTCCGGTTGATATTGAAATTTAATTGGGCTAAACAAGCAAAATCAGAATTCGTTTTTTATGCTAAAGTATCAAGACACCTCACAGGTAGGATATGCAAGTGAAAGGGTAGCTCTGAATATATGAGAGTATGTGATTCTTCCACAGAAAAGACAAAATATTTTTTTTTAAAAATGAAAGCAATTGCACTGGGAAAATCAGTTTGAAAGGAAAATGGCAAGTTTTATTGATACAATATTTTAATGGCTAGTAAAGAGGAACGCCGCCCGCGACACAGTTTACTTTACAAGTGTAACCCCTTCACACCGTGTGTCTCTTTAGATGGGAATTTAATTAATGTATTCCAAATAGTGCTAATGGACTTATACAGCAGGCTGAAATGATTGGGAAGAATGGCGCTAACACATGGAGATTACTCCAATTTTCATAAGAACAGGGTACACAGAGGATTCTGTAAATTTTAAGGATTTCGCTAAGGCAGTTATAGGATTTCTATGGGATTGGACATAATACAATGGAACAAAGCAAGGGATGCAATTTTTGGTTACTGGGGAGGGGAAATGCTTACAACAAATACTTGAGTGGGGTAGCTTGGACAGCTAACTGGGTCTCTGGACAGGAGACAGGAGTCTGGACACTGCGCAGCTGCTAGGCTCTCCTCTAGGAATGCAGCAAGGCAACCGGGGTCTGGTCTCAGTATTTAGCGAGGTGCATCAGCTGGGCAAAGCAGGTCTGGTCACAGGATGATCCCAAAAAGGGTACCACAGCCTTTACCCCTTTCTCGCTGAATTATTGGGATCTTTGTGGGCTTTAATTCTGGATGATGGCACTGCCTGGGTAAATCAGCTAGCTCTGGCTTGGCTTCTGGAATCTGGAATTTTGCAGGGTAAACATGGAATGACTGGATCCTTGGATGCGCTGGAGCTGGAAAGTCAGAAGAGAGTGTCTGTGTCTGTCCAGAGCTCCCTGTGCCTTTATATAAGGTGCATGACATCAGAGTATTTTTACTATGTGGGCTGAACTAAGCTAGGCCTACCTCTAAATCGGATAGGTCAGACTGTACTGTCATCTCCTCCCTGGAAGCAGATTGGACTGAAGGAGGTGACTCAGTTTTATGGTGGGTGCTTTTATGATGAAAAGGGCCATCCCACAGTTATTTTTGCCAAAATCGGTTATGACACAAAAATAGACCTTTTTACAGTTGTTGTGCTTTTGAAAATCACATAGGTAGATTCCATATTTTACACAGATCCTGTCATTCCAACTCCCAAGTTTGTACAATGTTGTTTAGTCCTTCTAATAATCTTTTGCAATTTCTAATGGGAACCGTCTCCCATAAAATCTACAATTCGGTACACTGAAACATATCAATGTGGGACACATTTGCATCTAACTTTCATAACCATGTCATGTACAGTTTTTTCAGAAATGTCATTTTTCTGGCATTCGAGCCCCCCCTCCCTTCCATGCTAGAGTGGTCCAAATCATTTTGTTTTAAAGGCACGGAAATTACATTCAAACTGTTAAAATGTCACTTTACTGCATTTTCAGGTTGCAGAAATAAAAGTTTTAAGAAGAAAAGTGTTTTGACCCTAGTGGGCCGGCTTTGTCCCCAAAGAGGGGCAGTCTTTCCACCCCCAAACCAAATGTCTCTCTCTGGCCCACTGGCCCAGAGGTTGTCATGACGACTTCTTTGATCCTGGCAGTTGCAGCTGAGGAGAGGTGTCACCAGGAATTCACATCTATGTGTCCTCGCAGTCCATTGTCTTATGCTGGCGCAATGCCAATCAGTCTGATGAGATCGTGAAATCCCCCAGCTTGGCCCTTTTCATGTGCCGAGGGGGCTGGTCCACTTGGGGGAAGTAACTCTGTTCCCAGGAGAGACAGTTTTTGAATGCCTGCCTTGAAAACAACGGTTTGACAGCAAATTCTGGAGTCTTCAAACAGCTTTTAAACATTTGTTTTTCTTCTTTCACAAAAGCCAAGTCTTGTTGGTACTAATAGCATGCACATTTCAGAGCAACCCCCATCTACAATCACATTTCTGTGCAAGCACAGGGCATCATTTTCACATTTATTTTTATAAGACATTTTCTTGTTTTGCAAAAGCACCATTTCACACATGGGTTAATTCTTCTTGGATGTCACTTTCACAGATATGATTATTCCTCACGTCCATATTCTGAACATTATTTATAGCCGTAGTCAATTTCTCATAGACAGAAATCTGTTGAACACAAGGGTTCTCTGAAACTGACATCAAACAAAAGTAGAGAGAGAGCTTTTCTGAAGAGCTTGGACGGTGTTGCAAAGGGAAAACGTTTGCCGTGCGGTTGGAGTGAATTTCTCTGCTATTTTACAGATTTGACTTGACACACCATGCCTTTCAGGGAGGACTGCCCTCCTTTGCTGGTGTATGGCCTGAAGATAGATGGCCATTAATGTGTCTTACTGGAACCACTGTATCATGTTGAAAAGATGGAAATGCCATTTTAACACAGAACATTTTCTTTTCCAGTGGGAGGTTTTAAGCTGGCAGCATAGCAGTGCTGCACTATACTACTTTTGAATTCCTCTTTTTGGTGCACGTAAAGAAAAATAACTTGCAGCAATTCTCTGGGTGTTTTATGTTTCATCTCACCCCATATGTGCCTGGCAAGGACAGTGCAGCCATTAATGCAAGGGAATAGCGCTCAGCAGAGCCAACACAGTCACTCTTCTTGTAACTGCTAAAATGCAGTTTGCTGGTGCAGGGGAGTTCCGCTGGGCTGGTAAATGTACCCCACAACACACACACACACATACACAGATACACTTTCCCTCTCTCACTCCATGTCTCTGAGGAGCACCCACAAGAGCACACCACCTAATTGCACATACACATGCAGATATCCTCTCTGACCTTGTCACAGCGGATCGGAACTCCTCTAAGACTGGGTGGGAGGCCTTCCAGGGTGAAAGCCGGAGCCAGTCCTAGGCCAACGACAATGGCAGTTGAGAGGGCCCTATCTCCTACCCCCTCCCCAAGTGCCTGTGTATTATGGTCCAGTATTCAACACCCTGTTCATCTTCACAAATGCTCACCAGGTCCTTTCTTTGTGTTCTAGAACTGAAAAGAACATGATGGCTGGAGAGAGAGACCAGGTAACCCTAACATGAACTTGGACACTATTGCAGTTCCACTGAGAATGTGCACAGAGAAAAAGGACATGGCTTTACACTCTATAAATTACAATAGTTTTCTGTAACACCTCTCCGTAAGGGGGGAGACAGGGTCGGATTTGGCAGGGACAGAAGACCACCCGGACGACAGGAAGTGGGTAAAAGAGACCCCAGAAAATAGACAGTTGTGGGTTGTTCGGGTGAGGTCAGAAGATGAAGTGTTAGCATAAAAAGAGACCATGAGGGGGACGGATGATGAGCAACAACATAGAGGGTAATTGTGAACCAGGTGAGGTTTTGCTTGGTGAGTGCAAGGGATGCTGCACTGTGAGTGTGCACGTGAGACTAGAAAGTGAGACTATTGAAGGGATTGAATGTGAAATGACTGTAAGAGTGAAAGGAGTGTAACTGAAGGACATGGTGGGGAGGAGTAGTAATGTGGAGGAGGGAGTAGGAGTGCGGAGGAGGGGAAAATACAGGATTGAGTAGTAGTGTGGATGAGGGCATAGTAGTGTGGAGAAGGGAGTAGTAAAAACAAAGGGTAGAGGCCAAAGTGTAGCAGGAATGAGAAACATCAGAGGGACAGAGAAGGCAGACTCAGACTTCAGTCCCTTCTCACTCTCCTGAGTTTGCCAGTTTGAGAAGTTCTTCACTACATTGATTTTCTTCACGCCATAGTGCTCTCAGTCTGACACATTCCCCTCACCCATGGCAGACAAATGAAGGACACTGCTCTACAAGCATTTTAGAGTCACTAACCTACTTGAATGTCTTCTGATTTTCATATAGCATAATACTTACAGCCATTGTTAGAGCGCAAGCAGAGCCAGTCAAAAGTCAGTTGTGCCTTAAATGCCAATGGCACTGCCTCAAATCTATTGACTCCTACTGACATGGCTGCCTCTCAGGAAAAATAGCTGTTTAACTTTCATCTGCCAGAACACAATCCTGCTGACAAGCACATTGTGACTCATTTTCAATGCACCCTAACTTAAAGCAAAAACCTTGCATAACGGCTTTTACACATTTTGCTAAGGCTACACCACATTTCTCCCCCTCTCTATCCCTCTGACCACTCCTCTCTCCTGGAGTGACCACTGCCTTCTCTCCTCTCATCTCTCACTCTCTTCCCCCGAGCCAAGCCTACCCCAACACTGCCACCTACCTTCTCGGACATCTGGCCCATGAAGCTTGTGTCAGTTGAGGCTTTCGCTGCCACCTGCCCCCCCCATCCTCCCGCTGTCTCACATCTGGACACAGCCCTGCCCCTCCTTTACTCTTCTGTTTCTGACACTCTTGATGCTCTTGCCCCTGTCATGAGGGTCCGCATGAAGTCCAAAGCCAAGTGCAATTCTTGGTATGACTCCGACCTAGCCACACTTAAACATAGGTGTAGGGCGGCTAAGAAGATATGGAGGGCTTCTTGTTCACTCTATGATAAACTGGCCTGTCACCTGCTCCAAAGGCAATACCGACTCTCTGTCCACACTAAGAAGAGAGTCCACATTCATTCAAGCCCATGTCTCTTAGGCATCTAACAACTTGGCTGAACTCTTTAAAATCTGCAAGGAGCTTGCCAACCCTGCTGCAGTCTCTACCCCTCCTCTTGCCTCCCAAGCTCTCTGCAATGCCCTGGCCTCTCACTTTATCTCAAAAACCCAGGGCATCCTGTCCACCCTCTCCTCCCGTCCACCTCCTATTTCCTCTCAGTCTGAGCTTGCTGATCATCTTTCTACCACTCCCCCATCCTCCTTCTCGTCCTTTCCTCTTTTCTCCCCTGATGAGGTCACTAGATAAGTCCGATCTATGAAGGCCTCATCAAAACAGGTTAATCCCTGTTCCTCTAAAACCATCAAGGATCACATTGACACCCTTGCTCTGGCCCTTGCTGATTTTTGCAACCACTCCTTTTGCCCCAGGATCATTCCCCTCCGCTCTGAAGCACTCCGTTGTGCATCCTCTTCTCAAGAAACCTACAGGTGATCCCTCTTGTCTGGCAAAATATTGCCCTATTTCCATTCGTCCCTTTCTGGGCAAACTCCTGGAAAAGCTGGCCATCTCTCAGCTTAACCTTCATTCCGATTCTGTTGGCTGTCTCCATGACCATCAGTCTGGCTTCAGAGCAGCCAGAAGTATGGAAACTGCTCTCCTCAACATCCGTGAAGATCTGCTCTCCAAACTTGACTCTAACATTCCCTCTGTCCTCATCCTACTCGATCTCTCTTCTGCCTGCGACGCGACACGGTCAACCATACCATCCTGCTCAACTGTCTCCGTGATAACCTGGGTATCACTGATCAGGCACTGGCCTGGCTGACTTTTTTCCTCTCTGATTGACCCTCCCAGGTACAACTTGGGTCCTTAATATCATCTATCTCCCTCTCTACCTTTGGTGTTCCCCAGGGGTCTAACCTCTCGCCCTGGATTTTCAACTAATACCTGGCAACTCTTGCCCACTGCATTGCCATTTTCTGCTCAAACTTCCAGTGCTACACTGATGATACTCAACTCATTTTCAGGCTTCCCTCGCCCATCTCCTTTCCCTCTCTCATCCCTGATTGCCTAACTGCCATTCAAGATTGGTGTACCGCCAATGATCTCTGTCTGAAAGCCAGCAAGATGGAGATCCTCCTTATCGGCACACCTTCACCATCCTTTCCCCTCACTCTCTGGCTGGCCTCCCTTGGCCCGCCTCCTACCCCCACCTGTGAGGCTAAGAACCTCTGGGTTTTTGACTCCTCACTTTCTTTCTCCGCCCACATCTCTGAGGTCTCTAAAAAGTCAAATTACCTACTTAACCTCTGCCTTTCCTCTCCTTCCCCCAGAAGCTCACTGTCTCCCAAGCTATGGTTCACTCTAGGCTGTACTATTGTAAATCTTTCTAAATCTACCTGCCTCTACTCTCCGCCCGCTGCAAGTAATCCAGAACATGACTGTGAGACTTGTCCTTGGCCTCAAGCCCCGATATCATATCTCTCCAGCTCTGAAATCTCTCTACTGCTTCCCACTGGACTCTAGGATTAAATTCAAAACCCTCTGCATTGTCCACAAGGCTTTCTGGGACCTGCGTCCAAAATACCTTCAGATATCCCTCCGCAAATACCTCTCCTCTTGAGCTCTTTGCTCATCTACTTCTAACTCCCTCAAGGTCAGTCGTTTTTCAAAGAAACAAGCTGGGGGTAGATCTCTGTCTTCGGCCGGGGCCTCCCTCTGGAACAGCCTCCCTGCCACTCTAAAACTTGAGGGCAACCATCTCCGGTTCCGGAAGCTCATCAAGACCTTCCTCTTTTCTTCCGCTTTCGCTCTCCCCTGCTGAACTGCTCTCTTGGCACCGTGCACCTGGCAACCCTCTGTCCCCTGGGCCCAGGTACCTTCTCACCCTGCCACCCTCCTGCACTGCTTCCTGGCCACCCCTTGCACTGGTGGACTTTATCTGTACCCATACAGTTCCCCACACCCCCATTTTCTTCTTTTTTTCTGCACTTATCTTACTTACCCAGTCTGTTGCCTTGAACACAGCGCTTTCTGACTGCACTACTACTGTTTGTTGCCTCTGCTATTTATTTTTATTTATTATTATTTATATGTTCTTTTCTGCTCTGCACTTTCCACTCTCCCCATTCCATGCACTTTTCCCCTTTCCCTTTCCCATGCACTTGCGCGTTCTCAATGTCACTGGGTCTAGTAAGATCCTTTTGTTCTTCCCTGTTCCCCTCCCTTGCCTTGTCACGCTCTGAAACACTTGTGTACGAGCGCAATATAAATACATTATTATATCATATCATATCTGCATTTGTTTGGCGAGAGGAGTGGAGAACCCCTTGTTTCCTCCGCTCCCTTCCTCTCCACTATACAAATAGCCCAACAGTTGCTCCATCATGCATTTTCATGCAGGCGCAAACCCTGGGGATCCCTACGGAGCCCTCCTGCAGGCGGGCCCATAGGGATCCATTGTAAATGCAGCCTGTCATGCGTACATGGGAGGCAGCGTTTACTTGACTTGCACAGCGGAATGCAAAAATGCAGAGCAAAAGGCAGCACACACGCTTGTACGCTGCCTTTTTTCCTGCACTTTAGTACTCCCCAATGCAGATTACCAACATCCCAGTCTAGGGAGGATAGCTCAGGGGCAACATGCTCGCCTTGGAAGCAAAACGACACAGAGCAATACCGGTTTGATCCCTCGGTCCGGTCCACACATAGAAACCTCTGGGTATTAATCGTGTTATAAATAACCTATCATTCACAGCATGAGACTGTGCACGCCAAAGTGCAAGCATACAGGTTCCCACTGCTGAATTACATAAGTACTCGAAAATGAGTCCCAATGTATGCATGTGTCGAGTGAATAGATGTAAGGTGTGATATTTTGGCTGAATATTCAAATCCCCTTTGGTCCGATTTCGCATTCCACTTCTCAACAGGACTATTCACCTTGCTAAGGGCAGCCCCTACACTTTTATGAATGTCCCGCATGTCTTTAATGGCACAGTCTGCACCATTCTCAGCAGCGCTACCGGTTGAGAAGAAGTTTTACTTCCTGTTTATATACCAATCAATGTCGCCTCAATGACGCCTTAGCGTTCTGTGCAGGCATTTCTCAGAAGAACTAAAATACATTTAATTGGGCAACCAACCTCATCTCAGCGGGGCGGACATTTTTTAAATGAGACAGAACCAGCATTGCCCAGCGGGGATGTTTTACTCTTAATAAGAGAGCAGGGAGTTGTTCAGCAGGGCTAGAGCATCGGGACCTATGAGCACAGCTTGTATTCAGGGTCTTCTCTGCAGGGTTGGACACGTTTTAAGCAACTACTACTGCAATATCATAGGAGAAGGCCTGCTTTTCATGTTGTAGTCTGTCCCAGCAGATAGGGTGATGTTCAATTGGGCATCGAGTCTGAACTCCTATTTTCCGCCAATAAGCATATATGATATACCCTGCGTCTTCACACATTGCACGATAGTTCACTGGCCCTACCCGGGCCCAACATGTCTTTTCAGAGATATCCTTTCATGTTACAACCCAGTACTATGTTGTGTTGTTTTTGCATGGTGTGGCTACACTCTGAGGCAGCGAGATGCTGGAAAACATCTTTAAGGATGTTATTTTTGGTCTCGCATGTTTCTACCCTTAAAAAGTTGAACAAGACCACTCTTTCGCCCCACGTCTCCGCCCAGCAGACAGTCCAATCCGATCATTCACAGGGTGAACATGCTACCGACTAGCTATATTTTAGTAAGAGAAGGGCAAAGCTTAAAGCCCAATGACTCTTTCAGACACGGCTATTTTCGCTATTTCACTAACATCTTTAACATGCACCTGCGATGGACTTTGCCAAAATGGGCTATTAACAATCTTCTCTGTGAGCTGCTTTCCCCAGAAGAGCTCAAGCTCTTGTCCACTAAACACCATCATTATTTGCTCACTTTTTCGTGCGGGCTGGTTTAGTAATATCGTGAAAGGAGTACAGGTTGAAGCTGTCTTTCATTAAGAGCAGAGGTCTGGCAGAGTCCGGCTATTTTCAAGAAAGAGCACTAAAGGAATTACACTGGGTGTTGTTAGCAGAAATACGTATTGGTTTAGGTATATTGAGAAAATAATTGGGGGTAGTGCGGGTAATACATATAGTGCAGCTCTCAGGTAACTCATATATTGTTGCACAAACAGTTAGGATATACCCACGATCCACAGTGACCATGAGTATTATCAGGGGTGTTTTATTGAGAGAAAACAGGTATTATCAGAATACCTTTTAGTGAGCATTTCTGTTATCAGGAGTTGCCTCTGAGTGAGCCAGGTTATGATTCCGAACGTACCTCTGAGTAACCCACGTGAAAGTACCACGCATTCATCAGGAGTGTATGGGAGGAAAGGACTGCTGTCCCTCAGGAGTGCAGGGATGAGTAGGGCTTCGAAGCTATTACTCATCCCCACACTACTATTAGGCAGCATAGAGCAGACACATTAAGGTGAATCAGGCAAGGCATGAATGACCTATCTCCTGTGCTTCCTAAGGTAGCAGAGGAAGAGGGCAGGCTGTACTCTTCAAGAAGGTGCGAGACAACATGGAAGCGTCCAAGACAGCTATAGTATGGAAACAAAAGAAATGTCCAACTCAAGGGTCTTTAATTTAAATAAAAGAAGAGACGAACTCTCAAAACACAAGCAGCCCACTCCCATAGTGGCATGCAAAGTGAATACAGACTTTGGGAGAGAAGGGCACTCTGGGTATTGAGGAACAGGGATCTGTATGAAAATATTCTTGCATAAAGTAAAGTGCAAAAATATGTGTTTAAGGCATAACATGAGGTTTTAAATGTCAATATGGCCCCTACAACAAGGCACTCAACGAGTCTCAAAGTTGAGAGAGTGCCTAAGGCAGCTCTGTTAGGTCCGTGCAGATGTGTGAAGGAGATTGGAGTACGTAAAGTCAAAATTGCATAGAGAACCAAAGGCAGCTTATTTTGGTCCTTGGCAAACTATGGCCCATTCACCGGCTCCCAGAGTCAATTTTCAGACTTTTCCAGAGAAGCAGGTTGCCAGGAAAGCTGCACGGTTGCCACTTCAGCATGATGATTCGATGGTACTAGTGTCCAGCAGCAGTCAGGCTTTCCTCCTGTAGGTTTTTTAAGATGCTCATCGGGAGTGATGAGGGAGAGACTCTCTGCAGTCCTGGGAGGTCCTTGTCTTCACCCAATGGATAGAACTTTGGGCAGCCTTTACCACAGCAAGGTTCCAATTAAATCTTCTTCAAATTGTTACAAGATGGTTCCAATATGCTTTTTCAAGAGGATTCTTAAAGATATTTCCACAAAGGGAGCTAACAAATGATACAAGAGGGGGTGGGGCCTCAACCACTTATGTAGTCACTTTGCCACAGTCTATTGGTCCACTTGAAGCCGCCTGTAAATGGGTCAATCCCTGCTGTTATAATAGGGGTTACTTCTTGTGATATCATCTTCCAGAGTGACCTATCTGCAGGAAATTGGGAGGCCTGGCCATAATTATAATGGCAGGCCAGATACACCGTACACCTCCCTCTTCCCTTTCGGCCTCAGATCAAAGGTTCTCCAGTAATTATCTCCCTGATGTGACTTCACCATTATATTGCAAAGGCACCTTGGAAGATACATGCTTCCACTCGACCCCCCCCCCCCCTCCCAAGAAGAGGCATGTCCTGTTCACCTAACAAAGGAGTCAAAGCTTCCCAGCAGAGGACAAAATAGATCCTGAGCGAGCAAGCCCAAGGACTGTAGAGGGTGAATCTCCTAGGGCCAGACACAGATGGCTCTGCAGCTGCAGGTCACTGTTCGAAGCAAGTGATAATATAAATGACATTTGATTGGGTTTTGACAATGTTGACTGTATTTCCTCATCAGCCACAATATGTAACCAGATAAAGCAACTTGTTGATATTAAGTCAAAATGCTACCACCAAAGAAATGTGGATTCGCAGTTAAAGGTTGTTTGAACATGGTTGCCAGCCAGCTCATTCAAAAGCAGGCAGACCATTTTAGAAAGGTACACGTTACTCTGCATCTGCCTTGAGCCATGTCACATTGCAGCTGCTGGTGTTTCAGTAAATTGACAATGCCTAGAACAGGACACATGTGTTCACTAACATTTTACGAATGGAGATTTGAAAAGTGGAGTCTTGTTAGCAGAGCAAACTTTGAGGAGAGAAAACAACCATCATTTCATATGAACATATTATATCTCAAATTAGGACTGTGTATTTTCAGGACTGTGGCTCTAAAAAACCGGGATATTGCTAAGAGCATACTTCGTTGAAAGCCTGGGTATCAAACCTATCATACTTGTGAGTGAGCCTAGGTATTTTAGGTGTACCTGGGTATTATAAAGACCACACATCTCAGTGGTCCAGGGTATTACTAGGAACACACCTGTAAAGGAACATTGCAATTATCAGAATTATATTTATGAGTAGCCACGGGTATTAACACATCGATAACTTATAGTGAGCCCAGGTATTACCATAGGTATACCTCTGTGGGAACCGGGATAGTTTACCACATGAGGATACCTCTGATTGTGCCTTTGTATTGTTATGGGAATACCTCAGAGTGAGCCTGTGTATTTCCAACAATATACCACCGTGTGAGCTTGAGCTTTTATAGGAGCACACCTCAGAGTGAGCCTGGGTGTTTCCAGGAGCACACCTCAGATTGAGTCTAAGCGTTTTCAGGAGCACAGCTCAGAGTGATTTTTTTTTTTTCATCAGTATAACTTTAAGTAAGCCTGGGTATAATCAGGCAATTTCTTCTGAATGATTCGGTGTATTAAAAGGAGTGCACTCCTGATGAGCTTGGCTTTTATTATGAGTATTCCTCTGAGTGTTACTGGGCTTTAATAGGAGCATATGTCTGTTTGAGGGGGGATTTATTATCAGGTGCGTACATCTGACTGAGCGTCTCCATCATCAGGCATATGTTTCTGAATTAATAGATATTATCAGGAGGATACCTCTAAGGGAACCTAGGTATTTTAAAAAGAGTTCTTAGTAAGTGTACACAGTTCTGAGGGATGATGACTTATTTGAAAAATACTTTGAAAGAGTCGAGGTATTAAGAGTAGAATTCTGGGTAAATATTGGAATTATCTAGAACAGAGCTATGAATAATGTTAAGTATCATCAAGACTGAAGACATTGCATTAAGCAAATAAATAATAGCACATCCCACATTGAGTGATTAGTCTAGCATAAACTGACCATTTTAATTGACCATGCTTGGAAAAGTGAATAAGCAGATTTTCAATAGTCTCTTAAGTGAGAATCCTGATGATAATGGTATGTAGTATTCTAGCAGCGTTATGGTCACAAGACTGGCCTATTTTGATTTATGTTGCAACTCCTCGGACCAAACAATATTTCAACATAAAACAATGATTACATTTATCTGTTGAAAAATATTCTGGGATCCTATTGAATGGGAACCTATTTTGTGTTATTTTCCACTGTTTTGAGACACATTATCCCATAGACAAGTAGTTTAATAGTATAATAGTGATCATTACATTTTACTATCATGCTGTGTGGCAATATTACTATTGAGCAGATGGTAGTTCTTATAGCAGTATTTCTATTTAAGAAAGACTTGTTGTCTTGTAGCAAAATAAGCTTGCCTTGTCTACAATTTAATTAAAAGGACAATAAGATTATGTGTAATAAAATAACTTATTTTAATTCAAAATTCTTTGCATTCTTATAAGGACAGATTGTTCATGTAAAGCTTACATGTGCTTCTTTTGCTCCTTTCAACAGAAATATTCAAACATATTGTGCATATGAAGTGATCAATGTACATCAAAAAACAAACATGAACATTAAATTTTCAAGGAAAAAGTAAATGATTTGATTACAAAAACAATTAATCATAAACAGAAAAGCACTGCATAATGCAAATTAAGTAAGACAGGAAACAGAAGAAAACATACATTTTAGTAAAGACCTGATCAAGAGTAGTAATGATGAAATACATCATTTGGTGGTGCTCTTTATCATGGCTATGAGATTAATGATTCAATTTGTTGAATCAAATCAATTGATTTGAGTTATGGAAAATAGGTGAAATGCTAGTGACCAAATTTAAATGCAATAATCGTGCATCTACTGGTTTGTTGTGAACATCAGAAGTAGAGAACACATGGGTCTACCAATCATGGCACATATTGCCCAAAATCTTTATTAATCAGACCATAGATGGCATCACTAATCCACTGGCTTTGTGGGGGCAGAGGATGATGCTCCAGTGTGGACAGGGAGCAGGAGAGAGAGAACGAGGAGATAATGAAGAGGGAGTTAGAACAGCAGAATGTTCAGGAGCATGAGAGTGAGCTGAAGTAGGAGGATCTGGATTAGTAAGATCAGGGAAAGGAGCAAGATCAGGATCTGAAACATTAGGAGGAGGTGAAGGAGCTGTAGCATGAATAATTTCTGAAACAGGAGCACGGGCACAAGGATAACAACAGTAAGAGCAGTGGGGAAATGGCAAGGATTGTACTGTGAAGACCTGGCTATCCAGGGTCCAGATTGAGAATCCAGGCTAAGGCAAAAGGCCTGATTGTGACATGGGTCCAGGAGCTGGCAGGTGAAAGAAAGACATGGCTCAGAGGCCATGTTGCAGTTAGTTTGCTGAATGACTGAGGGGTGGAATATCCCCTCAAATGTGCAGAGCAATTTGCGTGTTGTATCCTCAAGATGCAGAGTGATGGAAGCAGAGAGAGAAAGTATTGGAGTTCAGACAAGGGTGGGAAGAACAGACCACCATCAGGTCCCTAAAAACCCTGGACATAGTTCTCAGTTGGGGGAGAAAATCCTATCCAGAATTGTTCAGTTTGAGGTAAATACCTACCTGTTGTGTCTTGTGTCTCCCTTTCCCTGGTCCTGCCTGAATTCTAGTGAAATGGAATGCCTTGTGGGACGCCCATCTGTAGAATGTTGTGGTATGAGTGCCCCTGAATGATCTTTGGATGTCAGTTGGTGAATGAGACTTTGTGAGAGTGTCAGCCGGTGGATTCTTCCTGTACCTTCTTTTATACTTACCTTGTGGCGTAACTTATGTTATTGCCATGTCAACCTGGAACTGAAGTAAACACGTTCAATCCCTGCCTGGTGCCTCTGAGGTCTTCTTCACTAAGAGCACATCTTTACACAACCCTAAGAAGACCTGTCAGGAATAAGGAAAAAACATACAAACACACAAATCAGAACCATGAGGAAATGGGGCACAGGGGCGATGAATGACCAGAAGAGGTCATCTAACCATCCCAGGATGAGATGCAGCGGAAGTTCAGACACCAGACAACTGGCACACTGTAATTCTCTGAGACCCTGAGTGCATTTGTTGGACTTTGAAACTTGTTTTCTAGAAAAGGGCCAGGGCCTAGGGACTCATGACAATAGGTCCTTCTAAAGCAGGGGTTATACTGCATTGTTTGACGTATCCCCATACTGCACATCATTTTAGGATGTCCCTCCTTTGATTTTATTTACCCTGACACCAATTCCTGATCTTCCTTAGTCCTTAATAAGACAGCAAACTACTCCATCATGGTTGTTTATGTTTTCCATGAAAACCTTCGTCAAACATGGCATCTTTGAAAAATATTAAGCTGGATTTTGAAGAAGCTGGACATTATTGCCTTCCAGTATTAAACACAAATGAAAAAAAGGTGTCTTACAAAAACTTTCAGTTGTGGCTTTCAGTCATCATTGCTGATGCCATAATCCACAATTTTTTAAGATTCTGGCAGAGAAACAGAAAATTGGGTGTAACCTGCTGGCATCAGACTCCCTCGTCTCATCAAAACTGTCACTTTAAAACCTCTGGGGTAACATTCAGATAGCAGGCAATGAAACATATAAGTGACAATACTGGTGCTCAATTGTAAAGAACCAATGCAAAATGAATCACTTTCTCATAGCCACTAATGTGCATGGAACAAACAACATCCTTTAGTAAAAAAGTAAATCATGGCTTTGCTAAATGCTACATGGGATAGCATGAAGATTGCCTCCTTATCGAGAAATCCTGAGGCCTATACCAAAAATCCCTTCTAGTGGAGTTTCATGAATACAACCAGACATTGTGTTTCGAATAAGCAATGGGTTAGGAATTAGGGGAATATGACAAAATACTGAGGTCACACAGAGAGGGGGAGCAATGTGTATGACATAATATACGAAGTGCAGCCACAGCCAGTGGTACTTTGCCTAGATTGTGGCTTGCCATGCACCCAATCCCAACAAACAATTTGAAGTTGTCAATGGGTCAAGACTGGATCCAGACCCAGAGGCTCATTTGGCCCACGATATGGCCCACAATATGGCAGTGGGCCACTTGCATCCTAATTCTGTGTGTGTGCTTTTATTTTTTTTTTAACATTCAGGATGTCACTTTTTACAAATGTATCCTACATAAGTAGCAGTACAGCTAATAGAAACAGTCCCAGTTGCAGAATCTACGTGATCCGACCGCGGCTGATTTTGCCGCTGCCAGAAAGTTTGCATGAGAATGGTGAGAACCACCAAAAGTTTGCACCTTTCTCATGCGAACACATGTACATAGCCACACCCACAACACACCCGTGTTACCCCCGAACCACACCCTCAACACACCCCCACCCACACCCCCAAAATAAACAAACCCCACTTACCTTCTTCTTCACGCTGGGTCCTTGCGGCGCTGGTTTACTTTCACTTCCGTGATCAGGAACCGGCTATCAGGGAAGCCGCACTATCAATTTAGAAACCACAGACTATTGATTCACCTACTCTACATAGTAATCTAGTTTTATGATTTTCTGTCAGTGTAATAAGGACCCCTCCTCCCCCCACTTCACTTTGAAGATTGGGTCTTACTAGAGCAGGGTCCTCCCCTTTCTTCTGAGTGTGATGAGTGAGGTTTGAATGTTCGTTTATAATTGCTTTATTATCGATGGAATTGAAATTTTCCAACTAACTTCCTTTCATCCCAATATTTCTTTTTAAATGACTAGGCCTTCACAGATATTGATTTATAAATTCTCTATTAGGCTGTTGAGTGTTGGCCACCTTTTCACAGCCCCAGTTATTGACCATACCTGTGAAGACAAAGGGTTACATTTACTTGTCTATGATTTAATAAATACTGTGCACACTTTGCAGAAATGCTATTTGTTCTTATTGAATCTGCTCTCACTTGGCTTTGAATATAGTGAGAAATCAGGATACATTTCACACTCAAATGATATAGCAGTGCATTTGGAATCAGCCCTCTTGAATTGATCCCCTCTCAGTTCTACTCATTCCAGTGACTTGGCATAGAGATTATTCTGTAGGGTATATTTCTAATTACATTGCAGCTTTTTTGGTTAAATATTTTAAGACACAGAGCCAGCAAGGACCATCGCAGCCATCGGTAATCTCTGCAGTCTTTTATGCCCATTCACTGTCTGCTTTAATCGCCTCTGAGAAGTCAGGTTTCACTCCAGGTAAATTCTACTCAGGCTTCCTACTGTACAAGGCCCATGTTCTCTCTCATCCGTCAAGATATCATCCTACCTCAGCAAACATCCAGTTAGGCAGCGGTTCCCTTTTCTTCACCTTTCAGAATCCCAGAACGCTTTCTACTTCCTGAGTGTTTCTGCTTATATACTCCCAAATGTGTACCACTGTATGTCATATGACAACACAATGTCCAGAGATGTCTGCTTAAGAGCTGAGCTCCTGTGCCTACTTCTGTTAATATTATCTTTCCTGAATATGGCTGAAGACCTAGCTGTGACTGCTGAGACCTCTCAACCGACAAAGCAACTGAAAGGTGGAGAAGAGAGAAGAGAGGATAAACTGCTGGATTTACTTACCAAAGTGACAGTTGACATTGCAGATATTAAGGCACGATTGATAAGTGCTGAGGAAAGGTTCCTGAATCTTTCAACAAAAATGGTATCTGTGGAAGGCCACCTAAATAAATACTGTGGATGATAAAACCCTATGCCTGGCAGACCAAGTGAGTCAGTTGGAGATTGAAAACTTGAAGTTGTCTCTCAAACTCTCAGAACAAGAACATTTCTCAAGGAGAAACAACGTGAGGATTGCTGGATGTCCAGAAAATGTGGAGCGCGGAAATCCAATGTCCTTTATGGAGAAAGCTTTGATTTCTATACTTCATCTTGACCCAAAGATGCTTCTGGAGATGGAGAGAGCCCATAGATCACTGGTCCATAAACCAGACTTGGGACAGCGCCCCAGACACTTTATTATTAAATTCTTGAGATTTCCTACTAGAGAATTAATCCTCAAAAAATCTCGTGAGATTGGGGATCTGGCGTGGGGAGTAAACAAAATAATGATTTTTGCAGACCTAAGTAAAGATGTCTTGGAGAAGAGGAAATGTTTTCAAACTGCAAAAGAAAAGGCGAGAAACAAGAACTTGAAATATTATATGGTCTATCCGGCCATTATGCAAATTGTTGTGGAAGGCCAATTACACTCCTTTGTTGATTTTAAAGAAGCAGAAGCATTTTTGTCAGATTTGGACACAGAGCCAATGGAGCAACATCAGTGTCTCAAAAATCTACCAAACAAAAGAAGAAACATGATAAATAGAATTTAGTCAGATTTTTGTTTCACAGTTTGTATTTATTTTGTTTTTTGGACTTTGTTGCCTTAAAACAATTGCGTTTTTATTTTTTTGTTACGTTCAACGGATACTTCGGCCTTTTGTTTTGATTCGGTTTGCTGAGTCGGGCTGGGTTAGAGGAAAGCATCCAACTAAACATAGTTTGCATGTTCCTGCATATTCCGCGTTATACGCGAGTCGTCAGCTATGGAGTTGTGACCAGTTCCAATGCGGAGGTGAATTCTGTCTTTGCATGCAGCGGCTTTCGACTATGAAGTTTCATTTAGAATTGAGTCGGATGTATGCGGTAATGTCTCTAACATCCGTAAGTAAATTGCATGGCTAGGAGTGCTCCCGACATAAACGAAACACGGATGTCAGTCTGAGTTGAAACAAGTGAGCACCGGAACATTATAAACATTAACTTATGTGATGACTCATCTTGTTTTTTACTTTTGAACTTTCAATGTTGCTTTCAATGATCTAGCTTTCGAGCTATGAGGCCCAGAGTCAACTTTTGTATGTTCGCTGGCATGGTATGACACTGCGTGGCTTTACACATGTAGTTCAAAATTGTTATTGTTGGAGATTGATATTTGCACCTCTTGTATGAATGCTGGCATAACTGTATTCCGCTGACCATGGAAATCTGTTTCATGTCATGCTTCATGTGATTTCGGCCGGATAATCTGGTGGGTGGTATTAGTTAACACCTTGCGCGCTTCTGCAGTGCATGGTTGCAGGAATCTCCCATTCCACTGCCACATCTACCGGGCGTGTTTTAAAGAATTTCACATTCTATTTACGATCTGCAGGAAACTCCCATTCTACTGCTACATCTGCAAGGTGTACTTTCAAGAGTCTCCCATTATACTGCTACATCTGTAGGGTGTGCTTACAGGAATCGGATTTGCTGGCTCCTTGTGATCGGAGTTATCCGTATTAAGTGTTCTGTATAATTATTAGGCTATGCAAATCATGACTGCCACTGGTAGCTGTTGGGAGGATGGGTCATATATGTTGTTGTGGGGTCACCGGGTTAATGGTAGATGACTACTGCCTGAGTTCGGATGGGAAGGGGGGTGTTTTGCTGCCAGTCCCTTGATGTGTCATTTGGTCCTTACAATCCCCACTGTCTCTTGTTGTACATAGTTTGTTATATAGACCTGTTGGACTTGTACATGTACCCTTGGGGTAATGAGTAATCATGAGGTAGGCCTTATTGAGTGCTTAGTAGTAGAATTCACTACTCCAGTACTGTGTGTTACTTGATATCAGAATTAGGGGAGGGTGTACTACGCTACTGAGAGTTATCTTTCGCTTTGGCAATCTGATTGTCAGATGTGTTGCAGTGATGGATATTCCAATGCACAGCATTTTCTTGATTGTTTTGGGAACATTTGATGACACAAAGTACAAACATCATTGGTATGTAGAAACAGCTCTAATTGTAGCTATGGACATATATGAATTTGTGACCCCATGGAATAATTATTTGTTCTCTATGACTTGAGTGGTTACAGGTTTAGCTTGGGACTTATTCATGTATGAAAGGAGGGATTTAATGAGGCTGTGCTAAGGATGGCACAGGCTCTGGGGAGGTACGGTTAGGACTATGTATATGAATGTACATATTAGTACTTTAACTGAGTTTGACTTTGTCGGACTCCTTTTAATAGAAGCTTTAACATGTCTTTGTATGGTGTCTTTATGTGTGTCCTCGTTGGGGAGGGAAACTTACTTTGCACTCTGGATCTATATCTTGTTGAAGGGTCTGGTATATCCAAATGTATTACTCAATGTGCCAGGTTGACACAATATCCTATTTATTACTGTAATATTGCAGGTGAATTTCAGTCGCATATTTGAATTGGTTATGTTCCGCAGTTGAAATGTAAATGTTTATAAGTACGGATCTGTAGTTTAGGATGGGATTCTTATCATTGGGCACATGGAACTTTAAAGGTTTGAATTGCCCGGTAAAAAGGAAGAAAATACTGGCTAAACTTAAGAGGGATAGAATTGATGTAGTTCTTCTACAAGAAATTCATCTAGTGGAAGGTTCAGGAAATCTCTTTAATAACTCGAGGTACTAAAAAATGTGGTTCGAAATCGAGAGGGGTAGGAATTTTATTTCGAAATGGGTTGGGTATACATGCAAATAAGTTGGCTATGGATGATTAAGGACGCATCATTGTGATTGATTTACAATATGAAGGTAGACTTATCACCCTTGGTTCTATTTACAGTCCTTGTGCAGGTGGGAGAAATTTCTTTGACAACTTGGTCAAACTGTTGAAAGACATGAGAGGGGAATTAGTGATTCTAGGTGGAGATTTTAACTGTGTTTTGGATTACAAGATGGATAGATCTTCTATGTGTTCCCTTACTGGACAAAAATCAAGTAAGGAATTTCAAGATTTTATCCATATGTTTGACTTGGTTGATGTCTGGAGCAATTTACATCATGGTGAAAGGGATTTATCATTTTACCCACCGGTTCATGATTCTGTTTCTAGAATAGATTATATTCTTGTTTCTGATAAGTTGGTTGAGGCTGTAATAGAGGCAGACATTCATAAGCGACACCTCTCGGATCACTCATTAGTTGAGATTAAACTGGATTTGGGTCGGAATAAACTGGGTTTTTGTAGGTGAGGCTTTAACCATTCATCCTGAAGAATGACGAAGCTTGGAAGGCTTTATGCAATTCTATAATGAACTATTTTTCAGAGAATAATCGCTCAACGGATAGTTTTATGGTATGGGACTCAATTAAGGCACTAATTAGGGGGGATTTGATGAACTGGACCGCTAGAGTAAGGAAGAAAAGGCAAATCAAATTAAGGGAATTATAATTGAAGTTGTGTGACTTGCAAAAAACATATGCTTCTTCGAAGTTTGAGGAAGATCGTATTAAAGTTGACAAGAGAAGGAAGTTATTAAAATGTGAAATTGATGCTCAAGCAGATAGGGGCTTTTTCTACATGAAAAAACGATATTGGAAAGAAGGGGATCATGGGGGTAGATTGCTGGCCAAAAAGCTGAAGGGTTTCTCAGAGAGGTACTTTATTAAAATAATTGATAATGGTGTGGGTGGTGTTGCGGTTAAGAAGGAAGAGATTAGTCAATGTTTTTGGCCATTTTATGCCAAATTATACACTGAAGACCATGCCCCATTAGAACATGAACTAGATGACTTTTTTGCTAAAATTGATGTTCATTGCCTTTCTAAGGAAGGTAGATTGTTTTTGGATGCTCCCATTTCTATCTCAGAAGTTATTCAAGCTATTAATGGTTTAAGAATTGGGAAATCGCCGGGCTTGGATGGACTCCCTGTTGAATTTTATCAGTTTTTTGATGTTCAGTTAGCACCGGAATTGTGTACTCTTTACAACCGCTTTCTGCAGAATTGCATGCAGTACCCACTGGGACCACCACACACAATTAGGACTACAGGTGTGAGCCAAACCAACCTTTGGTATAAGTCTGTAACACACAGTTTTTGGTAGCAAGCTGAGCAGCTAGGCTTATCTCAAGAATGAATGTGAGCAGTACAAGTCATTACACAGAGGACTTTCAATCACAGTGGTAGGTTTCTTGGTAAACCACTTATTATTTTATTACACAATCAATTAGAAAACATTTCCTAGAAAGACGCAACTTAATAGTATATACCAATACACTTCAATACAAAACTCTAAGATTTTGAGACAGTTTGAGCTCCTCTGAAATAGGAGCCAACTGGCAGTTCAGTTACTTAGAAGTGAGCAAAAATGCATAAGGTAAGTAGAATAGATCACATATACTTGTTAGACAGTGCAAATAGTTTCAGTTCACCAGAAGAGTTCAATTCAAGTCAATAGGTCTAGGCCAAAGTCAATGGGCTAGTTTTCTGGATAGGAACGAGCAGTTTGGTATCAAACAGTGAAGTATTTGCCAAAGTTCTCAGAAGTAGTTTAGGCAAAAAAGAATCATATGTTGTGTCACATGCTGATAAGGCCTGCAAGTTGGGAAAGTTTCAGTCCTGAAGCCCACCAAAGGCATACAAACAAAGGGACCAAACCTGGTTTGGCGCACAGAGACAAACACTAGAAGGACCTTTCCAAAAAGAAATGGCAAAAAAAAGAAGACTGGGACCTGTTTAAACAAAGGGTTTAAGGTGGCATCTTTAAAAACATGGCTCATATGATTTTTTAGCTTTCGGTGTTCGCGGTCGGGAAAAATCATGGTAGTTCATTTTAAAACCACTGCCATTAGCCATTTCAATAGGAAAGTGTAGCATTTGAGTGCTACATGAGTACTTAGACTTAGGGGATACTGTTTAACCCCTCCAGCACTCCATTGTAAGATGGTGTGTGCTGGGTCTAGGAATTTGGAAATACTAGTAAAGTCAATTTCACTTTACATTCTCTGGGAAACTATAGTTTATCCCAGAGAAGGTATTTCAACCTTTGGGAAGTCTAAAAGACATCCCTGTGTCAATGCACTGGTGGTGCTGTGTAGCACACAATACAAGATGATGCCTATGGAATTATCTAAAACTAAAATACAGCAAAGTTGCTGGGGGTCTCTGAGGTGAAGGGAATTAGCACATTTAAGAGAATTCTCCCTAACAGCGAGTGGTTTGGATTATTTCTGTTTCAGTGTCAAGCCGGAGAGTCCACAAATGTGCAACCTCTGGAGTCCTCAAGCATCCAGCCTCTTTAACAATTAAATCTAATCTTCTCATTGGCTTCCATTTCAGTCTCAGCATTCGGCAGCAGTGTGGAGCAGAGACAGAGATGGAGACAGAGACTGAGGCATTGAGGATGCGAGGTTGTGTGCTAGTGTGGTATTGACTGTGTGTAGGGTTCTCAGCAAGCGCTAAAACACTAAAGGCATTACATTGCTTGCTAACTGCAATGCTATGCGTGCAGCAGATTTCAGAAGATTTCAGAAGTGGAAGAGATTTGCTAAAAAAAGCACTAAGCTTTCTAAACAAGCTAAATCTGCTAAACTTGCTAAATCGCTGGTCCTATTCTAGTCTATCATAGTGCCTAGTTCTGAGGTAAGGCACTGTTGTAGGCAACTGTGAGCGGGCTGTTGACTATTGAGATCACTAGCTAGTCACATCAGCTAGTCACATTTGCTCACTGTGCAGTCTCTGTGCGCTCTCTGTAGGTTTACTGCTCAGTGCTTTGCTCATGGGCAAAACTTTTGGTGTCTGAACCTAGTTGTGGATCCTGCTCTATTGTGTCATCAGCTGTGCCGAGATGGTGCTTTATTCCAAATCCAAGTCCAAACCCAAAACCGTGGGCCTTGGGAAGCCAAAGCAGAACAAGCAACCACCTGATCTTGCAAAAACTCAGGGGGAGGTAGAAATATGCAGTCCACCCATAGGTGGGCCTTGACAAGCCAGAGTGTATTGTCTGATTTGCAATTGCAATAGGAAGAAGATCACACAGAGCTTATGTATTTATTTATTTGTGCTGCGCCAAAGCTCGCAGGCATCAGGGCGCGTACAACAAGACAAGGACAACAATAAGGAAGATGGGACAGCAAATCCATTATTGCAGTTAGCTAATCATTTATCTGAATAGTAGTGTTTTAAGAAATCAGATGATTTGATTCTAATCTCAAAGGAGCAGGTAACCCATTCCATAGTTGAGCTTCTTTTATGCCAAAGGAGCGACCAAGCCCGTTCGCACTTTTGGCACTGGTGTATCCAACCAGGCCTTGCGATTAAGATCTCAGTGACCGGCCTGGTTTATAGGGAATTATTTGATCTTTTAGATAAGCAGGGGCTTCTCCATACATACAACGATGCACATTGGCCAGTGATTTGAAGGAAATACGTTCCTTCAGGGCTAACTAGTGAAGTGACTTTCCATCTTCGGAGATGTGCTCCCTTCTTGTTTTCCATCTGATAGTTCTCAACGCTCTGCTTTGTATAGTATGGTATTGCGCAATGCAGCCCTTAATGGCTCCTGCCAGAAGGGCATTGACATAATCAAATCTTGAAAGGATTGTGGCCCTGGCAATGATGGTACAGTTTTTGTCACTAGGGAAAGGTCTGATAGACTTGAGCATCCTCTGGTAACACTGGCAGTTTCTCTAGTAGGCCACGTGTGCATCAGCTCCGAAAGACGCCTCCAAATATACACCAAGGGTTTTAACTTTGTTTTGTACCGGAATATATGAATCTCTAATGCTGAAGGAGGTAAAATCAGAGTTAAGTTTAGACCTGGCTTGAGGAGAGCCAAAGATCATAAGCTCGGTCTTACTTCCATTCAGACATAGCCAGTTTGTCTTCATCCATGCCTCTATGATGTTATAGATATTGGCAATCCTGGCATTGTCTGTGTTATGGCACCCACAGAGTTCAATCACCAATTGGGTGTCGTCGGCATAGCTGGTAGAAAAAAAAACCTAGATTAGTGAAAAGGGTTCAGAGGCACCACAGGTATAGGTTGAATAATAGTGGGGACAAACTCGCCCCTTTGGGTATTCCACAATTAATGGAGAGAGGCAGTGATGCCTGCCTACCACAGAAAATGTTGGAGCTGCATTCCTTGAAGAAGGAGGTCACCAATTCAATAGCTTCTTGCAAAAAAAACCCTGATGATTGTAGGGCCTTTTGACGTTTTTAATGGTCTAACAAATCAACGGCCGCAGATAGGTCCAAAAGTATTAACATGCCGGCTTTCCCACCATCCATGATGTGAAGCATTTTGGACTGGAGATCCAACAAGGCAGTTTTGGTCCTGTGCGATCCCTTAAAACATGATTGCTGTTTGTGGAGTAGATTGTTTTCGTCCACAAACCTTTGAAGCTGACTAGTAGCTGCCTTGTCTAGGAGATCCAATAAGAAATTGCAATTAGTTATTGGACAGAGGTTAGCCGGATCTTGTTGGTCAAGTCCTGGTTTTTTAACCAATGGGGTTACTGTGACCGTTTTTATTGCTGTTGGGACTTTAATTCTCTCTGAATCAGACATGTACCATTCTGAGAAAAGTACACAGGTGTCTATATTTTCCAGAATTAGCTTGGGAGGCAGAGTATTTTCTGGGCACGTAGTTTGTCTTATAGAGGAGAGATGATTCTTCATATCCTCTAAGGATAAAGGACTGAACTTGAATGTACCTGAGGTGTTAGGTTCTAAGCTTCTAAGCTTGTGCTTGGGGAGATACTTGACAGATGTTTATGGCCTCATGAGCCTTTAGAATTTTGTTTTGGAAGACAAGCTGAACCTTCTCGCAATATTCCTGAGAAGGGTGACATAGGGGTATTAGTGCTAAAGGTTTTTCAATTGATTTCAGTATCTGAAATTATTTTCCCGTCAAGTTGGGAGCTGCGGAAATTTGTTTGATAAAGAAATTCTTCTTTGCTACAGCAATTTTTTCCTTGTATTGTTTCTCCAATTCCTTCCATTTTGCTTTATTAATTTCCGTAAGTAGTTTTTAACAATTTTCTTTCCATTTTCCTCTTTTCTCTTTTTAAGTTGTTAGTTTCAGTACTGAACCATTTTTGATGGTTTAGATTGGGTCTGACCTGTTTATATTTCAAGGGGGTAAATTGTTCAAGTAGCTATTGAACTTGCTTGTTATAGATTGTCACAATCGTGTCGCATGAATCCTCCTCTGAGGTGGCAGTCATAATCTTAGTTATACATTGCGCTAGCATATGGGAGGTGATGTTTTTAAAATTTCTGCTATGCATGTTTTTTGGCATATTTTCCATTTTACTGGAATTATCTTTGGGAGTCAATATGATCTCTACTTTATGGTGATCAGACCATATGCAAGATGTTGTTCTTTGTATGGAAATCTCCAGATTACATGAGATTACCCAGTCTAGTTGATTACTCTTAGAGTTAGTGGGTTCATTATTGGATACAGAGTAGCAGATTTTTTTTAGATCTTTTTCCAAAGCCACAGCTTCTTTGTCTTTCAAGTTGCCTCTCCATGTATTCAGGTCGCCTACTAGCTATGTCCCTGTGTTAGGTCATTTCTGATTCCTTAAAATTCTACTAATTCATTATTGATTTTGGAGATGGTGGTCTATACAGTGCAATAATATTAATACAACTTTTCTTTGTTGGTGTAATTTTAAGTAGAAGGGTTTCACTTCCTGTCGTTGAATGGGTGAAGGAAATAAATGTGGGTTATTCTTAGCTATTATAGCTACGCCTCCACCCGTTTCTGCTTCTCTGTTCATGTGGAATATGTTGAAGCCTGAAGGAACTGCTAGTTCTATAGTTGGCCCAATGGGATCCTGGAGCCAAGTTTCTGTTAGGCATAATATGTCCAACTCTGCTTCCCCCATTTAGTCATGGATGCAGAAAGCATGGTTGTTTAAGGACCTGGTATTTAAAAGGCCCATTTTTATATCGGGTGGGCTAGCTGGTTTTAGTGAAGGGGGCACCCCTATCAGTGGTCTTAAGTGTTCACTATTAAGAATGAGGGTAAAAGATCCCATTTTGGGACGGGTGATCTGTCCGGTACATTCTGTTATAACTGTTTCTACCGCCTGCATCTGTTCTGTTGAGTTAGGCAATGACCTGGGGAACATGCGGACAGTGGTTGTCTACTAGTATTCTCATGGGTTAAGTTTGATGGTATTAAATCGATTTCCTCCCTCCTAGTGTTTACTCACTGCTGCACCATATTTAAGCATCCCAGCTTCTCTGTTTGACTCAGAAGTTCCATACTTTTTAGATAACACATACTTACTTGGGTTTGCTCATAAAATGAACAGCGTTTCCTGGCCTAGAACGTCGAGGACGGTGAGAACCATCGCAGACCGGCGAACAGGTGAAGTGCCGGCGCTGAAGCGCCTGACGTTTCGCTAAATGCGGTTTGAGTGCTGCTGGTAGTTGTAGTTTCCCTTAGCAGTACAGTTCCTAGGCGCGTGAGCGTTACAACAAGCAAACACACGCAATCGAAAGGTGCCTTGTCGTGATACAGCGGAGCTGGTAAATTGTCAGTGGTACAATTCAATGTATCATGGAGCACAGCAAGTTGCAATTAAACAATATTTACTTAGGACACCTAACGTGCTGATTACACTAACAGACTGGGGTTTAAATATCCCGCAGCCATATGCAAGTCCTAATGGTGGAATATAACGATTTTCAGCCTGCAACTTTGTAACAAATGCAAAGTACAAAAGATACAAATATGCTGTGCAATGTAACAGCATCCTGTCTAACCAATCTGCCTACCATTTCCAAACCCATGGAGCAGGAAGGGTTAAATACAGGGCCGGTGGGACCGGTCCAGACCTGCTAACCTCTGAAGCGCTGGTGCTGAAGAACCTGACATTTCATTAAATGTGGTTTGAGTGCTGCTGGGAGTTGTAGTTTACCTTTGCAGTACAGTTCCTAGCATGTGAGCATTTCAACAAGCCCACACACGCAATCGGAAAGGTGCCTTGTCGTGATACAGCTAAGCGGGTAAGTTGTAGGTGGTACCATTCTAAATATCACGGAGCACATCTCTGTAGGGGGAGTCTGGTGTGGGTGATTGCATTGCCTGTGACTGGCCACTATTGCATGTAGCAATTGCCTGTTCTACTCTAGGTCACACCGGTGGGTTTGGTGATCAGAGTTTCCTGGAAATAGCAGTAATTAGGGAAATTATTACAGAAAGTCGAGCAGTCCAAGAGGGGAGTTTTATTGAACCTGGTGGCTTGTCTCATGGTCCCTATGATGACCCAACTTAGATTCACTGTGGGGGCAGTAAGGGTGGCCAGCCAGAGGCCCTGAGTTCAGGGCCTGAGTTTTCTGGCCTGGCTCACTCTTCAGGTTCTGTAAGTTTTTTATCTGGCATTGCTAGAAGGATTGGGGAGGCTAGCCTGGATATAGACTCTGATGCAGCTCATCTGAGACCCAGGATAGCCTCATCTTCACCTTTTTCACCTTCCATGGTGAATACTGTGCAGCGTCTATAGGAACTGGAAAATGTGGTATGGGAGTAGACTGAAGCCAGGAGGGACGGCAATGGCCGTGTTGGGAAGTGCTAAGTATTATCTCTAGCTTCAAAAATAATCATTGCCACTCTAAAAACATGTGCTCTTCAGCACTTAATACATTGGAACTGACAAGAGCGAGGCAGCATATGATGGACAGAGCCTCACAAACCCCTAGCAACTAGTGTTGCATTGATGTCTACCCAGCTTTTCAGAAGGGGACACAGGGGGCCCAGAAGGTAGTTATTCTCCAGCAGTTGAGGCAGGCCAACCAGCTGGCACTGGCTTCTATCCCAGCCTTAGCACCAGTGCCCCCAAGGGCAGGACGCACTTTGTCGACCCCTTCTGCGGCGCCAACACTAATGGCAAGTGGTACTTGCTCTGTGACCAAGCACAGGAGGCATGCGAAAGGGAGTGGTTTGGTCCCAAGCCTGGCTTCATATCCTGAAGCAGCCATGGTTCTGCAGGAGTGCCAAATTGAAAGCCTGTCACCAGTATAATTGCTTGCAGAGTAGCGGGAAGTTGTAGTCAATTTACTGACACCTGACCGGCTTCAGCGTTGGCGATCTACGAACTTAATATTCACCTTCAAGGGTAGAACTCGGGAACAAGAGCTCATAGAGCGCGCCCTGGTAAAAGCTTTGTCCGAAGTTCTCGAAATCAATGACATTACAATATTTTTGACCTGAAGAACACTTACAGACAGTTTGTTTTGTGTGGGCTGTAACATCAGGTTTGCTCTCATTAACATCTATGTTAGAACATGTATTTTGAACTTCCAGGATGCCTTAGCAAGTCAAGGAATTGTGGTGTGTTTAGATGTTCCTCTTAAAACACATTATCTCCATGATTCCTGACTCGATTCAGTCTTGGGCCAGTCAACAGAACCTGTGGGTCTGGTTGGGATGAAGAGGAGGGGTGGTGGTCCTCAGAATTGGGATGGGAATTTGATTGTGGACTGCCCCAAACCAACTTTGGATTCTGTGCTAAAGGCCTCAACCCCAGATTTTGTTTGTGGAATTTATAGGTGTACAAGGGAGAATGTTTATAGGTGCATGAACACATTAACCCATCCTATTTTTGAGAGGGACTAGAGTGGACCGAGTGCTGGATGGGATCACCACAATAACTGATTTCAGGCAAATAACCAGACAGACTCAAAGAATATGGCAAATACTACTTTATTATCAATTCAATAAAGTAGGGAAATCTGGCAAGCATAACAAATCGCAGCTCACTCACTCTCAGAGCATTTTTATTACACAAAATATTGTATACCTCGATGTACGTTAGCTATAATGTCATCATTTGTGGTAAACAGTAAAACCTATCGGGGGAGGGATTGGTTAAGGGAACATATATACCTATAGATTATTTAGGTGTTAATAGCATCATTGGCTGCCCCTTATCAAATAGGCACACCTTGAACTACCTCAAACTTCATATAATACTGATAATAGTAGAATAACAACAGCGGATTGACCATGTATTGTCCATCATCACATCAGCCACCCTGATTGGTTGGCACTCTCCTCCAACCTTGGACATTCGGCTTGTTAGCAGCATGTACGCAAAACGAAACCCGGGTGCGGGGAACAACGTCAGACAACTGCCCACTTGGCTAATTAGCCCATCATCTCTCATCAGTTAAGCCCTAATCCAAGTCTTCTTCTTTGTATTTGACCGTGCTGACGGTTCTCTTCTTTGGAACGTTAAAGCGAGTGAAGGTACATTGCTATCTTCATCTGCAGCCTTCATGAATAGGCCTTGTTTTCTGGACTTGCACCGTATGTGAGGATTCCATGAGTTTGTCCCCCTATCCTTCTATTTAGTGCTATTTGATTCAATGATATTGGTTGCTATTACTCTCTTTGGCCTCTAGAGACTTGGTTGCTCCATTTTGCATGTGCTTTCTACATATTTGATTGTCCAATACTTGCCATTCTCAAATGTTCACTCCTTTACTTAATCTAAGAAACATATGTCCTATGTATGTGGTATATCCTCTTTGACTACTTTCATGTCTTGCAGAGGCTTCTTGCTGTGGCATCCTTGATCCTGAGACAAACAAATATCCTTTGTTCTTGCACAGGTCTGTATTCCAGTGCCTTTCAGCTCTGCAGCCTTAGTTTTTCTCCTTGAGGCTTCCAGCTTACAATTATGTGAAACTGACGTCCATTTTCTCAACATGTTTGCTTTACCCACAATATAGTTCCAAGGTTTAGCAAGCTTCTATATGTCTCATCTACCTTGTGTTTCTGTGTATATACATCGACTGCATTTCTCCTCACTTATCTTCGCAGCATATATGATTTCTTTGCATATTCATTTACTTTGTTACTTTAATTATATCTTCTTCTTTAAGTACTTGTATACATTTCAGTGCACCCTCATCTCTTCTTTTCATGGCATCATGCTACATCTGTCAGACTTTACTTATAGTTCTTCTATGTCCAGCAGTGTCTGCAGACTTCTTTCTACCACATCAGTTTGAGGGTACATTTGATATGGTTGTCTGAGCGCAAAGCATCTTTCATGTCTTCGATGCAGTATTGGGATCATGTCAGGTGTCATGCACAGTGCTTTCTTGCTGTTCTTCCAATATGAGGGAGGTGAGGGGGTGGGCTTCATAAGGGATGTGTACATCTGCTTCTCTCCATTTCCCACTCTTGTCAAGTCTGCAACCACCTCCTCAAGCTTCTTCACCTTCTCTTCACACTGTGGTTTCTTCAGAATACATATCTGTGTCACCCCCTCAGGTCACATGCATTGTTCATGTGTTCATCCACACTCGAGATCATATGGCAACACTCTCCAGTTGGTTGACGGAAAACCCAACGTCCCACATAGTTCTTACAATCCTTGGGATAATAAATTGTCTTTCCTGGGGCTGACATGGGACTTCCTTTCAGGTGCTCATGTGTTAGGCTTTCATTCTGTGGGCCCCATCAGGAGTTGGGCAGTATCCCATCTGTAATACCACCCAACTGTAATAGCGTTAGTGCCCACCGGTCTGGCGGCATTACAAAGGGTTGGCCGTTAATAGTAAATCCCCATTCCCCATTGGGCCATTGAACCCAATAAGGAAATTTCAGTGCTAATACCGCACACTAATACAGCTGGTGGTAATACAGGACACTAAATAGGATTTTGACCTCCAGAAAAAAGCTGGAGGTAAAACAGCCCATTTAGCGCCCAACTCGTGATTGGGCCAGCCCTTAAATGCAGTGGTAATACCGTTACTGCTGCATTTAAGGGCTATTGCCCAACTCATAATGAGGCCCTGTGTGTGATAATCAGTCACAGCATTCACGTCCACCACAGTGGTCGAAGTGGGCGGGAGCAGTCGGGAGTGGTGCTCCTCTACTTCTTTTAATTAAGTTTTACAGTTCCTATACTTTTATTTGAAAAAGAAACCATTCGGAATGGTTTTCTTTTAAAATAAACGTATAGGAAGAAGGTGAAACTTTCACTTTCAGTGCACTGCGCGTTCCCCTTAACAGAAGGAGCATGTGTTTTGGGTTTTGTATTGTGTGTGGGAGGGTGTGTGGCAATGGGGTTTGTGGGGAGCACTGTAGTCCAGTAGGGAACATAATTCCACTACTTCTTTTTGTACACTTCGACCACTGGTCCTTCATTGTATTCATCCCAATAGCTTTCTTTGCTGTCTTCTTGCATTGTCCAATAATAATTTTTTAAAGACATAATCTTAGCAACACCAGCACTAGTAGTGTTCCTTATAGCTTGAAGGCATTTCCCATCCAGGTTGGAACCCAGGTGAATAGAGATCAAAATGAATCTTCATCTTCGGTCTCATCTACTTCTTCTGCCATTTTAGCATGCAGGGTTGACAGCATAGTCATTTCTTCTGTCAGGGTTCCATTTTCTCCATTATGGGCAGTTATGTAAGTACAGCAAGAAAACCCGATTTTTGCATACAAGTCTCCTGCCATTGTTGTAATTAAGTCCAAGAAATACCTGTTCTGGAGGGTCATAAGTCTAATGGCCCTCAATTCTACTCTAATCACATTGAATTCTTTTATTGTTCTGTTAATAGCTTGTAGTAGTTCCCACCTGGTGATGTGTAACTACTTGGCGTTGGCTGAAGCTTGAATTCCTGGCGTGACATTAGCTGCAATATCACTGCCGTTCTATTGAACAATTTGTGCTCATCTGGAATCTTGCGATAAGCTCTATGGATTTTGCCCAAAGAAAGTTCTCTCTCTTTTGTCGGATTAGTTGAGCAACTTCTTCTTCCTTTGATGTGCATCAATTTTTGGAAAATTGTCGATATGGAGATCACTTTGGGGAATCACCAGTGCAGAAATAAGTGTTATCACTATAGAACATGTTCCTCCACAACTTTTTGGTAGCTTTGTGTAAGCTTTAGATCCACAGGCGCAATAGTGGTCCATTATCACAGCAGTTCCTTTTGTCATTCCTGCTGAAACAGAGTGTCACATTCTTCATGTGCTGTATAGATACAGGTCCTGCTTCATTTTCAACCCTTTATAGTAACTTTGCATACTTGGCCCAGTCATTAAGACAGTCATCATTCACTCTATGCACTACCTTCGCTGGTACTGTCATCAATATGTGTGCACTGCATGCCAACATTCCTGCTTCCCATCCTATGCTGGTGGATACTTGTCCATACCAATAGCTGAGGTGTCTCCCAGCATCCTGGCAAATCTGGTGTTTCCCAGTTGTCTGCACAATTCAGTCTCTTTTGTTCAACAATCCTTATCTCTCCTCCAGTCAAACCACCAAATGAATATTGGAGCATTCTGTTCTTGTAATTCTGGTCCTTTTCCATCTTCTGTGTTTTTATGCAAGCATCTGCATATGGATAAGTCCTCTTTGTCATTCATCGTAGGGTTGCCCATTTTCCCTCAAATGATCCTCTTGTCAGGCATGCTTCTAGATTGCTAAAACACGTCCCTTCATGTTCTGGTATTTCTCACACAATTAATGTTCTAGCTGTGATCATGTCATAAGGGATGAGAGATCATACATAGCAGCTCTCACCTGATATTCACCTCCCCACCTCACTCATGTGTTGATACCACATGTTATATTTTAAATGGGCCATATTATCAAGGTATGCATTTATATCCTGGTGATCTTCTTCAACATCCCTCTTTACTTTAATTTGTTTGGAAATCTCAGGGAAAATATCACTTGTGTTTTTGTTAGGGAAAGATAGAGATGTCTCATTGTTGGATACTTCATTTGAATGATAAAATATAACTTCACAAAATGCTTTAAGCATAAGGAAGTAAAGAGAACACATTCTGCAAAATGTATCTACAAGAAGTATTGCAAAAGAATTAATGTGTCGAGATGCATCCTGTGCAGTAGGCGGTTTTCTTGCTAGAAATGTGTATCAAAATGGAAAACTCCCATATTCTTTAATTCAATCGTTCAACTTCTGCCACCTGTATAAACCACACGTATTTATAATAGAAATTTTAATATGATTGCAATAATGATCCTGAAAATAATAGGACTGTTTTTATTTCCCAAAAATGTGACAATATCAACGTCACACTAGAGCTGTAAAAGATCGAAGTAGCTATACAAAAACAGAATACAAAAATGTATTTAACGTTACAGGCATTATAGCATGTTGTGTGCGTTCTTTGTGTTATTGCTTCAAAACATTGTCCATTTAGTCTATCAGGAATAGTTTTGTTGAACACTGCAAGATTATTTTAATTTCCCTGCAAAATTAGGAATAGTTAATAGTTCAAATTGTTTTTACTTCATCTGGTCTTTGTTGGCTCTTGTTAGCCGATCTCATCTGTATTTGTGGAACGTCTCTTACTTCACTGTCAACAGTAAGGATGAGGGTCTCTTCTTTGTAGAGCTTTACATCTTTCAGGTGCAGCCAAGCTCTTCTTGCTTCAAGCTTCACAGCAGTGGGAGAGACCCCATTTACTAGGAATAGTCCTTCAAAACGGGGCTTATTCCAAGTGTGGACAAAGCTCCTAACAAGCACTTGGTCAACAGGATACAAACTAGGCGGCTTCAGCAAGTCTATAGGATCAATTGTTTGGCTGTCTTCTTCAAAGTTCTTTGAGGCTTCCCTCCGATTTTTGATCTGTTGGTAAATAGAAGGAACACGAGCGGTCATATTTGTGAAATAATCATGCATCTCATCCCCTAATGCTTTTGCTACAGTATGGGCATCAGTTTTATTCGAGTGGGAGGAGCAAGGAGCACTCTTGTACAGAGTCCAGTCACCAACTCATGAGGAGTTAGATGGTGATCTAAGCCTGGCTGGTTCTTCAAAGCAAACAAAGGAAGGGGTAGGGAATGTAGTGCCATCTCTTCTTCAAAGTAATGTTAATCTTTGTTATCCTTTTTTAAGGAGTCAGTTTAAACCATTTAAACACTCATAGATACCATTCACCTGTGGATGTTAAGAAGACAAAAACAAAGAGCTATCTATTCGAACAATTCATTTACAAAATGTGGCCCATCATCAGACAGCAGGACTTCACACAGTACCCATCTAGGGAATACCTCATGTACGAGAACCTTTTCAGCACATGTGGCATTGGCGTGCGTACATGGACCTGCCTCAATTCATCTGGAAAAGGCACATACTAACACTAACATGTATCTTTAGCGAATACATTTTTGCAACATATCCACATAAACTACATGTAGATGCTGAAAGGGGCTATTGGGTCTGGGTATTGCTCCTTTTACTGTTCTCAAGGTATGCCCTGCTATGAACTTCTGGCAGATGTTGCAGTTCACAATAAACTGTGCAAAGTGTTCTAACAAATTTGCTGAAAACCAGTTTTCTGCAATCCCTGTTGGATTGTCGAAATATGGGGTTTAGCCACTACTCATTTATATACTCTTGCAGAGCAGAGGTCCTTTGGTCACAACAATATAATAATGTTTTAGAACATTTACTATACTAACAGGTATGGATTTTTATCTACAGTGACTAAAATCGCATTTGATATTTTTTTCCATTGGTGCATATGAAGTTTTTTAAAACTAGCCTTTGAGCTTGTTGCCTTCTTATACCATCATGGGTGAAACAGGTGCAACACATTGTATTCTACCATTGGTAGAGGTGTGTTTATTTAGTATTGTTTCCATTTTTTTACTGTGAGTGTATACTTTTTATTTGTTGAGGAGTGTTTTGTTCATGGGTCCATTCACTTTCTTTATGTCTTTCACTGATCATAGTATGGTTATTATATGCAGGGACCTTCACTCAAAATACACACAAAGCAATGCAATTGTATATCCTTCCACGCATAGGGTATAGTAATTCATGTTGTTCCCTTTTCTTTTTCCATCAGTTTATACAGATGTATATTATTTGTAATATTGTTTTTTGGTTTAAATGATAGGGGTTTAATAGACTTTGTAAACAAGGTTATTCATATGTATTTTTGCAACCTGGATGTGGTAATGATACACTAATTTGATGGCCTGCGGATATTGATTACAGATCATCCAAAATGCATTGGATTCTTATTCTGTCATGGTGGGAAGCACATTTTGATTGTTTATGAATATTAGAGACTGCTATAATATATATTACAAACGTTTTATGGACTTTTTTTGTATTAGAAAACAGAGTGGAACCATGATGTTATAATTTGCTGTGACAAGTGTGACAGGGTCAGTAAGGTGACCCTGTCAGAAGGGAGGAGAGGCCATTATAAAATGGGGTAGGTGACCTTTCAGGGCATTGCCATAGCCGGTCCTATGCCAGAGGTGGTGGGAGGAAGATAAGGGAGACCACAGTCCTTGACTAACCAGAACAGCTACTGTTGTGTGATAGTATTAGTACCACTGGCCTGGCTAGGTTATTTTTGTTTATCTTACAAAAGGACTTCCTAGAAGCACCCAGGCAACATCAAGTTAAACTTGTACTTTAGCTGCTGAAGTGAACTGTCACAGAAAGCCTGTTCCAGAACCTGTATGAGATGAGATACAGGAGCCCCAACCCATCACTGTCAGAGAGACCGCCAAAGAAGAAAGAAGGATACCCTCACCTGTTTTGGGAAGCAAACATGTTGAGAGCGAGCAGTTTCCCAAAGCTGCATCTGAACGAACACCATAGACAAACAAAGTGGTTTTGGATAACTGGACTTTTTAAAGACTTACAAACTAAAAACACAAACCACCATGAAAGAACATGACGTTATCTGCCCACTAGGTAAAGGGGCTGGAAATGCCATTTAGAACCAGGTGGAGACATACTGCAGGCGATGCTGGGCTATAAGAGTCCCAGCTAGCCAGACATCATTGTAAGGTGTTCATCTGAGGTCAGGAGTGGAGTTTGTTGACTGAGAGACGAGGTTTGTGGAGAGCAGAAAGTGTTGAAGAGTGCTGGCTCTGGTGTGAGTTAATGCAGACACTGTATTGTAAGAGGGAGAGAATGGTACCAATTGACGATGTTGTGAAGTGTGTGAAAGATTAGTGAGATAGAGGTAGATAGAATGAAGGGTAGGGTGTTTGATTGAGAGGGGGAGAGTGTGACAGTATGGGGAAGTAAAGGTAGTAGTGGTGAGGGAGGAGAGTAGAATGAGGAAGGTAGTTGGAGGAGACAGTAGGAGATAATATTGCAAGATCAATAAACAGAGGGACTAGGTTAAGGTGTAGAGGAAGAGAGGTGAGAGAAGGAAGAGGAGCAGTGAGCGATAGCAAGAAGGAGAGAGATAGAGATAGAGAGAGAGGAGAGGGTTGAGAGAGAAAGGGTTGAAACGAGAGGAAGAGTGGAGATAGACAGAGATGGGTAATGAGATGATCCAAGGAGCAGAGTTAGAGGAAGAGTGGGAGAACAGGAAGGAGGAGGGTGAAGTTAGAGAGACTGAGATAGGTAGTGATGGGAGGAGGGTGTGAGAGAGAGAAGAGTGGAGAGAATGTGCAGAGTTGTCCATCAGAAGGAACTGGATAATACCTTATACAAACCTGAAGGGAACTACTTAGAGAAGGCCACTGCCTTTAGGTAGTCCACATCAATTACAGAAGATGAAGATAGCAGGTGTTACTTTTCCAAAGTAAAGAATCTGGCACATTGTGGGGTTAGGGACGGCTGTGCTAAGGTAGTAGGAGTCAACACGAAAATTGAGAGAGCCATAGAGAGTACTTAGCAGGACTATCCCCAAGTCTTCCCACTATATTAACTGCTTGGATTCAAATAAAAGGCGTATAACCCCATTACTCTAGTCTATCTCTCTGTAATGTCATCAGTGATACACGGTTCATAGAGATTACCCAGTAGAACTGAACATTCCTGGGCACATGCTTTTCTATATGTGGAGTTTCATCAGAAATGTGCACAGCTTCTTCTCCACAAATTATGCGAATCCTTTTTCAGAACTGATGGTGCAATAGGTAAATTCTCAAAAGCCATATTAGCTATTCTTAATAAGCCTATTCGAGACTCCCTGCAGACCATGAACTTCAGACGCATTTTAAGTCGTACCATAAGAGCAGTATGGATCCCTAATGTTTAACTAATTCCCCCAAAGACGTGACAGTCACCCCATCCTGAATGTAATACAAACAGAATTCTGTACCCCATGGGAACTGGTTAGGGAGATTACGGTACCTACTTAGGTCATTGAATTATCAAGAAACGAACACCCTAGTTAAACTATTCTGTGCCCATTTATTTCCAACTTCCACCTCACTAAACAACTGGTTTATTCCTAGCTCAAGAATAAAGGCTTTACAGAACACACAAACCACACCTTAAAGCATAGATTAAGATTTAAAGGAGAATGCAGCTAATTCCTTAGCTAACTCAGATTACAAAATTACATAATTTTGTTTCTCAAATGAGATTTGACACCTTCATATTTGAGCACAAATAAAAGTAGAAATAAATGTTAGGCATGTAACGACCTGCACGTAACAAATGGTAGTGATTGATGAAGTAATCTCTTGTTGCTAAATTACAATTTGAATTGTATAAGCAATGCTCCATGATTTTCACATTCTCATGGCCAAAAGTGAAACTCAATATTAACAATGAGGTGCATAATTGGTTGTGCCTGTGTCATGCACAACTTCCATCTGATGACTGCAATTTCATCCACCTCTTGGGGAACTTCAGATTCATTTTCATGCTCTTCATTGGAAGGACCTCATAGTACTCAATTTGTAGGCACTAAGAACAAGGTAGCTGCTCACCGCAGGTATAGGTAACATTGTCTTTTTACCACAGAAACGTACATTTGTATTTCCTGTCCCATTCAGATGGATACAGGTCTATCTATATGCTCTAGCCTGCCCAAATTTCTGTCTGGTGATACTGGTTGCGACCGCCAGCCCTTTAGTAGGGACCCACGTCTTACACAACCTCTGCCTGTGCATTGCCACTGGCTCCTGCTCATTAGTATATGCCCTTTTTCATGGATCTTGCAATATAACAGTTTCTTACATGGCCTAGTACTGCAAAAGAAATCATGGCTGGTGGTAGAACTAGAGTGAATATTTGGAAATTATTGGTGATGCTTATGTAGAGAGTCTGTTAAATCATGTTCTACTGTAGATGTGCACAGTTACTTCAGGGTGAAATTAGGCCCTAATCAGGAAACACTAGATTGCTGGATGCAGTGAAGGTTTTTGACAAGGTTGATTGGTGAAAACATCAGAGAAGAACAGCAATTGAATACCAATGATACCAAGGGAAAGGTTACTTTGTTTTCAGAAATATTGTTTCATAAATACTAAATCAAGCCTTTCATCTCAGAAAACAACTTCAAATCCACTGTCCAAGCCTTGGGTTTCTCCCACTTGGATGGTGCCAATGCCCCTTTGGGAAGGCCTTTCAGCAACCACCCAGGCACCCCTGAAATGCATCCTCCATGATGCAGCAAAACTCATGAAAGGACTAGGAAATGTTACAGACTTGAATTACGACAGTGCAGGAAGTAAAGAACGAGAAGACAAGCCTTCTCTGTCTATCCTCCAAGACTCTGGAACCTCCTCCCCATCAACATATGACTTGCCCCCACACTTCTACCATTCATGAAAGAGTTTAAGACCTTCCTCTTGAAGGAATGGCTCCTCCTTAACACTTAGGTCCACACACCCTGCGCTCCCAACCCTATCTGAGACTCAGTGTCCTGCTCCCCACTGTCTTCCCCCTGTGGCTAATGGGGAAAAGTAAGGCAAGAATATCATGACACAGTATTAAACTACAATCACAGAAGGAGAACATCAAAATCCCTCATTTCAAGATTCATCAACTGGCATTTCTGATTAAGCAGGAGTCAGGCTGGATGGCTGGAAGAGCCAAAGATGAATCCACAGGAATTGTTCCCAAAGTAGCAGTGCAGCAAGTGGTTGCAGTACTGGGAACCTATTTCAGACTGAGCATCATTATTATGATTATTACTATTATTATTGCATTTATTGAACGTGGACCTAGCTTTGACAAGCAATGGAGCACTTTACAGAGGTATACAATAGTACATCTGCATAATGGAGGAATTTTCAGAGGTAACAACAAATCGGATATACAGCGAGTGTGGAATGCAGAGTGGTCTTAATGCATACTATGTCTACAATGATAAACTCTGAAAATGGCCACTACCAGCACATCAGTTGATAATCTTAATCCAAAAAATATACCAGTGAATTAGATTCTGGATGCCACTCCATAGCCCATCTTCAATATGCAGCAGTCAGTGTCAAGAGCAAGATGCAAAAGGAACAGGTACAGCAGATTCATATTAATCACTACAAGATTACGGAATGCACTATCACTACTTTTAACCTAACACCCGTTGCTTGTAGAGCAGATATGTTATTTTGATTTTGGAACATACTACACAAATAAAACATCAAAATCGTTATAGCATGTGGGATGATTGCTTGACATCATGAGTTGTATCTGGTCCCTAGTTTCAGAACTAGTGTTGAAGGAATTTTCACACAGAGGTAAATATGTAATGTACAGTAAGGACAGTTATGAACGAAGACATCCCCAAGTATTTATTTCAAAGCAGTGGTTCTCCACCAACGATTAGGGTTAGAGTCAACCATGGGCATAACTTAATGCTGCTGTAGGGCAGTAGTACTGTACTTATGCAAAGCGTGGGTGAATTTGGGGAAACTAGATCACTCTCAGCCCAACCACAGTCTAGAGCTGCCTTACGAGTCAGATAAGTATCCTTGTGAAAGCTAGTTTGCCATGAATGAGGTGCTCCTGATGCTGAGCCAATTCATATTGATGGTGTGGGTGTGGACTGTGGTGAGGCTCCGTTCTATACTTAGTGATTTCCAGGGGTTTGGTCTCTTGTTTTTAAGACTCTCTCTCTTCCACTCTTTCAAAATCATCAGCCAAAGTCAGGTTTTGGGATTGGTAGCAAAGTCAGGGGCTTAAACCAGCCTACAATGTGAATGGTGCCCTCCCAGAGAGCTTTTCAATATTCTTCTGAAGGGCTGCCAAGTGCATGTGTACAGATTGCCGTTGCGGGTCTTTGGCTTGTTCCGAATTAAGCTGTCCAACACTTTCTCTGGTTAATGTTGAACAACTAGATGTCTTATAATGAGGGATACAGAACTTATCACATCTTGGCCCATTGTGGAGGTTGCCCACTGAATTTCGGGTATGTTGTATTTATTTACTGTGTTTTTATAATGTGCCCATACGCATTGGGCCTCACTACAACCCTGACGGTAGCCGTGCCTGCAAAACATGCACGGCTGCTACCGGAGTTGCATTTTTTCCGGCGCCCAGAAATGGGCAATGACTGCGTCATTATAGCCTTGCCGGACCCGGTATTTTCCCATTCCTGGGTGCCAGAAAAAATTCTTCCCCATCACCATTCCAGCCCCATAGGGCTCAATGGGAATGGGAAAGCCGGATGCAAAGGCACCGTTATTAACGGTGCCTGTGCATCCGAAATGCTGTGCTCACGGGTGCCTTTCATTCCGCCAGGTCAGACTTGGCAGAATGAAAGGCACCCGCGAGCACAACTCTGAGTTTGCTTGTCCGGATCCAATGGTACCGGCAAGCTTACCGGTACCATTGTATCCGGACCGGCAAGCTCGTAATGAGGGCCATTGTGTTTCAATGCACAGATTACAATAATGTGACACAGTTGGTATCTCTGATGACAGTGTGCTACAGGGCATATCCATCGATGGTGAGAAGGTAAGAAGGTAATATGAATAGTTCTGGAAGCATATAAAGATAGTACAATTAAGGAAGACATGTTTTCTTTGAGAGCTCCAGGTATCTGGTTCTGTTAGCTGCCAGTAGCTCTCAAAGCATCTAGCCTTGTTTTTTTTGTGGTAATAACACGGATTACGTCAGTAAGGGCATACAAAGGTATACTTTGTGTAGGGGCTGTTGCCACCGAGATAAAGGAGGCGCTTTCCAGACAGACCTTTAACATCTAAAAGGTCTTAGAAGTTTGCAGGTTCCACTATGACTTCCTCGCTTCCAGCCTTCTTCTCTCCAGCATTGTAATTCCAATTGCAATACTTAGAAGAATAACTACAGCATACCACACATATGTATGGGAATTGGCAATAAAGGTCACAAACACCAACCAGAGTGTAGCTTTCATTCACACGTGTTGTTGGTTACTCAAATGTGGGTCCACCACAATAAGGTGGTGACGTATTCCTGGCAAAAACTAAAAAACAGAATATCAACTCATATTGGTCTATTCAGGTCTTAATGTGAGCAGACTTTGGAAATTGCAGGCTTATGGTGCCACAAGCATGTATTCTCACACCTGTATCAAATGCAGTCGTCAATCGAAACTAGGCATTAATTTGGTTTTACAAATGGATGTCTGGCAGTTCCATCTCTAAAGCATTGATTAGGAGTACAGTGTTTATTTCACTTAAGTCTTCCACCAACCAGTCGAGCAATACACTGCCAACTTTGAACTGTTCCTTGCATAGAGAAAAATTGTACTTAATGGTCAGGCTACAATCATGAACCTATGCATCCTAGAATTCCTCAGGTGGCAAACTAGCATGTGTGTTTGTTAAGATATTGGATAAGAGCTCATTATCGACACTCTGTCAAACGGCAGGTGGCTAAATGATCGCCAGAGATTAAAACAGCCCTTCTCTCACTGAAGATGACAGGAAAGGAAGGTAGTTAAATTAGGATTGATACTGAAGGGAGAGAATCCAGTCTAAGATTTACAGGAGTCCTCAATCTAATTTCTACACACCACAAAATCTAACTCTGTGTTGCCACACTGCTACAATTGAATCCCATTCTTAATGCTGGGTGATTGCTCTCCTCTGCATTCTTCAGCAGCTATTCATGCCTTTAGGCCTAGATATTTAAGCATCACATTTAGTGTGTGTGACACTCTGCCCTGTGATGGGAAATGTCTATTAAAATGTTGTCTCAACATATTTTGGTAATAGCTCTATGAGGCACATGGTCGTTTCTCTTCTCTGCATTTAGAGCATTCAAGAGCTGGTATCTTTCTCATGGATCTCCGACCACGGTTTTGCAAGTTATGCTATGTGGCAATGTTCTTTTGTGGGGATTTTTGTGGTCAAAGAGGAACCCATTTGAGGTTCAACACAACATTGTCTGAAACTAAATGGATTGCTCATGCATACAGCTGAGGGCAACCGGTCCAAGAAAGTCCAAGGATTTACAAGTCAGCGTATGTATACATGGCATAGGAAAACATAAAATGAAGTGTTGATGCAATGAAACCACATGCATCCACGAGCACAGTTGCACGATCAAACACTTGCGATGCCTCTGCAGGCATGTGTTGATACACAGAGCTGGATGACAGGTGCAACTTTTACTTAGACAGAAGGTTGAGGACGTTCCACCTGGAAGCGATCACGAATCTGAGCTTGTGTTTCCATATTTGGTCCCTTTTGATCATTTGTCTCCATTCTTCCTCTTCGCTATCATAATCTCCCATGTCCCAATGTCGTTACTGTTTATCTTTTATTTTTTCATGTTTTATTTCTATTTTGTCCAAGAATGTCTCACTCTGTGTCACCTATATATACACAGAGTCCTCACTTTTATTCTGCTTTCCTTCATGTACACAGAAAAGATTCAGCCTGGCACATGTTCATGTCATCGTTTTCCGCAATTGTAGTACACATCGAGAATGTAGAGCCACTGATTCTGGATGTTGCTTCCCATGTAACAGAGAGATTGATTTTCCTGATGAATGCACTAATGGCTTTAAATGGAATTCGATCAACTGATTCCAAATCTTCTGCCCCTCAATTTGTCCTAGTGTTCCTGTTCTACTAGATTGAAATAAGGGTGACAGACCTCTCAACACAAGACTTCATATTATAAGAATTCCATAGGTTGCCCTCCACAATGATTGCGCAGTCAAAATAAATCTAAAAACTAAATTATGCCAATACAAAAATAGAAGTTAGGGTAATAGGATTGGATACGAGCTAATGACTTAGATGTTAGTGGATAGAGGTCGGGCTTCAACATATTGGGTTAGAGCTATGGGAATATTGAAGAGGGTGGGATTAGAGGTTAAGGTTACAAGTTACAAATAGAGGTTGTTGTTTAGAGGTTGCGATTAGAAGTTAGAGGTTAGGATATGGGGTAATAGGTTGTTGTTAGAAATTGGAGTTAGGTTTAATGCTTAACGCTTAGCTAAGGAGATGGGCGGAGAGAGGACAGCAATACAAGCAATAGAGAGCGAGAAAAGGTGAACAGGGCAGGAACCTCCTGCCCATAGGAGAAAACATAAAAGGTTCTTGAGAAAAACTTGAGGTTGACTTTAGAGAGTATTGACTAAAAGTCAACAATTATGGAATATCCGTTTTAGTAACACATTATTGAAATTAGGAAGGTCGACTGTCAGCAGTGCCATCTGAGGATATGAAACCATGAGTCATGTATGCAACTACACTGATAGGTCCTTATCTGAAAGGAGCCTGAAAATATAAACACCAATAAGAAGATGTCATAAAAAAAGTGAAGCCATTAACTGGAGCTCTCTCCTTGTTTACTTCCATGCATGTAGATGTTTCTAAGTAATAGTGTGAGATCCCGGGAATAATTGTATTGCTTATATTCTTGTGGGCTATTGTTTTGGTGTAATCATTAACGTGAAGTTACTGAAATTATAAAATACTTTTAGCAATCATTGTCAGTTCTTACTCAACCATTTCCTTTAGGGTTGATACTCCTAATTAGAGATGCGACAGGTTGTTGTGGGTATGGAGGCTCATATAAGTGTCTGTTATTGACACATGTGTATCTAATAATGAGTACTTCCCAATTAATTTGCTCACGGGGGACCAGTCTCACAGTGGGAAAAAGACTAAAACATCAAAAAAATACTAAGAAACAGGTTACCCCGCCCTTTGCACCTGACACTTGTGAGCACAACGATGACCTATAGTTGACTTAATCACTCAGTCAACCTCGACTTAGAGTGACAAACATATACATTAAAAAACGTATTTATTCCAGGTAGTGATATAAACAACAGTTACAACAAAACAGTCATGAGACAAGATATGTATTACTACAGAAAATACTCATCAGTGTGACTGGGGGTTAGAAGTGGGTGACTTTATCATCAAAAAAGTGGCATTCGATTGATATGATCAGTGCCCAGATGTTCGGGTATATCAGTATTATAATCAGAGTTCAGAATATGTTCTGATCAATAGTTAAACAGTCTCTTCATTTGTAGAAATTCCACTATGTAAAAATGCAAACAACCAAGACTTTCAATGAAGTCTTGTTAAAGTTGACACGTGTTTCGGCCCTTGGGTTGCGCTGCACCTTTGCTCGCATGCGTGTAATTTATTATTAGGGCCTCATCAGGACATAGACTTAATTTGCAATAGATAGCCCAATTTTGAGTTCTGAAATACTGACAACTTAAAAAACGGCGGGCAGGGATGTGTTCATCTCGAAAATGAAGATTAACATTCTTACGGAGGAAAAACTTCACTCTGCACAAGATATACGGCTATCTCTCTCACACTCTTTCTCTCTCTCTCTCTCTCTCTCTCTCTCTCTCTCTCTCTCTTTCTCTCTCTCTCTTTCTAAGATGTAACAGGTGGTAAGGAAACTTCACCACTGTGTAGCCGAGACATCATTAATAGTACATAGTGCGCAAAAGGTGTCAGGTCTAACCAGAACCTGACTCCCTGTTGTTTTGGGAGGCTCAGAGCGGGGTTTTACCACGTGGTAAAGCCCCCACTCTGAGCCTTCTGATTGGTTGGGAGGCCGACATACTACACTCACCTTTACTAATTTGTAGTAGCGTCTTCTTTAATCGGTCTTGTCTGTCTCAGTGTTAAAAAGGCATCATTACAATTCCTTCCTCCTGCCTTTTCTTATGGATTCGTAATTTCTTTTTAAGGTGTAAATCTCCTCAGTGTTACTTAAGCTAAAGTAGAAGGCTTTCAACTGCAAAATGTAGTGCACCTATTTTTTGGTAGTTTTCATTGTATTGTTTTGTGGGAAGCACCTCTGCTCATAATAGGATTTGTAGGGAGAGCTAGGTTTTTTGTAACAAGAGAGCCAAATGAATCAATGGAAGACCTGACCACAACTGGGTATGCTCCGTTAGGATAAACACTCTCTTTCAAGATGGAGGCATTCTTCATTCATTGTTAATCTATGTATATTCTGATCAATGAGTGTTAGGATATATTATGCACCTGGTTTTAAGACATTGGAACTACATGTTCAATACCCCTCAGATGTTAAGTGTGCATTTCTGCTCCTTTAATTATGCAATCTCCATTTGACTTCTTTTTTATGGATTCTCTCTTTGTTTAGGTTTGTTACTAGCTAGCTAGGAAAGCAGAATCCAGCATGATTATAGGCAAGTTAGCACCCTAAGGGCCTAATTTACAAAAATGTTTTAACACGGGACAGTGCTGTTATGTCCTGGCCTACAGTCACGCAGGCCAGGCTGACCAATGCTGGGTGCACCCAGCACACACATAGACTGCGATCACGCAGTCGGATTTCCGGCAGGGGTCACCCTACTTATGTCGGGATCACCCGATATGACCTCAAGGCTGGGGGCAGATATCAGACATCTCTGGACCGGGGGCACCCTGTCAGCCCGTGAGCACACAGGCCTATTTCAGCAGACAGCGCCGGCGTTACCCAACAGGGGTACCAGTTTCCATACATAGAGTTGCCCAGCAGGGGCTCTACGGGCATGGCAGACATCCATGAGGGACAGCGTTGCCCGGCAGGGTCGCTGTCCTGGTGGAGGGCCCTGCAGGGCAGGCCCTCAGTTAGCTACGCAGCACCAGCGTGGCGCCAAGAAGAAAGACACAGCACACCAGGTTCTGTTACTTCGAAGACTAATGAGCGGGAGGCTGCTCATGTTTTTCATTCAGTTCTGTCACATGGTCACTGCCACAAGACATGAGCACGAGCCCTGGGAGATACCATGCTTCCAGGAGGGGTGACACACTACACTCCTCCTTTTCCATAGGGAACAAACAAATGACAGACTTCACTAGACAGCTAAACTAATTACATCGCAAACCTCAACACTTATGATAGTAGGTGCGAACACGAATCACATACATCTACATTGTGACAGTTACACATAAAATCAGCATTTAGCATATACCCATATTTAGGGTTGGTGGCACGTTGGAGGTGTCTCCACCTTACAAAGGACCCTTTATTAACCTGCGTGAGTGAGATCTAAAGCCACTGAAAGGCAACAATGAGAGCTCCTGGCACCACATAAAGCACATCCACACATACGGATCTTCACAACTTCACATTGCCCATTGACTGGGCAATTTTAAGCAAGTCCAGGTTTGCAGGCTCCCAGCCTTAATGGGGATGTCTATGGTGTCCATTTTACGCATTAGTGGAGTTGCGGGAAACCAGTTCATACCTTCGCCAATATCGGTCCTGTTCAGGACGGTCACACCACAGTCAAGGGGCCGGCAAAGCCGAACCTGGGGAGGCCCAAGGGCCATGTCGGCCTGGTCCATATACATTGGGGGTCACCAGTGGCAGGGTACTGGTGACGGGATGCCAAGCCACTCCTCACACTTCCCACCTGGGGCGACTGGCAGGGAGGCACTGGTGGCAGGATGTCTTGGCCGCAGGCCTAGGAGAGCACACAAGCACTCAAGAGAGCTGCAACCCCCCATTTCCCATTCTTCCATTTTTTTTCCCTTTTAGACAGCCACCACCACTGGGCCCGGGAACTTCAACAGGCCATATGGACATTTGCCCACACAGATTGCTTCCCTTATACACTGCTGATGCTGCAGTGGCATTGTTTTCACCTTTTCTTGCCACTTATTTACGTCCTTCAAACTCACCACCAGAGGGCCCGGGTATTCTGCAGACACAGGCAGTGCACTCTGCTATTTGCTCCAACGTGGAGCACTTTTGTTTTCCCTTTCTGCCCCCAGAGCACATCAGTTCACTGATGTCATTATTCTTTTAGCTCCGGGATGGAGCACACGACCATTGAGCTCTGGCTGGCCCAGGATCTGCATTGGGAACCGGGGCTGCTCATTTCTTCTTGCTCCAACACGGAGCACTCGCACCTCACCGCCTATGGGCCCGGGTCTGAAAAGGGCCCATGCATTAGTGAATACTCCGACAGGGTGCGTGTTGAATTTTTATTTTTTCAGTCACCACCACTGGGGCCTTGGAATTGCACCAGGCCCTAAAGCTCTTTGCCTCCACACAGACTGCTCCCATATGCACTGCCAATGCGGCAGTGACGTTGTTGTCACTTTATTATTGGCTTTGTACTCACTGCCAATGCTCGGGTTTGATCTTTGCTCCAACGTGGAGCTCTTCATTTTCCATTTTTCGCTCCGGTCCGGAGCACATCAGCATTTCTCTTCTTTTTTTTCACACTCCTCTTCGGAACACTGCCTCAGTCACCTCCTGGACGTGCCGGGATTTTTGGAGGGCCATTAATTTCCTTCCTCTGTGTGGGGAGAGCGCTGCAGTGTGGCTCTCCATAAAGCGGCTCATGGCACTTAGCTCGTTTCTTCTCCTTGCCACATTTACCGATGGCAGAGCCCATTGCATATCACTGCCAAGGGCCCTGAGATGTGAAAAGGGGCCCATAACTTTCAGTGTGATTGCGCCGCACCCTGTCCGTCATCCCCCTTCTTTTTCTTGGCGGTCAACGCCACCTCCTCACACGCGGCCGATGCTGCATTTGCATCTTTGGGTAGCCATCCGGCAGCCCGCACCACAGGAGGCACAGGGGCCCAAGCCACCTCCATCGTTGTGGGGCGGAGACTACACCATTCCTCCACCAGAGAGACCCTAAGGATGGTCCAACGCAATATGCCTGACGGCTACGGCGGATGGGCTCCTCCTCCTCGTCACCAATGTTATGTCCTGACCAATGCTTGGGGCACCCAGCACACACATAGACTAAGATCACACAGTCGGATTTCCGGCAGGGGTCACCCCACTTATGTAGGGATCACCCGATAAGACCTCAAGGCTGGGGGCACCCAGCAGACATCTCTGGACTGGGGGGATCCGGTCAGCCATGAGCACACGGGCTCCTCCATGGCCTGGGGGCACCCAGTCCTATTCCAGCAGACAGCACCGGCGTTGCCCAGCAAGGGCACCAGCTTCCATAGATAGAGTTGCCCAGCAGGGGCTCTATAGGCATGGTAGACAGCCATGAGGGACAGCATTGCCCGACAGGGTCACTGTCCTGGTGGAGGGCCCTGCAGGGCAGGCCCTCAGCCAGCTATGCAGCGCCAGCATGGCGCTGGCTAGAAGGACACACCACACCAGGTTCTGTTATTTCCAAGACTAATCAGCGGGAGGCCACACATTCTTTTTATTCAATTCGGTCACGTGGTCACTGCCACAGAGACATGAGCACGAGCCCTGGGAGATACCATGCTCCCAGGATGGGTGACATACTACAAGTCCCATTGAAAATATTTTTGTAAATCAGGCCTTAAGAGCCTGATTTCCAATCATTTTGCAATGGGACTGCGCCTTTGTAAAATGTTTTTGTGAAGCAGGCACCAAATATCTGTCATTCAGAGTACATGCAACGTTTATTCACTGTTTAAGTTGTATGAACTGGGATATGCAGATGACTGCGGTCATTCCCTCGCCGACGTCCAGGAAGAAGGGCAGGATCCCCCCCTGTCCCACCTCGACCACGACCGACTACCAGCTACAACATGCACCTTGTGCATGATTTACTCGGGTAAGGCCCAATGTGCACCTACTGCCCCACGCATGGCCTATATACCCCTACACCTTTGCTTCTTCATACCTCAACGTAATTTGCACCATCCCTTTGCTTAATAAGCAGCATTTGGTGTGTTTATTAACCTAAGATTGCCTCTGCCCCTCGTGGCTTCTACGAAGCTTAGCAACATTTTGAATTGAACATTCGCCGCTGCAGAAGCCTGATTGGCTACCTGCCTCCTCCCCGTCGTCCTCCGGAAGCACCGGAATGCAAGAGCCGGCAACTCACACGAAGCCAAAGAGCACTAAGGCTCAGGAGCTGTTGGCGGCTGTCCACGGATGGAGGAGCAAACGAGATTCCCCACTCTGCAAGGTAATACAACCTTTATTGCTTACGGCGCACCGTCCTAACCTTGACTTTTGATCCCAATATACACTCGGCAAGCGCTCCTGCTCCAAATATCCATGCGTTACTGCTAACTTCACTCCTGTAACGCGCTACCCTCGCCACACCTCGCAACAGCCCACATGACGTGGAACAAAGCTAACAGAACATGCTCCCTCTGCTTTAGCTCACGCTGTCTTTTAGGCAAATACTAGCCCAGGACCTGTAATGCCATGCTGTCCAGCGTACTACGCACAGCCTGAACGAGTTCTTGTCTTATATAAACATGCTTATGATCAAACACTCGTCACCCAAAGAGAATTGCCATACAAACTTGACAAACTCTTACATGCTCATTGTGCCACTTTACCATTGAAACTAGCCCGCTGCTTACTTGCTTACAATGCTTATTGATTTTGAATTGAACTAGCCCACTGCTTACTTGCCTACACTGCCTATTGATTTTGAATTGAACTAGCCCACTGCTTACTTGCCTACACTGCCTATTGGTTTTGAATTGAACTAGCCCACTGCTTACTTGCCCACACCGCCTATTGATTTTGAATTGAACTAGCCCACTGCTTACTTGCCCACACTGCCTATTGATTTTGAATTGAACTAGCCCACTGCTCACGTGCCTCCACTGCCTATTGATTTTGAATTGAACTAGCCCACTGCTTACTTGCCTACTGTGCCTATTGTTTTTTAATTGAACTAGCCTATCTTATACCAGTGAACGGAATTTTGAACTGAACTAGCCTACTGTTTACTAGCCTAGCACCTGCCCTGCCTGCTACCACACAGCCAGATCTGTCTGCACACACTTTTTGGCAGCTCAATAAACATCATTGTCAAACAGAATTATGCCCACCATAAAGACTCAACTTACAATGATATGTTCAATACTTCTCTGTGCCCTCATAGCAATGGCCTGCATCAATCTCATACCTTGCACTCCGCAGGAGAGAAACATGAGACTCCGAGCAAGACTGCTCCGGATTCACAAACCTAAAACTAACAGAATTAGCTCCCAACACTCCTCACCCAGGCATGATACCTGTGCCTTAGACTATAATTCCTCCACACCAACCTCAGAAAGATTACAAAAAATTCACCCTAGAACTAACCACCCTAAAAAAAGACCTTCCCCTACCCAAGAGCAGAATAAAATGATAACTATCTCAGGAGCCATTATCAATACCAGATCCCTCATGGCACATACCACAGAGATCGCAGATATACTCTCTATGGATGACGTAGACATCTTAGCTGTTACTGAATCCTGGCTTCATGATGCAGCAGGTACAGCCCTCATGTTTGCTATACCTATGCCATCATAGCCAAACCTAAACTAGCATTAAGGCTAACAACACATCCTGATATCAAATCCTGCGAGCAACTCTCAGCCAAACTCCCGATCTCAGATAATAGTACTTTAACGATCGTTTTAGCATATAGACTTCATGGTCCAATTGGTACCTTCGAAGAAGACCTCTCCAGCCTCCCTACCAACAACAACAAGGACACCTCGCAGCTCCTATTGCTAGGTAATTTCAATCTGGGCTTCAATGATCCCAAGGATAAACATGCCCATGCCATTAAAACCATTTTGACTGAACATGGCCTGATCCAAAAAGTCCTTGCTCCCACACACATAAAAGGGCAAATATTAGACTGGGTAGCCAACCTAGACTGTGCCATCACTATCACCAAAATAACCCCTCAACCCTGGACTGACCACCATCTAATCAGTTTCTCATCCACTATAGAGTCCCAAAAACAGAAAAATATTGAAATAGTACCACCGCTTCCCACTAGAAGTAAAAAAGATATCACTACTGAAAAATTACTTCCTCTCCTCCTACCCACCCTCTCCTCAATCACCAATGACACCGACCCAAACTTACTAGAAGCAACCTTTAATAATACCATGACGAAGGCCCTTGACACTATCGCGCCAGTCAAACTTCGCAAAAGCAAACGAAAGTCCCATCTTAATACCTGGTTCACACCCCAGCTCAAAGAACTACGACTCCAAATAAGGAAACTCCAAGCTATCTAGGGACACTCCCCCACAGCTGGGAACAAAACCATATTAACCAACTTCGCCAACATGTACAAGAAGGAAATAATCCTTACCAAAAAAAATATGTTCAATGAAAGAATCTCCAAGGCGAACTCTAACACCAAGGAGCTCTTTATTATCCTTTGTGAAATGGAAAACCCTTTTCCACCCACAGATAATGTCCTGAAAGATAAACAATGGTACACCAGAATCCAACATGCTTTATCTAACAAAATAGTTACTCTGCAAACTAAAATAGCTGTCAAAAAAGCTTCTTTGCGCTCCACTGAGTCGCACCCTACCCCACCCACGACAACTCCAATCATAGATACACCTTTAATTTTCATCAACATTTCCATATGAGAAACTGAAAAGGTTATACTCTCCCTGAAGCCGTCCAGCTGCCAGGGCGATAGTTGTCCTGCACAAATAATTAAGGATGCAGCTAGAGATTTAGTACCCTTCATCTCCAAGCTAATCAATGCTTCCTTTAAGTCAAGTACTGTCCCTATTAACCTTAAAGAATCGTGGGTGCTACCATTTCTTAAAAAAACAGACACTAGACCCGGCCATCCCCACTAATTATAGACCCACTACTACGGTCCCGTTTCTCCTCAAAATTATTGATAGAGTAGTCTACCTCCAAATCCAAACCTACCTGGAGGCTAACCTTCTATTAGGATCAAGCCAATCTGGATTCCGACCACAACACAGGACTGAAACGGCACTAATTGACTTAAAGACACAAATCGACGAGTTGAAGGACCAATGTAAAACAGCTATGCTGCTCCTCCTCGACCTTTCAGCAGCCTTTGTCCTGGTGGATCATGCAGTACTATGTGAACACCTAGCTTCAGCTGCACATTTCTCGAGTGATGCTATAGCCTGGGTACAATCCTTCCTAGCCAACCGTACAATGAGAGTGTTTTCCCCTGCAGCCTCAGCAGACCCAATCCAAATTACCTGTGGTGTCCCACAAGGTTCATGCGTGCCACCAACAATGTCTAACATCTTTACCAAGCAACTCTTCGACAAACTTGACAGTCTGGGTGTCACATATACTAATTATGCTGATGACACTCAGATCCTCGGGCAACTTTGTCGAAGACACAGCTCTAGTAAATAGGATATACCTCCTCATTCAGGCATGGATGCCCTCACATGGCCTCTGCCTGAATCATGACAAAACCGAGATCCTGATTCTAGGTTCTGACTCTAACCTAAAAAAACGAAGCCCCAGCTACGCTGCATTCACTACCAATGGCAACATAATCAAAGTAGTAACTGAGGTAAAAACATTAGGTTTTTACCTTGACTTTACATTATCTCTAAAAAAAACAAGTTAGCTCCATGGCCTCATCTACAGCTTATACTTGTAACCTAATTAGGGCCTGCAGACCCTTTCTATCCAAACATAGTTGCATTACGCTTGAAGCCCATTGGCTAAAGATAAAGGACAGAATCCTTCTTAAAACTATTTCCCTCACTTCTAAATGCCTCAACAATCAAGCACCCCCCTACCTAGCGGAAAGAATCAACTGGAGACCCTCTAACCGACTGACGAGATCTGCCAATACCTTCCTACTGGAAGTCCCCAGATTCAAACTTACCACAGCGGGCGGTGCAAGTTTCCCAGTTAGAGCTGCACAATCATGGAACACACTCCCACCCGACCTTAGATGCCCTTTACCCTACACAAGATTCAGATCCTACGCTCTCAAATGGCTGCACAACAACGACATGCAACGTCCCTCACCCTAGTGGAAACGGCACAACCTGTTATAATGCTGCTCTTTTTGCGTTTAAACTTGATATTTTATATGCATTTTATCACCTACTGTAACCAACCACTGTTTTTCTGTAATAGCCTGTGTCAGGCTTTGTAACTAAGTTTCGAGTCCTCTTGTACTGCTGCGCCCAGATGCCCACGGGCTCGGAGCGCATTACCAAATAAATAAACAAACAAACAAACAAATAATGCACTAATAAATGTCTAAGCTAGACTACTGCAACGCCCTATATGCTGGCGCTTACAAAAATATCCTCAATAAAATGCAAATACTACAAAACAATGCACTAAGAGCAGCCCTGAATATACCTCGCAGAGAGCATATCTCTTATTTCAGAAGAGACCAGCCCTGGCTAAAAATTAGCGACAGTATACTTCTCAAAATGGCATCTCTTACCTTCAAATGCCTCAACAAAGCTGCACCTCCCTATCTCTCTGCCAGACTAACGAGAACAATCTCAACTCAGCACACCAGATCATCTAACCTTCTCTGCCTAGAAATTCCAAGATTTAGACTTTTCAAAGCTGGTGGAACTAGCTTCTCAGTCAAAGCTGCTCTCTCCTGGAATGCACTCCCCGCTGCCTTCAGAGTGGAACAGCCATACTCTAGCTTCAAACGTAAGTTGCTGAACTGGCTTCGGATCAATGAAATTTAAGTATCTGCTCACTTCCTGTGCCTCTGCCCTCTGTCGAAATCTGTGCTACCCCACGTGTATACCACTACTTCTGCTCTATCACTGTACCAACCATGCATTGTGCACCCCCTACCCAAATTGCATGCATTGTAAATGTTTATGTTTATGTACTGTATTGACCTGTATGTTGTAACTAAGTCTCAAATATTCTTGTAACTGTTGAGCTCAGCTACCAGAGGGTTTGGTGCACATTACCAAATAAACAAACAAACAAACATATGGCTGAGCTGAATAGGCGTTGTTCGCGCTCCTGTAATGCATGGATTCATTTGGGTGCATGTTTGAGTGTTGGCCTTCATCACATTTGGCATCGCGTCTAGAACAGTTTGTTGCTTCAATCTCAAAGTGAAAAGTGATGTTTGAACATCCTGCTTGCGACTTTGTAATAGCCTGTCTGATTTGACCGACTTTTCTTCAAAGGAGGCGTTCTGGCAGGTGGTAAAGAATCTAGTTCTTCGGTGGTAGTTAGGAGGGTCTACTGCAAGGTGAACGGCCCCCGTACTTTCGTCATTGCTTTTTTTATGGCCTCAAAAGGAATAAAGGAATAGAAGGAACAGAAAATGAATGCCCCTGGCACTCTTTTTTTAACCCTGCTTTCCCCCTGCATCAGGTTCGTTTTCTCTCTGACAATGAATAAAAGTAAGATATCTCAATAGAGGATCCACTGCTGCTGGGCTTGTGGTACCATCCCTTACTTATTCTCCTGAGAGCGAATGGCTGATATTCTTTTCAATAATTGCCCTGTTTATTGTAATTTAATGTCATGTATAATTGTTGCACTAAATCAAACTTTCACGTTACGGCATTCCTACCGGCACCTTGATATGTTTCCTGTTGCTTGCCTGGGCCATACTGTCCTGTTGACCAGGGGTGGACTGGGAACCAAAATAGGCCCTGGAAAACCATAAGAGGCCCCGGAATTAATTTTCAAATTGGCTCCATATTACACATTTTTAGCATAACCAACCCTTTTCCTATGGGAAAATTGGGAAATACCCAGTGTGCAGAGGCCTACCGAGAAATGTCCAGAAGTCTATAGGTCGGTCCACCAGTGATGTTGACCTACAAGCTTATAGTGAACATCCAATGGTTGGGAGTGGTTATTGGTGCATCAAGTCTGTGAACTCATATCTCTATTATTTTGGTTGTAAGAAGCGCTGATGGGAATGGGGTGTCAGGATAATTAGGGTATTTATTAGTGATGGTGAAGCAGCATGAATCAGATTCAAATCTAAACAATGCGGGTTTCAATTGGTTCAAAAGGATCAAAACATTTGGAGTCAATGGCCGTTAAAATGGCAGAGGAATGTTATACAAATTCCATGCAACATAGCAAATCGTGACAGTTGAAACATTTAGAAAGTTTTACAACCTGTAAGGAGCAGGTGAAATGGAGTACATTTTAGTTCAAACCATACGGATAGTTTGTCATTGTTTTCTGTCCTTCCGCACTTTATGCTGATATCATTTAGCTTTTATGCAATTTTACTTATTTTATTCTGCCGTTAAACTTCCGAAAAGGCTGTACGAAATTCAGACAAATGGTCGAACGGTCAAAAACGGTCCTAAGCGAACCGAAACAACAAAGTAGACACATTCCATTACATGAATGTTTGCAAGTAATGGTACATGATTTGATACAATTATGCTCTGACATACTCGGCATTCAATTCTATAGCACAAGCATATGGGAGATATATGTTTGGCGCTATTTTAAAATTCATGCAGTTTTTCCAGATCACAAACACACAGAGGCCTCATGTTTACCCACTAGTTCATTCAATCGTTTTAACCTTCATATCTTTTTTATCTATGCTCTTCTTCTAGTGCACAAAAGTACAATATGTTTTGTTTATTTTGACGTGGGTATTTGAATTATGAGCACAACACACACAAAAAACCAAGCATTGGCAAAGCCAACAGTTTTGGCGTTTGCGTTGGTATTGGATAGACATTTCCTAGGCGCTGCCAAAATGGCACTACCTGGCCTTAAAATGGCAACAGCTGGAAAATGCTATGAGTACTCAGGCACATCGTGTAAGTGCCTGGAAAATGGCTGATCCCTAGACAGAAGCCAAAACGGTTGGTTTTGCTAGTGCTTGCGTTTAACAGGACTTTTGTACACGGCACAGATAGAAGGAAATACATATTGCTTATAAATCAAGTGGCTAAAGGTGCCGTCAATTGCGTCATGTTTATTACATCAAGGGGCTATTTACAGTGGGAATGAGGCCATGAATATTCAGAAGACTGCTTAGAAATAAGACTAACAGGCCTTTTACAGCACAACGCTTCATATTACTGCATGACAAAGTTAGCTAATAGAAATTCAGAGAGGGTATGTTTTGGTTGGGGAAGGGCAGGTACCCGCTATGTGTCCCCTTTTCCGATCCCTAAGAAATTGTGTATTGCACGGGTCGAATTCTACTTGACCGTGGTCGAAGTGTACGAAAAGAAGTAGTGGAATTATGTTCCCTACTGGACTGCACCACTCCCCACAAACCCCATTGCCACACACCCTCACACACACAATATAAACCCCAAAACACATGCTCCTTCTGTTTAGGTTTAGGGGAAATCTCAGTGCAGTGCACTGAAAGTGAAAGTTTCAACTTCTTCCTACACTTTTATTTTAAAAGGAAACCATTCCAGAACGGTTTCTTTTTCAAATAAAAGTATAGGAACTGCAAAACTTAATTAAAAGAAGTAGAGGGGCACCGCTCCCGACCGCTCCCTCCCACATTGACCACTGCTACTTGGACACCTAACCCACATTGAATGAAAACGTTGCACAGGAGGTATAATTGTCTAGAGTATTATCATTAGAGCAAAAGCTATTCTAGTGCACAGCAAAATGTGTTCTTTCACTGCATGTCTGGCCCTCAGCAATCTTTGCCTTAATGTTAACATGACAGGCGTTTAACACTAGGCTATGTATTGCGCACCAGGACACTGTTTGTGCTGATACAACGTGCACTGGTGCAACGTTTCTGCAATATCACTCTGCATATTTTACCAGGGCAATGCTTGCCCCATTGATAATACCGTCCAAAATTCCAAATTCTGTTAGGAGGCCTCTAATAATATACATATATATCATTAATAGTTACTGTTGCAAATTGCAATCCTCCATTGCTGTTTTATGAAACTGTACAGCTTGCCCATGCATTTGACAAGCAAATGTGCAGTCTCCAGGGGTCGAATGCACAAAAGAAGTGCAACTATATTCCCTGCTGGAGTGTCCCCATCACCCCCGCTACCCGCAGACCCCATACCCAGGCCCCCTCAACACCCAGTAAAACACTCCCCATAGCTGGGTGCTGCCTTTTCTCCACTCCACCCCAACCCCTCAACTAATATATAAAGACTGAAAGAATCTGTGAAATAAATTGAAAAATGCCTCTTACACGACCCCCATTTCTTTCAGCCATTGTCCCCCATGGCATGCAGCTTTATGCACCGCCCCCTTTCTAATCACCCACCATTCACCCCTCTTAAGGGACATAAAGCCACCTTTCCCACCCACTCATTACCTGCACGTGTAGCTATGCCTTTTGCAATTTCACATCAGGTTGATTAAATACAAAAGACTGCTCTCTGCGTAGCAGGGCTACGAGGGGCCACACGAATGAGAATGGGCTTAATGTCCTAAACAGGCTACTGAAACCAACAGCAAGACAGCAGTGATCGTACTATAGAACAGACCAAGCAGGTCTGAGCAGTGACAGAAACAGGGGGGGGGGGGCAAGCGTGGCATGTGCTCCCTCTGGCTTCATCCTGGTGCCCGGGGTGCCCCCTGCGGCTCCCGCTGGGACAGGCCTGGGTTGTTCTGTTCCACAGCACTGTGCAGGCTGCAGCCGGCTTGAACCATTAATTGATTAATTCAGGCACACAAGCACACTGTCATCTCTGATGTGTGTGTGTGCCGAGTCGCCGTGCACACTGTCATCACAATAGGCAGTGGCTAGCATTTACACACATTTGGGCATGTTGGAACTTGTCTGTCTCCAATGAATCCATCCATCCACTACGACTTGATAGTATTTTACTCTAAAGTCCTATCATAACAAAACCAACCTTCACAGAGCAACTGTCCAAGAGTCTCCAGACAGGGCTGGGCACTGCTGTGAGGTGGGAGCTGTTGGGGGGAGACTGCAGCGAAGGCACACCTGACTTCATCCCGAGACTGAGTCCTGTCCTAACAGTAACACATTAATAGACATGGGCCTCTCCGTAAACTGGAGGACCCAGGGGCATAAGCTTGGAGGTGGGCTTGGTTGTGGGAACGGACGTGGGCAAGACCTTTTAGGTGCTGGCCCTATTTACATGTGGGTGTAAGGGGTGGGTCACCGGGCCCCAACACAATAGGGACCCAGATTTCTGGGCGCCCTCACCGGCAAAGGGGTGACAGGGGCAGGTGACAACAGGTAGTCCCTGCCCCTGACACCCTGCATCAAAGGTTCCCTCCCCCCTCCCATTCGGATGGATGCGGAGACACAGGGGCCTTTGATGCATCAAAGGAGGGCTACCTTGCCCCCAGGCCAGTTTTGGCCTATAACTAAGGCGGGCAAGGTAGCCCCCAGCCATCTGTTCCCCCGTCCTGACAGCTGCAGGGCAACGATTTAAAAACCCTCCCTCCCTCGCGCTAAATAGTAGCACTAATGGTAAAATTGAGAAACACTCAAGATAGAACAGGCAGCAAATTAAATGACATAGGGCCACAGAAACAGTCAAACTAAAGATCATAGAACTCAATAGATCTAATTAAATATCTAAATCACAAAGGCAGGTTGCCAAAACTAGGGGGAATCTGGATGAATGCCAAAGCCTAGTGACCCACTAAGGAAGGAAAGGCATCAGATAACCTAAAAGGCAAACGTCCCTTAAAGCAAATCAATTATCATGTAAATAATCAAAAAGTACATGTCGCAAAACTTGAATGTAAGTTTCACGAAAGAATAAACAGAACGCCGACATATGCCTCAATACAAACAAAAAAAGGCGCACAACAGTGGGAGAAGACAAAATGCTTCTCCATGGCGCATGCGTAGGGCAATCACAAAAACCGGAATTCAGTTGACGACATCTGAAGCACAAGAATCCACCTCTGAGGATAAAAAATGAAGAACACCTCACAAGGAGCCACATCAGAAGTGGATCATAGAGCAAAGAGTATGCCGACATATGCCTCAAAAGCAAAGAAAGGGCACTTGGCAGCATGACAAAGGCAGAATGCCTCCACGAAAAGACATGTGAAGGGTAATTCCAAAAAAACAGATTATGTTGGATGCAAATAATGGAAGCTTAAGAACCCACCGCTGAGGATGAAAATGATATTGCCCCTCAGGGAGGAACATCACAAGTGGGACATAGCGTTAAGATGGTCTACCATGCCTCAAAGCGTCGAAAGGCGCACAACAGTGGATGAATGCAGAGGAAGGTCAACTGCAAAGTCAAAGAAGGTACACCAGACACAGCTAACACGCTGATTCCACCAGATACATCAGACACAGCTCATACGCTGGGTTCACCAAAAATCACAAGCTTTTGTATGAAGGGTGGCAGGGATCAGCCTTGAGTGGGCCCTATGTGGGAGTAGGGTCCCTACTCACCTGATCCCCTGTTCCCCAAAATATGTGTGTTATGTGTTATGTTTTCTCATTATGTTTTATTATGGTTGGTTGGTTTTCTTTCGCACCATAGCTCATATACAATAAAGCCAAAGTGTTTCCACCATACCTTTTGTTTGGCCTCTTCTTATGACACTGTCATTATTGTCATTACTGTTGCCTGTCACACCCTGCATGGCTTCTCACCCCACACTAAAACACCGCCAGGCTTATGTAACACTCTCTTCATCCCCTGGCCCGGCCAACCACACGATGGTGCTAAGAAAAGAGAGCTGAGCCTGACAAACCTACAGTGTCTGTAATGATTAAACACTTCAGTTCATTGCAACCAATTGTAATGTCCCCCTTCTCCTGACCTCCCCACCTTCTTCGTTCTTCCATCCTGTTCCTGCTGCTGCTAGCAGCCGTCCCTCAGCCAGCTGGCTGATGATCCCCTCCGTTTTGTAAACGGATGCCGGTGTCATCTCATTATCATGCAGGGCACTGAGGGCATGCAGGCTTAACTGAGAGAGAGTGTTTGATCTAGTGCGGCAGGCCAGGCCCGGCAGCCCCACGGCACCTGGGATGTGGTCAGGAGCATGGAGCACCAGCCTGGGAGCCTGATGATCAGGCTGGGTGTGCTAGCTAGGGTGCAGGGCAGGTCCAGGGCAGGGCGAAGACAGAGGAGGATGTCCTGAATGTTGATACATTGGCTGCAGCTGGTGCAATGAATGAAAATCTCACTATGGTGCGATATGACAAAATACTGCCACTCTTTTCCATTTCCATTTTTCAATTTCCATGTCCCTGGTGCCGGGCCAACCAGCCAGGTACATGATGATTTGCTATAAATATAGCAAATATGTGTGCCCAGCAACAACAACAAGAGAAGTGCTGTGCCACGTGCGTGTGTGCCTTGCCTTTGGGACCTGCTGGTCGTCCACTCCACGTATGCAACATTTCAGTGTCAGCCAGAGCCAGGAGCACTGCAGGAGGCACGGGCCAGCCCAGCAGCAACCTGCCAGACACTGTCAGTGCCGCCCAGCAGCCTGAGCCTGACTCCAGAGCCGCCCAGGCCCAGCGCCCAGCCCCTCTGGCAGGCAGCATCAGCATACTGAAATTCAGACCGACAGAGGGCGTTTGAGAGAATTTAAGTATAGTGTGTGTGTGTATGTGCTGCTGCTGCGTAGCGCTGGCCACCCCGGTGGATCCCGCTCCCCTTCCACTACTTGCCAGTTACCACAGGTGTGCGTGTGTGGTAGTTACTGTGTACTACTATGGGGCTGGGGGCGTGGGCTGGGCGGTGCAGCGCTCCATGATGAGGGAGTTTATTTACCATCTCTGTTGTTGCACAATAATGCACTAGTTGATGGCGGCAGGAGCGCTCAATGAGTTTCCTCCTTTGTTTTCACTCTGTGTGTACTCCCCAGCCAGCCAGACAGCGAGTCTTGCCTAATAATGCAGCAGTAGGAGCCCCTATGGTAGAAGCACGCATGGCATGGAATTGTAATGTAACTGTAATCCACCGTTTACCAGGGATTCTGTTTTGGGATGCTGTTCCTCGGTCTACAGATTTTTGCCTGTAGCCACTCAATTACACTCAAAACACTCAGGATTCTGCAAATAAGCACACGTGTGTGTGTGCTTTGTGTAGTAGTGTGTGGGGTGGTGGTGTCACCCCCACCCCTCCTCTGGAGGCCTGTCAAGCTTCTAAGGTATTTTCAGGTTTTGGCAACTCTGTCATCTTGTGAATGATAGATGGTTCACGCCACCCGGAGTACTGTCAACATGACTTGGTGTGCCTGCCACCATCAAAGTGTCTTGCTTTGTTCTTTATCAGTCAACGGCTGCCCAGAAGGCAGAAATTAAGGAGCAATCAATGACTGTGGGAAGACGAGGTCATGTACAGAGACACATGTATGTGTTAATGCAAAATATTCTTTGAAAGTGTTACTACTACTCTCTGAAGTTCTAATAAACCCTGCAGTTTCTTACTATGCAAAACGGTAAAGTAAGAAAATGCAAAACTTTGTAAGTCTGTCGGACTTGCAGGGAACACGTGGTTTTGTCTAATTCACAAAGAGACACTGAGAATGACTCAAGCCCTGATTCATGTAATTATTTATATGTAAAAATGGGATTTTACACACAAATAATTCCATGAATCAGGGTGTGCACCTCACATCTGCGCAGATTCATGCGCTTCGCGCTCCCATCCCCACCTTTACGTAATTGTGTGGAAGAAGAGGGAGTTTTGGCACATTCCAAGGTGCATCTTGAAATAATAAACGTGATGTACTTTAGAAAACAAAAGCATACTCTTGTGCTTGTTTGGGACAGTTAAAGGGGGGCTGACCATCACCACCGACTATTGGATAAGCACTAAGCATGTCATTTTTCGGACGTCGCCTTTGTCTATTTTCTCATAAGTGGAGCAGCAGTGTCCTGTCCTACTTACATTTTTATGCATCTCAGGCAGCCGGGAAGAAAATGTGTTTCTCTTTTTTGACAGTTTGCATTCCCAGGCTCAATGGCTCATTAAGGGACAATCACTGTGAAGTCCCCGCCCCCATGTGGCTAATGGGAGACTAGTAGAACAAAAATGCAAGTTCAATGAGCATGAAAGTCCTCTGTTTTGCATAGGGGGCTATTTGGATGAGGTCAAAGTAGATTCAACCAACAAACAGATTCCCAGATAGCTACCTACCCCCCTTTACACATGGAGGTCGTGGGGAACCCGCCGCTCATGTGATATGTCTTGGTAACATATAGTTTAGGCAATAACACAATAGGTGAATAGAAAAATATTCATATGTTAATACATATATACATATAACATTTGTCAAAAAATATAAAATCAAACACATACACATTGTTGTAACCACACAAGCGTGTCAAATGGATATTTGGAGACACACATGGAAAAAAGCCATCACTATTCTCTTATTTAAGCCAACTTTTGTGAAGTGAGTAGCAAAAGTGAGAGACTGCTTTTACATAGTCATCTGTAAATTGGTCCTCTCTATTGGGCGCCTACACGCAGTGGTGTTTCTGGGTTTGGGACAAAGCGCCATTAGGAATTAATCTGATACAACAATTTGTCTCTGTTTGATTTTATATTTTTTGACAAGTGGTATATGTATACACGTATTAAAATATGTACATTTGTCTGTTGACCTATTGTGTTATTGACTACACTATATGTTGGCAAGACATAGCACATAAGCGGCGGGTTCCCCACGACCTTCATGTGTAACAGCAGGGTAGGTAGCTATCTGGTGAATCTGTTTGTCGGTTGAAACTAGTATCACACACAATAGTGTCAGGACAGGCGTGGACAGAGAGCGTGTCGCGAACACTAATGAATGAAAGGGGGCTGTCGCTGACCAGAGAAACATTTGCTGTGTGTACAATCCCCTGCAAGTGAGCGGATCACTTTTAAGAAGAGTTTCCGAAACACAGGGCAACTGCATCTTTTAATTAGATTTCAGATTGTTTTATTTATTTCTTTTGGACTGGGGCCTACAGATCTCAACCTCTGGCTGAACAGCGTGCACAGCACAGACCTTAAACTTTGTAAGGTAATTAGTGCATTTCTGCTTGAACACAACACAATCGTGATAAATAGGGTCCCACAATTGGTGTCCTGCAGTACAGAGTGGACTACAGGTTGGACTGATACCACTGGCAGGGGCAACACGCTACTGCGTCTACACTTGGCTAACTTAGCGCATGCTAATAATGAATGGAAAGTTGCCAGACTGTTCCCTCTTTTCCATCGTATGCCATATGCCGTTGCCAAGCCAACGCGCAGATGCTCGTTTGGTTGCTGGGGTGGGGACATACATTCCAAGGATCATGTATTATATTCAACGTCAAGACAGAGACGGTTACCAAATTTATTTTCTCTTTTTTTCATTACACTTGCATTTCAATGTGTGTACTGGATTACACATTTTCTTTCATGTACTTGCCCCGTTTAAGATTGAATCAGTGAGATAGAATCATAATAGTTTTGCCGAATATGTTTCTTGAAAAGTTTCATAAATAAAATATAAAGGCTGGTTTATTTGGCACGCCACTTTCATTAAATACAGATACATGTGCATGACGTTTTGCTTGCAGTGCACCGGTCCGTGCATAACTAAAGACTTCTGTGGTCTAAAATGCTGGGAGAGCTGCTTAAATCCCAGATTTGCTGATCTACCTGTGTGCTACTGAGCAAATCCCTTCTCATTTTCCTCATATAAGAACATATGAGTCTCTAGTAATGATTTTGTGAATGTAAAGTGTGTTGGGCTGTAAAGTTTAATTAATAAGCAGTTTAGAGGATAGTTGATGTTCAATATAAAAATAAGCATATTTAGTGATTGACCAGACCAGCGTAGACATGAATAAAAGTGTCTGGTATTGGGAAATGTATCACCTTGAGCTGAGGTTCTGGCCCCCCTGACCCGGAATATGGTAAAGAAATTTAAATGACAAATAGAACAGAGGCGTTCTGAGAAACCTCAGGTGAAGGAGGAGGATGGCCTTGACGGTTATTATGTAGGATTCTGGCACATTGTGCATTAAATGTGTAAGCAGCGGTGTACTACTGCTGCACACAGTTTCTGATTAATAGCAGAGTCTGCAGTGCTACTCACTTCTGTAACAGACTCAAACCAGACCTTGTATTGCACTATGTACGCCATGTTCGTTGTATGTGATGGTGACCAGGTACTGCTACCATCATATGTTCAGGGCAGGGCAGGGGGCCTGGTGAACCTTGTTATGCCTGCACTGGATAAGAGTATGCCATTAATTAAAGTCGGTTGTTGTTGAGTAGTGCTGCTGTTGTTTCTCCCAGCCCCATTTTACATGTGGGTATGGAAACTGGCTTTAGGTTATCCTCTCTGCTGGCTGCTGCTGGACATCGATATTTTTACTTACACAGAGACTGGTTTGAGCATATGGAGGAGGTCAGCACAGCATTCAGCATTTACCTGTCCCGTCAATAACGTCTGGCAGCGGCGGGAAGGACTTGAACGTCCTCACAGTGATATACATTCTAGTTGCATGCCTTCAAGTAGGTCTACACTACAGAGTAGCTGAAAGCTGTCAATGCTCACCATCCTAGCTTTGACATTTTCAGGAATGCCTTTTTGGAAACAGTGAAGTGCCTTTTTGGAAACAGTGAGGTACAGGTGGCATTTAGCAAGCAAGGCAGGCACCCTCATCTAAGCAGCATACACTCTCTCACTTAAGGAGACACAAAGTAAACCAAAAATGGAATGATGTAAGGATTTCGATCTGTCATAACAAGTGACATTGCTAAGGACAGCCATCATACCATGTTATGCAAATCAGCCTTGGTCCTTCCAGCTCCATGCATTCTCTCTTAATACATTCACTCTCTCTGCCAACCTCCTGTGGAAGTTGAACAGGGTCTGGTCTCTCTGTTTCACTCTTTGTTCTTCTCACGCTCTGTCCCTGCTTCAGCAGCTGCTCTCTGTCTTCCTAGATTCTACTTTTCACTATGTAATGTTTACCCTCTGCTCAGGGTCAGACTGGGGCATACATGTGTCTCGGCGGGGTACCAATGAAAAAGTGGGCCACAGTTGCAAATGTCAATTAATTCCTTTTGTGCAAGACTGAGTAGTACCCAGGGGGGAGGTTTTGGGGAAAATTCTATGCAAATTGTGCACTTGAAAGAATATTATTCCGTAATACTGGGCAAATCTACTAGCCGCAGATCAGTGCCTGTGCCCCACATTGACCCAAAGAACCGTCCCACAAAGAAAGTGCTTATTTTCTTTATTTTGGTTCTATTGTAGATATATATGATTATTTATTTTGTTATTACAGCATGCTGTCAGTTGAGCTTGCAAGAACACTAGTGTATTACTGTCTCGCCACCTCGCTCCCAAGTCTTAATGCAAGTTAAATCTCAGCTCCATCCAGGTTTCAAAAGTTAGGAGCACTGTGAGTTATTCAGATACTGTGGAGTAGCATAAACCGTGCTAAAAAGGAGCTCCTGCTTTCAATCAGCCTAGAAGAACCTGGTTAGCCTGGCGTCAACACCTACAAGCGCCAGTCTTTACATTTGATTTGTCAATCCAACCGAAACCAGTGGCATACAAACATATCTACATAACATTACAGTTCGATTTGAGAATGAGTAAATTAAAGTATGCCATGACTGCAAGATAATTGGAGCTTAATATGTCGATATAAGGGACAACAAAAAGTCAAGTGTGTATAAATTGTATTTGTGTTTAGTTAGTAGCTCCTTATTCACTGTTACTCAGCCTGATCACTCAACGACACTGTTCCTCAGCCTATCACTCAATAGACACTGTTACCCATCTTGAAGTTATGCTTGGCCGCACAACTGCTGATTGCACCAAAACTGTTGAAGATACCAATGTTGGCACAATTAGTACAAGAAGACATGGATACTGAGGACATTGGGAATTGCAGTTAGAATCTAAAAATGCAGGTCACAATTGACATGCATCAAGATAACCCAACAGATCAATGTCTTTTTCAGAGCAGGGCACTGTCTACACCTTTAGTCCAAGCACTTCTTGCAGCGGGTCCATGTCAGCCTGGATTAAAAGATGGCTATAAAAAATGTCCATATGATTGCAATCTTCGAAGATTTAGCCGAGAGTGGTGTAAAAAAATGTTGCAGGTGGATTCTCTGTAGTAAAGAAGTGGTTAGTGTATTCTCCTAGAAGTAACTGTCTATTTTGCTTTGCATGTTGGCTATTTGCTAATAAAAACAAGGAGCACTTTTCAAAGTCTGACCCCAGCTGTGGTATTTCCAATTTTAAAAAAGGAACAGAAAACATTGTAATACATGTACTTTCCAGGATACAATGTGAAACTGAAAAACAGATACAAACATAAAATGTAGAATTAGCCAAGATATAACTATTGGTTCTGAGCTAATAAAAGCTGAAAGGGAATAAGAGAGAAAATCGGTGGTATTCCAAGGCAACTGGTTGATACTATATTGTATATCGCCAAGGAAGGGATGCCTCTCTGTGTACACAGAGAGCATGTGGGATTGGGACGAACGTCCAATGAAGGACATTTTTTGGAGTCACTCAAGATGATGTCCAAGTATGACAATGTTTTAGCACAGTACATTGCTCATGCCAAGTGAAATGAAACCTACTTGAGCCATGACATCCAGATGGATTTCTTTAGTGCACTAGTTAAAGAGGCAATGCACACTATCCTTGAAGAAGTCAAAATGGCCAAAGTCATTAGTGCCATTGTTGGCTCTACAAAAGATGTCAGCAAAGTTCATTAATTTCCTTAATTTAGATAAGTTACATCATCTGACCATGCTTTTGAACATTTTGTAAAATTTGCTGAACTCTCTGGAGCAGGATTGGTAGAAATGCATTAACTTTTGGCTTTGACTTTAGAGTCCCTGGAACTAGATTTTTCTTGATCCGTGGGCAGGGGTATGATGGTGCAAGCACTATGTACGGATGTATTGCTGGACTGCAAACACTTGTGAAAGAGGTCTCGCCCAGAGCTATGTATGTTCACTGTTGTGCGCACAATTTAAAGTGTGTGCTGATTGATGCCGAACTGTCATGTAGAAAAGTAAAGTTATTGTTTGGTACATTTGAGGCATTGTACACTTTCCTTACTGGCAGTCTGCCTCACTTGAATGTTCTACAGGAAGAGCAAAAGGAGCATGACCTATAGGAAACAGCCCTGACATTAAAAAAGCTATCTGACACTAGATGGGCAAACCGTGAAAGGGCAGTAGATTCTGTGAACCAAAACATTGTACCAATTAGCACAGCCTTGCACCGAATATCTACTGGATGCATCCCAAATGCAAATGAAAAGCACTTTTGGATGCACAGGGGCTCTGGAACAAGAATGAAACCTTAGAGTTTAAATTCTTAATATGTTTTTGGCACAAAGTGCTGCGAACTGTGCATATACTGTCAACATTTGTGTAAAGTAGTAGTAACTGCATAACACATGGTTGTGACATGCTGTAAGGAACTAGAGAAGCTTTGACATGATGATATATTTGATTGGTTTGAAAACAGATGCTAGAAACATGGCTGAAGAGTATGGGACATCAACACACTTTCAAGAAAAAAGGAAACGGGCTATGAAAAGCTTTCATGATGAAGCAGCTGTTGATAATCCTTTAGAGAGTTGGAGGCAGGCATTCAATGTAGAAACCTTCTATGTTCTTTTTGATACCTTAGTTGCTCAGATGACATGAGGTTTCAAGACTTAGAAATACTGTGCATACATTCTTAGCACTGGATCCTAAACATTTTACTAGGTTAGATAATTCTGATGCATTGAAAGTGTTAGCTGCATTGTGTGCAGGTGATGTCTCTGTGCCGACACACTGATATTAACGATACATATGGTGATCCATTCTTGTATGAAATCAACATCACATTATAGTGATATCGTAACCATATTTTTCATAATGTACAATGCTATGTGATGCCACTTCCTGTTTTGTCAATGGGTGAAAGGTCATGTTCCATTGCTCCCCGTGTTATCACTTGGGGTGGGCTCAAGTGACATCACTTCCTGTGATGTCATCAGGGAGTCAAGGGTCATGTGATGTCACTTCCGCTACCCCTGGCATTTTGGTGAAATGACGTCCCTGGGCTATAGCCCCTGATCTTTTGGTTGTAGCCCTGGATAGAATCTCAGGAGCTTCAGCCAAAATACTAGCTAGCCCCCAGTCCCAACAGTTCCGACATCAGCGTAGCCCTGGGTCTTTTCCAGACCTAGCAACTCCCCTGTTTCTAGCTCTTATGCTAAAGCTCTTATTTTAATCACAATAGTTTTGGCTTTAAACTAGTGCTTTCAGTGTCACCTTATAGCCTTATAGCCAAAACTTAAAAGACTGGCATAACCTGGGTTGACCTTCCATAATCCATCAATTATTGTCTTCTTTTGTGTGAACATAAAACATGTTTTGATACCCACGAAAACATCCCTAAATCCCCCCCCCCCCCCCCCCGACGCCCCCATCCCATGACTCCCGGGGTGGAACATTGCTTTCATGCTCGCACAAAGTTGGTCATATCGCACCGTTTATTTCCGAAAATATATGCCACATATCCATTCCGTATTTATCAAAAGAAAGGCCAATGAAGCTAGCAGTTAATAACTCTATGGTTGTACCACGTGGAAAATGTCGAAATTGTCAGAAGCAGAGTGAAAGGGAACAGAAAATACACGTTTGCTTGTACACGAGAGGCAACACGCTGTTCATACAGGTCCATGTGCACATTACTCACTGCATTCTGGTTCTCATGAACACACACACTCATACACCTAGGACCTCATTTACTGCCATTGTATGTGGTAAGAAGGCAGAAACGGCAATGTCTGCCTAATGTGGAGTAATTCAAACTCTTCATTTATTCTCCATTAGGGACATGTATGACAATATTACTTGGGTAATAAATAATGCACGATATAATGTTTTTGGATGGCTATAATTACCAGCACACACACACACACACACAGAAGCAAGTTTCGGTAATTTGTCAGAGCGGTAAAACATGCTGTTTGGATATACCAGATATGTTCTCATTACTACCAAACTCGTAGAATATACATAATTCGTTTTTTTATAACGCGCGAAGAGGTTTCTGTGCAATGGAAGATTCGAACCAGTGTCGTTCTGCATCGTCTTGCTTCCAATGCGAGCGCGTTCCCACTAAGCAGTATACTACCCGTGGCGGTAGACTCACTTGCACAACAAATGCTTTGGACAGAATGAAATCGCCTCTCGTATGCAACACATCCCGAATCTCCCCCAGACTAAGATACAAAAGAAGCCTTCTGTGCTGTCTGTGTTTGAGATATTTTAAGACAGTCCAAGGTCTCGTGCAGATATCAGCGAACATTCTAGACTTGCGCGCGGCAGGGCAGGGATGCAAAGGATAGTTCAGCACGCCTTGAGGATGGCGCAAGTTTTCCTTTCCTGCTTGGGAAAAGTGCTGGCTTAGGGCGATTTCTTTTACCGAATGAAATGCTTGAGAACATGACCCTGGAAAGGATTACTTGGGCAAATAGACATAGGCTAGCACTATAAAGACCGCTTTGTGTATTGTTCCCTCGCTTGTGGATTAGGAATGGATTATTAATGAATGACAACAGAAGATGATGGCAGAGAGCTGAACAAAGCGGTGGGGGCAGTGGAAAGTTACATTTTATTGGCAGTGTACTGAGATAATTATTTACTTAGAGTGTATTTACACAGCTAGGATATGCTCTGGTTTATTACTTTGGTTCAGTTTGCCCACAATAAACAAACCTAGTGATTGCTGAGAACATGTAATGCATAGGCTGACAACCAAATATTTTTGAACTGTCTGGAGAGCAGGCGCCATTGATGCTGCAATCACGCTTTATAAAATGTAAACCAGATAGACAACACTCTAGTGGAATTTAAAATCGCTCCGGAATGGAAAACCATGGAGCGGATGATCTGGGTGGGAGGGTCAAAAGCGGTTCAGCTGCCCTCTGTCACGGTGGACACGTGAAAATGATGCATTAAACGTGAGATGATCTTTGCTTCCTCTACAACGAGGGATGCCTGTTCAATACAGCCTCTCTGGCCCTCCATATTCCTGCCTGCCTCCCTGCACTTCACTTTACACGAGTGCTGTGGCCCGACTCAGGATAATTTCATATCAAATGATAACTGCATGGAGGAAACCATTACAATTTTCACTTAAGAAGTTGGGCCCCCTTCATGCAAGATGAAGATGTAATTATAGTAATATTGTGCTGCTTGAGGACTGAAGGGCCTTTTAAAATATTAATTGCATCCCAGTTGTTATAGTGGGTAAAGGCCTCTGTGGGACATTTATTAATCATTATTTCCCTGGTGTTCTAGTGGAGGCTCATCCTGGTGCAAGCTCCAGCTGACGATGTCAGCTGGAGCCTTATTTCTTTGACGTCCAGTGTTGTGGGTGTTCTGTCAACTACCACTTGCTTTGCTGCACTCTGTGCCCTCCTGCCTTAGGCGGCCGGCGTTGTGCCGCTCGCAGCACCCCTTTGTGTTCTGCATGCTGCTGCTCCGGCATCAGAGAGCACGGCTTTGCTGCGGCCTGGAAGCTGCCATCACCGCAGGTAAAAGAGGGGTGGTGAGAGGGCAAGCCTGCACTCAGGAACCCGTGCTGGGCTGGGTGGGGCTGGGTGAGGTTCCCCCTCAACCCCCTTGACAGGGCCACATCATTGGCCCTATCACAATATGTTAGCACAGCATGCCATTGAGATGGTAATAATGAAATGGAGAACATTGCCATAAAGCTATGTTATTCAGACAGTCATCAATAGGAACACTTGGATCATGGAGAATGAGGAAACAAAATGGTTGCACAAAAGCAGTGGTGGTCTGCACAGAGCAAGTTTGCACATTTTTAAGTAGAGGCAGCAAAGAGCTGCACAAATGACATTAACACCTAAAAAAGGGAGGTTTTGAGTGATGTGGAGTCAGTCATTGGAGTGGTCCGGCTGTTGACATTACTTCACTTCCACTTCCAACAGAAGTGCTCCATTAACTTGTGTCAATGCACCATTGCAAGATCTTCCAGATTTGTTGTGAGGTCGCTGCGCTGGATGCCTGGAAAATTATGGAATGTGTGAGTACAATCAGTGGAGTAACTTTGCTGAAAATGTTGGGGGGGCAGGGCTGGGGTGGAAGGAGGGCGGGTGGTGGCTCTTAGGGATTGTTTCGGCCAAATTGTTTGATAAAATTTATGTTGAATGGTAGATTTGACTGAATTCGTTCACCACCATTAGTTCGGAGCTGAAGATACCAAACAGGAAGAGCTCTCCATGTTTGGCATTTTTTACTTTGGCGGTTGCAGGGGTGTCCCCCGGTTCCTCAGCATTGGTGGCAGGGTACCCAACAAAAAAAAGAATAAAAAGGGACCCTTCAGCGTCATTATTAAGGGCACGGCTGCTGCCGGTAATGATTTTTTACCGGGCCCATGGAATGGGCAATTACCGGGTCATGCCAAGCTTTGCGGACCCGGTAATTGCCCATTCCATGGGTCCGGTAAAAATTGATCCCCATTCCCATTTGAGCCCCATAGGGCTCAATGGGAATGGGGAGAGAGCTAACAACGAGCCCATTGTTAGCTCCCTGGTCCCCTTGCAGGACCAGGAAAGGACAACTGGTCTGATCAAACGTCCTTTCCGAGTCCCGCGAGGGAACCTCGTAATAGGGCGGAGTGAGTTTAACGGCACCGGCACTATTACCGGTGCCATTAAACCCATTCCGCCAGCCTCGTAATGAAGCCCTATGGCTTTAAAACCCAAGGGGGATTTGTTAGGCTCACATTAATCTACATGATGCTATTGTGACTTTGCATGAAGAATGCATAGAAGAAAACTAAAGCCATACTCCCAATGCTCAACATATTTCTTTGACAATCTATATAGTGTATGGTTAGTTTACTATAAAAGGCTAGTTTATTATGTAATGTGGTTTGCTTCCAAGGTTTTGCTATAAATCATTATTTAAGCACATGAAATGCAAAGCAAAACCTTAAATAGATATCTATATCAACTAAACCTGGAAAGCTGTGCGCGGTTGTTTAAATTGTCCACATCCCAGTTTCGCCATTTAAACAAGCGTATGATCCTGAGAAAATCATGTAATCACATTGTGCCTTATCTGCAGCTCTGCAAGTGACTCTGATTCACTTCAAAGCTTATGTTAATGTATCATGGTATTATAATGGAAAAGCCTAATGACTATAGAGTTGCTCCACATATAACAAAAGAGCAATTTCGGAATTTTGCAACACAAAGCTATTTGTCACTTGGCCTATTTATGGCAACTTATTCTGAAGTCACTTCCATGGTGCCTCCAAGTATCAAGGACTGTTGATGCGCCTTGAAATGTCTTTTTCTGTGATGTCATTTCTGTGCAATCCATATAATAATTAGGAAGTTAGCATGTATTTTGCCTAGGAGGACTTGAACAGAGCTCGAATAGATGAGTTTCCTGCATCTGGAATTATCCTGCAGTTGTATTGTTGTTGTTATGTGTTAAAATGCCATCTTCAGTAATGTTACCAAAAAAGTAGATTGGGGCAGGGTGGGCGGTTTGCGGGTGCCAATGAGACCATGTGGATTCCACACACTGCATTTCGTTGCTCTCCCCTCCCCCGCCCACTCTTACAATGCTGGATACTCCCCTGCTCAGTTTGGTAAGTGAAGCAGTTTTTGGTGGCCTGTAACCTGAACCATGACACCCATGTACGGATTTGAAACAAACCGTCCTAAAAAAGTGTCTGCAAAACCAAAATACTTTTTGCCAGTTTGGTGAAGGTAATTTTGGCAGCAGAGGGATAAGTTATACAGGGTTCCTAAAAGTGTGCTTTTAACACAAAATCCCATACGGTTCCTTCTGCGCACCTAGAGGAAAAACTGATTAACAAAGGTTCACCATGTTTGGAAGGCGTATAGCACTCAAATTCATTTAGCAGAATTTGCAGAGTACGAAAGTTTTGGGTCACATGTTTTCTCAGCTTGACTCTTTCCACTCTACTTGGGAAGGGCGCACCTTCTGCCAACTTCATTGTGAAATTAGGATGGTGGTGCTTTAGTGGCATCTGAAAAGTGGCAAGACTAATTTTAGAGACATTGCAGAGCTGTGGCTTGCCACAGAGAATGCACCATTTGTTATGGTCAGTGTGTCTTCATACCTGGGGCCTTAAAATGTGTACTGTGAGCTCTGCTCACATTGTCCAAATGTGGCACACGCCCTCACTAGGGTCAGCCCGCAGCCCAGTCCCCCAACAAACATGCACAAACACAATTAAACATTATTTATATATTTTTTTTAATTACCACTGCTCTGCTTTCAAATGCCGCCCGGGCCATGTCTCATGTTACACCGACCTAACCGATTCGCAATCACACGCCTCCGGACAGAAACCAGCAAGCTGAATGAGTTTCCTAGTTCCTGTCTTTGTGTCGCACAAACACAAAGCTGGAAAGCGATTCTCTGCGCCGCGGCCCCTGGAAGTGCTGCTGCTAGCATGGCAGCTCAGGCGCCAGGCCCTGCAACACCCGGTTCAGCACCCTGGCTGCTGACATTGAGTCAGGCCAGCCAGGTTGAGGGACTGAGCCATGCAGGGCATCCGGCCCTGAATGTATTGCAGCGCGGCTGCCAGGCATCTCAGCATTATGTAATGAGACAGCGCAAGCCTTGCTGGGCAACCCAGCCGGGCTTGCGCAGTCCAATTACATAATTGATGATTGCAGCCCCCCTGCCCTCCCTCCAAAAGTTTGGGGGGACAAAAAGGCATGCCACAGAAGTTGGGGGGGACACAACCTCCTGTCCCCCTCTATAATTACACCCATGAGTGCAATTCTGAACAACTGCATGTCAGCACCTTAAAGCCTCCGTTATACGTAGGCTGCCTGCAAGTTGCATCATGCAGAACTATGGAAAAGGGTAATAGTGGTCAGGAGTCTACTCTCACAAAGCTTCTGCCTGGGACTTGGAAGAAGCAATTGCTGAAAACATTCTAAGATGGGGGATAAGATAGAGGAGAAGGGATGGATATAGTTGAATGGTGAAATGGGAGGGAGAAAAATGTATTCTTCTAGCCACGATTTGCCACCCCCATTTGGTGGTTTCCCCACTGATCTTACAGCTCAGACTCTGCTGGCTGCCCTCCTCCACAATCTCAGTGGCCTGCTTCAGGTTGGGTAACATAGCTTCTATAACTTAATTTGCAAACATGCGATTCCCCCACAGATATTATAAAATGACCCTAAAATCAGCACAGCCTAAATCAGGGCTGCGATGTGTGACATTTGTTGAGCGCCTTGGCAGCAAGGTTTAAATCCAGTATCGTGCTGACCATGCAGCTACTGCAGCTGTTGACCTGTTGATTGTGGTTATCAGTTTCTCTAAATGGGGTATGCATGCCTTGCTATGCTTCCTGTTTATTTGAAAGCCATACTGTTGTTGTGTTCCAGCTCCTGGTACCCGATTCATCTCGACCTTTCATTACTTTGCTGATTCCCTCTTCCAGTCTTATAAAAATGCTGCCTTTACATCCCCAGAATGCTATTTCTTCCCGAGCCCCGCTGCTTACAGCACCTCTTCAAAATGTCCACACATTGCATACTTCCAGAGTAAGTCACTCTCTATGGGCTTCTCCATAGTCCACACCTTTCTTTGCATTCTTCCATGGGCTACTACAGTTTGGGTTCTTCCTATCCTTTTCTGTATTTTGTCTTCAACATTTGACTAATTGGGGCTTTTAATATGCGGGTATTTAATTGTTTGCCCCACCAACATTGCTATCCACCTCTGGCCTCATTGAGTGATGACTGCACTCTGTCTGATGACCACATTCTTTGCTGCATGAAGGGGCCCCATTCATTTGTGAGTTGCTAGCACCCAGCTTTGCACGCTATTTAAAATAATTTCAAGAATTCTAACCTCAGCACTGGGGAGGAATCCCAAACACCTAATGCCACTGTGATCCACATACCACTCACCAGACCACCCAACCTGATGAGCATCTGATCTTATTTCAATTGCCCGATACCATTCTATTTCAAGGAAGGTGGAAGGGAGTCCTAAGGTTGGGGGGAGTGGAGACCAAGGTAATCCAAATGCTTGCACTCAGTCTTTTCCAGCCAGCTATCATGCTGTCCCAGTACTCTTTTTTCAAACTTGATACATGCCAACCAATACATGCCAACCAACGCGAGGATGCCAGCAAACTGCCTTGACTGACTTTTGGTCCCTGACTTCCAATATTCTGTAACCGTGTTTCTCGGGGGACAGGGTATTTTAGCCTCAAGGGGAGTCTGGACTGTGCAACATCAGTTCCTGTGTGACGCTTGTTGAGTCTGAGTCTTACAGTTTTAAAGGCTTCCACATGCACCTGGACAGATCAATCTGAATGCTAGCCTGAAGCATTTAGCAACCCAGGTGACTAAGGTGAAGCTATACCTCGCCACCATCTACAGGAAAATGACTATATTTTAAACTCTTTCAAAACTCTACATGTCCATATAAGCAATATTCTGAGAGTTCTCATGTTCTTCAGTCATGCAACCAACCTTGCCAATAGGCATCATTCCTGCTATATCTAAAGCAATGTTTCCCTTACTATTGCCCAAGAGTTTTGATGAAGTAGCTATGTTTCTACTGACCAAGCCAAGCTTATCTTTATCATATCATATCCAACCTGGATTGTGATGGTGGTATCTGGGCCACACCCATAATATGTGGGATATTTTTACCCATGCCGATGCGCCCGACTGCACCCTTTGCCAATGGGGAAAGAAACAGCCAAAAATGGATGCGCTAAGCCCTGTGCGCGCAAAAATCTGTAAAATTGCGTATGGTTCATAATTCACAAAAGGCTGCACACCCCTGCCATACACAGTCAAAGTTGGTGTAAAAACAGAACTCACTGCAGAAGAATGGGCTAAAAACCAAAAAATGCCTTTTAAAATGCAGCTTTCCCAACCAATTGCAACCTTCAAAGTGCTGTTATGGTGCTAAATTCAGTCATTTTCCAAGTGAACAATTGAAATTAAAAGTGTGGTGAAACCACAGATCATCCAATACAGTCAGAAGAAACCGGGTCTCACTGACTGACAGCAGCTTAGAAATGTATTTCATGCTAAATAAATCCCAGCACTCAAAGAAAGAATAATGCTGAATTAAATGTGTGTGTTGTGCAAAAAAAAAAAAAAGATGTAAAAAACTCAGTCTAAATGTGTTTTTTCTCTGAAGAAGTGCAAAATTCGCCTGTTGAAAAACATGTTTTTGTGACGGGCTTAATTCCTTCAATTATCAACATCCCATATGAACTTTGTTCATTGTATATCTTTTAAATGAAAGATTATAGGTGAATCTTAAAGTAACCCAGTTTGGAGTAAATGGTTAATTGTGACTTGACAGTGCCCAGCCTGGGAAAGATGACACCTCAGGTTGACACTCCCTTGCTACAGGAAGGCTTAATGGATGCTGGAGGTTCCCGCATATTGACAACAATGTGCTCATTAGGCATTCGTCTTTGGTTGACCCAAGGACAAAGGACAGGCTAGGATACCCATCTTCCCAGAGGAGGGGCAGGATGTGGAGGAGGTTTCTCAGTGAACTTCAAAGGACTGGCCATTTGCTCACTTGGGAAGTAAGAAAAAAAAACCTGGCATGGATTTTGAATGGAAATTACTTATTTTGCCTCAGAACGTTATGAAATTTAACATGGCAGCAAAAATAAGTAGACGAGTGAAAAATGCATACTTATGAATCTAAACTCATGCTAGACATTTGAAGATTTGGTAGGAGTTCTTACTGTGTAAGAAACCAAAGTTACACCAAAACCCTAATTGTGGCAAAACTATTCATGTTGCAAATATGATATTGTATACCCATGTTCTAGGGGTCATCGCCCATATATGTATTGAATTAGAAATTGTTAGGTCAAACCGTTATGATCAAAATTGATAAAATTCCACAGTGACAAAGACAGCGCTCACAGAGATGGGAATTGAATGTAAAAATAACCCATCACATATGTAATGTATGTGTCTGATTTTATTAGGTGACATAATTTTAGAAATGTACATTTGTGCAAAAGTTAAGTTTTCGGCAAAATCAATGTGGGAGTTCCCGAATCATATCATAAAGATGACAGCTCTGTTCTGACTTCCAACGAGAACAAGGCAAGTGCCTTTGACCTCTCACTGCTGTGTGGCAAATGTTTGGTTTGAAATTCTGCTCATACCATAAACTTTGTGATGTCACTTGGTAGGATAAATATAGGAACTTCACTACACATAGACACTGCTTCCTGAACACATCCTGATGTCCGTGCAGCGCTCTGTTCCAGAATTCTTCATCTTGCAGCTGATTCCAGGTTTTTTTGCAAAATCCAGGCCTGTGCATTTGCTGAACTCTGTTTAGCTAGGCCTGTTAGTCTAGAAAAATGGATACCTCTACTTCGTGACCGCAAACGCAATTTGGTGGCTGTGGACCAACCGTCTCATGCACGATATGACAGAATATAGGTTTTCGAGTTTGCCAATGAACGACCATTTTGATGTAACAAGAATCGCCATTTTGTTTTCTAACCATTGCTCATTGTTTTCTGTTCCTATTGCTTCGCAGTATATTTTCCGCTTACACTGCTTGACTGTAAAACATTGTTGTCTGTATGTGAAAAGGACAAGGCCGCAGGGCCGAGAGGATAACAAGAGTTTTTTGAAACACAAACGTAGGCAGCGCCAGGAAGAATGCCCGGCTCCCTCCCAAATGTAGCCTTGAAGCAGAGCTGCAGGGCATTTAATCATTTTGCAGCTGCCAGCCAGTCTAATTATATGGTAGAATATGTTAGAATAATACTGCTAAAGGCTTGAATTATGCTTTTCTTACGGCCCCCCTTTGCTGAGCCCGCTAGAGCGTGTCGGCTCCCAGAACACAAATAGCACCTAATAGATAGAAAGGTCGGGAATGCAACTCTTCCCCCCCGTATGTAGCTCGCTTCCAAGAACAGAAGCGCTGTGTTCTATTCAACAACTGAAAGATGCCTTCGCACTCACAAATTGCAAATTGTTACTAGAATAGATGTTTGAAGGTGTCATAGTTGTTGGAGATGTCCATCATCACACCAAGTTCAAAGAAACCCAATAAAAGGGGGGTGTTAAACATGTCATAGCTGATTGTTTGATATGCATTTATGCATTTTGTATATATGTATCTGATGTATGTAATTCACTCTCTTGCGTCCCTCGAGGTCTAGAGATACACGTCGCGGGGCGTGAGACCGAGTTGGCCAACTGAGACTTTTGTTTTACAATAAACCCTAGCTTTGGGAATAAAACCTCGTATCTGGCGTATCTATCATGTGTGGTGACTCGCCTTGTTTCCATAGACGGCAGGGTCCTCTAGGGGCCCCTTTCAAGATGGCGCCCGAATAGGGACCTTCCCCCACTTATTCCATCGCATAACGTTGTAATTGAGTAAGGCGGAGAACGGCGAGGACGAGACGAACGAGCCGGGATCAAGAGGTGTTTGTGGCGCCCTGTAAAAGTGATGAGAGACTCCTTTGCAGATCTGCACACATCTGATCCCTGATCGACGTGCCTGGCTAGAGAACAAGGAGGCGAGGGTCCCGAAACGAGGCGGAAGCCAAGAAACGCAGACACGACGTCCTTTGATGTGTCAGTATACAGACGACTTTATTTATCAGGTGAGTCATTCCCCGATTCAAAGTAATCCTGATATTGGTTGAGAGTTGACTTTGCAAAATCAAACGCCCTAGGTAAGGTTGATTAACCAGGGGGAAGGTTGGAACATGCCTGGGGCATTGTCCACCTTAGCGGGGTATTTCCGCTGCGGTAGACAATCTTTGGAAGATGGCCAAATTGTACCACCTGGGGGAACGCCTGCGTATGAGATGTATGTGAAGCATGGAGTGGGTGGGATAATATTCTGTGAGACTTGGCATAGGCAAACCAGAAAGCAACAAGACCATCAGTGGCCGATTTATTGTAGTTTTGAGATAGCGAGGATAGACAACCTGGAAAGGGTGTTGATAAGAAAGAAAGCGCGTCCTGCAGCATTTGAGACCATCAAAGACTGGAGAAAGGAAGCAATGCTCCGATTTAAAAGCAGAGCAAAGCATGCGCGCAGGCATATATCGAAAGGTGAAGTAGCGTTAGAGAAAGAAGAGGAGGAGTGGACTGAGAGTCTAAGAAGGGCAGGTAGGCGTGACCAGTTGAATATAGAAAAGATATACCCACAACGAGAAGTACACATTGCAGATGAATTGATAGAATATATATTGACCCCTACAAAACAAGGCCCAAGATCAGAAGTAAGACCAGACACGTCAGTAGCTATTGCCCAGACCCCGCCCGTAGCTCAAGCTCCCCCTCCGGTAGCACAAGCCCTCCCACAGCCACAGACCGTGCGCGTAACACTTCCTATTAGCCAACCAGGCCCAGAACAGACACTCCCTGTTCCCATTGTCCCATCCGCACCTCCTGCCTCATACACATACTCGGTACCGTCCGTTCCTCCCGGGGTTGAAGTTGAAACCACGGGGGCAAGAGGCGGGACTGACCAATGGGGATGCACAAGGGTAACTCGCAGCGCAATCAGCAAAGAAAGGAAGGTGGAATTGCAGCAACAGGCATAGATGTATATAGACGGGAATGATGGGACGGCAGCATTGGCTTCGATGTATGACTTCCGAAAAAGCAACGAAAGACAGGTAGTGTTGGAATGCATGGGTGAATATTTGGTGGAGAAATGGAAACAGTTAATTGGGAAATTACCACCGCAGCGATTGTTAGATTTGAATGCATTAGCACACTGTAGGGAGAGGGATGAAGAAGTGAGAGAACATGTATATAGACTTTTTGAACTCAAAGATGAATTAGATAATGATTATGCCGAAATGTTTTCTACACCTGGGTACAGGAGTAGCGATATCGGGAGACCTGGGAAGGGGGAAAAGGGGTTGCATAATAAACGGCAGCAGTTACCATCACCAGGGCAGAAGAAGATGGGGAACAAATTATCGTTGCTAAAACAGGTGGGGGCAGACTTGAAAGAATGTCTAATAAGAACACAGGTACTATTGCAGCAAGTAACAGGACATAATATAGGGCGAGGGAAGGCGCAAGGAAGGAGTAATTCGAATATGCATGGGGGAACAGTGGGACCGAATCAGTGTGCGTATTGTAAGGAGGAAGGACATTGGCTAGCGCAATGTCCGCATCTACAGAATAGAAATGGGTCTGGTCAGAGGAGACAGCATAGAGGACACCCAGGAGTGAATGGACCAAATAGGAATAGTATGCAGCAGAATCACAAAAACGGGAGTAATCAAAACCAAGCCCAAAACCAAAATGCCCCAAACCAGAGTCAGGGACAGCAAATTCAACAATATGGAAACCAGAGTGGGGGAAATAGAGGAAAGAGTGGGAACATTTTCGATACACAGCCAAACACGTATTACAGTAATAGTAATGATTACACATCAGACGATGTGTTATTTCCCCAATAGGACAGCCCAGGACAGGGGTCGGGACCAGTGTCTATTCCCGTGAATCAGCGAGGACCCTACGTAGAAATGAGAGTCGGGAATGAGGAGCACTGCTTTCTTGTAGATACAGGAGCACAGAAGTGTTCAATAGACCATCACTTGGTTCCGGATATACCACTGTCAGGGCAAAAGAATATTTCGGTAGGGTTCGCAGGTACACCAGTCATAATCCCAGTGTCCAAACCAGTCCCAGTTACTATAGGACCATTCACTGAACATTGTCCTTTCCTTTTAACAGAAAATTGTGCGGAGAACTTGTTGGGATTAAACTTGTTGAAAAAACTAGGTTCCGTTATACATTGCACGGCAGACGGAGTGTTTCTAACGATTTGGCCACACGATGCCCTTGTGTCAGAATTCATGTCCGAAGCGTTACCAAGGGAACTAAGTAAAGTACCAACCTGTATATAGGAAATGCATGACAATGATGTAGGATGTTTAAAGATAGAACTGTTAAGGATCGTTTTGAAATAAGGTGTTACCCTACCGCGAATACCCCAATACAGAATTTCGGCTGAAGGTGAGAAAGGATTGAAGAGTATTGTTACACATTTGGTGAAATTATGGGTAATCGAGGAAACTACAAGAAGTACATGCAACAGCCCGATTCTTCTGGTTTATAAAAAAGGAGGCAATGATATACCATACCGTTTCATAATTGATTTGCGCGCATTGAATAAGGTAGTAGATCCACAATTCCCTTTAGTACCAGACATCACTACAATATTGACAATGATACCTGTTTCAGCAGAATATTTTAGTGTAGTAGATTAGAAAAACACGTTCTTCAGTATTCCAGTGGACAAGGAGAGCAGATATTTGTTCGTGTTCACATTAGGAGGACAATCATTTACATTTACGCGGATTCCGCAAGGTTACACAGAAAGACCTAGTATTTACAGTAGAGCATTAAAAGAGCAGCTAGACATGCTGCAATTACCCGTGGGGTGTGTACTCTTGCAATACATAGACAATCTATTGCTAGCTGCAGACACAGAGGAGATTTGTAAAGAAAGCACTGTATTATTACTGTCACACATAGCGGCACATGGCCATAAAGCTAGTTTGAAGAAATTTCAATATAATCGAAAGGAGGTGGCCTATTTGGGCTACCTACTTTCGAAAGGAGAGAGAAGACTAACGCCAGATCGCATAGAAAGTATTTCTTGTATGCCTATTCCAAAGACACAAAAAGGAGTCAGAGCCATAATAGGCATGGCTTCATATTGCCGATAATGGATTGGTAATTTTGCGTTAATTGTGAAGCCGCTGGTGAACTTAACTAGAAAGGATGCGGTTATGCCTTTGCAGTGGGATGAGGAATGTCAGAAAGCATTTGATGGATTGAAAACTGCATTATGCTCGGCTCTAGTTGTGGGTACGCCGAATTATGAGAACATTTTTAGACTATTTTGGCCTCATTATGACCCTGGCGCTAATGGTTTAACGGCGCCGTAAAGAGCGTCGGCGCTGTTAAACCATTAGTGCCTGATTACAAGGTCCCTTAGCTGGTTGGAGGCTTTAACGCCTGCTTTTTGCAGGCGTTAAAATCCAACCCGCTAAGGGACCTTGGAGCTAATTACGGCAACCGTAATTTACGGTGCCGTAATTAGCGCCTTCCCCATCCCCATTATGCCCTATGGGGCAAAATGGGAATGGGGAAGGGCAAATGGTGAATGGGGAATTACCGCCCCCGCCAACCTTGTGATAGTGCTAATAGCACCATGGTCCAGCGCCTGGGTCGTAATGAGGCCCTTTGTGTGTGAAAGTGAAGGATGTGCATTGGCGGTTTTGACACAGGAACAAGGTGGAAGAAATAGGCTGTGTGGCTATTTTTCTTCTGCGCTGGACCCAGTAGCGTGCGCACTACCACAATGTTTGTGATCTGTCGCGGCAGCTGCTGCGTCAGTGAAATAAACGGAAGGGATGGTATTGGGGTACACTTTAATTTTGATGGTGCCACATGCCATAGACGTTCTATTAAATAGGACACAGATGCCACACCTCACCTCTGCTAGATTGACAAGTTATGAAATTATCTTGTTCGTGCTTCATATCCAAATTATGAGGTGTAGCGCTATGAATCCTGCAGAATTAATGCCACCAACCATAAAAGAAATTGGGAAGAATGAATCACCCCCTCACGATTGCTTAATGGTCACTGAGGAAGAAACCAAGGGGAGAGTTGATTTAATTGATATCCCACAGAAAGAGCCAGATGGAGAGTTATTTTGTGACGGCTCATGTTTTAAATTACCAGATGGCACGTCAACTGCCGCATATGCTATCACTACCTTAGCGAGCGTTGTAGAAAGCAAAAGAATTCCCTATAATTCAGCACAAGCCGCAGAAATAATAGCATTAACCAGAGCCTGCGAGATTTCAGAAAATTTGAATGTGAATATATATACTGATAGTCAGTATGCTTTTGGAGAGGTTCATAACTTTGGTCGACTCTGTGCTGAGAGAGGGTTTTTGACATCACATGGCGCCAGAATTCAACATGGCCCTTTGATTGTACGATTGCTGTCTGCATTCACGTTTCCAAAGTGCCTAGCAATAGTGAAATGCGAGGCACATAAAAAAATAACATGCAAAGTAGGAGAGGGAAACGCGTTTGCAGACAGAATTGAGAAACAAACTGGCACTGATTTGAATACCAAAATGATGACGGTTCAGACAGAGGAAGTACCCTGTATGATATAAGATGGAGTTGCCACTGTCAAAGAAATGCAGGCCGAAGCTACGGCCGATGAAATACAGGGGTGGGCAGAGGGATCTGCTGAGTTGGATCTGGAGGGTTGTTGGGTGGACAAGGGAACTAGAAACTGGATGTTGCCAAATTCGTACGTGACTGCAATGGTCACAATGGCCCACAGCCCTATGCACATCTGTGCAAAGAAAATAATACAGCACCTTTCTACAGTTTGGCAAAATGCAAACATAAAAAAGAATGCAGAGAGGTTGGTGCAGAACTGTATCACGTGTTTGTAACACAATGTAGGGAAGGGAACAGTGACTCCAACAGGCAGTTTTGGCACGCCCTCTATGCCATTTGAGGTAATTCATTTTGATTTCATAGAAATGGAGAGGTGCCAAAACTTAAAATACGTCTTGGTGGTGATCTGTGCATTCAGTAAGTGGGTGGAGGCATATCCCTTGAAGGACTGCACAGCAATGAGCACGGCAAAAGTAATATTGAAGGAGTACTTCTCCAGATTTGGCTTGCCCTGTGTCCTATGGTCTGATAATGGACCACATTTTGTGGGCGCAGTGGTATTAGAGATATGTGCTGGTCTTCAGATTGATAAGAGATTCCATAGTTCAAGGCATCTGAGTTCTGCCGGTCTTGTGGAGAGGCGCAACGGGATTCTTAAATCAAAGATTAGCAATATTTGTGCGGGAAGCAAGTTGAGTTGGGTGGATGCATTACCAATAGCACTATTATGCATGCGTACATCTGTACATGCTAAAACTGGGCTCTCCCCGTACGAGATTGTGATGGGGAGGCCAGCAAATGTATGGTGCGCACCTCAGCCAAAACGACTTAGTGAGATAGAACATCCTGTGCTTAGTACTTATTGTGGCCTTTTAATGCAGAAATTGCGTTTGATTCATCAGCAGGTGCAGGAGGCATTACCAGTGAGATATACCGGTCCGGGGCACGCGCTGGAGCCAGGAGACTGAGTGCTGCTAAAGAATTTTGAAATACAGTCATCATTAGCACCCAGGTGGCGCGGGCCCTATCAAGTACTGTTTGCGACGCAGGCAGCAATACGGGTGGATGGAAGGAAGTCGTGGATCCATGCCACCCATGCCAAGAAGATCCCAACTGCACTGAAAGACTTGCCTGACACTGATGACCGGAAAGAGACAGCGGTCCCAGAAACATAAGAAACTGTTGCCAGTAAGCAGCCACCTAATCTGCCAAAACGAGAAGTGAAACTCGAAACAAAGACTGAGACGATTGCCAAAGAGGGGGAAGGGCAAAGAGTGCCCCAACGTTGCCCAGCAGAATCGACATCACTGCTGGCCGACACGAAATCTGCCTTGCAAATACCAGCAGAAACAAATCGTGTACCCCTTTGGCGCCCACCAGCACTTGGCAGCACGCCAAAGAACGAATCTGCATCATTGGCACGGCGCACACCAGCACCTGCAGTAGCGCCACAGGCTGACTTTGAGCCTGAATCTGGAAGTGCACCGGCAGAGTTCACGGATCATACGATACCAGGAGCAAGGCAATACAACTTGCGGCCTCGGAAGACAAAGTGATCCGCAGTTCTTTTTGGTGGTTATGTCAACATCTGGTTCAGCTCATGGACGGAGAAGGAACTAGAGGTGTAGAGGAGAGAAGCGTGAGTATTGGGCAAGTCGGAGAATTCAAGACTCGCGGCTTCTCGGTGCGATCATAATGTTATGTTATGTTATGTTATTTTGCACTTATATAGCGCCTTATATACCATTGGTATGGTCTGAAGGCGCTGGTAGGTTGAACGCCCTTGGGAACCGAAGTTCTTCTCAGTAGAGGGAGGAGAGAGGATCCAAAAGGTGCGAGTGCGCATCTGGTATGTGTGCAGCTGGTGCGAAAATTCCTGTGGAAGCTGCTTCATAGCGGTAGGTGTGGTGGCTGAGAGGTCAGGAGTATGTGTTCGAATCTGGCAGGAATTATCCAGACCGAGAGTGGCAGCGTAAGGCCTGAGGAGAACGCCTGGCTGGGCGTGCGAGACCAGCAGTGATTACAATAGAGTGATGTGGAGTGAGCGGCGTCAGATGTTGATATGAGAACAGTTATACCGAATGGTGTCATAGTATCTCTGTGTTCTAGTTGGGTTGTGGTGTAAGGAGAGAGTAAGCGTGGGGTGTGATATGAGGTATGATCTTTTAAATGATCCATGCATTCTAGGTATAATATGGACGTCATGCAGTTAAGCAATTCATCCGTTCTGCACATTCGTCGGCTCTCCACACGTCCTCTCGCCACACACGTGGTGAATCACTTGAGAGAAAAGCAAATTAGCTAGTCAAGCACTAGCTTTAAACAAAAATGTGGTTGCTTTTCGATATTTCCAGTATTAAATTACTACAAATCAAAAAAGTAATTCCCTCTTTAACCTATGGAGCAGAAGCAATGTTTTACATCCTGAGCATGGTATTGTCTCCGGTGGAGGATCAGTTTTGGAAAAAGGTACTGGGTCTTCCACCATCGACTCCAATCCAGATCATACGTTGTGAGCTGGGCCTCTCTCTCCCCTCGACTGCCGAATCTGGATCTAATCCACAAGGAACTAATATCTCGGAATAGCCTGATGCTGAACGACTGGGCATAGAAAACCACTGTCGAACTGAATAAAATCGGGGGGTGGGGAGGGGGGAATCCCTCCTAACCCAACAAGCATAAAGAAGAAATTGAACGTGAATGATTGGATCCAGACTTTAGAAATCGACAGGAAGCTAACAGCCCATACTTCATTTGGCATCGTAGTCGCAGAAATTAAATGTTCCACCTAAATACTTTTCACAGTTTCCGAACTGAATGTACCAGGACCAGTTTTTGAGAGCAAGATTGAACCGCTTACCCACAAAGAGATTTTGGCAATATGTGGCGTAACTCAGAACACTTGTCGCTTTTGCAAAGAGGATTCATATGTGTAAACACTGAAGCACCTTCTATTCTGTCCAGGGCTTAAAGACGAGCGAACTGTGCAACTCGACCACTTGATGTCAGAGTACTTGGTACAGGATCTGGAAGACTGGTGGATTGTCTTGACGAGCGGCGGCAAGACTTTGTATGTGATTGCAGTGGTTACATTTTTTGACGAAACTGTTTAAGGACACAGATTTTGAGCATTAATGTTGATGGATGGAAAGGAACATCTGGTTTTTACTACTTTGCTAAAAAAAAAAATTGTAAATCAATTAAAGGAAGCTTGTAAGATGAATGGCGGAGGTGGCTTGTCTGGCCTGGATCGCTAAAGTAACAGGCCTATATGCAGAAGGAGACTGCTAACAAAAAAAAAAAACGGGACACAAGAACAGGCAATATGCCTCCTGCAAACAAGTCAAACAGTGGGCACTACTGTACGTTTACCAACGTAAACAATTAGATGCATGTCCTTGTAATGCACAAGAAGGGTTAGGGTTAAAGAATGTGCCTCCTTTGGCAGTTATGATGCAGGAGTAGGTGGAGCAAACAGAAGCACTTTTCCAAGGGAATGTCACTTTCAAGAGGTGGAGTCCGGGAAAAGGAGACGATTGAAGGAGGCTTCCAACAGCCCCATCTGCTTTCATGGGAACAGGCCCGGTTGGAAAATATAGAAAGACTCTGCAGCTCTCGTTGGCCCATCAGAAAACTGCAGAGAACGGGACAGCTAGGCACACTATACAGAGTTTAGCAAGTTGGAGTATTAGAGCAGGGTTTCTGAAATTCCCAAACTACTTAGCCAAGGCCATCCATCACCTGTAGCAGAAAATGGAGAGCAGAGAATGGCCACAGGATGGGCAACATTTTGGTGCTGGGCATCCCGCTGAAGGGCTGTACATGAACAGCCTCCTCAACATGGATGACTCCGAGAATGTCCAACCTAGTCTTGCAGAACTTCATTGAGAAGGTCAGCTGTCCATGGGCGTAATCTGAGGGGAGGGTGAAGGGCGTTTTACCCCCGCCGCCCCAATTTATCTGGTACCCAATTTTGTGCCTTCATTTGACAGGCACCCCTTTCCTCTAGAGGTTATACCCCCCCTTCCCCAACATTAACAGCAGAGTTACTCCACTGCAGCTAACACAGGGGCAGAGGAGAGTTCCCGAAGGTGGCAGGACCATGGCCATCACAATGAAGGACAAAGCCAACGGGGAACAAGCGGACTGCCAACATTCAGGATGCTCGAAGAGGCTTTCCTGCTTTAATCCAGACAAACGCTCAACTGAGCTGTAAAGGCTGGACAGCCCCACCTCTCTTCCCAGATGTCCTCCAGAGTATTCCCCTCCCTTCCCTCTGGGTCACCACTGTGAGCCATGCACCAGCAAAGCCTGAAAAACACTGGACCCTGTACAAAAAAGAGGTCTTAGGAAGTAGCTGCTGACTATCAACCAAGTGTACCAAAGAGGAGGAGCTCCCTAAGTGTTCAAATAACTTAACATCCGATCCAGTGCATGGAACTCCAAGACCACCTTTAAGAGCTGCATAAAGCAGCCCATTATCAGTGACGCACACCAATGAGGAATGGTACCCTAAAGAGGTGTACAATTTGCATTAAAAGCAGAGTATTGTAACATGAGTACAGATCTTAGAGGTCCAAAAGTAATCACTATAAAATAGTGAATCCTTGAAGTGTGAAATTCACATAATCAACAAGGATGTACAGATTTAAAACACAACTATGTCCAAACAGGAAGCTGAAGACTGAACATGTGATTTATATTCGCATCATAGGTCAGGTTGCAGAATAAAACTGCACTTTCTCACTCTGGGAAATTGAAGCAAAGTATAGCACGACTTGAACATGAGGAATTGTTCAGCTGTAGATTCTTGCTTTCCATGCACCAGGCCGGCAACCCTGACTAAGTCGACGTGCCCCTACTACTTGGCTTTCATTTTAAGTTATGCACAAACATTCACCTCTCTTCACAGTCAAATCTTAACAGCCACACTTGGTCGAAAGTATTGTGGCCTGCGGTATATGTTCAAATAAGCCACAACTATACTAGGGATTGCCACTTGCACTACTTGGGCCCCTCATCCATGTGCAAATGCTCATCTTCTGCCTAATCTAATGCATATTTAAGCACACCCAACTTTTCTGCACCATGGATTTCTACACTCCAGCAAACATGAGTAACATGCATACACGCTTCTCACCAAACATTCCTCCCCTGGTTCATCGCTCCATGCTTGTGCACAGAGCCCCCTTTCTCATCCTCATCTTTCCTTTATTCCCTTTCCTTCAACAGACTACGGTCTGGCTATAGGTGACGGCTGAGGGTTGGGGCACAAAAGTGTGGGGTAGTTAGGGGAGTAGAGGTGAATGGGTCCATTGGTGGATGAACCTAGGTGCTCAGAGACCTCTACTACAATCGCCACCAATGGTGCATCCCCCCACTACAGCCACACAAACTCCCCACCCCCCCTTTTTAGACACTGGTACCTCAAGTGTTTTAAACACAATACCTAGAAATGCAAGGACTACAAAGAGCGGTGGTCTCCTCTTATGGGCAACGGGAAGAAGGGGACATGTCCAGCATTACACTTGCAGCAACTTGTATATACAGCCCCCCTCCGCAAAGTGGCCACAAAGGACCTGATACAGAGGGCTGTCAGGAGCAAGCAGGGGCACCGGGATTGGAAGCCCTTGATTCTGCAGCACAGTTGCTCCAAGTGCTGCGTGTTGAAGTGATTTCACCTGTCCCACAGAGACATTTTCGTCAATTGGTTTGGGTTGCTACTCTTGCATGCTGCTTACTATTTTATCTCGAGGAAGGACTTACGTTTATGCATATATTGATGTTGCTGCAAGGGATGGGCCATGGCGCTGTGATGAGGAGCCCAACATTACAAGTCTGCATAAACTTCCCGACACACCTCCCTTGTATTTGTTTTTAGTGGCATTATGCTATTTTTAAACAGTCATTTCTGCATCTCTGCTTCTGAGTGGGACTGTCCACAGACCTGCAGGGTGTTTTCTACCATCTTCAGAGAAGACCCTAAATCATTATTTTACATTTCCTTTCACAAATCTGTATATCTGAAAACATGTACTTCAATTCCCATAATGCACCTTGTTGCAGTTCCCATTCCCTGGTTATTCCTACATATCAGTCTTGGAACCACCATCCCCAGAAGCCCTAGAGATCAGTGCTGCTTTCACTTTCCCAGGACCAGAGGGGGAGGGGGCAGATTAGCTTCAGGTGTGCTGCTCTAGGTGCTGCTAATGAGCCAGCTTCAGCACAGGGCAGGTCAGAATTTAAGCAGCTGCCTGCAGGAACACAGGGCTCCTGCACTGAGTTCTCTCCCAGCCCTTTTTGTCTCAGAATTCTGCAGTTTCCTGTTGGTGCCATAACCTGCTCCAGTTCCCGTGTCCTGGGCTCCCTGCCTGGCAGCCCAACTACTCTCCCCTGCATTCTGCCCTGTGCCTCTGATTCCTGCACTGCAGCCCTGCTCCCCGCTTCCAGTCTCCTGTCTGCAGCCCCTTGCTCCCTACCACCAATTCTCTTCTTCCCTCGCTGCACATCCTTGCTCTGTGCCCATAGTCGGTGTTCACTAGCTTTAGCTTCCTAGATTCCAGCCCAGAGTTTCCTTGTACTTCGACTACAGTTCAACACTTGTTATTCTAGCCCAGAGTTACAGTCCCTTGCATTCCTGTTACATTCTACAGTCCAGTCCTTGTTATCAGAGTCCAGAGTTTCAGTCCTGAGTGTTCCTTGTTCGTGGTCTACATTTTAGTCCGCTGTTGCTTAATTCCAGGCCATAGTTTCTAGTCTTCAGTTCCAGTCTCCTGTACCATTGCACTTCGATTATTTTCTACTTGCTTTTCCCCTTTCATTCCTCGTCTGTCCTGAATCTTGCTTACTTTGACTGCCTATTCTTCCCTAGATATTTGTTACCGTTCTTGTCCTCATTCGTGCTTCTGTTATTCCTTTGTTCAGAGTTGGGCTGCTGGGTTTCCCAGCAGGAAATCTGTGCCCCTTCCTTTTGTCTCGTTTTACTTGTGGTATGTAGTGAATTTAATGTAACAGTGTGTTGCGTTCTGTTCCCTCAGAGGGCATCCGCTGCATGTTCCGGCTGGACCCATACCGGCTTGTCTCATGTAAATGTACTCCTTGTTTGTGCCCTAGGGTCCAGACACAGAAGTCACTCTTGCTGGCCCCTCCCATGGGCAGTCTCTAGTCCAACCTGTGCATACACCCCTAATGGGACTCTGAAAGTTTGTCCAGTGCGTGGTTTCCATCCCTTCTTGTTCACCGTCATGGTCTGCCCTTTCTTCATGTTCAGGTGTTCTGAATGACCTTGTCTATTCTTCCTTCTTCTTTACCCGCCTGCTGTATGCACTTACCTGCCCTCTTAAATCAGCACAGCCACCCCAAACCTACCTGGGTGGCCTGTGCCACCCCGAACAGAAACTTTGATTACAGGCCAGAGGATTACTGCACAAATGATAATGCACATATGTGCAGCGCATGTCTGGTACAGGTGTGCAGCGCATGACTGGCCTTTCCATTGCTGGAATATTGTTGGGATGGAAATTAGCCTATAGCACCCCCCTAGGCGCTTCCAAATTAGGCAGACCCCACACTAAGTAATTTAACTTACAAGGGGGGGGGAGCATCCCCCCACCTGTAGGGCAAATATAAAGGCCCTGTAGCACCTAGAAGTAGGCGAATGGCACTAACCCTGTCCCTGCCCCGCGACTCCATTTTGTATTAGGCCAAGACAAGACATGCTGCTGGCCTGCAATGCGCACGTTCCGAGTTCATGCAGAGGTGTCCAGCTTGACATCGGCACACTAAGCCTGCTCCGCACGAGCACTGTTCCAACAGAAGTCCATTTCCCTTCTGTCCCTTCAGTGTTTTGAATACCTAGTATCGCTTCCAACAATGTGCCCTGCGAAGAGCGTGAGACAGAACCAGGCTCCAGAGCTGTGTCCATCCATCTCCACTAAACTGCCATTGGGCCTCTGACCCCCCCCACCCAGCCAGCCCGGAGTCGGCCAATCTTCAGCGACGTGACCCACCTAAACCCCAACCTCCCTAAAGGGACCCACCACAGATCTAAAGCATGTACAACTGTATATCTCTTTTCGTATCATGAGGCACTGGGGAAGGTAAATCATAGATCAAACCCTGGGGGGGTGGGGGGGACCTTGGGTGTGAGAACTGCGGTATTAAAGCCCTAAATGTTTTTTGCCCAGGTGCCGTCATAATGAATAGCCGGTTTCAGTGGTTTAGTTTAGACTACATATATTGTACCTTAAGTATGCCCTGACCTTCACTGCAAGGATGAGCCCAGATGACCCACGTGCACCAAGATCGACTGAAAAGTATCAGGCAATTAGCGCCCGGTATCCCCTATGGAGCAGGTCCATGTATGTCTGCACCAACCAGCCATGTGGATTTCTACTGTATATAATGTTACTGATGACGCTTTGGGCCTTCTTAATGTGCTGCCTGTGTCATTTTTTGCAGAGAGCTCTCGGGCAGCAGAGTTCTTTGCTGAGACTTGTATTTTTTATGAGTAAAAACTTGTTATCCTGGCAAGACCATCTCTTGGATTTATTCCCTAGTGGGTTGCATTTACTCTGGACTGTGCACACAGGGGTATATGCCTTCATTTGTTGACCCTTGTGATGTGATTCCTTAGCCCCCGTACTTGCAGTGATATCCAGGGGCCTGTCCGGCAAGGCCATGCTACAGCTGACCAGTCCCCCAAAAAACATGTATGCAGAAGAATTGGTCCTTGTGGCTGCTGGCTTTGCAAAAACCCCACCTGCTCGTTAGAGCCGGGTACGGCCCCAGGGAGAAGCCCAGACGTGTTGTGGATTAACTGCAAACTGAGGCTTTTGAAGACCACGGACATGAGAGTATAGACTGCAATGGATAACGTCTGGGTTTGGGTATGGAGCAGTATGATTGAGGGGAATACGCAGTGACTGGATGCAAGTGAACAGATCGATTATTTGAGTGCAGATATTTTTTATGCCCATTTTTTAGATTTTAAGTTGTACAGAGAATATAAAAGAGGAAGGAAACGGAGCCTATACCCAAGAGGGGATAGAAGGTGGCAGCCACAGTGCACTGTCCCAACCAGTGCAGGAAAATGTGAATACAGACAAATTAGGAGCCACATATAATTATAGGGCTTGGGAACAAGAAGTAGTTGTGGTTTTAACTTATTTCAGCTTGTTGTTTTTAGTGTCTTTACATGTATGGAGGAGGTCCAGGAGGGGCAGGTATGGTGCGAATGAGGAGTGAGAAAGTGTGGAGTGGGGACACTAAGGGGAGGGGGAAGTTTTTTTTTTGGTATAGATTTCGTTTTCGTGGTCTAAAAAACTGATTGTGTTCACCATGTTTGCCAGTGTGAAGACAGTTCTAACATGCATGTGACGTTTATTAATGGACTGACACTGTGGGCCCTAATGGCATAGACTGACGGGACGAGTACCACAAACATTTTTGTGACACGCACTTTAGAAAGACGACAAACATGGGGACAGACACCCCACTAACTCATATGTAAAAGCCTGCCCCTGTGTAAAGATTGGAGGGGGGGGTCTGTACTTCTGCTCTCTATATGTTAGAGGAGAGGCACAGAGGACCCCAGCCAAGATTTTCTCTTAGGGTAGCAATGGACGAGCAATCAAGGCCTAGCTTCTCAGGAGGTGATGCAGGCTGGTCCTTAAGTACAGTGTAGTCCCCAAGCCCCCACAAAGGAATGTCCACACACTGTATTACTGAAAACACAGTCTTTATATAATATTCAAAGGTATGTACACTTATCACAATAACTCACTTTGTACTCAGAAGTCAACAATGGCAAATATATACAATTCTAAAGTGGTACCACCAATATTATCAGACCTCCTTAAAGTGCATCAAATATACTGTTAGAATGTCACACAGATCCATAACAAGGAAACCAGCAATAGAGATAGGAAGGAAAGCAAGATGGTTGAAACAATAGGCAGATTTCTGGCCCCTACCAATAGACACAGTTCTGTGTGGAGATCCCCCCCCCACACCTGGGCAACCTGTAAAATAAAGATATACCACAAGCCCAGTCCATATATTGATCAATAGTCTTATTCTCTCCTATTATGTTTTTACCCCCCCTCCCCCATGTACCCGGTGGAGCAGAGTTCTTCGAAGAATCGTCGATGGATCCTTCTTGAGTGACCCCCTTTCAAGCAGGAGTCACGGATCGTCGAGAGGCGAAGAAAGTGAGCTTGGCGTCGATGAGAAGTTCGAGGGTGCCGAGACCAAGGCGTCGATCCAGGCGGTGCTCGTCGGCGACGTCCTGCGAGGATGGGGTGTGCGGGGCACCTCGGCGTGTTATAGGTCTGGACCGCAAAGAGTTTCAGAAGAACCGCGGCCCAGCGAGGGCATCGAGTCGTCGAAGTACTTGTAGCCTTCAGAAAAAGTACATGTGTCCGGAACCAGAGCGGACAAGCTGGGCGCACATGATACTAAGGTGATAAGATAACTGATCAAAGGTGGATTGTGGATCTACTTCCTTATTCAATGTGCGCAAATCAAATATGAAACGGTATGGTATATCATTGCCTCCTTTTTTATAAACCGGAAGAATCGGGCTGTTGCATGTACTGCTTGTAATTTCCTCGATTACCCCTGATTTCACCAAATGTGTAACAATACTCTTCAATCCTTTCTCACCTTCAGCCGAAATTCTGTATTGGGGTATTCGCGGTAGGGTAACAACTTCTTTCAAAATGATCTTTACTGGCTCTATCTTTAAACATCCTACATCATTGTCATGCATTTCCCATATACAGGTTGGTACTTTACTTAGTTCCCCTGGTAACGCTTCGGACATGAATTCTGAACATCAGAGCAAGCGTGACAAAGAGAGAGATCCACAACAAACTGTGATAAGAAAGAAGAAGGACGACGAGAAACATGCCGGGACCGGTTCCAGCCTCCTCCTGCACCACCACCGCTGAGAATGAGTCAATTATAAAGACTGTAAGCTTAAGAAAAACGCATGGTAAAACAAATTGTATGCTGATACTGACAATAATAATATGCTTTATGAGCGTGGTAGCCCCAATATCGACAGCCCTAATATTATGGTGGGTAGAAACAATACACCCATTAGAAATGTTTTAACAATAATTAAAATATCCACTACTGAAAGCCCGGTTCGGTGATCACTTATACCCTGCCCCCAATGGAAGAAAGACACAGGGAAGGTTTTGGAAATAATACTTTACTATTGATCATGAACATGACACATGCAATTCTGAAGAAAACAAATTGCTGGGTATGTGCCCATTTACCACAGCATGCTGGGAAAGGAATAGGGTGGTATGTGCAGCCACTACCATTAAGTTCTGCATGTAGTGCATCTTTAAGTGCAATGTTCTATGGGAAATGGAATGAGAGTAGTACGGGTCAATTAGACAGAACCAACATGAATGAGTTTGAGGAGATAATAATGAAGCCTGTGGGTTGTTCCATTTTCCATAAAGCACAAGTAATAGCCCCAGAGCCCACGAGGAAAAGTACACGAAAAAGATAACATGACAAAATAGACTAGATAGATTGTCCCCACCAGAAAAAACATCTGTAATGACGTTTCGTGTAAGAACGGAAGGGGACAAAGATGCAACTCTCCCATTTTACACAGTGAATTATAGCCCAAGAACTGTCCCTTTTTGTCTAAAAAAGAAAGGCTCTTTTTCAGTCGGAACATATACTGGTTGTATGAATACAGTGGTATTAAATGGGAAATAGAACCAGTATATGTAGGTGATCCAGTTTATTTTATATGTGGAGAAAAAGCACATCCTTGGTTGCCCAGAAACTGGGGAGGTACATGTTACCTAGGGCTACTGTTCCCAGGAGTATTCCTCTTAGAAACAGCAGCCATGGCCAGATTATCCAGAACCAGAGTCAAAAGGACTGACAAGGGTGTTTTGATAGCAACTGAGGTAGCAAAATCATTCATTCCATTCTTAGGGCAGATAGTGAACTCCTATAATATAAGGCAACTTTCCAGAATCCTAAAAAATACAATAAACACAACAACAGATATACTATTTAACATGACGTTGGAAGAAAGAGGAATCAGGTTAATGACGCTGCAAAATAGAATGGCTCTTGATGTGATCCTGGTTGATCGTGGGGGAATTTGCAAAATAGTGGGATCAGCATGTTGCGTTTATGTCGATGACTATTCCCCCACGATCTTTGAAGCAATAAAGAAAATGCACGTCCTAAGCTCTGAACTCCCTACTGGAGAAGGAAGCTGGGGAATAGGATCTTGTTTTTGGGGAATACTACGTTCTTGGGGATGGAAGTTGATCTCAATATTAGTAGTGGTGTTTGGAATATTCCTAATGTTGTTGTATACATTGTCTACCCATAGTTTGCGCTGAGGTAACTGAGGGATTTACGGAAGGATGTATGCATCTGATGACAAAGAAAAAACAACCTCATGGTCGAACTGACCCAGACCCAAATGAGGTGAGAGCAGTAAAAGAGTTGATTGCAATAGATATTGATGGTGACGATGATGTCTACGCAGACATAAGTACTTCAGACTCATCATCACTAGAGGAGGCTTCAATAAATAAATGAGACGTTTGGCATTCCGCCAAAGGAGGGTTTGTTAGTCTAGAAACATTGATACCTCTACTTTGTGACCACAAACGCATTTTGGTGGCCGTGGGCCAACCGTCTCATGCACGATATGACAAAATATAGGTTTTCGAGTTTGCCAATGAACGACCATTTTGATGTAACAAGAATCGCCATTTTGTTTTCTAACCATTGCTCATTGCTTTCTGTTCCTAATGCTTCACAGTATATTTTCCGCTTACACTGCTCGACTGTAAAACATTGTTGTCTGTATGTGAAAAGGACAAGGCCGCAGGGCCGAGAGGATAACAAGAGTTTGTTGAAACACAAACGTAGGAAGCGCCAGGAAGAATGCCCGGCTCCCTCCCAAATGTAGCCTTGAAGCAGAGCTGCAGGGCATTTAATCATTTCGCAACTGCCAGCCAGTCTCGTTATATGGTAGAATATGTTAGAATAATACCGCTAAAGGCTTGAATTATGCTTTTCCTACGGCCCCCCTTTGCTGAGCCTGCTAGAGCGTGTCGGCTCCCAGAATACGAATAGCACCCAATAGATAGCAAGGTTGGGAATGCAACTTTTCCCCGCCGTATGTAGCTCGCTTCCAAGAACAGAAGCGCTGTGTTCTATTCAACAACTGAAAGATGCCTTCGCACTCATAAATTGCAAATTGTTACTAGAATAGATGTTTGAAGGTGTCATAGTTGTTGGAGATGTCCATCATCACACCAAGTTCAAAGAAACCCAATAAATGGGGGTGTTAAACATGTCATAGCTGATTGTTTGATATGCATTTTGTATATATGTAACTGATGTACGTAATTCACTCTCTTGCGTCCCTCGAGGTCTAGAGATACACGTCGCGGGGCGTGAGACCGAGTGGCCAACTGAGACTTTTGTTTTGCAATAAACCGTGGCTTTGGGAATACAACCTCGTGTCTGGCGTATCTATTGTGTGTGGTGACGTCAGGGTCCCCTAGGGGCCCCTTTCAGGCCCAGATCCAACCATCCCAAACTTAAGGGAAATTAATTCTGATCCATTTTGGCTTGCTACCATTAAGGCTTGCCTACTGAAACTTGCCATCACTCTAATCTTCCGTGTCCAGTGACCAGAAGGGCCAATCCAGTCCAAATCCAATTGAGGTGCCAGTACAATCGACCAGAACCACCAGCTGACCATCCTGCCAGAGGTGCCCTGCTGTCGGTAGACCCGATCCAATTACCAGAACCTTGACGGTCCAATCTTAATTACAGTGGACTGTAAGTATCAACAGGAAGAATAGTAACGCATAGAATATTGTCTTATCTATCCCAATCTCAACCCATCCTCTCTTTAGCTTAAGAACTTGTCACACCTGTCTGAAACCTTGCTTTGATTTCTTGTAATAGTAATAATTTCTTGAAAATCCTTTTGTCTTTTGAAAATCCCAAACCCTTAATATCATCCCACGGGTAATCGACTGAGTCCTCCAAGGCGGGTAGGGAGGTGCCGGGGTTGGTTTCCGCAGACCACTCTGGGGCTTACTGTGTTTCAAACTGGTAACCAGCCTGAATACCCTAGTTTAGAACATAATTGTCATTGTAAGAACTGATTTCTCTTTTCATTTTCGCACCTATTTTTTCAAAAACGCCTCTCACTAAAACTTCCTTTACTTCTTCAATTGTATAGATAGAAACTTAATTTCAACTCTCAGTTAAACCTAAGACCTTTAGCTACATCCACAACTAAAAACGTGGAACAGTGTATTTGACCTGTTTTTATTAAAAATTGCATAGTGAAATGTTGCCACGAATTTACATTTTACAAAAGATTCCCATGTGTCTTTTCCCATCCAAAGTGTTTCTTAACTCCCATTCTGATCTAAAGTGTGTACTGTTGTTTATCTTGTAGCTCATGTGTGTTAGGGCCTGTTTAGTGTTGCTCCCATAAGAATTTTTATCAATTTAAGCATTTTTGCCCACTGTGCATTGTTTCACAAAGCCATTTTCAACTGTCAGTTTAAAACATGTCAATTTCCAAAAACTGTTTCCTCTCTTATTTGGGGAGGGAAGATTGCATTCAACTCTAGACACTGTCTTCCATTCCTGAATACCTGCTGCTTACTTACATCTGTGTAGAATTGCTCATTTGTGCCTTAAGAACTTTGCAGGGGGAAACCTTAACCTAAATGCTATCTGTTCACAAACCAAAACTGTTCTTTTTCCTGTATTTTCTATTCTGCATTGCTATAAGTGAATTCAGTTGCTTTACTTATTTTCTGAATTGTATTGTCACCACTTGGTGATTGCTGCCCCATATATATATATTAAAATATTGGGCCTCATTACGAGTATGGAGGTAGCCATGCCCTCCATTCCGGGTCCCAGTACTGGGATTTGTGAATGAGGAATTACCGGGTCATTCTGACCTTGGAGGACCCAGTTATTCCTCATGCACAAAACCATTCCCCATTCCCATTTGAATCCCCATAGGGCTCAATGGGAATGGGGATGGAGCTAATAACGGGCCCGTTAACAACAGGCCCTTTATTAGTGTGTGGGAGCGAGGGGCCAATGGGCCCCTCCCTACCGTCACTACTCAGTACCGAACTTGGACCAAGTGCCTCTGAATGGTGGGTACGCCCCTTGCCCTTATGCGATATTAACTTTAGTTACATTCCCGTAGATGGGACCAACGAGCAGGACACAGGGCATCCATTTTCTGTACCCCCTTTCGACTCCATCTTGGTAACTAGGCCTCACTGCGATAGTACAAAATGCATCTCTCCCCTTTGCCACCGCCGCACCCCGGAGCACATAGCCCCCACCCTGGTCCCCACACCAACTGGAAAACTCTGCGGCTCCATTCTCACGCTGAGGCCGGAGCTGCTTGCAACAAATAATGAATGTAACAGCTCCCTTTTCCTGTGAGATCACTGTCCTGCATGTGAACCGACAAGAGCCAAGCACAGAGCTCGTCCATCTCCACAAAAGTGTCCTTGCCCTCTTACCCTCACATGTCAGAACTTATTGCCATTCTAACCCTGTGTCCTTGCAAGGCATCGCTTTCATGTGCCAGACTGCCAACCTCGCTATGAAGCTCACTCAGCAGACCCCTCAACTAACATTAGACCCCGGTGCAGTATCGTGTCCAGTACTAACAAATGCCACATACCTGAGATTCTTGTGAGACTAACCCTATAGTTCAATGACAGTATTATAGTGGTCAAGGCTTTTCAAACTGTGACCTTTGTAACTCAAATGTGTAGATGGTTAAGCCCATGAGTGATTTGTATAGCGACATGATACACTACTAAGAGTCTTTTGATCAACTGTTATTTAGTGCATGCATTATTCAGAATGTATTTACTTAGCTTAGACAGTGACCACTGTGTTTCACAGCGACCTGACCTTCACCCATCCGGAGCACAATGTCTGACGTCAATCCTCCCACCAACGAAGCAACCAACCCGGAGGAAGAGATGATGCCCACACCTAAATCACCACCACGGCTGACGAATCCTGGTTCAACGTAGCATCATATGTCAAAAATGTAGATGTACTATATAAATGTGTTGTAACTTTGATGTGGTCAGAGCGCTCCCAGAGTTCCAGATAAACCTTTCTTGTGACTCTCGCAGCCTGTGCTTTTGTGCCTTATTCCCTGACCAGGGAGTGTCTGTCTTGTTCATTTTACACGTGTTAGACTGGGTGGGCACAAACATTAGCTCCTTGGTCCCCTCGCGGGACCCTGATAGGACATCTGGTTTTACCAGACGTCTGTTCCGGGTCCCGGTAGGGGACCTCGTAATCAGGCATCCCGTAATGAACTGTGCCGGTCCCGTATCGGTACCCTTCATTACGGGAGTGCAAGCCTCGTAATGAGGCCCATTGTGTTTGATTTGAATATTAAATAAATAAATATTTACTTTTACACCTAGCCTGATTCCTGGTCCAGAGTGACCTTGGGGGTATTTTGAGATGGGTGTGATATGAGGGGTATATCACTCAGAATATTTAACCTATAGAGATAATAAATAAGTATTTCATTTGTGCATTACATACTAGGCGAGACCCGGGTGTGTGCCTGATTGAAATCCTTAACAGATTTTGGGGGCTTGTGCTGTGATTTTGAGTTCGAGTTACCACCCGTGACAGTCTAACACAGCATACTAGCCTGCAGGGTACAGACACCTTGCTGGGTTGGTGTACTGTGCTACACTGTACAAGTACCTCTCAAAATAAATACTCCAAAAGTGGCCAAAACAGAATGAGCAGATCTGGCTGCAGGAAATCCAAGAACAGGTCACTGCCATGGACCTAGATAGATGGCAGGACGAGGGCCTATTACACCAAGCTCTTAGTGAACTGTACATAGCCCCAAAAGCTAAAGAGCAGACAAATATTGCCAGGATAGTGGCCTACCTATACCTCCACCTAGGAGTAATGCAGGAAAAGCATGCAGAAAACATAGTTCTGGCAAAGAAGCAAGTGGAAACACTACAGAAAATACAAACTGATTTAGACCTGCAGAGCAAAGGCTACTGAAGAGCCAAGAATCAGAGACAGAAGCTAGGCAGTATCTGACAAAACTAAAGGATGATCTGGCCCTCCTTCAGCAAGAGAAGGCAGAGCAAGATACCCAAGTACAGACACTGCAAGAGGAGTGTCAGGAAAGGGTTAACTCTGTACAACAGAGTCAACAGAAACTATAGCAGCAATTAACTTTTAACAGAGTCTGCTCAGAACAGGTAGTTATCCTACAAGACCGCATAGACAAATTACAAGAGGAAAACAATAAATTAATTCTTAAATATTTAGAATCACAAACAGAATTTGATGAGGAGCGTCAGAAATCAAGTGCATTTAAAAAACAAAGGGACAACCTGGCTGAACAGAAGGGCACTCTAAATCAGGAGAGGGACACCTTAGGCCAGGAAGTCACCCAATTTAAAACCAAGCTAGAGGAGAGAAAGCTGGCCCTCCAGGAATTCAGTGAGGTAAAAACTGAATATGAGAAGCTACTAGAGCACAGGAAGCTACTAGAGCACACCTGGTGGGTGGAGGATGCTCTGGAAAAGAACATCCAGGCCAATAATGATAAAGCTCAGGAGGTGAGTCTACTGCAGCAGAAATTGTCCCAGTATTTCCAATCCAGGCAGGAAGCACAGAGAGACAATGAGGCTCTCTGTGAAAAGAATGATAGGCTCCACAAACAGATAGCCATGCAAGAGCAAATCATTGAGACCAGTAAGGCATTAATAGAGGAGCAAAAGAGTCAGATTTTGGCATGCCACCAGGGAATAGGGGCTGAAAGAAAAGAGGTAGGAAGGGACAGAGAAACCCCTGAGCATAACATCAGGACCCCTGCAATCAGGGACTCCGACCCCTTCAGTACCATGGACACTGCTGGCTGCATGTCCACTGGCTCATATGAACCAAGAGCCATGGGGCTGGTAGACTTCAGCAGAATTGGCAACATGGGACTGACAGATCAGCGCCTCCCAGAAATGGATGGATGAGCGTCTCTGTACAGATTCCCTCTCTTTTTCCTTCCTCTGCAGGTGTGGTGATGTGTGGACCGCTTCGATGGAATCCTGAGATGACTGATGCCACCGGGTAAGTTTTCGTTCTCCCTTCTTGTCTCCTTTCTGCAGGTGCAGTGGTCCTCAGGAGCGGCGGGAGAGAGAGTTGTTTGGATGGAATTGGAAAGACTACTTCTCTCAGGTAAGAACTTAACTAATGTTCTTCTTCTTGTTTTTTCCCTTTTTCGTCAGGTGCTGATGGTCCGTGTTTCCCGATGAAGATAACCGGGTGTGGCTGAAGTCCAGGTAAGCAGGAGCAGAGCTGGCACGGTAGCGTTATGCTGCAGGAGTGCAGAATAATGCGAAGCATGTTCTGCTCTTTGGGTGTGGTTTATATAGCCCTGGTAAAGTAGTCCCAAGTAAAGTAGTTCCAGGCCCAGCTACACCCTAGAAACTAGACTTGACATCTCAGTTCTTCAGGACTGGTCTATGTCTGCCTCCATGCTCACTGGAACCTCATTTCATGAGGTCAAATAGTATGAGCATGGTGCCAAAGGTGCCAGGACCGGCTCCAGGAGAGCCTCTGATAACGTTTTGTGGTCTTTAAAGCCCCAATGGAAGCCTGCAAGTTGGAAAGGCTGCTTTGGCCCTGAAGACTGGGGACATGCATCATGACAATTTTTGGCACTGGTGGACACTGGATCCCAAGCCACCCTTCTGTCAAAGAGGGCCTTTGATCAGCTGAATTCAGGAAGGGGGGGATATCAGATCCCTCTCACCCCTCTTCCTGGACAACTTCAGAACTTCGATGGGAAATAATATCCTGTCGAGGGGACTGCAGATTTGGAAATTAAAATTGGGCGACACAAGGTGAAATACCGGTCATAGTTGTGACTCCAGAGGGCACACCATGTTTACTGGGGAATGACATCCTGCGTAGATTGTCTCCCCTAATAGATTGTGTAAACAAGGTCCTATGGACCCAGACTAACCGACCAATAAAATTAAAACATAGTGTCAACCATGTTAGTTTAAATGGCACATGCCACATGGTTGAACAAAAACCTGACCAAATTAAGTTCTACTTTCAAAACAACATAATCCCTGACCTGACAGTAATTGCAGTAGGAAAACAAACTGGTGAGGCGAGTTCCTCTCTATTTCTGAAAATCAACCTTCCTTCCAGTCTCAAGTGGCATTCGACACTTGAAGGAAATAATCTGAAATTTTATACCAATTCACAATCAGAAAATCCCACTTCCATAGTCCAAAATGATGAGAAACCAGCTCAAAGCTTGGCTGACATTCTGAAGATTGGAGAACAGTTGTTCATCCCTATTCAGTTAAATGAGGGTAAGGTCTCTGTTCTCGCCCGAGTGTGAGTGAACAATGGTAAGAGCATCATCAGCGAAGCCATGTTCCGAAAACTCCAAAAAGATCCAGCCATTCCCACATTTAAATTGATAGACAAATGGGAAATGGACCTGGAAACTCCCAATTCCAAACATCTCCTGCCTAGCAGGGCTATGCTCAAAATTTCTATAGGCAACAAAAACATAGTGCATAATTGTCGGGTCGTGCAAGATGTCCCTGCTGCATTTTACTTAGGCAGTGACATTCTCAATCGCTTTGCCATTTATTTGGTCCTGATAAACTTCAAAGCCTGGTCCTGATAAGCACGTAATCCCATGGACTTTGATGATCCAGAGAAAGCATTTCGGTCAGCTCAACTGATGCCATATGCAGTTGAAGTTCAGATTGGAGAGGAAGTCACCATCCCAGCACAGACCCAACTATTACCACTTAAAGTAAAAATTAAAAGAGGACAGAAACTGCGAAATCCTGATGCATATGTTAGACTCAATGCCCATCTCCAACAGCAAGGGATGGGGTTAAACCCAACACCATTATTCAATACAGAACACAGCACCATAGTGGTGGATAACAGCGATCTTAGGAGTATCACTCTGGGCGCAGGCACCATTATTGGAATGGTGATTGATGACCAACATTTTTCCATAGATTTAGTTAATGAGCTGAAAGGACCAATGATTTTTTTGACAGTGATAGCAACAATGACACAACACCAGACAGGATCTTCACCCGGCATGGGGGGAATTTCCTGGTGTACTCTTCCTGCCCTTATGGTAAGGAAGAGGTGACCTGTGACTTCAGGAGGGATGAGGTGATCTTTCAAGTCCACCAGGACTGCGTCCCCCACCTGAAGCCAGCAGTCCAAGTCAGTACTTTAACCAGGGACTTCTCCACCCAGCTGGAGGAGCCCCTCAGATAGCCAATCCAGAAGTCTTTCCGGAATTCAGGCAAATGGTTGAAGAGAGAGTCAACCTAGCTGATGCCTGTGAGTCTCTGGAGCAAAAGCTAAAGTTGAAACAAGTTTTCTTAGATTTTCAGGATCTGTTTGCAGTGGATTTATATGACTGTGGTCGCACTGAAATCCATACAACAACAATTCCCACAGACCCTAGAATGACTCCAGTGTTTCTGAAGCAATGTCGCTTGCCTCTCGCATCAATGGAGTCTCTCACAGAAATAATTAAAAACCTTGTGTCCCATGGGATAATTCGTCCAGTCTACAGCACCTTCAATAATCCAGTGCTGGGGATTTTGAAACCAAATGGCCAGTGGAGAATCTGTGCTGACCTAAGGGAGCTAAACAAACGGGTCTACACATCCAGATGGCCTCTTCCCTACATTGACCAAGGGCTGGCCCAGATCCATGGGTCAAAGGTATACACTGCCATTGACCTGACCAATGGGTACTGGAACGTACCTGTCAGTTGGGAGGACCAATACAAGCTGGTCTTTACCTTCGGGGGCAGGAGTACACATGGACCTGGACTCCCTTTGGATACATCAACTCTGAAAATGAATTTAACATCTTCTTGCATAAGGCCATGTCCGACTTGGGTGAAAGGTGTAACCTGACCTATGTAGATGATGTTCTGATCAAAAGCTCAAATGTGGAGGAACACATAGCGGAGATCCGTTATGTTCTGACACAGTTGAGGGCTGCCGGAGCAAAACTATCTTTCCAAAAGGCACAGTGGTGCAAGACCCATGTCAATTTCGTGGGGCATGAGATAACTCCTGAGGGTCTCTGTCCCCAGGAAAAGAGAGTAGAAGCACTCATGAAACTAAAAGACCCCACAACTCTGCATGAGCTAAGGAGCCTTCTTGGACTGACTAATTACAACAGAAAGTTCATTGGGGATTACGCAGAGATCACAAGACCCCTGATCCATCTGTTGAAGGGGGGGAGTCAAGTGGGAGTGGGTTCCAGAACAAGCCGAGGCAGTAACACAACTCAAAAGAAGCCTCTCACAAGCGCCTTGCCTAGCTTACCCTGTCAAAAACAAGGAGTTCTTCTTGGGGACAGGGTTCTCAAATACATGCTTGACCGCAGTAATATACCAAAAGCATGACAAGGTCAATAAAGTCATCTCCTATGCAAGCAATACTTTATCCTCTGCGGAGAAAAAAATCAACGATTGTGAGAAGGCACACCTGGCAAAGGTGTGTACATTGAAGAATTACCCACTGTTCATCCCGGGGAAACACATCATAGTGGAGACTCCACACCAGCCTCTGCAATATCTTCAAAGTGACAGAATATGGGCCGGAAATGTGAGTAATTCCTGAATTACTTCCCTGATTCTGTCAATGCAAGGCTTTCCTGTGGAGGTTAGATATGGCCAAAAAGAGAAGAGTCCCCTTGTGCAAGGTCTGGCTGACTTGCATGATTGTGCCAGAGAAAACTGTCTCGAGGACGAAAGTCTTAAAATCAAGGAGACATACCTCAATTCCCCACACAAAGTCTATGAAGTAGATAAGTGTGAGGGAATGCACACTGTCTATGTGGATGGGTGCTCCTACCATTGTTGACAACAACGGGGAAAAGGATCTAGTGGCCGGTGTGGGGAATGCCTGGGTGAATGATGCCCCGGAACCATCCGCTGGATACAAAATTGGTCACCGTAGTAGTTAAGTGGCAGAGCTGATGGCTGTGCATCAAGTCATCCTCACTGCTGTCCAACACCAACTCCACAAACTGGTGATGATCACTGATTCAGATTATGTCCGGAATGGGTTCATGGAGCACCTGGTTAATTGGAAAACCAGAGGCATGTTATATGCTAACAACAAACACCTAAAACATGGACAATTAATACAGAATATTGATGATCTGATCACCTCTAGTGGGATGACCATTTACTAGAAAAAGATCAAGGGTCATTCTAAAGTAGAGGGACCAGACAAAACTGGAAATTACTTAGCTGATCAGCTGGCCAAAACCCGAGCCATCCAAGGGGACCTACTTGAGATCGAGTCCCTGTTGGGGGAAATCCAGGTCACTGCTATCACTAGGTCCCAGACAAATGCTCATAATGAACTCTCAACTGCCCAATGGAGTAAGGAGACCCCAGATGCTGATTTGACTATGGCTCAAATAGGGGATCCAATAATTGGTAAGTTTTATCAGCACATTGAGGACCCTGAGAACTTTCCCCTGACGGATACTGATTGCATTGGGAAAGACGACCTCAGAGTGATGATGAAATGTCCAGAAATGTTCTGAATCCACTACGGTTTGTTGGTGAGGAGATCCATATCTGGCTGTGACCAGTGGGTGGTCCTACCTCATTCCGAAGCCCGATGCTAAGTCAAGTCCATGATGCGGCCACAGCCAGTAAATGGGGGTTTCATACAACATTAGAAATCTTGCAAGAGGTTGCATACTGGCCACACATGGGGCAGGACCTCGACCAATACTTGAAGGGGTGTCTTGTGCGTCCACAATTTCAGCCGACATCACTCACACACCGTGCTCCCCTCCAAAAGAGGGGGATGGCACTGCCTTGGTCAGATTTGTAAGTCGATTTCATCAGGCCCATGATTTGCTCCTCTAGGGGAACAAGTACATGTTAACTGTAACATGCTTGTTTACTCAATGGGTGGAATGTCTCCCGGCCCCAAATTGCAAGGCAGAAACAGCAGCTGCCCTGATGATCAATCACATTTTCTCGCATTTTAGACTACCCCAAAGGATTGAGTCAGACCGAGGTAGTCACTTTACCAGCGAAGTGATGACAAAGATGTGGGAGATACTTGGGGTAAAAAGGAAATTACACATTGCATCCCAGCTGTCTTCTAGTGATGGAGTTGAGAGGTACTATAAAACCATTATGAGCATATTAAAAAAGTTTGTGGCAGACTCTGGGCCAAGTTGGGATATTTGTATACCCCTTCTCCTGATGGCCATCAGATCTACCCCTTCTTCTGCAACCAAAATTTCTCCATTTGAGCTGATGAGTGGACGAAGGATGGTGCTACCCCTGCATCTGCTCTATAGAACCCAAGAGCAGACCTTGATAAATGCCTCCACAACTCATGAGTATGTTGAGAATCTGAGAAAACACCTTCAACATGCTTTTGCGTGTGCTAAGCGGAATCTAGAAAGATCTGCAGACAGTATGAGGACCCACTATGACCTTAAGACAACCAACAAGTAATATCAAGTAGGAGAAATGGTCTAGTTGTACTATTTCCAAAGGAACCAAGCCAAGGAGCGCAAATTCCTGCCAAGCTGGCAGGGTCCTTTCGAAATTGTGGACAAAATCTCGCCAGTCGCCTACAGAAACCACATCCCCAAGGGAAATTTGACAGAAGGGGAAGGCAAGTGGGTCTACATAAACCAGCTAAAGAGTTGCCATCCCAGGCATACTTTGCAGCAAATAGAAGAGCCTACTGGAAACACAGAGGGGGAGAATCCAGACAACCAGGGAAATTATTAATTTGTCATTGAAGATATGCAGGAAATGTTGTAAATTGTTATTAAATGCATGCGTCTATCCCACTGCTGAAATCCCCTGGGAACAGTAGTGGGAACATTTTCATAACTGCGTTATGTTGTGTTTTCTAGTATTTGAACCAACTACACCTAATCACCAAGGAGGACCTGCTCGGGGACCCGGGAAGAAAACCCCAAGATATCCGGAGTGTCGCTCCACACAGAACCGGCGAGGAGAGCGTGTCCCATCAATCGCTGATGGGAGAAGCAACCGGATTTCTGCACCTGGACAGAAAGAAAGATCCTATGTGCCTGACTTCCCCACGACTGAAAGTCAAGCCGAAGTCGGGGGGGGGCATGTGGGATATTTTTACCCATGCCGATGCACCCCACTGCACCCTTTGCCAATGGGGAAAGAAACAGCCAAAAATGGATGTGCTAACCTCTGTTCGCGCAAAAATCTGTAAAATTGTGTATGGTTCATAAATCACAAAAGGCTGCACACCCCTGCCACACACAGTCAAAGTTGGTGTAAAGACAGAACTCACTGCAGAAGAATGCCAGTGGGTGCTGTTACATGTCACATGAAGCAAGGCCACAGAAGTGGGCTAAAAACCGAAAATGCCTTTTAAAATGCAGCTTTCCCAACCAATTGCAACCTGCAAAATGCTGTTTTAGTGCTAAATTCAGTCATTTTACAAGTCAACTACTGAAATTAAAAGTGTGCTGAAACCACTGATCATCTAGTACAGTCAGAACAAACCGGGCCTCACTTACAGACAGCAGCTAAGAAATGTATTTCATGCAAAACAAATCTCAGCACTCAAAGACAGAATAATGCTGAGTTAAATGTGTGTGTGCTGCACAAGAAAATTAAATGTAAAAAAACTCAGTTTAAATGGGTTTTTTCTCTGAAGAAGTACAATTTTTGCCTGTTGAAAAGCATGTTTTTGTGAAGGTCTTAATTCCTTTAATTGTAAACATCACACATAAACTCTGTTCATTGTATATCTTTTAAATGAACGACTGTATGTGAATCTTAAAGTAACCCAGTTTGGAGTAGCTGGTTAATTCTGACTTGACAGTGCCCAGCCTGGGAAAGATGACACCTCAGGTTGACACTCCCTTGCTACAGGAAGGCTTAATGAATGCTGGAGGTTCCCGCATATTGACAACAATGAGCTCATAAGCCATTCGTCTTTGGATGACCTAAGGACAAAGGACAGCCTTGGATACCCATCCTCCCAGAGGAGGGGCAGGATGTGGAGGAGGTTTCTCAGTGAACTTCAAAGGACTGGCCATTTGCTCACTTGGGAAGTAAAAAAAAAACCTGGCATGGATTTTGAAAGGAAATTACTTATTTTGCCTCAGATCTTTATGACATTAACAAATTCTTACTGTGTTCTTACCGTGTAAGGAACCAAAGTTACACCAAAAACCCTAATTGTGGCAAACTATTAATGTTGCAAATATGCTATTGTATACCCATGTTCTAGGGGTCATCGCCCAGATATGTATTGAAGTAGAAATTGTTAGGCCAAACCGTTATGATTAAAATTGATAAAATTCCACAGAGTGACAAAGACAGCTCTTACAGAGATGGGAATTGAATGTAAAAATAACCCATCAAATATGTAATGTATGTGTCCAATTTTATTAGGGGACATGATTTTAGAAATGTACATTTGTGCAAAAGTTAAGTTTTGGTCAAAATCAATGTGGGAGTTCCCAAATCATATCATAAAGATGACAGCTCTTCTCTGACTACCAACCAGAACATTACCATGGGTAATCCGACTGAGTCCTCCAAGGTGGACACGGAGGTGCCGGGCTGGTTTCCGCGGACCACTCTGGGGCTTACTGTGTTTCAAACTGGTAACCAGCCTTAATACCCTAGTTTAGAGCATAGTTGTCATTGTAAGAACTGATTTCTGTTTTAGTTTCGCGCCTATTTTTTCAAAAATGCCTCTTACTAAAACGTCCACAACTCCTTTAATTTTATAGATAGAAATGTAATTTCAGCTCTCAATTAAACCTAAGATCCTTAGCTACATCCACAACTGCGGAACAGTGTATTTTACCTGTTTTTATTAAAAATCATGCAGTGAAATTTTGCCAAGAATTTACATTCTACAAAAGTTTCCCACGTGTCTTTTCCCATCCAAAGTGTTTCTTAACTTCCATTCTGATCTAAACTGTGTACTGTTGTTTATCTTATAGCTCATGTGTGTTAGGACCTCTTTACTGTTGCTCCCATAAGAATTTTTATCAATTTAAGCATGTTTGCCCACTTTGCATTGTTTCACAAAGCCATTTTCAACTGTCAGTTTAAAAAGTTTCAATTTCAAAAAATGATTTCCTCTCTTATTTGGGGAGGGAAGATTGCATTCAAACTATAGACACTGTCTTCCATTCCTGAATACCTGCTGCTTACTTACATCTGTGTAGACTTGCTCATTTGTGCCTTAAGAACTTTGCAGGGGGAAACCTTAACCTAAATGCTATCTGTTCACAAACCAAAACTGTTCTTTTTCCTGTATTTTCTATTCTGCATTGCTATATGTGAATTCAATTGCTTTACTTATTTTCTGAATTGTGATGTCACCACTTGGTGATTGCTGCCCATATATATATATATATATATATGTATATATATATATATATATATATATATATATATATATATATATATATATATAGATTAAACTATTGTGTTTGATTTGAATATTAAATAAATAAATACATATTTACTTTTACCAACTAGCCTGATTACTGGTCCAGAGTGACCTGGGGGTATTATGAGACAGGTGTGATATGGCAGGTATTTCACTCAGAATATAAATAAGTATTTAATTTCTGCATTACATACTAGGTGAGTGTGTGCCTGATTAAAATCCTTAACAGCTACCTATGGACGATCCTACCCATCTGTGATTGGCAACTTTCATCGCTACTTCCAAGAATATCTTTAATTGATGGCCTACAGCCCAGGCGAATGGAGAGTAAATGTTTACTTTGAAGCAGAGACACCAGCACTTGGTGTCTTACATCACCCATTTTCATAAAATTGTGATGGAAGTCCAATGGTTATTAGAGTCCCAAATGATTGTGTTCCATCATGGCCTATGAAAAGAAATTCAAGACGCATTGAAACAAATACATTATTATTATTAATATTAATATTATTATTAGTATTATTATTATTATTATTATTAGTAGTAGTAGTAGTAGTAGTAGTAGTAGTAGTAGTAGTATTGCTAATTTCTATAGCACTTCAAGCTAGAAACCTCCAGCTTCTGAGCTCTGAACTAGGTAATCATACCCATGTTGCCCTGAATTATCTTGTTACTAAGGTGAATTTGTTGCCAATAAATTGTCCTCACCACATGTAATGATAGAGGAATTGATCGCTATGTCCCTAAGCCTAGATCAATGATTACAGGAACAAAGCGAAGAGCCTTCCAGAGGAAGACTGATTGTGTAAGGACCTATATGCTCAGTCATAGTCCCAGTTTTTTTTATGTGGATAATGGCAGCCCTGATTCTTTACAGCCTGTCCCAAACGAGACTAGAGGATTTTTGGGCCTATTGACTTCAAAGGAACGACATATACAGGAGGATCTATAAATGCATTGTGAGGCCAAAGGTCACTTTCTGAGCAATTGCCCACTTTCTCAGTCGGGAAACGCTTCCACGCAGAAGTAAAGTGGATCTCTCTTTTGATCATGGATCACCAACCCCCAAGCTCTTCCTGTACCAATAATTCCTTGCCAATTTTACCTCATGTGTATCTGACTATCAGGTTTCAGAGGACTGATGATGCTTTAGAAACCACTGCCTTGGTAGACTGTGGGCCCAATAGAAAATACATGGACAACTGGATACTATTGCCCATTTTTTGAAAGTCAAGCCAGAAACTGCCTACCGCTGCATTAATGGCTCATCATTGTTTCTGAGGCTGTGATCTATGCAACTGTGGCTTACTGATTCAGATCTACGGACAACAATATTACTTACTGTTTGACCTAATCAACTTTTCTCAACTCTTCTCATCTCACGGTCATCCTGAGCATTCCTTGGTTGATCCAGCATAATTCCAACATCAGTTGGCCTTCCCACACATTGCACCTACATTCAAATTGTTGTCAATGAGTCAGTTGAACTGAGACATTTCAAAAGAAGGTTCTGTCTGCTGTTCCTGTTTATATGATTGCCATTTTGGGTTTGGTGCCTATGGAGAATAAACGCTGTGCAGAAGCTTTCCCTCCAACAGAAGAAGACAAGTCGCTCTTATAGTGGTAATTCACCTTTCCCATCGACTTGACCCCAAATCAACAAATTCTGCATGGTTGGATACATTCTTTGATGCTCAAGGTGGAGGAAGCACTGAAAAAAGGGTCAATTCATCCCTCTGTGTCACCGGCTTGTGCAATCTTCTTTGTGTAAAAAAATACAGGCAGCTTTGACGATGCACCGACTAATGCAAACAGAGCCAAATGACAATAAAAAATGAATACCCTCTTCCCTTGATTCCAGATCTCATTGATCAGGTCAAGAACACAACCTGGTTTACCAACATTGATCTACGCAAAGCCTATAAACTGAGCAGGGTTGAATACAGCTTTTAAAAGGAAGTTTGGACATTTCAATTACACATGAATGCAATTTGATGTATGCAATCCTTATATGGCATTTCAGCACTGTATCATAGATGATTTCTAAGACAGTTGTGGTGTGAATATGGCAGTCTATATGGATGACGTCTTGATATGCCCCCACATTCTTCAAAAGCAAATGCAACATGTTTTGGCGGTCTTGCATAGCTTTAAAAAACACTACCTCTGCAAAACTAAAAACATGCCATTTGTACACTACGGTGGTAGAATTCCTAGAGTGTATGCTCACACCTAGGCATGTGGACAGGATAAAGATCAGTGATGTTTTGGATCAGACTCAAATTACCCCTGCCAAGATGTCTAACTGGTCTTAGGCTTTGACAATTTATATAGTGGGTTCATGAATATATTTTCTTTGGTTACAAAACATTTGTGTTGTCTCAAAAGAAGGTCTGTGACTTTCCAATAGAAGTCCTTGAGACAGCAGACACTCCAGTCTCATTAAGCCTGGCCCTACCAAACCTTTCAGCATGGAGGTAGTTGCTTCCAATGACTTTATCACTGCCATACTCTTGCAGGTAGGACAGGATAGATGTCTGCACCCAGCTGCTTACCATTCTTTTCAGCTCAATCCAGCTAATTGAAACAACCCTATCTTAGATAAGATGTCACTGGAAATCAAGGATCGACTCAGTGTTTGGAGACATTACCTGGAAGAGGCAACTCATCTGGTGGAAATCCTAATGGATCTAAAGAATCTGACATTTCTCAAAGTAGGCTCATTGCTTGAATCCCCAACATAAATGATGGATGCTGTTCTTTGCTTGGTTTGCTTCAATCCTGTTCTATTGACTTGGCAAGCAGCATTTTAAGGTAGATGCTGTGTCCAGTGAGGAAGCCTCTGGGGTACTTTAAGGGACCCTCTCCATACTGGCCCCTCACACCACTCCTGTGATGAAGACCTTTGTGGTCTTGATAACCCAGCTGCATCACTCAGTGAAGAAATCCCAGATGTTGCAATTGTTGTAGCATTACCTAAAATTGCAACCGTCGCTTAAAGGATTAACGTGTCATCAAAATCAGATGTAGATCCTGTTGTAAAAGTTCCAACAAGAATTCCTAAGATGGTGTTATGACACTAAGTTGGTTGGTCATCCCGGAAGAAATCATATACTAGAATTGATTAGCACGTTTTCTGGTGTCATAAGCTGAAAGAAGATATGCAAAGCTAAGTGTTGGATTGTACCATTTGAAACCACAGAAAGACGCCACACAGGCACCAGCCAGATTCCGGCAACTGTTTAAGGTGGCTACCTGGCTCTGGGAAAAACTTACTATGGATTTCAGAACTAAGATGTGTGCTTCCAAGAGGAATACTCTCATATGGGCAGCCGTCGGAACATACACCAAGATGAATCATTTCGTTACATTGTCTGCATTGTCACCATTAACAATCTTGGCATTTAATTTCATGGTACAAATACTAGACATAACAAACAGGGAAGTGAGTGGGCACCACTGATTAGAAATCTTTTACATATCCAAGTCGATGTAGAAGGAAAAAAATGTACTAATTGTTGTTCAAATGGAGCTGGCTGCGACAAGTCTGGAGACACCCGGACTTCAAAATACAACAACAGCTAGAGACCAAGTATGAATACCAGGTCACACAGCCGCTCTCAAAAAGGCCCAGATCCGGGCATAAAGTTATGAAGTTCAAAAAATGTAATTTTCATTAAGGTATCAAGAAGTGCTTCCAGGTTGATAAATAATAATAAAGTAGTCAGTTGATTTTCAGATTGTATTTTATCCAAAAGATAAAGCTGTCACCAATGTTTCCTTAGTGAGGGAGCATTTGCCGCAACCCTATAGTCGCAGGGATGGACAGTCTCAACCAACCTTTGGGTATTTACATTGATTTTTTCCTTCAACCGCTTATACAGAAAACCTCAACCTACACCAGAGACACAACCCATTTTCTTCAGAAACTTAACTCCACAAATCCACAAGAAAATCAATTGATGTTCACCATAGATGTCAAGAGTGTTTATACCTCCATTCCACATGACCTCGGCATTGAAGCCGTTGAATGGCTGTTACTTCAATCACCAGATGTGCGCGCACAAAAAGAATTCATCCTGGCTTTGCTGCAATTTATTTCTGAAAATTCTTATTTCCAATATTGCAACAAGTTTTACCTACAAACTTCAGGCACCTCTATGGGCGCCACCATGGCACCTACATACGCCAATTGTTTTATGTTTAAATACGCAATGGATTACATACTTACCAAACAAGAATGGAAGAAGGACATCCACATGTGGACCCGTTATATCGATTATATTTTCAGTGTATGGACAGGCACAGAGCAACGATTTGATGAGTTCTTTGAATATATCAATATTATCGATCCACAAGTAAAGTTTACCAGAGAATCATCACGAGAAAAGATTACCTTTCTTGATATGCAAATAGTAATGAAAGGTATGAGCTATAACACAACATTATTCCGGAAACCTACTGATTGCAAAAATCTGCTCCATCGGCTGAGCTTCCACCAACCCAGCCTTCTCAGGATTCTGCCATTTAGCCAACTACTACGAGTAAAGAGGATCGTTAGTGACCCTGAAGACTGCATTGCACAATAACTTATAATGAAAGAAAAATGTCTTCAATGAGGCTATCGTCAAGAAGAATTAGACCTTGCTGCTAGTAGAATCAATAGCCTTGATCGGGACACCTTACTCTCTGCTTCAAAGAAACCAGTTAGAGAATTGAAATCACTGGTGTATGTGTCAAAATTTTCAATTCAAAGCAATAAAATTAAGAAGACAATCAAAAAACATTGGAGCATTTTCAAAAATGATACAAGAGTACAGGATCTATTCAGCGAACAACCAGTATTTGCTTTTCAGAGAAGTAGGAATCTTAGGGATGAACTTGTACAGACGAGATTACCCTTTACGAAAATGTCCACACAACGCACGGACACATTCCCTTGCCTCCATTGCATTAACTGCAACTCTGTAATTAAAGGAAACGTGATCTTTCATCCACGGACAGGCAAGAAGATTTTTCTTAAAACGTTTGGTACCTTTGACAGCAACAACACTATATACGCATCAAATGCCCCTGTGGAAAATACTATGTGGGCCAATCCACCAGAGATGCTAAGATCCGGTGGAATGAACACCGGTCCTGCATTCGAAACTCCAATCCAAACTCAGCCGTGGCACGACATTGGGCCATGAATAATCACAACTTGTCACAGATTAAATTTCTGGTGTTAGAGGTTTTATGCCTGAATCGTAGAGAAACATTTTGGATCGATAAACTTTGCAGTCTGGTCCCTAATGGTTTAAACGAAGAGATAAATTACCATTGTTATGTTTGAATTTATGTCCTGTATACACACACCTAGGGTGTTGTTTGTTTGTTGTTGTTCCTGTTTTGCTTACACCAAAACTGACTAATATATTCTCTATATTCTGCACCACTTGGATTCCATGTGACCCATACATCAACCTCGTCTTATCTCCCGGACCTAGGTCTGGGACCCAAGGTGCCGCCACATTAGGGCGACACCACCTGTGACGAGGTTAAGTTATACTTGTTATTATTGTTGACTCTTCATGATTGCATGTACCAGTACATCTGTAAATTTAAAATATTGTACCAGCCATAGTTGCGAATTATCCTTCAACATAGCGCATCCCGTTGGTATTGTCGTTATGTCTGCTTGTTTCTTTGCTTATTTCACTTCTGATGTATTGAAACATTTTTGTTTGTCACACTACCTTTTATATAGCACTAACTCAATGTTCTGACACATTGGAGTATTTTTTCTATTTCCATGAATGATTTTGAGTTTTTTGAGTTTGGGCTAAATTCGATTTTTAGATTGTACATGACCCTAGCATTCCCACAAATTGTTTAACTTTTGTAATCATGCAGGCGTACACCTGCAAAACACTTCGATCTGCGAGAGCCGGCCTCCTAATGGCGCTCGATGATCACGTGTACTATAAACGAGAGGTTGTCCTGGCAACCGTCTAACACGGCTCAGTGTAACTCAGTCCAGCGACCACACGCTGGAGCTTTTCTCTGCTCCAGGTGCAGAAAGGTACGCAACGTGTTCGCTGTTATTTTGTTCCAATCTGCTGATGTATAACATTCTGTCAGGCACGCAGCCCCACTCACCCCGATCTTTCTTTGTAAACAGATTTCTTTTTTAAACACGCTTGTGTTAACACTACGGATGCACGCCGCATCGTTGCACCCCATTCACACTGTGGGCAGTGACAACGCTTGCTAGCACTCATGCAACACCATTGAGGTAATTTCAGTTCCTTCAATATAGTTTTGTTTTTAATTTGGTGACCCTTAATTCACTCATTGTTGTATTTCAATTTTTGTTTTCTATATTCTATGAATATCCTTGGACTCTCTACTCACTGGTATGTTGACATTACACTTATTATTTTATGAAATGGTTATATTGGTATTGGTACATTATGTTTTTCAATGTGTAACTGTTTAGACTGGCCCTGAAGAAGGACAAATGTTCTGAAATGCATTGGCTTTAGTCTGTAATAAATATGGGTTGCGGCAAATGCTCCCTCACTAAGGAAACATTAGTGACAGCTTTATCTTTTGGATAAAATACAATCTGAAAATCAACTGACTACTTTATTATTATTTATCAACCTGGAAGCACTTCTTGATACCTTAATGAAAATTACATTTTTTGAACTTCATAACTTGATGCCCGGATCTGGGCCCTTTTGAGAGCGGCTGTGTGGCCTGGTACAAATACTAGACATACACTGAATACCAGATACGATTATAACCAATGAAGGAATGCATTTCAGGTCGAGTTCTGGCAGATGCTCACCAAGTAACAGACATTTCAGGTTCTTCATTCATCCATGTACTATCCATGTTTGGTTGGATAGAAAATGGAAAAAGTAAACCAAGTCATTGAAAAACATGTGAGATGCTCCATTGAACAATTGCAAGACAGTTGAGACACTTTTCTCCGAATGGCTGTGTTTGTGTTCAAGAAACATTATCATGCAGCCATCTGCATGTCGCCATTTTTCAGCTTAACTCGTCCAAGCTCTATCCAGTGCCCACTGCTTCAGACATGGCTCAAATGATGCTGAACGTACACAAAGATGAACAAGAGATACTACATAGAACAAAATAAACGTACAAGAAGAATAAAGACGAAAAACCTTGACCAACGGGTGTCTACATGGTGAAAAACAGCATGAACTGTCCACCAAAAATATCCCACTTCCTCAATGTCACATAAAGATGAACCACTTTTTTTAACCCTTCTTTGTTGTAATGGTGGTGTCTCCATTGGCCAGGAATCTACAATTATTTAAGTATTTATTTATTTGTTTGTACATTTATTAAGCGCAGAAAACCCTTGGGCATCACAGCGCTGTTACAACCAGTTACACTCAAATATGGTAACGGTCCTCAAATATGGTAAAGGACAGATGCACTTGGCTAGGGTGGTAACCATGTAGATTCCAGGTGCTTAGGCAAATAGCCAGGTTTTAAAGGTCTTCCTGAAGGTCCAGTAGGAGGGTTCCTCCCTTAGGTGTGGTGGGAGGAAGTTCCATTGGCTAGCTGCCACTGATAGGAAGCTTGCGCCCCCACTATTTACCCTTTTATAATTGGGTGGGATCCATTTGTGGGTGTAAGCCCTTCTGATGGGTCTGTTGGTTTGGGCTTTTCAGAATCAGATCTATGAAGTGTTTCACAGTTCTTTGTGTTTATTTCTGCTAAAGTTACTTCGAACATAGGTTGGCCGAATCTTGAGTTTTACTCCAAACGTTTTTTTAAATGGGGTGTTCCCCCAACACACATCCCCTCAACCCGCCACCACTATGCTATAGGCCCACAAAATATAATATATATTAAGCTGCACTATAGTTTAATTGAGTATAGACAATATTGTGAAAGATCCATTAAAAAATAAAGATGTTATTAAGAAAACAACAAAACACAGTTTTGGCATAGTCTCCATTTATTTTCCCATAGACAAAAAAGGCCAATTTTAGCTTGAGCGCACAGTGAGACCTGCTGGATGGAATTGGTCAAAGTGCAAATCAAATTGGGCATGAAGTGTTGACTCGATTTTGGCGTGGGTGGTCAGGGGTTATTGTGTCCAGTAGTTTTCAAACTATTTGATGGATAATGGGATGGCCCTGTTTCTCAAAATTTAAAGGTATATCTCCCATGGTGCATTGCATCAGAAATAATGGGGTAATATTCGAGGTTATTCATGAACGAAACAAAAAGTTTAACTAAGCTGGTCATGACATCCCACATCCACTGAATTTCAGGTTTTTGTTGAGTTAAATCTGTGCAACTTAACTGCACCTTAACTAAGGTTTTTGAAGCGGAAATATATATACATATATATATTACATGGACGCAGTAGCGTCCATGTAGTTATGGTTAAGTTGGTGTTTCCATAGGAAGAGCATTTTTTGGGTGGCTTATATCTTCGCTCTCCCTGGACGAATCCTCACCAATCTTTGTAAAAAAAAGTATATGGCCCACTCTGATTATTATTGCAAAGTTTGGAGAGGTTTGGCCCAGGGGGGGCAAAGTTATTCAGGGCAGTCCCAAAACTTTTGTTTTTCCCCTTAGACATAATGGGAAAAAACTTTGCGCACGCCTACAGCCCAAACCGCTGGACGGATTTAGACCAAATCTGTGGCAGGAGCGGGGGCTTGGTCCCAAAAGCGTGCTTTTGCAAATTTGGTGTAAATCCGTCCAGTAGTTTTTTTTTTTAAATGACCAAAATGTAAGGCAAAAAAATTAGTGATATCTCCATTCGCTCTGCGGATGGACTTCCCGGTTCGCTCCGCGGACAGTGCCCTGATTGGCCGAGCGGCTTGCGTGATGTCTGCAGACATACAACGTGTTCGTTGATTCTACGGCGTAGTGCATGAAGCGCGTCAGATTTTCTGTGGCGCCTGCCATCTTGCATTCGCGGACGACCGCGGACAGCGCGGTGAAACTTGGATTAAAAATTGTATTTAGTGGAGTGTGTTGGTGTGTAAGAGTGTTTTGGGAGGGTGGGGGAGTATGAGATAGGTTCAATGTTCTGTTTTTTTTATATGCTAGACACTTTTGTTGTGTTCGATTTGTCTGCGGACAACACGGCTGTTCTGAAATGTTCTATATAAACTAAATGGTGGGGTGTTCTGAGGACAGAGCATGTGTCCGTTTTGTTCGCAAGCGAAGCTAAAATTGACCTAAGAACACTTGCGGTGTCCTTAAATGTTCGTACATTAACAAAATGGGGGTGTCCTGAGGACGCTGTCCGTATTGTACTCTGTCAAGTTGAATGTGTTCTAAGAACACTTGCGGTGTCCTGAAATGCTCTGATTACTTACCGGTAATCTTTATTACTCCTAGTCCTACTCTTCCTCGTCACAGTACTGACCACCCTCCTCACCCTCCCTGCAGGGAAGGTCCCATGCTCCGGCTTGGTAATATGAAACTGAGTGATGTGGATGTGGGGGAGGAGTTATAGGAATTTAAAGAAATAGAAGAAGGTCCTGTGTCAGAGGCAGTGACCTCATGAAGTAAGTAATGGGACGAGGAAGAGTGGAAATGGAGGTAATGTTTGCAATTAAACAAAATGGGGGTGTTCTGAGAACGCTGTTCGTATTGTTCGTTGTCAGGTTGAAAGTGTTCTAAGAACCCTCCTTATGTCCGTTGACATTACAATTTCCTATGGCCCTTACCCGACTTTTTGTCCACTAAACAAATGATAAATCAAGCTTCTGTGCGTCGACATTATGTGATAATCCTATCACTTGCCCCATCGGCCTGGCTGACCTGCTTTTGCGTCACAAAATCATATCTCCCGCCCCTAAGCCTGACATTATCAAAGCATTCATATTCCCCGTCTCTCTCCGTGACGGTACAGGGTGCGTAGCCAAACGCGCCCAGTCGTCTCCAGTACTACGCGACTTTACACAGAACCCGGAAAACAACACAGATCATCTCACAACACAGCGTGCAACAATTCGGAATATGAAACTGTGATTTAAAAGCAAACAGCAAGATTGTACATTTCGTAAAGTACTTTTATTTGACATCAAATGTTTAGAGAATACTCAGCGATTTGCATTTGTCTTTGCTGTCAATCCGCAAAAGTTCATCTTGAGTCACGCGCTGTTCCTTTGCGGTACACAGGGTGTTGGTTTATGATAAAAGAAGCACTATGGTCGGACTGATAATCGGAAGGCTGTTCCAACAACGAGGCATTAGACCACCATAATGGTTGGTATGTTGCTTCTAGCCGTTAGTACCGCGTAAGGGCCAGTCGTCTCCAGTCCTACGCGACTTTACACAGAACCCAGAAAACAACACAGATCATCTCACAACACAGCACACCACAATTCGGAATATGAAACTGTGATTAAAAGGAAACAGCAAGATTGTACATTTTTAAATTACTTTTATTTGACAACAAATGTTTAGAAAATATTCAGCGATTTGCATTTGTCTTTGCTGTCGATCCGCAAAAGTTCATCTTTAGTCACACGCTGTTCCTTTGTGGTACACAGGGTGTTGGTTTATGACAAAAGAAGCACTATGGTCTCACTGATAATCGGAAGGCCGTTCCAACAACGAGGCATTAGACCACCATAATGGTTGGTATGTTGCTTCTAGCCGCTAGTACCGCGTAAGGGCATATTGGTCCTTGGCGATTGTCCCAGAAAATGGTGAGGGTCATGAAGTTGTTTAGAAGTAGCTGCACCTAGCAGTTAAAAAATCCGTCGGCCGGGGTCTGAAAATCGTGGCATGGACAGTACGGAAGGACATACCTGTTTTAAAAAACATAAATTAGTCTCACCAGCAGATCTTCATTAAAAATATTCATTTTATTTATTAGGGCGTGAAACTATTTGCTAGCGAGGATAGTGCAACGGAGTATGTTAACTTATTCCCATTAACCCACCCCCTGTCCTCTGCCTTTTTCAGAGCCCACTAAGCTACAGGGGAACAATTCGATGGTGATAGTGCGCGGTAGAAAACACTATGCCACATTGAACGAACAAGTACAACTTAACCGGGCTTTAACGCCACGCTATTGTTATTATATTCCGGTATAAAATAATCTAAAGGGTTACTTACATTATATTGGCATTTTCCATTGTCTAAGCGTAGTGCAGTCCCAAAATACGACTCTGTCTGTGCCAACAATCTTTCTCATAGTAATATAATATATAAAAGTGGTTTTGTTTCAGAAATTTCATCCTTATCGTGTCTTACGTTTTTGCAACACTCCTTCAAAAGAAGTCTTTTAGCACGATCCCTGTCTGTCAAGGTTAAAAAACAATAGAACTTTATAGTGCGAGTCGTGGGCCTCTCTGGCACACGAGCAAAAAATGGAAGCAGCTGACCTTCACTGTAAACGAACATAAATTCTTAGTTTGCAACATTCTGTGTACAGCCATCTCTGAGAAATTGCTTTTTACACTCCATCTTTGTATATTGTTTGTGTACTAATAAAAAAACTTTGTTAAAGGGACGTTATGGTTCCAAGTAAAACTGAAAAACCCCTGAAATTCGCCAGTTATGGTAAGCTAAGCAACCATAACCCGCGCCACCACCGTGCACTGCTAAGACTAACACCCAGGACATCAAAGATGACATCACAAATGTCATTGATGACATCACTGATGACATCACATGTGTATGTACTTTTCATGAAATATGTGTACAAGGGATTCTTATTATAACGTTGCGAAAAAAGTGTCAAGGATCATTGCAATAAATATCATAACCTAATTAGTGCTTTGAACGGTGCATTGATATAAATAGCATTCTATTATGGGGTTCTATCTAGTATACTAAGCTACTAATGCAGATACATAGCATTGTGTGCAGCGTACAAGATGAAGGTATAATCGTAATGTTAATATGTTGAATAATGAAATGATAATTGTTTTCTTAATAGATTTTTGTGTACTGTGAAATATGTAATAAGTAGCTAATAAAACCCATGTATTACATAACTGCATTACTATAGAGAAAACAGAAAGAGACAAGAACACATACCAATATACAAATACAGAGGGTAAATAGCAGCTTTGAAACAGAGAAATCATCATTTATTTGCTTGAAAATAATGCGGTCTTTAAAGCTTATGTCTTCCCCTATGTATATGTTTCATATGATGTGACTGGACTCTAAGGGAATTACTATAAGAACCTACTTGTAGGATACGTCTACAAATAAAATACAATTTTTAGTTTCTGACTGTTACTGAAGAAAACCATGTGGCCTAGATATGTCAGCAAAAGAAAAAAGAGTGAGCCAGAAGAACACTCGCGGTGTCCTGAAATGTTCGTACATAAAGAAAATGGGGGTGTTCTGAGGACGTTGTCCATATTGTACGCTGGCAAGTTGCATGTGTTATAAGAACACTCGCGGTGTCCTGAAATGTTGGAAAATAAACAAAATGGGGGTGTTCTGAGGACGTTCTCCGTATTGTGTGACTGCTTAGCTGTATGCAATGAGGGAATGGCACAGAGAGTCAAGTGGAAATGGTAGAAGGGCTGTCCAAGAGTTACGCGGTCCGCAGACACCACGGCTGTCCGTGGACAGGGCGTGTTACATCTGGGGTTTTCCAGCAAATCCAGCCTGGAAAGAAGACTGTAGGGATCAGCCAATCAGATGTTGAGGTTGTGGATTTGTGTTGAAAGAGACTGTGTGTAGTGAAGATGGCAGAAACGGAGAAAGTCAGGTTGTTGGTGCTCAGAGGTATGTTTGTACATGGTTTACAACAGTATGCGCAATGCAGGCATGTTGCAAAGCATTTTTATGTTAAAGGAGTGGAGGTCGTGTGGAGCACTGTGCCTGATTGCAATGTACAGGGAATTGTACAAGTTTGTGAAGATATGGGCAGGATCAACAGTCCCCATGTGGAAGTTTTGCACTATGGTGCTTTCCGTTGGGCTATGTCAGTGCCCCTACTTTGTTTGCAGATTTGGAACACTTGGTTCAAGCAGTAATGAACATCCTTCCAAATGCCAAAGTATTTTTTTCTGGATTACTACCTAGGGCAATATGGGACAATAGTTCAGTTTTTTGTCCTCAGCAAAACAATGCTAGTTGTGTAATCAACCGAGTCATGTGTGCCTTCATGCTTAGAGCTGGTATGTTCTTCTGTAATAATGAGAATATTGATTCCAGTAATGCTGTTTATTTTAAAGAAGATGGCATTTCCTTATCTTTTATGGGAAATGCCATACTGTTTTGGAATGTAAGGATTGCTTTGGAGAAGGTTATGTGAAGATTTTAGGAGTAAAGTAAGAAAAAAAGAAGAAAAAAAATACAAAATAACAGGTGTCTGTCAAGCATCTGCAAAAAAAAACAAAAAAAAGGCTCTTTTCAGAGCCAACCTCAAAGGGGAAATGGGGCACACTATTTAAATTTACATTCACCACGCTCAGATTTTCGATATGTCCGCGGACATGGCGGTAGTCCGCGGACATCGAAATCACTAGCTAGGGGTTCAGTATGTTCTATGTTACATGTATTTAAAGTCAGGAATAATATGGTTAAGTTGTTCTACTAAAAACCTATGAAATTCAGTAAAAAAACGTAGTTAAAGGGACGTTATGGTTCAAAGTAAAACCGAAACCCCCTGAAATTTCGGCAGTTATGGTAAGATAAGCAACCATAACTCGCGCCACTATGCACTGCTAACACTAACACCCAGGACATCAAAGATGACATCACACATGTCATTGATGACATCACTGATGACATCACATGTGCATTTACTTTTCATAAAAACTCTGTACAAGGGATTCTTATAATGCTGACCAAAAACTGTCAAGGATCATTGGGATAAATATCATGAGCTAATTAGTGCATTAAGCAATGCATTGACATAACTAGCATTCTATTATGAAGTTCTATCCAGTATACTAAGATACTCATGCAGAAACATAGACAGTGTGTGCAGCATACATGATGAAGGTGCCATATTCATAATCTTGCCATGTTGAATAGTGAAATGATAACTGCTTTCTTATTAGAGTTTTGCGTACTATGAAACATGTAATGAGTAGATAATAAAACCCACTTAATACATAATTATTACAGACAAAACACAAAGAGACAACAACACATACAAATATGAGTATATACAGGGACAGTGAAGTAAACAAAAAAGCAGAAGTAGTAGCAGAAAGAGTTCATAACCTAACTGATTGTCTTTATGCAGAGAAACTATTGCTCTGTTTCAAAGCTGCTACTTACCATATGTATGTGTATCACATGATGTGACTGCACCCAAAGGAAAGGAGAGTGAGTATAATGTATACAAATATGAGCATATACAGTGAAGGTAGAGTAATAAAAATAAAACTATGAGAAAGTGCTGATAACCCTAATGATTATCTTCATGCACAGAAAGGATTGCTCTCTTTCAAGCCTCTGTCTTCCGCTATGCATATGTTTCATATGATCAGACTTGACCCTAAGTCTACAAATATAGTACCATTTCAATTTATACTTCCTGACTGTTACTGAAGTAAACTATGTGGCCTAGATATGTCAGTAAAGGGAAAAAAGGGAGAGACAGATATGTGATGTCATCAATGACATTTGTGATGTCATCTTTGATGTCCTGGGTGTTAGTGGTAGCAGTGCACGGTGGCGCGAGTTATGGTTGCTTATCTTACCATAACTGCCAAATTTCAGGGGTTTTTCAGTTTTACTTTGAACCATAACATCCCTTTAACAAAGTTTTGCACCCAGAAAACCAAACATTTATGATGTCATCTTTGATGTCCTGGGTGTTAGTCTTAGCAGTGCACGGTGGTGGCGCGAGTTATGGTTGCTTATCTTACCATAACTGCCAAATTTCAAGGGTTTTTCAGTTTTACTTTGAACCATAACATCCCTTTAACAAAGTTTTGCACCCAGAAAACCAAACATTTATGATGTCATCTTTGATGTCCTGGGTGTTAGTCTTAGCAGTGCACGGTGGTGGCGCGAGTTATGGTTGCTTAGCTTACCATAACTGGTGAATTTCAAGGGTTTTTCGGTTTTACTTGGAACCGTAACGTCCCTTTGACAAAATTTTTTCACTGAATTTCATAGGTTTTTAGTAGCGCAACTTAACCATAACGTCCCTTTAACAAAGTTTTTTCACTGAATTTCATAGGTTTTTAGCAGCGCAACTTAACCATAATGTACCTTTAACAAAGTTTTTTCATTGAATTTCATAGGTTTTTATTAGTGCAACTTAACCATAACGTCCCTTTAACAAAGTTTTTTCACTGAATTTCATAGGTTTTTAGTAGTGCAACTTAACAATAATGACTTTGACTTTATATACATATCATATGGAACTGACTGAATCTCTTCTACTGTACTTGATGTCCGCGAACTCATTTAATGTTCGCGGACATGTTCGAAGAACAGTACCACTACCTAAAAACTCTGGGGGGGTATGTTTGATTGTTATATCATGAAATAGGAACATTTAACAAATTCAAAAAGAAGCACACAAACACATTATATGTACTAATACATAAGAAATGTAACCCATATATACAACACACTAACCATTCATTTAAATGCACTATGTTCTAAAATGGAAAATAAATTGGCTTCCAACATAATTACCTCACAAATACGACAGAACTGAGAACAAGAGCAGAACCACTGAGTACATAGGACATATTTTACCTGAAATAGTAAGTGTACTTAATTTTATTCATATATTTATAAACTTTCTGTATTAGATAAAAAAAATATTATCTTTTTTTTTCTCTCACAGAAATGTCTAGTACTCTGGAATGGCTAGAGGAGCATTTCCCACATGAAGAAATGTCACAAGATAGTGAAACTAATGGTAAACACTTTATAATATAAACCATTTAATTATTATTATTTTGTATACATTTAACATATATATTTTTTTTTGTACAGAGCATACCAAAATATAAAATACTTCAGAAAAACCTGTTATGGATAACACTTTTCACAGTATAGAAGAAAAAATTGATTTATTGTTGACTAATTTTAATAATTTGAAAACTTTTTTGGAAGATCATTTTAAACCAAAATCCTCGTACCATTGCCCCACATGTACTTGTCCCTCCTGACCATATCTCTTTTCAGAGCCGCCTTTCACAGTTAAAAAATAGAAGTGAAAATAAATGAAGCAGGGCCCTTTGTATTTTTTAGAAGTCCGCGGACAGTTCGCAAACATTTAAAAAATTGGGTTGCTACCCTATCATTAACATTGCAATTCTCTCTGGGAGGAAGTGGTGGCTCTGTAAAGAGCCTTTGGGAGGGGTTTGTAAGTCAAAAATTATAAATGCTTAACACCTACTTCAAAATGGATGTTTAGTTTAGTTTAGTTTAGTTTATTTTTTATAGGGCGCGCCATACCCTGGGGCATCAGGGCGCACAGGACAAGAATATGCTCAGCTTAGTTACAAGTACATAATAAGTAATAACAGTGCAAGGGTATCATACAATGTACATTATATAGTAGGCATATATATACACGGCCGGAACTAGGTCCAGAGCCAACACAGTTTTACAGGTGTGGATATACTATCGGGAGTATACAATAGTATATACATTAGTAATATACATACAATATAGAGTATACAATAATATATACAGCAGTAATATACAGGTATCATTCCAGTGACATTCCAGTGCAGAAGGAAGTTGAATTAGATAGTCTGGAATAGGGGTGCCAGTGGAGCTTCAGTTAGTTTACCAGTGGAAACAGTCAGGGCAGGGAAGTTAGTTAGGCGTCATTTACTCTCAGCCAATTGATCAAGTTCTGCCTGAATTTCGCAAAGGGCTGGGGTTCTCTGATGCCAAGGGGTAGTGAGTTCCACAGTTGTGCTGCCTTGACTGGGAAGCTCTGTCCTCCTATAGTCGCGAGTTTAAATCGCGGGACTTGTAGGCAGTTAGCATTTGCTGTTCTTGTGGGTCTGGTCGAGGTTCTAGGGTGTAGCCTATCCTTAAGGTATGGTGGTGCTTTGTTGTAGAGGCACTTGTGGGTGAGGGAGGCAATTTTGAGTTGAATTTTATCCTGTGTGGATAGCCATTTATGTTGTCTTCTTACCGAGGATATATGCTCCTTTCTGCTAATCTTGAGAGCTGCTCTCAGGGCATTATTCTGGAGGACCTGGATTTTATGAATAGTCTGTTTATTTGCCCCAATGTAGAGTCCATTGCAATAATCCAATTTGGAAAGTATGAGGGCTCTGGCGAGCGTGATACAGCTGTCTGTAGAAAGGAATTGTTTGCTCGCTCTGATGAGTTTGCATGTGTATGCGGTAGCTGAGGCTAGGGAATTAACTTGTTTAGCAAAGTTCAAGGTGGCATCTAGGTAAAAGGCTAGGGTCTTCACTTCCTTAGCTACTTTTATGATGTTCCCATCGATGATGAAATTGGCATAATCCGGGCTGAGTTTGGTTATGTATGTCGGGGTGCCTAGGATAATGAGTTCAGTTTTGTCATCGTTCAGGCATAGGCCGTGTGTGGCCATCCATGCCTGAACGATGCTGTAGACTTTATTCACTAAGGCCAGATCCCTGACGTAGTCACCTGAAAGCGGGAAGAGGATCTGGGTATCATCTGCGTAATTAGTGTAGGCAATACCCATATGATCCATTTCGTCAAAGAGTGGCTTTGTGAATACATTGTAGAGGGTGGGTGACACACAGGATCCCTGAGGTACCCACATGTTATGGGGATCGGGTCTGCTGAGGCTGAGGGAGAAAAGACTCTCATAGTTCTGTTACTCAGGAAAGACTTGATCCATATTGTGGCCTCTTTGGAGAAGTGGGCTGCGGAGTCTAGGTGGCTACATAATACTGTATGGTCGACTAAATCAAAGGCCGCTGAGAGGTCTAGCAGTAGGAGAAGGGCTGCTTGGCCGTTGTCTCTGCATTGATCTATTTGGGCCTTGAGATCGATTAGGGCTGTCTCAGTCCCATGCTGTGGGCGGAATCTGGATTGTCGTGTTCCGTTGTAATTCTGTTGTAATTCGAAAAAAGGTTGCAATGCATTTTGTACATTTCTAAGAAAAATCTGATTGCCACCATAAGTAAGATGGACTCCATCTTTGCGAAAAATGTTTGTACTACGAAACAGAATATTTCATTGTGAAAAGAAGACATGCCAAAATCTTTTAGAAAGGCACAAACAGCTTTATTAACATTGCACCTTGCTTTTTCCATTTGTGGACCAAATAAAGAAGAACGAAGCCACATTTGTCTCTGCGCAATCCGTGAAAATATCACTTGAGAATTAGGAAACATGTCCATAACCTTCCCAAGTCCTTCTTTCATAGCAAATTGCAAAACAATTCCAGTCACATGTCCTAAACTGTTCCCTCCACAATGAATTACAATTATGTCTGGATGTTGCTCTGTCTCCAAAGTAGCACAGAGAGGTAGCAAGTCCAACCACGTCATTCCACGTACTCCATGCCAGTGTACTTCCACATGTGGGAATCCAAGATCTACAGCTACTTCACAGCTTTCTGCATGCACCTTCAACCAATATATCCATGAATCTCCCAAAATCCATACAATCTTTTTCCTAAAATACACAGACATAGCTATCTGTTGTTCTCTCAGCAAAAACAGTATATGAGAAACTCTCTTTGGCACAACACACCCACTAAACTTTCCTGACCAATCCCTTTTAGTACTCATTCTCATTTGCATGACTTCTGAACCCAAAAATCCCCGGCTGTAACTCCTGATGTCCGCGAACTACCGCCATGTCCGCGGACATATCGTAACATGAACAGCCCTTCTACCATTTCCACTTCACTCTCTCTGCCATTCCCTCATTGGATGTAGCTAAGACGTCAAATGACCATGCACCAATCACATTCAAGACTTCTACATCTAACTGCATCATCAAAGATCAGCACTGCAAATGTACTGTGAATCTCTCTGAGTACAAGTGTCATATCATTGGCAAGCACCATCTAGCAGAAATACTGTACAAGTCTCCAAGATGTCTACTTGCAGCTCCATGCATATCCATATGCATGAACACAAACTTCAGGTATGCATATTTTCTGTACAGTAGATGAACACATTTTCAAACAGACTTTTAGCTTGTGTAATCTGTAAAATGAATTTACTGTATTTTTTTCAATTTCCTAAAATCAACTATCACTTATAAACCTTTATACAATTTACTGTTTTATTTATTTATTTACTTAATTACTTTAATTTAGACATGACATTGAGGCGCTATTACCTAGAACAGCTTAGTTACAGAAATAGTGGTATTCACTGGTATATTATAAATTTCACAAGACATAGTAAAGATATTTTTTTGCTACAGTTAGTCATTCAATACATTTTGTTCAATAAGAACACATCATATGTACTGAACTGATGCAATGTATCTTATGTAAATAAATTAGTTTAATGGTTTTAAAGAAGGCACTGAGGATTTCAATTAAAGAAAATCAATATTTAAATTAAAAACAGCGCTATATACAAACAAAGTTACTAATTTGAAGCTTTTACAATTGCAGTGAAGACCAGTCTCCTGAAAAGAAGCAGCCGAATTCGAAGAACAAAGAAGAACTAAGAAGTTACCTGTTAATTTAAGAAAAAAAGTAAGTACAATATCACCATAATATTTGTATTATTACTCAAACATACCATAACGTTAATACAAGCTATTTCTGTGCCTAAAAATAGAGATTGTGTACCATTTTGTCCAAAAATCTCCATGTCTTAAACAGCGATTTACAGCCAGAAAGGCCCACAAATTCCTATTTTTGGACACGCAAATTACCCAAAAGAACCGCTACAATTTTCATATTATACAACAAACAACTGTTTTAATTGTATACATTAGATTTACTATTTGTACTTTTCCACACCACTAGCTTACTTTTTTTGTTATCTGAAACCCAGTTTAGTAACACATAAATTCAAGAATACCTATCCCTACTAGTTGTAGTTCCCAATGCACAATCACACACCATTACATACATCTTTATCATCTTACTTAAACACTCATGCACACACCACACATACATTCCAGAACACCCCAACCCATATCTTCTTTATTTTTTTCAGCAGACCCTAAAGAATGCCTACCAAAAGTCAAGTCTGTAGAAAGCAACGCAAAAGTAGAGCAAATGAAAATAAAGGTGTCCAACATAAGCATCCATCTCTTGCAGAATTTGTAAAAAAAGTTGAAACAAAACAGCTAATACAGTCATTTAGTGAAACACAAGAAGTTTCAAGTACAAAAACTTTGCCTCCTCTATCAAAATGTAAAACAAGCCAAAAAACAATCAACAGAAAATCAGCTATCAGTACAGATAAAACTACTTCTTCAAATTTTAATATAGTGCAAAGTAAGCATACAAAGAAAAGTATTTTAGCCAAAATGTACCGTCACAAAGTCCTTCAAAATCTTATAAAAACAGGAGAGAAATCAGGTTCAATGCTTAAAACCTATCCTAGGAAATTAATCTTAGAAGCGTTGATGGACAGTGCAATTCTTCTCAAAACAAAGTTATTTATTTTACTGTTAAACAAAATGAAACCACTTACAAAACTAATAACTAAATTACAAAAAAGACTTCTCAGTAAGCGAAATGTCAACAGAAAGAACTTCTTAAGTATCTGCGGAGGTGAATGGAATCACACTACGAGCACAGAACCATATTTTAATGAAGAAGCATACAAACAAAAGCAAACAAATACAATTGCCATACATAGCAGTGGTCGAGGTTATAAAAAAGTGAATAATACCATAATGGAACAAGAAGTACTTCTTACAAAAATATGCCCTGAAAACTTAGAATTACCCCTCCATTTAACTGAATCAGAACGTCTAGTGTACAAATGGCCATGCATGTCAATGTGTAACATTCCCAAACAATGTTTCAAATCTTAACGCCAATTCCTCAATAAATATGTAAAAAGCAAAGACAAAATCAAAATTAAATTACTGCAAAATATGGATACCTGTCCAGTGCGCAAGTACACAGGACAAGAAGGACATTCATGGGCCTGCATTACAGGACCTACTTGTAAAACCACTTTCCATGATATCAAAAGGATATCAACACATCATTCAACTATAAGAAACCTAGTCTATAAACTTTACAATGCTAAAAGTCCTGCTTTAGCACTAGCAAAGTTAAATAACATCCTTCTACATGGTACAGCAAAAGACCTACTTGAAGAAATTCACTATATCCAGAAAAAATATTTTGGAAGTGAAAGCCATTTACAGAATGAAATAGCTTTAAACCAATTAAGCAACAATTCTACACATGGCAACCTTTTGCTAAACACATACAAAAAAGAAATACTAAAATTTAAGAGTACATCAGCTGAAGTACCAAACCATGTATGTGTATGTTGCCGTAGAACTTTTTATAAAAGTAACACAAAAACTGTAGACCTCATACAAAATAGAAGACAATGAAGATTCTAAATGGTTTGAATTAGCTCTCTACCTTGTAGCAGAAAACAAATACGAAATAACGGAGCCCTTAATACTTTGCAGTTACTGCACTACAAAACTTGACAACAACCAAACTCGTTCACGTGCTATCACAAATAATTTGGAATTATACCCAGTACCAAAACCCCTACAACAACTTAATTTATATGAGAGCATCATAATTCAAACAGTACACCCATTTCAAGCAATAATACGCCTTCAACCAAAAACAGCAAAATTACCTCCCTCTGAATTGGTAAAAGCCATTCGTGGAAAAGTAGTTTATTTGCCATTAGATCTAAAAGAAAATATGCATACTCTAGGAGTGCAACGTCCAATGCAGCAATCTTTAATTATCTTACTAAATGGAGTACCTACAAAAGACAAAAAAATATGGCAACAGCTGGTAGATTTATATAAAGTTAGACAAGCCTTCCAATATCTTAAAGAGAATAATGAATATTACAAAGAAATTAATATTGAAGAAAACTTGAAAGATACAACTGAAATAATTCAGGAAACACAAGAAGCTGGTCAATTTGAGCTACTAGATCCTGCTACAATATCAAATACTTTAGACCATTATACAATTCATCCTTTGCACTGTAATGACACCGTAGAAGATGTACTGGAAACTTACCAAATGCGTCAAAAAAAAGGATCGCCAATCAGCATATGGGAAAAAATATAGCAGCACGTGCTTTTCCTCTACTCTTTCCTACTGGCAAAAAAGGAAGGTCTGATGATAGACCTATTCAAATATCAGCTTCAGAATACAGCTAATTACGGATGTATTCTGAGGATCCCAGATTTAGACAAAATGTGGAATACATATTCCACCTACTCTTTAAATGTGAACTAGCAACTTTATGTTACGGAGTTGCACACATATTAAAATCAGGATCACACTTTCAAAATATGACAGCTACACAATTATTAGAAAAAGTGCAACAAAAGGATGAGGTTTTACAATCAAATATTACAAATCTATTAGCAAATATGCGTGGTACTAAAGAGTACTAGTTTCGACGTCATGGAGATGTACGTTGTATGATCAGAAACCTTGGCCCACCCACTTGGTTTGTTACATTAAGTTGTGCATAATATGCATGGGAAAATGTACATGATTTCCTATGCATATCAAATAAAAACAAAACAAACATAGAAATACTAACACCTGGAGAACTTTGTTCTTTGGATCCTGTTAATGTTTCAAGATATTTTCACAATCGCTTCATCGCTATGCTAAATTTTATTTGTAATAAAACTGTTCCTCCCCTTGGAGAAGTGCAACACTTCTTTTGGAGAAAAGAATACCAAGCCAGAGGAGCACCACATATCCACATGCCTTTATGGATTAAAGATGCTCCTAAATTTGGTCAAGACAGTGATGCCACTGTTTTACAGTTTATTGAAAAATATGTCACTTGTGAAATTCCATCAGAAGCCACAAATAGTGATCTTCATGCACACATTTTACAATTTCAAAGACACAAATGTGGAAAATATTGTCATCGCAAATACAAAAACAAAGGGAAATACTACACCAAATGCTGATTTGGTTTCCCTAGACCAGTTACAAATACAGGTCAAGTGAACAACCTCATGTCTTCAGTTAGACATAGTGTTAAAGGTAAGTCACCTAAAAATACATATTACATAAAAAGAAAAGAAGAAGAAAAATATATCAATGATTATAATGCAATCATTGCCCACTTATGGAATGCAAACATAGATGTGCAGTACATTGCAGACAATTCTACTGCAGTTGCACGATATGTCACAGCATACTTAACTAAAGCAGAAAAGACAGAGCTCCAAGACCTCTCGAATGATCTGTCATCAGATAAAACAGTGTCTCAGAAATTATACAGGTTGGGCATAAAAATGCTCACCCATAGAGAATGTGGATCATATGAAGCAGCTGATCGTATAACTGGTACTGCATTGTATGGTAAATCTGAAAATATAGTATGGCTAAGTCTTGGTCCAGCTAAATCTAGAAAAAGAGTTCTAAAATCATATGAAGATATAGAAACAATAGCCAAACATGATCCCAACAGCTAAGACATTTTAAAAAACAATTTTTTGGACACATACTACCCAAACAAAAGTAATACTTTGGAAAACATGTGTCTATACCACATATCCCAAAAGTACACATACAAAAATAATATGAAACCTGATGGAAAAAAAGGTAAATATAGAGTGACAAACTATGAAGGCAGCTTAGTTAAACTCACTAAACCAAATTTAAGTAATCATATCAAATTGTTATTAAATACTCTTCAACATAAAGAAGTATATTACGTGTCCCTGCTACAACTCTTCAAACCATGGAAAAAAGAAGAACAATTACTAGATAACTATGAATCATATGACGATGCTTTCAAAGCAATGAAAGCACTATAACTGATGTAAACTTTACACAGTACAAAACAATGTTGCACAACGTACAGCAACACGAAGAAGAACTCCAAGCCCAACTAGATAAGGACACTCCTGACAGTAGTCAACCTTCTGTAACAGAAAGCCAAGAACCGCTGGGAGAACCACTAATAATAAATGAGGCAGAATTAGCTATGATAGAAGTAGAAAACACCATGTGTCAGTATGAAGATAAAGAAGACTTAACTATACTACAATCAAAACTAAACAATGAGAAAAGTAGCATTTTTCAAGAAGTAACAAAACAAACTGCACATGGTGTAAAACATGAAAATAAAGAATGTTCCTGCCATAATTATAAACCTATACTACTGTACGTCAGTGGTGAAGCTGGTTCTGGCAAAACATTCCTAATCAAAATCATTAGTAAGTTCCTTCAACAATTGACAAACAACAAACTGTCAGCTGTTGTCACTGCCCCCACAGGTTTAGCTGCCTACAACATAGGTGGTGTTACATTACACCGATTACTACCATTACCAGTAGAACACCAGAACAAATTAGACTATTACAAACTTTCTGCAGAAGCTGCAATGGAATTACGCAGAGTATTGAAACAAATGAAAATGCTACTAATAGATGAAGTGAGCATGGTCTCCAACCCGATGTTAGCTTTGATTCACCTCAGATTACAAGAAGTACTCAAAACAGACTATGAAGAGCTCTTTGCAGGAAAACACATTATTGTTTTTGGAGATCTGCTTCAATTAACACCAGTAAAAGGTGAGCCTATTTTTAAAACATTAGGACACAAACTCTGCCGTAAAACTGTTGGCAGCATTGGAAATGTCAACCTTTCGCAACATTTCCAATACAGAGAATTAACAGAAAACATGCGGCAATCTGCAGATCTCACTTATGCCAACATTTTAAAAAGTATCAGAGTTGGTATACTTTCTAAAGAAGCAGAAGCAACATTGAAAACCCGGCACATTAATGCACTTTATGGCGATAATGCATGTGCTACAGATGTTATGGAACAATTAGCCCACAAAAATGTCAATTGTATGGCCTTAATGCCAACTCTTGCAAGCTGTTTCAAATTCAATGAAATCATGCTAAGTAAAGAAATGCAACCAATCATGGAAATTAGCGCCACAGACAAATTAGATGTACATGGCATGACACTACCCATGTGTGACCAAGCCACAACAAGACTAAATAGTTTAGAAAAATCAATCTCAAACACATCAGGCTTAGAAAAGATATTAAAATTATCTTTAAATTGCATAGTAATGCTTAAACGTAACCTTGACGTGGACCAAGGACTAGTTAATGGAGCACTGGGTACAGTTGTTGGCTTTCAAACATACCCACGCGACAACAAAATTCAGTTTATCAATATACTCTTGGACAAACTTTCAGAAGTAAAAAGGATAGGATGCTCAACAGCTAGATTCCTTCTCTTCAAAGATATGTATGTACGCAGAGAACAATTTTCTCTAACTCTTGCATACGCGATCAGGATTCATAAATCACAAGGTCTTACCCTAGACAAAGCAATGATAGATATTGGTAACACAGTCTTTAAAGAAGGCATGAGCTACGTAGCACTATCACGCTTACGTACACTTGACAGTCTATTTCTAATCAACTTTGATGCAAGAAAAATAAACGCTGATATTCCTTGCATTTTAGAATACAATAGACTTCGCTCACTATACACCCCCCACCTAAACACATATTCTGTTCCACAAAAGTAAACTTTGTAAAAGAAAAATAAATCAAACAGAAATGCAACAGGATGTCACTGCAAATCCTCCAAATAGAGTAAAAGAAACTAATACAACATCAAGTACCACAAGCAAAAAAGAATCAATTAGGGAAAGTAAACCAGGTGCTTCTTTAAAGAAGGAAGACAGACTCCAAAAAAAGCAGTTAGATACAGAATTACCTGGACCATTTCAATTCTCAAATATAGTTGGTGTAAGTTGCTACGCAAATGTAGCAATGAATATTCTATTTCAATTACCACCAATTGTTGACAACATTTACTTACACAGTACAGACCCATTGTGTTTGCAAATGTTAGTACTTCACAGAAATGCAGCAAACAATCCTGACAACACGTATAGTGTTTATGGAATAAGACAACAATTGGACTACTGTGCTGGAATTGTGAAATTCACTATAAACTCACAGGAAGATCCACAAGAATTTCTAATGTACTTACTACAAGTACTGGAAAACAAAACCTTTCAGATTTCATACATGTGAAAACATACATGCACTCACTGCAACAATGTGACACAAGAAGAAATCCCCAATGAACGCTGCATATATATATATTAATACCAAATTGTGAATCCATTCCATTTCAGCGACTTGTACAAAATGCAAACCATGGTAGATTATGCTCTACCTTCAATTCAGATAATCGCTCCACGTTAGTAGTACAAACACATAGTAAATACATAATACTAATGCTTCTACGTTACAATGCAGATGGTACCAAAAATAACTGCAAGCTGACTGGATTCACACATGGTCAAATATCACTTGGTAAGAAAACCTTCACAACAATAGTTATAATCTACCACGCAGGAGCCACAACCAATTCAGGGCACTACACTGCATATATAAAAAAGAAATGTGGATGGTTTGAATGTAATGATAGTACCATTACTCTAAAGCAGAGATTACCAGGAAATCTTACAAACGCTTATTTGATGTTCTTAAAACCAAAATTTGATAACTAAACTGTATTTAAACCCTAAGTAAACGTGTGTTCAAAAAATATAAACTGTTAGAATACTCCAAAAGCTATCTAACTGCTCAAAGATTCTACAACAACTAATCAGATGAATGAATACCACTAAATTAGACCAAAAAATACACAGTTAGAATATGCCAATTGGTAACTAACTGTCCCAAAATTTGACAATATCCAAATAGATAAATCAATACCACTAAAATATATCAAAAAAATAGACAGTTAAAATACGCCAATTGGTATCTAACTGCTCCAAAATTTTATAACATCAAAACAAATAAATAATATGTTACTGCTCCAAAAAAATGCAACAAGCCAAAATATAAAGCATTAGCCAGAAACAACAAGTGAACACTGAAAACAAACAAACAAATAAACTGTAGCATAACAGAAAAAGTTTTTTTTTTTAATTCAACATGGATTTTTTTTTCTCCCACAGACCCAATGATTTTAGCAACAAATACAGAAACTGAGCAAATTGCACAGTACTCTGATTTGTAATCTACTAAATATGAGGGTCCAAAAAAAAATATTGATTATACAATGTAATAAGTCATTACAAAATACTAATACTAACATGCTATTTTCTTTTATCACAGAAATTAAAAAGAAATACATGTACTCCGGTTACTAGACCAAACAGTAAGTATACAATAATAAGGAGAACCATAGCAGCATATCACATCCATAGTATCTAATACCTTTGTTCCTTATACATTTGTTTTTCACCCAAAGTTATAAGCAAATATGAATGTGATATGCTGCGGTGGTTGTTGCCAGGGCATAGAGTCTTGGGTGCATTTGGCCATACACCCAAGACTCTATGCCCTGGAATCAACCACCGCAGCATATCACATCCATAGAGTCAAACATTTCAACTATGGTCTATAGAAACTTTTAATGTCCGCGGACATTATGAGTGTTCTTAGAACACTTTCAACTTGCCAGCGAACAATATGGACAGCATTTTCAGAACACCCCCTACGAACATTTCAGAACAACGCAATAGTTCTTAGAACACTTTCAACTTGACAACGAACAATACGGACAGTGTCCTCAGAACACCCCCATTTTGTTTATATGCGAACATTTCAGGACACTGCAAGTGTTCTTAGAACACATTAAACTTGCCAGCGAACAATACGGACTACGCCTTCAGGACACCCCCTTCGAACATTCCAGGACACCGCAAGTGTTCTTAGAAACGTCTTCAGAACACCCCCATTTTGTTTATTTGCGAACATTTCAGGACACCGCAAGTGTTCTTAGAACACATTCAACTTGACAGAGAACAATACGGACAGCGTCCTCAGGACACCCCCTACGAACATTCCCCGGACACCGCGAGTGTTCTTAGAAGCGTCTTCAGAACACCATCTTGTTTATTTGCGAACATTTCAGGGCACCGCGAGTGTTCTTAGAACACATTCAACTTGACAGAGAACAATACGGACAGCGTCCTCAGGAAACCGCCATTTTGTTTATTTGCGAACATTTCAGGACCCTGCGAGTGTTCTTAGAACACATTCAACTTGCCAGCCACAACCCCCCATTCATATTTGCAAACATTTCAGGACACAGCGAGTGTTCGACAACGTCTTCAGAACACCCCCATTTTGTGTATTTGCGAACATTTCAGGACACCGAGAGTGTTCTTAGAACACATTCAACTTGACAACAAACAATACGGACAGCGTCCTTAGGACACCCCCTATGAACATTTCCCGGACACCGCGAGTGTTCTTAGAAGCATCTTCAGAACACCACCATCTTGTTTATTTGCGAACATTTCAGGACACCGCGAGTGTTCTTAGAACACATTCAACTTGACAGAGAACAATACAGACAGCGTCTTCAGGACACCCCCATTTTGTTTATTTGTGAACATTTCAGGACACCGCGAGTGTTCTTAGAACACATTCAACTTGCCATCCACAACCCCCCATTCATATTTGCGAACATTTCAGGACACAGCGAGTGTTCGACAACATCTTCAGAACACCCCCATTTTGTGGATTTGCGAACATTTCAGGACACCGCGAGTGTTCTTAGAACACATTCAACTTGACAACGAACAATACGGACAGCGTCCTCAGGACACCCCTTACGAACATTCCCCGGACACCGCGAGTGTTCTTAGAAGCGTCTTCAGAACATCACCATCTTGTTTATTTGCAAACATTTGAGGACACCGCGAGTGTTCTTAGAACATATTCAAATTGACAGAGAACAATACGGACAGCGTCCTCAGGACACCCCCATTTTATTTATTTGCGAACATTTCAGGACACCGCGAGTGTTCTTAGAACACATTCAACTTGCCAGCCACAACTCCCCATTCATATTTGCAAACATTTCAGGACACAACGAGTGTTCGACAATGTCTTCAGAACACCCCCATTTTGTGTATTTGCGAACATTTCAGGACACCGCGAGTGTTCTTAGAACACATTCAACTTGACAACGAACAATACGGACAGCGTCCTCAGGACACCCCTTACGAACATTCCCTGGACACCGCGAGTGTTCTTAGAAGCGTCTTCAGAACACCACCATCTTGTTTATTTGCAAACATTTGAGGACACCGCAAGTGTTCTTAGAACATATTCAAATTGACAGAGAACAATACGGACAGCGTCCTCAGGACACCCCCATTTTATTTATTTGCGAACATTTCAGGACACCGCAAGTGTTCTTAGAACACATTCAACTTGCCAGCCACAACTCCCCATTCATATTTGCAAACATTTCAGGACACAGCGAGTGTTCGACAACGTCTTCAGAACACCCCCATTTTGTGTATTTGCGAACATTTCAGGACACCGCGAGTGTTCTTAGAACACATTCAACTTGACAACAAACAATACGGACAGTGTCCTCAGAACACCCCCATTTTGTTTATACGCGAACATTTCAGGACACTGCAAGTGTTCTTAGAACACATTAAACTTGCCAGCGAACAATACGGACTACGCCTTCAGGACACCCCCTTCGAACATTCCAGGACACCGCAAGTGTTCTTAGAAACGTCTTCAGAACACCCCCATTTTGTTTATTTGCGAACATTTCAGGACACCGCAAGTGTTCTTAGAACACATTCAACTTGACAGAGAACAATACGGACAGCGTCCTCAGGACACCCCCTACGAACATTCCCCGGACACCGCGAGTGTTCTTAGAAGCGTCTTCAGAACACCATCTTGTTTATTTGCGAACATTTCAGGGCACCGCGAGTGTTCTTAGAACACATTCAACTTGACAGAGAACAATACGGACAGCGTCCTCAGGAAACCGCCATTTTGTTTATTTGCAAACATTTCAGGACCCTGCGAGTGTTCTTAGAACACATTCAACTTGCCAGCCACAACCCCCCATTCATATTTGCAAACATTTCAGGACACAGCGAGTGTTCGACAATGTCTTCAGAACACCCCCATTTTGTGTATTTGCGAACATTTCAGGACACCGCGAGTGTTCTTAGAACACATTCAACTTGACAACAAACAATACGGACAGCGTCCTTAGGACACCCCCTATGAACATTTCCCGGACACCGCGAGTGTTCTTAGAAGCATCTTCAGAACACCACCATCTTGTTTATTTGCGAACATTTCAGGACACCGCGAGTGTTCTTAGAACACATTCAACTTGACAGAGAACAATACGGACAGCGTCTTCAGGACACCCCCATTTTGTTTATTTGTGAACATTTCAGGACACCGCGAGTGTTCTTAGAACACATTCAACTTGCCATCCACAACCCCCCATTCATATTTGCGAACATTTCAGGACACAGCGAGTGTTCGACAACATCTTCAGAACACCCCCATTTTGTGGATTTGCGAACATTTCAGGACACCGCGAGTGTTCTTAGAACACATTCAACTTGACAACGAACAATACGGACAGCGTCCTCAGGACACCCCTTACGAACATTCCCCGGACACCGCGAGTGTTCTTAGAAGCGTCTTCAGAACACCACCATCTTGTTTATTTGCAAACATTTGAGGACACCGCGAGTGTTCTTAGAACATATTCAAATTGACAGAGAACAATACGGACAGCGTCCTCAGGACACCCCCATTTTATTTATTTGCGAACATTTCAGGACACCGCGAGTGTTCTTAGAACACATTCAACTTGCCAGCCACAACTCCCCATTCATATTTGCAAACATTTCAGGACACAGCGAGTGTTCGACAATGTCTTCAGAACACCCCCATTTTGTGTATTTGCGAACATTTCAGGACACCGCGAGTGTTCTTAGAACACATTCAACTTGACAACAAACAATACGGACAGCGTCCTTAGGACACCCCCTATGAACATTTCCCGGACACCACGAGTGTTCTTAGAAGCGTCTTCAGAACACCACCATCTTGTTTATTTGCGAACATTTCAGGACACCGCGAGTGTTCTTAGAACACATTCAACTTGACAGAGAACAATACGGACAGCGTCTTCAGGACACCCCCATTTTGTTTATTTGTGAACATTTCAGGACACCGCAAGTGTTCTTAGAACACATTCAACTTGCCATCCACAACCCCCCATTCATATTTGCGAACATTTCAGGACACAGCGAGTGTTCGACAACATCTTCAGAACACCCCCATTTTGTGGATTTGCGAACATTTCAGGACACCGCGAGTGTTCTTAGAACACATTCAACTTGACAACGAACAATACGGACAGCATCCTCAGGACACCCCTTACGAACATTCCCCGGACACCGCGAGTGTTCTTAGAAGCGTCTTCAGAACACCACCATCTTGTTTATTTGCAAACATTTGAGGACACCGCAAGTGTTCTTAGAACATATTCAAATTGACAGAGAACAATACGGACAGCGTCCTCAGGACACCCCCATTTTATTTATTTGCGAACATTTCAGGACACCGCGAGTGTTCTTAGAACACATTCAACTTGCCAGCCACAACCCCCCATTCATATTTGCGAACATTTCAGGAGACAGCGAGTGTTCGACAACGTCTTCAGAACACCCCCATTTTGTGGAATTGCCGAACATTCCAGGACACCGCGAGTGTTCTTAGAACACATTCAACTTGACAACGAACAATACGGACAGCGTCATTTGGTCATTTTAAAAAAAACTACTGGACGGATTTTCACCAAATTTGCAAAAGCACATGTAATATATATAGATATATAGATATATAGATATATAGATATATATTACATGGCCCCACTAGTGGCCATGTAGTTATGGTTAAGTTGATGTTTCCATAGGAAGAGCACTTTTTGGGCGGCTTATACCTTCGCTCTCCCTGGACGAATCCTCACCAAACTTTGCAAAAAAAGTATTTGGGTCACTCTGAATTTTTTTTTGCAAAGTTTGGTGAGGATTCATCCAGGGGGGGCAAAGTTATAGGGGGTGTCCCAAAACTTTTTTTTTTCCCATAGACTGAATGGGAAATAAATTTTGCTCGCGTCTACAGCCCAAACCGCTGGACGGATTTTCACCAAATTTGGACCAGGAGCAGCGGCTTGGTCCCGAAAGCGTGCTTTTGCAAATTTGGTGAAAATCCGTCCAGTAGTCTTTTTTTAAATGACCAAAAAGTAGGTAAAAAAAATCTGTGTTCGGTCTGCGGACACACTTCCCTGTTCGCTCCGCGTACAGTGTCCTGATTGGCCAATCGGCTTGCGTGATGTTCGCGGACATGCAACGTGTTCGCTGATTGGACGGCGTGGAGCGTGAAGCGCATCAGATTTTCGGTAGCGCCCGCAATCTTGGATTTGCGGTCGTCCGCGGACAGCACGGTGAACCTTTGTTCAAAATTTGTATTTAGTAGAGTGTATTGGTGTGTTGGAGTGTTTGGGGAGGGTGGGAGTGTATGAGATAGGATGAAAGTTGTGTTTTTTTATGTGTTAGACGTTCTTTTTGTGTTTGTTTTGTCTGCGGACATCACAGGTGTTCTGAAATGATCTAAATAAACTGAAGGGGGTGTTCTGAGGACTCAATATGTGTCCGTTTTGTTCGCAAGCAAACTGAAACTGTTCTAAGAACACTCACAGTGTCTGGGGAGTGTTCGTATGGGGTGTCCTGAGCACGCTGTCCGTATTGTTCTCTGTCAAGTTGAATGTGTCCTAAGAACACCCGCGGTGTCCTGAAATGTTCGCAAATAAACAAAATGGGGGTGTTCTGAAGACGTTTTTGAGAACACTCCCGGTGTCCTGAAATGTTCGTAGGTGGTGTCCTGAGGACGCTGTCCGTATTGTTCTCTGTCAAGTTGAATGTGTTCTAAGAACACCTGCGGTGTCCTGAAATGTTCGCAAATAAACAAGATGGTGGTGTTCTGAAGACGCTTCTAAGAACACTCACAGTGTCCTGGAATGTTCGTAGGGGGTGTCCTGAAGACGCTGTCCGTATTGTTCTCTGTCAAGTTGAATGTGTTCTAAGAACGCCCGCGGTGTCCTGAAATGTTCGCAAATAAACAAAATGGGGGTGTTCTGAAGACGCTTCTAAGAACACTCGCGGTGTCCGGGGAGTGTTCGTAGGGGGTGTCCTGCGGACGCTGTCCGTATTGTTCTCTGTCAAGTTGAATGTGTCCTAAGAACACTCGCGGTGTCCTGAAATGTTCGCAAATAAACAAGATGGTGGTGTTCTGAAGACGCTTCTAAGAACACTTTCGGTGTCCTGGAATGTTCGTAGGGGGTGTCCTGAGGACGCTGTCCGTATTGTTCTCTGTCAAGTTGAATGTGTTCTAAGAACACCCGCGGTGTCCTGAAATGTTCGCAAATAAAGAAAATGGGGGTGTTCTGAAGACGCTTCTAAGAACACTTGCAGTGTCCGGGGAGTGTTCGTAGGGGGTGTCCTGAGGACGCTGTCCGTATTGTTCTCTGTCAAGTTGAATGTGTCCTAAGAACACTCGCAGTGTCCTGAAATGTTCGCAAATAAACAAGATGGTGGTGTTCTGAAGACGCTTCTAAGAACACTCGCGGTGTCCGGGGAGTGTTCGTAGGGGGTGTCCTGAGGACGCTGTCCGTATTGTTCTCTGTCAAGTTGAATGTGTCCTAAGAACACTCGCGGTGTCCTGAAATGTTCGCAAATAAACAAGATGGTGGTGTTCTGAAGAAGCTTCTAAGAACACTCCCGGTGTCCTGGAATGTTCGTAGGGGGTGTCCTAAGGACGCTGTCCGTATTGTTCTCTGTCAAGTTGAATGTGTCCTAAGAACACTCGCGGTGTCCTGAAATGTTCGCAAATAAACAAGATGGTGGTGTTCTGAAGACTCTTCTAAGAACACTTGCGGTGTCCGGGGAGTGTTCGTAGGCAGTGTCCTGAGGACGCTGTCCGTATTGTTCTCTGTCAAGTTGAATGTGTTCTAAGAACACCCGCGGTGTCCTGAAATGTTCGCAAATAAACAAAATGGGGGTGTTCTGAAGACGTTTTTGAGAACAATCCCGGTGTCCTGGAATGTTCATACGGGGTTTCCTTAGGACACGGTCCGTACTGTTCGTTGTTAAGTTGAAAGTGTTCTAAGAACTATCGCGTTGTTCTGAAATGTTCGTAGGGGGTGTCCTGAAAACAGTGTCCGTATTGTTTGCTGGCAAGTTCAAAATGTTCTAAGAACACTCACATTGTTCGCGGACATTAAAAGTTTCCCATAGATCATAGTTGAAATGTTTGACTCTATGGATGTGATACGCTGCAGTGGTTGTTGCCATTTGGCCATGCACCCAAGACTGTCTGCCCTGGCAACAACCACCGCAGCATATCACATTCATATTTGCTTATAACTTTGGGTGAAAAACAAATGTATAAGAAACAAAGGTATTAGATACTATGAATGTGATATGCTGCTATGGTTGTCCTTATTATTGTATACTTACTGTTTGGTCTAGTAATGGGAGTCCATGTTTTTCTTCTTCATTTCTGTGATAAAAGAAAATAGCATGTTAGTATTAGTATTTTGTAATGACTTATTACATTGTATAAGCAATATACTTTTATTTTTTTTCGAACCTCATATTTAGTAGAGTACAAATCAGAGTACTGTGCAATTTGCTCAGTTTCTGTATTTGTTGCTAAAATCATTGGGTCTGTGGGAGAAAAAAAAATCCATGTTGGATTAAAAAAAAACCTTTTTCTGTTATGCTACAGTTTATTTGTTTGTTTGTTTTCAGTGTTCACTTGTTGTTTCTGGCTAATGCTTTATACTTTGCTTTGTTGTATTTTTTTTGGAGCAGTAACAGATTCTTTATTTGTTTTGATATTATAAAATTTTGGAGCAGTTAGATACCAATTGGTGTATTCTAACTGTCTATTTTTTTATATATTTTAGTGGTTTTGATTTATCTATTTGGATATTGTTAAAGTTTGGGACAGTTAGATACCAATTGGCGTATTCTAACTGTGTATTTTTTCGCCTAATTTAGTGGTATTCATTTATCTGATTAGTTGTTGTAGAATCTTTGAGCTGTTAGATAGCTTTTGGAGTATTCTAACAGTTTATATTATTTTAACACAAATTTATAATTTTGGGACAGTTAGATACCAATTGGCGTATTCTAACTGTGTATTTTTTGGTCTAATTTAGTGCTATTCATTTATCTGATTAGTTGTTGTAGAATCTTTGAGCAGTTAGATAACTTTTGGAGTATTCTAACAGTTTATATTTTTTTAACACGAATTTACTTAAAGGTTTAAATACAGTTTATTTATCAAATTTTGGTTTTAAGAACATCAAATAAGCGTTTGTAAGATTTGCTGGTAATCTCTGCTTTAGAGTAATGGTACTATCATTACATTCAAACCATCCACATTTCTTTTTTATATATGCCGTGTAGTGCCCTGAATTGGTGGTGGCTCCTGCGTGGTAGATTATACCTATTGTTGTGAAGGTTTTCTTACCAAGTGATATTTGACTATGTGTGAATCCAGTCAGCTTGCAGTTGTTTTTGGTACCATCTGCATTGTAACGTAGAAGCATTAGTATTACGTATTTACTATGTGTATGTATTACTAACGTGGAGCGATTATCTGAATTTCAGGTAGAGCATAATCTACCATGGTTTGCATTTTGTACAAGTTGCTGAAATGGAATGGATTCACAATTTGGTATTGATATATATATGAAGCGTTCATTGGGAATTTCTTCTTGTGTCACATTGTTGCACAGATTGCATGTATGTTTCCACATGTATGAAATCTGGAAGATTTCCTTTATAGGTATGTTTTTGTTTTCCAGTACTTGTAGTAAGTACATTAAAAATTCTTGTGGATCTTCCTGTGAGTCTATAGTGAATTTCACCATTCCAGCACAGTAGTCCAATTCTTGTCTTATTCCATAAACACTATATGTGTTGTCAGGATTGTTTTTTGCGTTTCTATGAAGTACTAACATTTGCATACACAATGGGTCTCTAAAGTGTAAGTAAATGTTGTCAACAATTGGTGGTAATTGAAATAGAATATTCATTGCTACATTTGCATAGCAACTTACACCAACTATATTTGAGAATTCAGTGAAAAAACTTTGTTAAAGGGACGTCATTGTTAAGTTGCGCTTCTAAAAACCTATGAAATTCAGTGAAAAAAACTTTGTTAAAGGGACGTTATGGTTAAGTTGCGCTACTAAAAGCCTATGAAATTCAGTGAAAAAACTTTGTTAAAGGGACGTTATGGTTCCAAGTAAAACCGAAAAACCCTTGAAATTCACCAGTTATGGTAAGCTAAGTATGGTAAATATATATAGATATACTTCTCTTCTTCTCCTTACCTCTCACTAATAGCCACTCATCTGTTCCAGCTGCACCCACCTTGACTCTTCCCTTTTCTCCCTTGTCCCTCCAATTTCTCTCTCACCTTTTTGGCCTTACCTCCACCCTTTCATGTTACTCCTCCCTCCTCTATGCTACAACAACTCCACTGACCTCCGACTCGGACACCACCCTTTCATTCAGTCTTAAACACTTATCATTCACCCTTTACACTATGTCACCAACCCACTCCGCCACACACACTGGCACTGCACTAACACTTGTAGTCACCAACCAATACCTTACCTTTTACAAAATGACCTCCACACTTTACTGCTCCTTCCTTCCTCCTGCCGGTATCTTGGTCTGCCCCCCTCCTCCTCTTCTGACATCAACCAAACAACCCACAACTTCCTGCTTCATGGACTTTCTTTTACTCTCCGTTTCTTGATTCCATAGTCCACTTTCCCTGACTAATCTGGCCCTATCTTTCTCCCATGGCAGGGTTTAGTTACAGCAAAGATGTTTCAGGAAGGACTTAGCCCCACCTCCTTTCTCCATGAGGGCCTGCAGCACAAGAAAATACATGGATCAGATAGTAGTTTGTCCATGCTCATGCTAAGGGGTCTTTGTCCAGGTCCCCCAAAGGTATGGTGAATCTTATTTTTTGATGTGGAGTACACCATGTACTGTCTTGCCAATGCATAGATGTAACTCTTCTCCCATGGCCTCTTACACCTCCCTGTTACAATCCACATTGGCAGACGGATGGTTGTTTGTACTTGACTGGGTTTCAGTATATAGCATTTGTTGCTGTGGGACTGATCTATCTCTGCTTCTTCTCGCAACATCCTTGAACAGGTGTGGTGTTCCTCTGAGAGATAGGAGGACTCTGGTGAACATTTTGTTTGCAAGGCATGCATTGAGACAAGCTTGTATTGCACAAGGAGAAATTGGCACAAGAGCGGGGCTGGTACTAGGGCTCTCTTAACTGCAACCATCCTCCTTAGGGGAAGGACATGCTCTGTATTTCTCCCGGGTCGTCCTCCCAACACCAGCTGAGACTTGTCACAGCGGCCAAAAGGCTTTTTGGACAAGCTGGCTTAGAGCACCAGCAGCTATATTTTTATGTGACGACACTCAACTCTTCCTTTCTTTCTCTTCCTTCTCATCCGACCTCCACCTGAAACTCTCTTCCTGCCTTACTGCCATAAAGAACTGGATGTCTTCCCGCTTTCTCTCCTTCAACAATGACAAGACTGAAGTCGTCTTTTTCCCCTCCAACTCTCTTCCCCCTCTGTGCCCTCCCCCTTTCTTTCATTTCCCTCCCACTAATCCCCCTATCTCTCTCCACGCCCGTAACTTAGGCGTCCACTTTGACTCCTGACTCTCTTTCTCCCACCATATCTCTCTCACTTCTCGTGCCTGTCGCTACCACCTCTTCAATATTTGCAAAATCCGCCCTTCTCTCAGTTTTCATGCTACTAAACTCCTAATCTCCTCTCTTATCTTCTCTCGCCTCTTCTTCTACTCCTCCTTACTCTTTGGCCTACCTACTTCTCATCTTGATCCTCTCAAGTCTATCTACCACTCTGCTGTCCGTACCCTCGGTCTCCTTACCTCCCGCGACTCTATCTCAGCTTCCCTCTCCTCCCTTGGATTGCTTCCATTTCACTCTCAATTTAAATTTCACTTTCTCTGCCTTGTCTTCAAATCTCTCCATGGACTCGCTCCCCCTACCTCTCCTCCCTCCTCTCTTTCTACACTCCCTCCCGCTCCCTTCGTTCAGCTGATCCATTCCTTCTGACTGTCCCTCCATCCCCTTGTGCCCCCTTCCGTTTCCGCTCCTTCCAGCTCCTAGCTCCCCTGCTCTGGAACTCCCTACCTCTCTCAATTGGTTCTATTCCTACTTTCTCCTCATTTCCCACCTCCCTTAAATCTCTCCTTCTCCACCCCCGCCTTGAAACTCCCTCCCCCTCCTGCTCCCCCTCATTTCTTTCTCCTTTCCCTTGATTGCCTCCCTCCACTCACTACCACCCCTCTCTCACCCTCCCCCCCCTCCTCCTTCTCCTCCCCGCCTCTCCCCTCCCACACATTCCCACAGCTTTCCTCTCCCATTTCCCTCCAGTCTTATTGCTCTTCTTAATGGCTTGTTAATTGATTGATTCATACTGTAATTTGCTTCTACCGTTATATTGTTATGTCATGTTCTTTCTATCAAGTTGTTCAATTGTGCAGCGCTTTGGCATAAAGCGTTATATAAACAAATAAATACGAATACAAATATAAGCAACGTGGCATGCCACTTTCAGCATGGCTGCGTAAGTGGAGCTCATTTCATCTCCTCTAGGCACAGGCTGTCATTTACTACTCACTGTCACTGAGTTTTCGGTAGCCCATACACCTGGCACACACTGGCGCAGAAAAATCTTTTGTGAAGTTGAAGCTGGGGGTTCATTTAATCACTAATTAATGAATATGCGGGTGTCCAAGATTGGGCTATATCAGAGCCTGCATGCTCCTTGCTGGCCCACTTGATTTAAGGTTGTTTTGATTGTTCTTTGTGAAAGAGAGTGTTTGCAATTCCTGCCTTTGTCTCTGGCTCCTACTCGTAAAACTTGGAGCACTGTAAAATGCTGACGGAAAACATTTGTGAAACCTGTTTGGCATGGTCAACCATGGGAGTGGGCTTAGAACTCAAATTCTGCATAGGCATGTGAACTTTTTTAAACCACCTTCTCAGTCCGTCAAGCCTTCACATGATTGATTAACACTTGTTTAGTGCCAGCTCCTGCTGGTTCAGGTGTTCGACACTAGAGAACTCTTACCCTGGTTACCGTTTTCTGTAAAATGTGCTAAGTTTAATATTGTAATATATTTTTTGTCTGGTCTCCTAAGTGTTCACTCTGAGTCTGAACTATATCAGGTTTGTTGTTTGACGTAATAGTTACCCAATAGTGTATAACGACTTGTAGGGACTTTAAGGAGCTCATATTCTTCACATGGCATTCTCCCTCTATCCAGACATCTCAAATCTAAGTATTTTGCATTTACTGCTGTGGCTCCAATTTAAGAGTTCACAGGTGAAGTTTAGCCATGTGTCACACATAGAGTGAAATGGGAAGATTAACCATGCGTCAGACTTAGATAGAATTGTGAAGTTTAACCACGCGTCACACTTATAGTGAAACATGAAGATTAACCATGCATCGGATTTAGATAGAATTGGAAGATTACCATGCATCACACTTAGAGTGAAATGTGAAGATTAACCATGCATCACACTTAGAGTGAAATGTGAAGATTAACCATGCATCACACTTAGAGAGAAATGGGAAGATTAACTATGCACCACACTTAGAGAGACATGTGAAGATTATGCATATGTCAGACTTAGACAGAGATATGAAGTTCAGCGATGCGTCACACCCATATAGAATTGTGACGTTCAACCATGCATCTAGATGGAACTGTGAAGATGAAACATGCATCACACTTTAGAGAGAATTAGGAAGTTTAGCCATCCATGCACCAGACTTAGTTTTATATATATATATATATATATATATATATTATTATTATTTTTTAAATTTAAATTTGTATATGGTTACACAGTAACCATTACAAAAGAAATAATAAAACAATCACTAAAATTACATCTCAATAATTGACAATCATAGTACATCTTAGTTATGAGTTTCACAAAAAAGGCTCAAGAGAAATCGGTTGAAAAATATTTCAGTAAAAAAAAAAAATATATATATATATATAATTGTATAGATTAGCCACACATCCCATTCCATGAAAAGTGCAGGGAGGTGAAGAGACTTCCAAGTGGGAGGGAGACCAGGGATCCCATGGAGGGCCCTACCAGAGGCAAGCGAGGGAGATGGGAGCATCCTAGGTTGAACCACAGACAGAAGGCATAAGAGTTGAAGGTGAAAGGGTAGTGACCAAACAGATAAACCATGAGGCCCAGTAGCTCAAGGGCACAGGGAAGAAGACTCCCAAAACCCCACGCTCAAGGGGCCCAAGAAGGTGGTGATGGCTGAACACCAGTTATGGCAGAGGCCAAAAGCGGTGTAGAAATCCATCAGTCTGAACACAGGGGGGGTGGAGGAGGCATCACCACTAAATAGCCCGGTAGAAAACCCACAACCCTGCAAAGAATAAAGGTAGAAGACCCCCCCCCACACGACATTATCTGACACTGGCAAGGACGCATACCACAGTTGGACAAAATGGGGGAGATACGATGGATCACCACCACTAACCAACCCCCTAAAAAACTCATACCTCTTCTTACACCTCTCAAACTCTGAACAAAACACAACAATACCTATATTGCACAACAAACTGCATGCACTTCACTGCACCGCAATTGCAAAACAAACACATAGCCTCGAACAACAGCATATGACAACTGGCAACCGTAAAATCACACCTACTCTCAGCGAATGGTGAAAACCAAACTTAAGCTGCAAACAGCACATCACAGCTCTCTTGCACCTTTTCCCGCTCAGTCCTACTAACTTAACATACCCTCTTGCTTTTCAGATCTGCCAGAGTGCCAGGGGACTGCTCCGGTTGTGAAAGTCTGCAGTATAAATATCCTTTAACATCAGATAACATTTATAATTTGACAGGGGCCTCCCTCTGCCAGATTTTCATAATTTGCATGGCAGAGTGCTAAATTGAAGGGCAAAAGGCGGTGCACACGTGTGTACACCGTCTTTGGCACTGCACGTTTGCATTCCACCATGCAAAGTGAGTAAATGCTGCCTTACATGCTCATATGCCAGGAAATATACAACTTTAATTTTGAGCACCGCTTGCCATGCTAGGCGCTCACAAAGCATATCATTTTCATTGTGAACACTACTTAACATGTGCACATAGTAAGCAGTGTTTAAGGTTACAATTAAATGCTGCCCGACATGAGTGGGGGCCTGGTGGAGGGTGCCCCTGTTGGCTGGGGGGTGGGGGTGGTGGGAGACATGAGTGGGGGCCTGGTGGGGTCTGCCCCTGCACTGCTGGGGGGTGGGGGTGGTGGGAGACATGAGTGGGGGCCTGGTGGGGGCTGCCCCTGGTGGCTGGGGGGTGGGGGTGGTGGGAGACATGAGTGGGGGCCTGGTGGAGGGTGCCCCTGGATGGTGGGGGGTGGGTGTGGTGGGAGACATGAGTGGGGGCCTGGTGGAGGGTGCCCCTGGATGGTGGGGGCTGGGGGTGGTAGGAGACATGAGTGGGGGCCTGGTGGAGGGTGCCCCTGGTGGCTGGGGGGTGGGGGTGGTGGGAGACATGAGTGGGGGTCTGGTGGAGGGTGCCCCTGGATGGTGGGGGGTGGGAGTGGTGGGAGACATGAGGGGGGGCCTGGTGGGGGCTGCCCCTGCACTGCTGGGGGGTGGGCGTCGTGGGAGACATGAGTGGGGGCCTGGTGGGGGCTGCCCCTGGTGGCTGGGGGGTGGGGGTGGTGGGAGACATGAGTGGGGGCCTGGTGGAGGGTGCCCCTGGATGGTGGGGGTGGTGGGAGACATGAGTGGGGGCCTGGTGGAGGGTGCCCCTGGTGGCTGGAGGGTGGGGGTGGTGGGAGACATGAGTGGGGGCCTGGTGGAGGGTGCCCCTGGATGGTGGGGGGTGGGGGTGGTGGGAGACATGAGTGGGGGCCTGGTGGGGGCTGCCCCTGGTGGCTGGGGGGTGGGGGTGGTGGGAGACATGAGTGGGGGCCTGGTGGAGGGTGCCCCTGGATGGTGGGGGGTGGGGGTGGTGGGAGACATGAGTGGGGGCCTGGTGGAGGCTGCCCCTGCACTGCTGGGGGGTGGGTGTGGTGGGAGACATGAGTGGGGGCCTGGTGGAGGGTGCCCCTGGATGCTGGGGGGTGGGGGTGGTGGGAGACATGAGTGGGGGCCTGGTGGAGGGTGCCCCTGGTGGCTGGGGGGTGGGGGTGGTGGGAGACATGAGTGGGGGCCTGGTGGGGGCTGCCCCTGCACTGCTGGGGGGTGGGGGTGGTGGGAGACATGAGTGGGGGCCTCGTGGGGGCTGCCCCTGCACTGCTGGGGGGTGGGGGTGGTGGGAGACATGAGTGGGGGCCTGGTGGGGGCTGCCCCTGGTGGCTGGGGGGTGGGGGTGGTGGGAGACATGGGTGGGGGCCTGGTGGAGGGTACCCCTGGATGGTGGGGGGTGGGTGTGGTGGGAGACATGAGTGGGGGCCTGGTGGAGGGTGCCCCTGGATGGTGGGGGGTGGGGGTGGTGGGAGACATGAGTGGGGGCCTGGTGGAGGGTGCCCCTGGTGGCTGGGGGGTGGGGGTGTTGGGAGACATGAGTGGGGGCCTGGTGGAGGGTGCCCCTGGATGGTGGGGGGTGGGGGTGGTGGGAGACATGAGTGGGGGCCTGGTGGGGGCTGCCCCTGCACTGCTGGGGGGTGGGGGTGGTGGGAGACATGAGTGGGGGCCTGGTGGGGGCTGCCCCTGGTGGCTGGGGGGTGGGGGTGGTGGGAGACATGAGTGGGGGCCTGGTGGAGGGTGCCCCTGCACTGCTGGGGGGTGGGGGTGGTGGGAGACATGAGTGGGGGCCTGTTGGGGGCTGCCCCTGGTGGCGGGGGGGTGGGGGCAGTGGGAGACATGAGTGGGTGCCTGGTGGAGCGTGCCCCTGGATGGTGGGGGGTGGGGGTGGTGGGAGACATGAGTGGGGCCTGGTGGAGGCTGCCCCTGCACTGCTGGGGGGCGGGTGTGGTGGGAGACATGAGTGGGGGCCTGGTGGAGGGTGCCCCTGGATGGTGGGGGGTGGGGGTGGTGGGAGACATGAGTGGGGGCCTGGTGGTGGGTGCCCGTGGTGGCTGGGGGGTGGGGGTGGTGGGAGACATGAGTGGGAGCCTGGTGGGGGCTGCCCCTGCACTGCTGGGGGGTGGGGGTGGTGGGAGACATGAGTGGGGGCCTGGTGGGGGCTGCCCCTGCACTGCTGGGGGGTGGGGGTGGTGGGAGACATGAGTGGGGGCCTGGTGGGGGCTGCCCCTGGTGGCTGGGGGGTGGGGGTGGTGGGAGACATGAGTGGGGGCCTGGTGGAGGGTGCCCCTGGATGGTGGGGGTGGGTGTGGTGGGAGACATGAGTGGGGGCCTGGTGGAGGGTGCCCCTGGGTGGTGGGGGGTGGGGGTGGTGCGAGACATGAGTGGGGGCCTGGTGGAGGGTGCCCCTGGTGGCTGGGGGGTGGGGGTGGTGGGAGACATGAGTGGGGGCCTGGTGGAGGGTGCCCCTGGATGGTGGGGGTTGGGGGTGGTGGGAGACATGAGTGGGGGCCTGGTGGGGGCTGCCCCTGCACTGCTGGGGGTGGGGGTGGTGGGAGACATGAGTGGGGGCCTGGTGGGGGCTGCCCCTGGTGGCTGGGGGGTGGGGGTGGTGGGAGACATGAGTGGTGGCCTGGTGGAGGGTGCCCCTGCACTGCTGGGGGGTGGGGGTGGTGGGAGACATGAGTGGGGGCCTGGTGGGGGCTGCCCCTTGTGGCTGGGGGGTGGGGGTGGTGGGAGACATGAGTGGGGGCCTGGTGGAGGGTGCCCCTGGATGGTGGGGGGTGGGGGTGGTGGGAGACATGAGTGGGGGCCTGGTGGAGGCTGCCCCTGCACTGCTGGGGGGTGGGGATGGTGGGAGACATGAGTGGGGGCCTTGTGGAGGGTGCCCCTGGATGCTGGGGGGTGGGGGTGCAGGGGGACATGAGTGGGGGCCTGGTGGTGCTGCCCCTGCACTGCTGGGGGGTGGGGGTGGTGGGAGACATGAGTGGGGGCCTGGTGGGGGCTGCCCCTGCACTGCTGGGGGGTGGGGGTGGTGGGAGACATGAGTGGGGGCCTGGTGGAGGGTGCCCCTGCACTGCTGGGGGGTGGGGGTGGTGGGAGACATGAGTGGGGGCCTGGTGGAGGGTGCCCCTGGTGGCTTTGGGGTGGGGGTGGTGGGAGACATGAGTGGGGGCCTGGTGGAGGGCGCCCCTGCACGGCTGGGGGGTGGGGGTGGTGGGAGACATGAGTGGGGGCCTGGTGGGGGCTGCCCCTGCACTGCTGGGGGGTGGGGGGGGTGGGAGAAATGAGTGGGGGCCTGGTGGAGGGTGCCCCTGGTGGCTGGGGGGTGGGGGTGGTGGGAGACATGAGTGGGGGCCTGGTGGGGGCTGCCCCTGCACTGCTGGGGGTGGGGGTGGTGGGAGACATGAGTGGGGGCCTGGTGGGGGCTGCCCCTGCACTGCTGGGGGGTGGGGGTGGTGGGAGACATGAGTGGGGGCCTGGTGGAGGGTGCCCCTGCACTGCTGGGGGGTGATGGTGGTGGGAGACATGAGTGGGGCCTGGTGGAGAGTGCCCCTGGTGGCTGGGGGGTAGGGGTGGTGGAAGACATGAGTGGGGGCCTGGTGGAGGGTGCCCCTGCACGGCTGGGGGGTGGGGGTGGTGGGAGACATGAGTGGGGGCCTGGTGGGGGCTGCCCCTGCACTGCTGGGGGGTGGGGGTGGTGGGAGACATGAGTGGGGGCCTGGTGGAGGGTGCCCCTGGTGGCTGGGTGGTGGGGGTGGTGGGAGACATGAGTGGGGGCCTGGTGGGGGCTGCCCCTGCACTGCTGGAGGGTGGGGGTGGTGGGAGACATGAGTGGGGGCCTGGTGGGGGCTGCCCCTGCACTGCTGGGGGGTGGGGGTGGTGGGAGACATGAGTGGGGGCCTGGTGGGGGCTGCCCCTGGTGGCTGGGGGGTGGGGGTGGTGGGAGACATGAGTGGGGGCCTGGTGGAGGGTGCCCCTGGATGGTGGGGGGTGGGTGTGGTGGGAGACATGAGTGGGGGCCTGGTGGAGGGTGCCCCTGGATGGTGCGGGGTGGGGGTGGTGGGAGACATGAGTGGGGGCCTGGTGGAGGGTGCCCCTTGTGGCTGGGGGGTGGGGGTGGTGGGAGAGACATGAGTGGGGGCCTGGTGGAGGCTGCCCCTGCACTGCTGGGGGGCGGGGGTGGTGGGAGACATGAGTGGGGGCCTGGTGGGGGCTGCCCCTGCACTGCTGGGGGGTGGGGGTGGTGGGAGACATGAGTGGGGGCCTGGTGGAGGGTGCCCCTGCACTGCTGGGGGGTGGGGGTGGTGGGAGACATGAGTGGGGGCCTGGTGGGGGCTGCCCCTGCACTGCTGGGGGGTGGGGGTGGTGGGAGACATGAGTGGGGGCCTGGTGGAGGGTGCCCCTGCACTGCTGGGGGGTGGGGGTGGTGGGAGACATGAGTGGGGGCCTGGTGGGGGCTGCCCCTGCACTGCTGGGGGGTGGGGGTGGTGGGAGACATGAGTGGGGGCCTGGTGGTGCTGCCCCTGCACTGCTGGGGGGTGGGGGTGGTGGGAGACATGAGTGGGGGCCGGGGGGCTGCCCCTACACTGCTGGGGGGTGGGGCTGGTGGGAGACATGAGTGGGGGCCTGGTGGGGGCTGCCCCTGCACTGCTGGGGGGTGGGGGTGGTGGGAGACATGCATTGTTGATCAGTAGTGCAAGGTGACATGTGGGTTGGCTGCGGGGCATGCCCATGGTGGATGGGCTGCCTGCGGGACATGAGCAGGGGTGCAGGGTAGTCCCCCGTGGTGTGGGCTGCCTGCAGGGGCCGTGGAGGTTGTCGAGCGTACACCTGGGAGGACCCACATGGCCAATTCACGTGTAGTACTCCCCAGAACCCCTGGAATTCACATACCCTGCTGGAATCTCATGTGGAACTTCCCGCGCACCCCTGAAATACACGTACCCTGCTGATATCGCGTGTGGAACTTCCCACGCACCCATGGAATACACGTACCATGCTCGCACTGGGCCAATCGCGTGTGGAACTTCCCGCGCACCCCTGAAATACACGTACCCTGCTGAAATCGCGTGTGGAACTTCCCGCGCACCCCTGAAATACACGTACCCTGCTCGCACTGGGCCAATCGCGTGTGGAACTTCGCGCGCACCCCTGGAATACACGTACCCTGCTGAAATCGCGTGTGGAACTTCCCGCGCACCCCTGAAATACACCTACCCTGCTCGCACTGGGCCAATCGCGTGTGGAACTTCCCGCGCACCCCTGAGATACACGTACCCTGCTGAAATCGCGTGTGGAACTTCCCGCGCACCCCTGAAATACACGTACCCTGCTCGCACTGGGCCAATCGCGTGTGGAACTTCCCGCGCACCCCTGAGATACACGTACCCTGCTGTAATCGCGTGTGGAACTTCCCGCGCACCCCTGAAATACACGTACCCTGCTCGCACTGGGCCAATCGCGTGTGGAACTTCCCGCGCACCCCTGGAATACACGTACCCTGCTGAAATAGCGTGTGGAACTTCCCGCGCACCCCTGAAATACACGTACCCTGCTCGCACTGGGCCAATCGCGTGTGGAACTTCCCGTGCACCCCTGGAATACACGTACCCTGCTGAAATCGCGTGTGGAACTTCCCGCGCACCCCTGTAATACACGTACCCTGCTCGCACTGGGCCAATCGCGTGTGGAACTTCACGCGCACCCCTGGAATACACATACCCTGATGAATTCGCGTGTGGAACTTCCCGCGCACCCCTGAAATACACGTACCCTGCTCGCACTCGGCCAATCGCGTGTGGAACTTCCTGCGCACCCCTGGAATACACGTACCCTGCTGAAATCGCGTGTGGAACTTCCCGCGCACCCCTGAAATACACATACCCTGCTCGCACGAGGCCAATCGCGTGTGGAACTTCCCGCGCACCCCTGTAATACACGTTCCCCGCTTGGCGTTTGCGATTTGCCAGCCCGGTGAACTGGTCCAGAGTTAGCGCAGCCCTTTGCGATGATTGAATACGCTGTGCGCTGAAATCGGTTTTAGCGCACGTTCCTGGCGCACACAATCGCACGCGGACAGTCTGCGCCAGCCGCTTGCGACACTTTTCTGCGAAATTCTATGAATTACCCTCATTATTGTTTTCGGAGATCTTCTTCAATTGACACCAGTAAAAGGTGAACCTATTTTTAAAACATTAGGACACAAACTCTGCCGTAAAACTGTTGGCAGCATTGGAAATGTCAACCTTTGGCAACATTTCCAATACAAAGAATTAACAGAAAACATGCAGCAATCTGCAGATCTCACTAATGACAACATCTTAAAAAGTATCAGAGTTGGTATACTGTCTAAAGAAGCAGAAACAATATTGAAAACCCGGCAAATTAATGCACTTAATGGCGATAATGCATGTGCTACAGATGGTATGGAACAATTAGACCACAAAAATGTCAATGGTAACTCTTGCAAGCTGTTTCAAATTCAATTAAATAATGTTAAGTAAAGAAATGCAACCAATAATGGAAATTAGCGCCACAGACAAACTAGATGTACATGGTATGACACTACCTATGTGTGACCAAGCCACAACAAGACTAAATAGTTTAGAAAAATCAATCTCAAACACAGCAGGCTTAGAAAAGATATTAAAATTATACTTAAATTGCAGAGCAATGCTTAAACGTAACCTTGATGTGGACCAAGGACTAGTTAATGGAGCACTGGGTACAGTTGTTGGCTTTCAAACATACCCATGTGACAACAAAATTCAGTTTGTCAATATACTCTTTGACAAACTTTCAGAAGTTAAAAGGATAGGACGCTCAACAGCTCAATTCTTTCTCTTCAAAGACATGTATGTACGCAAAGAACAATTTTCTCCAACTCTTGCATACGCAGTCACGATTCATAAATCACAAAGTCTTACCCTAGACAAAGCAATGATAGATATTGGTAACACAGTCTTTAAAGAAGGCATGAGCTACGTAGCACTATCACGCTTACGTACACTTGACGGTCTATTTCTAATCAACTTTGATGCAAGTAAAATAAACGCTGATATTCCTTGCATTTTACAATACAATAGACTTTGCTCACTATACACTCCCCATCTAAACACGTATTCTGTTCCACAAAAAGTAAAACATTATAAAAGAAAAATAAATTAAACAGAAAAGCAACAGGATGTCACTGCAAATCCTCCAACGAGAGTAAAAGAAAGTAATACTTCATCAAGTGCCACAAGCAAAAAAGAATCAATTAGGGAAAGTAAACCAGGTACTTCTTCAAAGAATGAAGACAAACTCCAAAAAAAGCAGTCAGATACAGAACTACCTGGTCCATTTAAACTCTCAAATATAGTTGGTGTAAGTTGCTACGCAAATGTAGCGATGAATATTCTATTTCAATTACCACCAATTGTTGAGAACATTTACTTACACAGTACAGACCCATTGTGTTTGCAAATGTTAGTACTTAACAGATATGCAGCAAACAATCCTGACAACACATATAGTGTTTATGGAATAAGACAACAATTGGACTACTGTGCTGGAATGGTGGAATTCACTATAAACTCACAGGAAGATCCACAAGAATTTCTAATGTACTTACTACAAGTACAGGAAAACAAAAACATACCTATAAATGAAATCTTCCAGATTTCATACATGTGGAAACATACATGCACTCTCTGCAACAATGTGACACAAGAAGAAATCCCCAATGAACGCTTCGTATATATATCAATACCTAATTGTGAATCCATTCCATTTCAGCAACTTGTACAAAATGCAAACCATGGTAGATTATGTTCTACCTGCAATTCAGATAATCGCTCCGCCTTAGTAATACAAACACATAGTAAATACGTAATACTAATGCTTCTACGTTACAATGCAGATGGTACCAAAAACAACTGCAAGCTGACTGGATTCACACATGTTCAAATATCACTTGGTAAGAAAACCTTCACAACAATAGGTATAATCTACCACGCAGGAGCCACAACCAATTCAGGGCACTACACTGCATATATAAAAAATAAATTTGGATGGTTTCAATGTAATGATAGTACCATTACTCTAAAGCAGAGATTACCGAGCAAATCTTACAAACGCTTATTTAATGTTCTTAAAACCAAAATTTGATAACTAAACTGTACTTAAACTTCAAGTAAACTTGTAGTAAAAAATATAAACTGTTGGAATATTCCAGAAGCTATCTAACAGCCCAAAGATTCTACAACAATTAATCACATAAATGAATGCCACTAAATTAGAGCAGAAAATAGACAATTAGAATACGCCAATTGGTATCTAACTGTCCCAAAGTTTAACAATATCCAAACAGATAAATCAATACCACTAAAATATATAAAAAAATAGACAGTTAGAATACGCCTAGTGGTATCTAACTGCTCCAAAATTTCATAATATCCAAACAAATAAATAATATGTTACTGCTCCAAAAAAAATTCAACAACCCAATGTATAAAGCATTAGCCAAAAACAACAAATGAACACTGAAAACAAACAAACAAATAAACTGTAGCATAACAGAAAAAGGTTTTTTTTTAATCCAACATGGATTTTTTTTTTCTCCCACAGACCCAATGATTTTAGCAATGAACACCGAAACTGAGCAAATTGCACAGTACTCTGGTTTGTAATCTACTAAATATGAGGGTCCAACAAAAAAAAAATGTTGATTATACAATGTAAAAAGTAATTACAAAATACTAATACTAATATGCTAATTTATTTTATCACAGACATGTACTCCAGTTACTAAACCAAACAGTAAGTATATTATACTCTCTATGCCCTGGCTACAACCATCACAGCATATCACACCCATAGTATCTTATAACTTTGTTCCTTATAAATTTGTTTTTGACCTAAAGTTATAAGCAACTATAAATGTGATATGCTGCGGTGGTTGTGGCCAGGGCATAGAGTAAAGCATTTCAATTATGGCCTATGGAAACTTTTAATGTCCGCGGACATTACCAGTGTTCTTAGAACACTTTCAATTTGCCAGCGAACAATACGGACAGCGTCTTCAAAACACCCCCTACGAACATTTCAGGACAACGCGAAAGTTCTTAGAACACTTTCAACTCGACAACGAACAATACGGACAGCTTCCGAATGACACCTCCTACGAACATTTCAGGCAACGCGTGTGTTCTTAGAACACACCCCCATTTTGTTTATGTCTGAACATTTCAGGACAACGCGAGAGTTCTTAGAACACTTTCAACTTGACAACGAACTATACGGACAGCGTCCTCAGAACACCCCCATTTTGTTTATTTGCGAACATTTCAGGACACCGAGACAGTTCTTAGAACACTTTCAACTTGCCATTGAACAATACGGACAGCTTTTTCAGGACACCCCCTACGAACATTACAGGACAATGCGAGAGTTCTTAAAACACTTTCATCTCGACAACGAACAATACGACAGCGTCTTCAGGACAACCCCTATGAACATTTCAGGACAACGCGTGAGTTCTTAGAACACACCCCCATTTTGTTTATTTACGAATATTTCAGGACACCGAGACAGTTCTTAGAACACTTTCAACTTGCCATTGAACAATACGGACCGCGTCCTCAGGACACCCCATACGAACATTTCAGGACACCGCGAGAGTTCGTAGAACACGTCAGGACAACGCGTGTGTTCTTAGAACACACCCCCATTTTGTTTATGTGCGAACATTTCAGGACAACGCGAGAGTTCTTAGAACACTTTCAACTTGACAGCGAACAATACGGACAGCATCCTCAGAACACCCCCATTTTGTTTATTTGCGAACATTTCAGGACACCGCAAGTGTTCTTAGAGCGTCTTCAGGACACCCCCTACGAACATTTCAGGACACTGCGAGAGTTCTTAGAACACTTCAGGACAACGCGTGCATTTTTAGAACACACCCCCATTTTGTTTATTACGAACATTGCAGGACAACGCAAGAGTTCTTAGAACACTTTCAACTTGACAAAGAACAATACGGAGAGCAGCCTCAGAACACCCCCATTTTGTTTATTTGCGAACATTTCAGGACACCTCCAGTGTTCTTAGAACACTTTCAACTTGCCATCGAACAATACGGACAGCGTCTTCAGGACACCCCCTGCGAACATTTCAGGACACCGAGACAGTTCTTAGAACACTTTCAACTTGCCATCGAACAATACGGACAGCGTCTTCAGGACACCCCCTACAAACATTTCAGGACAACGCGAGAGTTCTTAGAACACTTTCAACTTGACAACGAACAATACGGACAGCGTCATCAGAACACCCCCATTTTGTTTATTTGCAAACATTTCAGGACACCCCGAGTGTTCTTAGAACACATTCAACTTGCCCCAGAACAATACAGACAGCGTCCCCAGAACACCCCCATTTTGTTTATTTGCGAACATTTCAGGACACCCGAGTGTTCTGAGAGCGTCTTCAGTGCACCCCCTACGAACATTTCAGGACACCGCGAGAGTTCTTAGAACACTTCAGGACAAAGTGTGTGTTCTTAGAACACACCCCCATTTTGTTTATGTGCGAACATTTCAGGACAACGCGAGAGTTCCTAGAACACTTTCAACTTAACAACGAACAATACGGACAGCGTCCCTAGAAAACCCCCATTTTGTTTATTTGCAAACATTTCAGGACACCCCGAGTGTTCTTAGAACACTTTCAATTTGCCATCGAACAATACGGACAGCGTCTTCAGGACACCCCCTGCGAACATTTCAGGACAACGCGAGAGTTCTTAGAACACTTTCAACTTGACAACGAACAATACGGACAGCGTCATCAGAACACCCCCATTTTGTTTATTTGCAAACATTTCAGGACTCCCCGAGGAGTTCTTAGAACACATTCAACTTGCCACAGAACGATACGGACAGCGTCCCCAGAACACCCCCATTTTGTTTATTTGCGAACATTTCAGGACACCGCGAGTGTTCTTAGAACAGTTTCAGCTTACTTGCAAACAAAACGGACACATATTGAGGCCTCAGAACACCCCCCATTCAGTTTATTTAGAACATTTCAGAACACTGTGATGTCAACAGACAAATCGAACACAAAAAGAATGTCTACCACATGAAAAAGCACAACATTTAACCTATCTCATACCCTTCCATCCTCCCCAAACACTCCTACACACCAACACACTCTACTAAATACACATTTAGAACAAACTTTCACTGCCCTGTCCGTGGACGTCCGCGAATCCAAGATGGCGGGCACTACCGAAAATCTGACGTGCTTCACGCTTAACACCGTCCAATCAGCGAACACGTCGCATGTCCGCGGACATCACGCAAGCCGATTGGCCAATCAGAACACTGTCAGCGGAGCGAACAGGGAAGTGTGTCGGTGGACCGAACACAGATATCACTAATTTTTTTTTACCTACTTTTTGGTCATTTTAAAAAAAAACTACTGGATGGATTTTCACCAAATTTGCTTTCGGGACCAAGCCGCTGCTCCTGGTCCAAATTTGGTGAAAATCCGTCCAGCGGTTTGGGCTGTAGGTGCGAGCAAATTTTTATTCCCATTCAGTCTATGGGAAAAAAAAGTTTTGGGACCCCCCTATAACTTTCCCCCCCTGGACCAATCCTCACCAAACTTTGCAAAAAAATCAATAATTTTTTTAGACCTACTTTTTGATCGTTTTAAGAAAAAACTACTGGACGGATTTTCACTTTTTGGGTGGCTTACAACTTCGCTCCCTCTGGACGAATCCTCACCAAACTTTGCAAAAAAAAGTATATGGCCCACTCTGAATTTCTTTGCACAGTTTGGTCCAGGGGGGGCAAGGTTATAGGGGGGGTCCCAAAATTATTTATTTTCCCATAGAGTGAATGGGAAAAAAACTTTGTGCATAATGATGTTGGCGATGGTCTGCCAGTGTGCCTTACGTTGACCAGGTGTGGTCTTGCACCCTGCAGTCACCACCATTTCGCGGCTATGTGCTGACACATAGGCCACAAGTGCATCAAGTTCGGCGTCATTAAAGCTAGGCTTCCTTGACGTGCCGGAGTGTGTAGCCGTGTCTGGGGTCTCAGCCTGTACTGCCAGAGCACCATTCTTCTTCTTTTTCAAAGGTGGTGCGGATCCTGAGTGGTTTACGCTGCTCTGGTCAGTAGGGGCAGAAGCGCCGGTGGACTGGGTACTAGGAGTGTGCGAATGCACAATGACCATAGGTCTTGGTGCAGGCATTGGCTGCAGGGTGATGTTGGCAGGGCCAACGTCGGTTTGATGGACCTGGACCGACACTGTCCCGGCTGGGAGACTCAGAGCTGGGGTGGATAGAGCTGCAGCTGCCACTGCAGCCTCCCCACACTGCCTACTTGGGGCATCAGATGACATTGCTGCCCCAGATCCACGTGGCCTGGTGACAGCAACTTGTACCGCCACACGTGGCTTAGACTTGCTGACCTGGAAGTCAGCCTGGGAGTCATCCTGTGCCAGTTCAGGTGCCAAAATGGGCTGGTCCAACAAGGGCTGAGCTGGGATGGTGTCAGCTACATTTCCCACAACCATGGGGGGGGCATGGGTGTCCCTGATTGGCCCTCCACCCATGGGGGTCTAGGGGCACCCTGCAAACCATGGCCACGTCCCCTACCACGCCCACCACGGCCACCTTTTGGAGGTCGGCCACCTTTGCCTCCCTTACCGCTTGGTCACCTCGCAACCATGGCACTGATGTTGTTGTGCGTATGGGAGTAGCAGTAAACAATTGTCCTGGGCAATTGGGGGTGAAAGGGGTAGGGTACTAGATGGAATTTGTACCCTAGTGCTCTAGCAAGGCTGTCTGTGACACCTCTGGGAAGATGACGGGTCACGCAACGCACAGGCACCCCGAAAACAAAAATGAACGTGAACGCAACCCTCGTAGACCACGTGCGTGGAAAAATGAACCCGCACTACGCTGTGGCTCCCAGAAACACAAAAATAAGCGTACGTATAATAGACGCAGCCTACACTGACCTCTGAAGGGGTACGCGACACACGGGGCAAGCACAGTTGGTAAATACGTGGGTGACTCCCCGTATGCCTGGAAAAAGAACGTGAAAAACACACGCGTGTGCGCGTTGGCAACAACCCCGCCAAAAGAAGAATTGTACGCTGTCTGAGGAAACAGGACAAAAGAAGAAGCGAACGCTGGTTGAGGAAACAAGCCAAAATAAGAATTGAATGCTATCAGAGGTAACAGGGAGTACGAACTTGAACCGTTGTTAAGTAATCGCGTGTGAACCGACTAGAAGTACAAAATTCACCCACTCGCTCTCCACGAAAAGCACATACAAGAAAATGGCATCCTACACATACCTTTTCAACCGGCCCACACGTACAACATCACTTACGTGTGTATGTGCTAAGGCCCTTTCCTCCAATTACACGAGCTGACACTCGGACGTGCAGTTTTTGCACTTGTACAATGAACATGCAAACATGTTGAGGGAAACGCCCTTGCACGTCACGTCACAAACGCGCTTACGCGCTAAAGGGTCTTTGGTCCAATTAATTCACGTACGTGCTGTGTCTTCATGTGCTGATTCACTATGCACCCTTCACGAGGGAAACACCCAGGCACATAACGTCACAGACACGCTTACGCGCTAGGGGCCTTTCCTCGAATTATATGCTGTTGTGCAATTTTTTCATGTGCCAAATCACTCCGTATCAAGCTGGCCACGCAACAACACATGGAAGACCACGCTCCTGCCCAGAAGGCCGAATTACTGCCCCCAAGAGCCCCGAGCACACTCCCACCTGCCATCTGCTGCTGCCTGCCTGCCTGCTGCCCACGTGCCCTGCTATTTGCTGCCTGCATGTTAGCCAGGGGTGCAGTTGCTGTGACCACCCCTGCTGTAACTGAAGACTCCCGACTGGGATACCATTGCTCCACAGCCCAGGCCCAGGACCCAGTTGCCCACCCACACCTGCCCCTGGGGCTGCCATGTCGGGCACAACACCATCTGGCACCACTGGCAACCCCCAGCCAGAGAGGCAGAGGGCCACCAATTTTAGTGCCAGGGAAGTTGGTGTCCTGGTGGAGCAAGTCCTGGGGCAGTATGATGCCCTCTTTGGAAGTTTAGCGCCGAGAATGAAGGACGGACCAGGTCTGGATGGACATCGTGACTGCCATCAACGAGGAGGGGGTGGCAGTCCACGACATCAAGTCCGGAAGCGCTGGGAGGACTTCAGGTCCAGGACCCTCGACAAGGCCCAGTGCCTCTTGAAGGCAGCGGATGCCAAGGGGCGCCGGGGCCAGCTGTCAGACCACCAAATGAGGGTCCTGGAATGCATACGCCCAGCGCTCCACATCCAGGTCCTTGCGGGGCAGACCCGCCTGGAGTCGAGCGGTAAGTGTACATGCAATCTGATTGGACGTTGTGCGTGTTGTGGTGTGCCAGTAGTGTGCAGGTTATACATGTGTTTTTGTAGGGACATATATGGATATGTATGTACAGGGGCGTGAGGCTGACACGTGTGAGTCCTCTCATGTGTGAGACACATGTATGGTGTATGTTTTGGTAAGCATGCAGGCCAAATGCAGCTGTGGGAGCACACATGTTTTCATTGCTGTGTATGTTCGTTGGCATGGTTGTGGTGTCACACATGGATGGTGGTTCCAGCTGCATGTATCTGCACTGTGCGTATTTGACAAGTGTGCAACTGTGATGCAACATGGATGCATGTGGCACTGACATGTAGAAGGCTGAATGCCAGATTTGACATGGATGGCGATCTCATCACTGTGACAGTTGGTGGACATGTACACATGCATGTAAGTGTGTTGGTGTGTGTGCATGTGTTGTGCACTTCCCGTGTTTCATGTGATGTCAGGCTCACCTTTGGATGCTGATGCTGTTGTATGTGTGTGGATGGTGCTGCCTGGTGCAATATTGCTGTGGAATTGCTCATGTGTGTGAGTAGATAAGACATGTGTGTTAGGGAGTGTGATGCCATGTCTGAAGTTTGACACTGCCACTCATGTACAACTGTCATGTGTGTATCAGTCCATTGTACAGTGCCCTGATGCCTGTGTTTTATCTCTCCCTGTCTGCAGCGTCAACTGATGAAGAGGGCGCAGAGGGTGCTGTGAAGCAAAGCGGCAGGGATCGCACCACCAGCCGGAGACGCAAGGCCCGGCTCCCCTCCCAGATTGTCATCTCTTCGGGGAGTGAGGAGTCTGGTGCTGCGTCCCAAGCCGCAGCTGCCGAGGGTAAGTCCAAGAGGCGGAGGTTGGAGATGGACTCCTCGGCAGCAGAAGGGGCAGCTGAGACCCCACAGGGTCTGCCGGAGGAAGATGGCATGGAGTCATCCAGGTTGGTGGGGGGTTTGGAGGAGGAGGAGGCCGTGGAAGGGACACACACGGGGTCTGGAGGTGGGGATTCCACTGGTGCCAGTGGTGCAGTGCAGGGGCAGGGACAGGAGGCAGCACAGGCCGCCGCGGAGGTGCCTGTGTGTAATCCTGTCCCTGATCCTGTGACTGCATTATCCGGCACCAGCAGGGATGCCTACGTCCAGACCTGTTTTCAGGGAGGGGATGGGCGCACAACAACTGGCCTTCCTCTCCCTGCGGACGTGGCTATCCGGGACCGGGTTGAGCCTGTCCTGGCTGGGATAGCGTTGCGTCAACGGGGCATGCGAGGTGACCTGCAGTGTTTTCATGAAGACACTGCACGTCATCTCGGATGCCTCTTTGACTGCGTTGAGCTAGTGGGATGGGTCACCAGTGCTGGATTCCTCTGTGTGCTGGACCTTCTTGCGACCCCCTCCTCACCTGAACCCCCTACGTGCCAGTCTTCCTCCATGCCATCTTCCCACCCATGTATCACCTCGGTAGCCTGTGGAGCTGCCTCTGACCAAGTGGCAAGGCTGGTGTAGGACACATCCATGCCACAGTCGGGAGTCGGACGTCCAGCAGGGGTGGCCACCACCACAACTGCACTCCAGCCGGAGGAGGACGTGCAGGCAGCAAGAGCCAGGGCGCAGGTACAGGCACAGCAGCAGCAGCAACATGGTGGGAGCAATGATGGCTCGGGGCCTTCAACATCGGAGGGGCAGGCATCGGCCAGAGGGCAGGAGGACCCAGGATTGCAAGTGTCTTCCGTGTGGCAGCGGTTGGGCCACGCCATAGATGCGGAGTGGCAGCGGGCGGAAGAGGCAAGGCTCACAATGGTCAGGGCGGAGAACTCCATGCGGAGGGCACTGAGGCGGGCCGAGTGCCTCGAGGCAATTCACAGGGAGTTGGAGGTCAACATGTCATCGTCCCTGCGAACCCTCGGGCCATGGAAGAGGACCGCCTCCAGGACATTGAGCGGGAGTTTGATGATGCCCTGTCCAGGGACATCAAAAAGTGAGCCGTCTGACTAGCCCGCTGCCATTGTAAATAGTTAGTTAGTTAGTGTTAGGTTTCATTTTTGTTTTCATTTTTTTTGGGGCGCTTGGACAGTACCCCACATTTTTGCATATAGTTCTTCATTAGTTAGTGTATTTTAGTAGGTTTCATTTGGACAGTTGGGCTCATGGACCCAGGATTTCATCCTTGTAAATAGTTGGAGTGTGGATTTGTCGGCATTTTCTTTTTCGATTTTTCCATGGAGCAATGGATTTTACTTTTTCATTTCTGTTTGGATTTGCTTTGTTGGAGGGAGACTTTGGAGACATTTTTGATTTCATATATTTTGGATTCTGATTTCCTTTTTTTATCATTATGTGACATTCTGCATTGTTTTCCTTATGTCCATTGTTTGGTCTTTTGTTTGATTTGGAGACATTTTTGATTTCATATATTTTGGATTCTGATTTCCTTTTTTTATCATTATGTGACATTCTGCATTGTTTTCCTTATGTCATTGTTTGGTCTTTTTTTTCATTGTTGCGAATTTGTTTCACCACATTTTTTGTTCAATACATTTTTTCCCGTACTTCAATGTGTGGTACTCTCTCATTGGTTTCATGCATGTCACGATGTGGGTTTTCACATTCATTGGCACTCATTGTGTGTGTGTGATGGACATGTGTTGATGTACATACATGCCATTTGGGTTGTTTCATGTAATGGCCATTTCAATGTGGGGTGTATGTTATGCTTGGTTGGTTATTTGGGCAGGGGTGGCGTGTGGTGGGATTTGCGTGGCCATGAGGGCCATGATTGTGGGTCATGTTGACGTGTTGAGGGGGACATGAGTGGGGGCCTGCTGGCAGGTGCCCTTCACTGCTAGGTGGGTGGGGGGACACGAGTGGGGGCCTGCTGGCAGATGCCTTTCACTGCTGGGTGGGTGGGGGGCATGAGTGGGGGCCTGCTGGCAGGTGCCTTTCACTGCTGGGTGGGTGGGGGACATGAGTGGGGGCCTGCTGGCAGGTGCCCTTCACTGCTGGGTGGGTGGGGGACATGAGTGGGGCCTGCTGGCTGGTGCCCTTCACTGCTGGGTGGGTGGGTGGGGGGACATGAGTGGGGGCCTGCTGGCAGGTGCCCTTCACTGCTGGGTGGGTGGGTATGTGGGGGGACATGAGTGGGGGCCTGCTGGCAGGTGCCCTTCACTGCTGGGTGGGTGGGTGGATGGGGGACATGAGTGAGGGCCTGCTGGCAGGTGCCCTTCACTGCTGGGTGGGTGGGGGGACATGAGTGGGGGCCTGCTGGCAGGTGCCCTTCACGGCTTTAGGGACAAATGAGTGGGGGCCTGCTGGCAGGTGCCCTTCACTGCTGGGTGGGTGGGTGGGTGGTCAGGACATGAGTGGGGGCCTGCTGGCAGGTGCCCTTCACTGCTGGGTGGGTGAGTGGGTGGGGGGACATGAGTCAGTGCTCACTTGTGCGTGGTGACATGTGGGCTGGCTGGGGAGCATCGCCAGGGTGGATGGGCTGCCTGTGGGGCATGGCCAGGGGTGCAGTGTGTTCCCCTGTGTTGTGGTCTGCCTGCAGGCCCTGGGGAGTGGTGTGAGGGCACACCTGGGAGGACACAGACTGCCAATTTGTTTGGGCACCCCAGAAATACACGTGTCCCGCTCGCACAGGGCCTACCGCGTGTGAAACTCCCCGCGAAACCCATTAATACATGTGCCCCGCTCGCCCAATGCCTATCGTGTGCGAAACTCCCCACGAACCCCAGTAATACACGTACCCCGCTCGCACAGGGCCTACTGCGTGTGAAACACCCCACAAACCCCAGAAATACACGTGCCCCGCTCTCAGAGGGCCTACCGCGTGTGAAACTCCCCGCAAACCCCAGTAATACACGCGCCCTGCTCGCACAGGGCCTACCGCATGTGAAACTCCCCGCGAACCCCATTAATACACGTGCCCCGCACGCCCAAGGCCTATCGCGTGTGAAACTCCCTGCGAACCCCAGTAATACACGACCCCCGCTCGCACAGGGCCTACTGCGTGTGAAACTCCCTGCGAACCCCAGTAATACACGTGCCCCGCTCGCACAGGCCCTACCACGTGTGAAACTCCCCACAAACCCCAGTAATACACATTCCCCACTCGCACAGGGCCTATCGCGTGTGAAACTCCCCGCGCACCCCTCGGAATACACGTACCCCGCTCGCGCTAGGCCTATCGCATGTGAAACTTCCCGCGAATGAGCAGGATACGTGTATTCCGAGGGGTGCATGGGGAGTTTTACACGCGATTGGCCTAGCGCGAGTGGGGTACGTGTATTCTGAGGGGTGCGCGGGGAGTTTTACACACGATTGGCCTAGCGCAAGCAGGGTACGTGTATTCCAAGGAGTGCGCGGGGAGTTTTACATGCGATTGGCCTAGTGCGAGTGGGGTACGTGTATTCTGAGGGGTGCGCAGGGAGTTTTACATGCGTTTTCGTGGTTGGGGGGCTGTCTGCTGGTCCACTGGCCTGTGCGCCATGTACTGGATTTGTGCGCTGTTCATGGCGCACGGGGCGGTGTTGGGGGCGTAACTGGCGCTGCTGCAGGGTCGCTGCGCCACTCTGCTCCATGGCTGCTTAGGGATGTTAAAATCCATGAATATGCTGTGCACCGAAATGGGTTTTGGCGCACGCGGCTGGCGCAGACTGTCACACGCGCACACTGTGGCCAGCCGTGTGCGCCCCTTGTGCACTGAATTCTATGAATTACCCCATTAAAATTTTTCAAAAACACCACCAAAAGGCTCTTTTCAGAGCCACCACATCCTACCAGAGAAAAGTGCATTGGTTTTGCTAGGGCAGCACCCTAAAATGTTATATGTCCTAGGACTGTCCTCAGACTTCCAGAAAATGCACAGGGCCCTGTACTGTTTATTTGCCACTTCTATTTTTAAACTGTGAAAGGCGGCTCTGAAAAGAGAATTTTTTGGGGATTTTTGTTGTATTATATTTTGTTTGTTTTTTTGCACACAACAAACTAGGAGAGGAGGGGAAAGGATGGTAAGGAAGGGACACCAACCACGGGGATAAGAAAGGGCAGTTGGAGAGAGGAAGATGTAGGGTGGGCCTTACTTAGGTAGGTAGCAGGTCTTTTGGTGCTCTGTGACCGTAGTCTCGGAAGCACTTCGAAGACTCTCCCCCCTGCAGAGTACTGCGTTGCAGTACATATACAATATTGTGACCCTCGAAAGGTAAGGGTCAACAGCATTGTGAATGGCCTGTGAAGCAGCTCTCCCCCAGGAGTGTCTCTTGTGGTGAGAGGAGCGGAAACAGAGGATGCTGTAAAGGAACACAACCTACTATGTTTATCACAACGTACAACCTTGCGAATGTCCGCACTGTGGAACGACGTTAGGTGTCACTTCATGGATGTCGTACCAAAAGCTGTACGAACCACGTCTCCCACTACTCAGCACCATTTTGCACTGGTTGACCTTGTTCAAACGTGCTTTTGGTAGGTTACCATGAACGGTAAACAACTGCCACGCCCAAGACTCCCTGCGAGTGCTGGTAGTAGGGAGTTCCTCAACCTCATTCTCTTCATCCTCTTCATCCTCGTTCTCTACATCCTCACGCGTGTTCCCCTCTGTAGGCCCTTGGGGAGGTGGTGGTGTTGGAAGGTTTGGGGGTGGTGCTGAGGCAGACGTAGCAACAGCAGCCAAGGATGCCATCAGGGTTGATGAGATAATCTCAGCAAGAGCAGCAAAGGCAACAAAAGTCAATCTGCAATAGCCAGAAGTACAATGAAGATCAGCTCTGGGGTGTGGCCTTTTATAGGTGTGGAGGGGTGCGCTTCACGAACAGATTGAACATCCAAAAAGGTTCAAAAAGTTACAAAAAGTATGTGGAAAGCCAGGGTCATTGTCTGGGACATGTGCAATGGTGAATTTTTACTGTAAAATAATTTGGATTGTCTGAATAAGTTCTTTTAAAATGTTGGGGAACCGGACCGTGTCCTCAAATTAGGACACACGCTCAGCGTAAGTGCGGCCACATGATGATGTCGGGAACACGTCTGCGAAGGGAACGGGTGTCCGCAGGACACCAAATGCACGGGAATGGTCGTGCGCATGCGCGCGAGTGTTCTACGGACAGTGTTCAGGACCTCAAACAAATTAAAAGTGCGACACAAGTGAGACAGACAGTCACAGACAGGCGCGATGTTCGCAGGACTCACGGGTGTGGTGCGCATGTGCGTAGATGTTCTGAAGACTGTACGGACAGGTATAGTGTCCTTAGGACACCAACATTTTGTTTGACTACGGACATCCCAGACACCGCGCGTGTTCTTAGGACAGTTTCAACTTGGCTGCGGACGGTACAGACAGGTATAGTGTCCTTAGGATTCCTCCATTTTGTTCACTTACGGACATCTCGGACACCAGGTGTGTTCTAAGAACAGTTCCATCCTGGCTGCGAATGGTATGGACAGGTGTAGTGTCCTTAGGAGATCCCCATTTTGTTAATTACGGACAGCCCGGACAGGCGTGCTATCCGCGGACATTCTGACTGCTTTTTAAAAAAAAATAAGACACAAAGGATTGAATTAAAAGACACATAATATCTTTTTATTATATACAGATACACAATTTATGAAAGAGAGGGGGAAGCAGAAATTGAAAAAAATTTGGCGGAATTAGGGGTTTGGAGAGAATGGATGAGAGGGGATGAAGGGATGGAAGTCTCATCAAAACGTTTTCCTTGGTGTTGAGTGTTTGGGTATAGTTGATGTGGGACAATGGTATTTATTTTTTTCTTTTATGTGGTCCTCCACTAACTGTTTCAAAACATTGACATTTTCCTTGAGCATGTCCATTTTCTGTTCCATCCATTGCAGAGTCTTTTCCAATGTGTCTTTTGGTGTATTATTTTCAATGTGTGTATGGTCTGTTAAAAATAAATATATATATGTTAAGTACACATAAAGTAATGATTATTAATTTGGTTATATAGAGAAGTGTCTACCATTATAATCACTGTCTTCATGCATTTCCTCATGTGGAAAATTCTCCTCAAGCCATTCCAAAGTACTGCACATTCTGTGTGAAAAACAAAAATATATTAATTGTAGTGTACCTAATACACAAAGTTTAGAAATATATAAGAAAAATGATGTTTACTTATTAGTTTCTGGTAAATTGCATTTGTACTGTTGTGTAGGTCTACTGGTGCTTCTAGCTCTGCAGTTTCTATGAGGTAATTATGTTGGAGGAATATCTTTTTTGTTTTGGTATATTCCATTTTACTACATATAGTATTAAAATGGATGGTTGATGTGTTAGATATATAGGTTTCACTGTTTATTTATTATTACATATAATGTGTTTATGTGCTGCTTTTTGAACTTGTTCAGTGTTTATATGGTATGATAGAATCATTTAAGATACCCCCTGAGTGTTTGGGTAGTGTTGATGTCGTCCGCGACCGTTCGCGGACATACGCAGAGTCAGCGAACATCAAAATTACTAGCTGGGGGTTCAGTATGTTCTATGTTACATGTATATAAAGTAAGGGAATCCTAGTAAACATCTATCAAATTCACACTATGAAAATGTATATTCAGTAAAAAAACTTTGTTAAAGGGACGTTATGGTTCAAATTAAAGCCGAAAAACCCCTGAAATTCGCCAGTTATGGTAAGCTAAGCAACTAAATTAACTTTGCAAACCATTGTATTGTATTAGGGAGAATACTAGATGCCTCCGGGCTTGGTGCGCTATATAAATGTCAAAATTAATAAATAAATACATATTTCTTTGGGCAAAGCGCAAATCACCAGCACAATACCATTCGCTCAATTGTTTTTTTACATTGTGTCTATGAGGAAAACCACACATTTTGGGACCCCTATAACTTTGCCCCCCCTGACGAAACCTCACCAAACTTTGCAGGATCAATCCGAGGGGGCCATATACCTATTTTAGTGAGGATTGGTCCAGGGGGTGCAAAGTTATAAGCCGCCCAAAAAGTGCCCTTCCTATGGGTTGAGCAAATTAAGCATAACTACAAAGCCACTACGGCAGACACTGTAATATATATATTTTGCTAATTTGCCTTGGAAAAGGAGATATCATCTCCCGAAGTCTCTCACACACCAAGGGATTGACTGTTTTCTTTTATTTTACTTTTTTGACTGGATATAAAGTTCATTTCAGATATTGTACTGCATTCTATTCTTCATTTATGTAGCGCCCTTTCCCCATTGGTATGCCCTCAATATGCTTTGTGGTTAGAATGCCCTTGAGGACTGAGGTCCATGTGTGGGAGATTCTATGAGTTAATTTTTAAGATGTGTGTGTGTGTTTTTCCAGGTTAGGACTTAGGTGTGCTGGCTAGGCTTCAGAAAGCAGCCAAGAGGTCAGGCACATGGGTGGGTGCTGTTGGTGGTTTAGAATAGAGTGCTAGTGCCGGAGACATGATGTGTGCCCAGCTGGACTGACATTTTTCATAGGTTGTCGCTGTATACTAATGGCAGAGGTGTTAAGGTACGTCAGGGGTTTCAGTGTCGATGGCTATGCGAGCTGCTAGACTGGATTTGCATAGCCATAGCTGCATTCTATAGTACATGCATGGGTGGCCATGCCTACGGCCTGTGTCCACAGTGTGGTGCAAGTTATATATACCTTAAACTCGGATGGATCCTCTTCAATGTCATTTTCCTAGGTCCAATGCGACTGGCTGTTCTCGCCCATTGTGGTCTCCCCAGATTGGCAGCCTTAGCAGTGGGAGAGGAGATCGAGGGATGAGGGAGTGATGTACGATCATTTGGGGTGGAGGGGTGCTGAATTTATCAGAGTGTGCCACTGCAAACACTGACAGCATCTGTGGAGGTTTGGGTGGATAGGTGTGTTGTCGGGTTTGGGCCAGTGTTTCTGTGTGCATATCAAGAGTATACAGTGCAAGAAGGTTTCAAGAGGAGGAAGGGAAGAACCAGGTTTTAAGGGCCTTTATGAATACCAATACCAGTGATTATAAATGTTGTGGATGTGTGGAAGAAGAGAGTTCCAGATAATCGGCACCTGGTGTGAGAAGGAGGATCCCGCCCAGTCTGGTGCAGTTGTAGTGTGGGACAACTAGGAGAGATGCTTTGCTGGATCTGAGTGTCATTGAGGGGTGGTAGCAATTCAATATGGCCGATGTTGTGGATGACATAGTGAGTGATGCACTTGGCTTTAACGGTAGTGAGTTGACCAATAGGGAGCCAATGGAGGACTCTTAGTGAGGGACTGATGTGTTCTCTGGGAGGTAAGCTGATGAGCAGGCGGGCCACAGTGTTTTGGATTATTTGCAGTTTCCTTAGCTGAAACGCTGGTGCACCTAGATAAAGGCAGTTTGCATTGTCCAAGGAGGAGAGGATGATGGAGATGATGGCAGAGAAACAGTGAGGATAGGTGAGGTATGGGAAGATACGCCTGAGTATGTGTAGGTGGAAGAAGCAGGTTCTGGACGATTATCACTTTATTCAAATCACCCTCTTTATTCATAAAGCTCAAGAATAATCAAGGTAAAAAGTGTGCAAGCTATTTTTTACCTTTGCCTGTGAAAGGGAAAAGGTCAAGCTGGTCAGGGAATATACATGTCTGTACTGTTCATCATCGCTATCATCCTCTGGACCATTAATGAACTACAACTCTTAGGAGACTGTGGATCATTTTCCAAATGGATTTGGTTGATGTGTTCTTCCATCGCACCACAAGACGGACCCTGTAAAAGAGAAGCACTTCATTAAAACAGCACATTATTCTGTAGCAGGCCTGGACTCTCCCTAAGCATGGGACCTTGGTAACAAACCATTCAGCACTGACTCAGCAGTGATGTATGTTTTTAGGGATCAGGGTCAGTGACTCCCTGGCAAAGTACATCAGTAGGTTACTGACATAGGTTTGTTTTTTACAGAGCAAAATTCACTTGATCCACTAATTTGATTATACATGCACTCCTTTTAACACAGACATACACCCTCCACATAATCATGCTATACCTTCACATGGTTTTATCTTATCTCTATCCTAATTCTGCTTGTTGTATCTTCTTAACATTTTCTCCATTTCCTTTTCAGCACAGACCATGGTCTGGTTCCCCCTGTGGGTGGGAAACATATGCCACTATCTGGACAAGTCTCCCGACTGTAAGACCACTATAGCACAGATGGGCACAATATAGAATCTTTAAAACAAAACATAACATGACATACCATAACATATAAGCCACAAGGTTGTAGACAGTAGGTGGGTATTTGTATGTGGAAGAGAAGCTTTGGAGAGTGATTGGTGGCAAACACACAAAGAAATTTAGGGGAATGTGGAATAAGGGGGTGGAGAGGGATGTCCAGAGGGCAAGAGAAGAGGAGAAAGGCGGAGGTGAAGAGCAGGGAGCTGATGAGGAGGAGCATCAGGAGTGAGCTGGTTGGATAGAAAGCTAATGGAAATTAGGAAGGAGGAGGGAGTGCCATGGAAGTTATAGGTGACATCAAAGAAAGAGGGGATAAGTATATGCAGGCAGAGGTTGGTGGTAACATCAAGAGAGGAACAAATTCAAGGGGAGGTTGGTGGTGACATCAAGGTAGGAGATAAAGTGTGGATTTGGAAGGAGGTTGGAGGTGACATTAACAGCAAGGAGGAGGAGTGTCCAGGAGGAGGTTGGATGAGATTTCAAGGGAGAGATAGTGTGGACAAGCAGAGGTCAGCGTGACATCGAGGCTGAAAAGGTGTAGTTTGGAGGGAACTGACATAGAGAAGGCCAGAGAAGAAGAGAGGGGTTTTTTGTGCTTTGTGTGTCCGTGTGTGTGTGTTTGTAGATGGGTGTACCTCTAGGAGCTGCCCTCATTTAACCCATTCACATGTTTATCTTCTTCAGGCCTAGAGCTGGATTGGTTATGGTGTAATTGTTTTCCACTTTGCTGCCCCTGTGAGTCTGCCCCTTCCTGCACAGGTCCACGGTCTGAGCATTGCAGAAGGCTGCCAGCCATCTTGGAAATTCTTTTTGCTAATGCTGGAAGAGACCCTGCTACAGTAGAGCTCTCTATCACACTTTCACACACAATATTTCTCAACTGCAATTCGAATCAACAAAAGTAAGGACTCTTGGTTCATGTTTGCATGTGTATGCTCTTTTCATATGTGAAGCAGTATTCTTACAGTGGCCCATGCGTTTCTCAGATTGTACGACTTCTGATGAAGGTTTATGTTTGTGGACAGAATTCAACAAAGCTTCATTCTTGGCACCCCATTCATGTCCTGTAATTTTTATAAAGAATGTTCAAAATCACCTCACAGAAATTGGGGTGCCAATGCCCAATGTAGGCAACAACTGTAACACTGTCCTCTCTTGGGCCTTCCTGGTGGATTGTGGGGACGAAAATGTTGCTGGATGTTGCCATAAGCCAGGTGATGCTGTTCCTATGAGCAATGTGGATAGGATCCTCTAGCTCCCTCACTGTGTCATGTGCAGAGGGCGGGGGCTTGCATCATTGCTATCTAATACCTTTCTGTCCACTTAAGAGAATCAACCTTGCTCACATACTCAGCTCCCCTTGGGTGGGGGCCTCCCATATGAACCTACTGGGTAAACAAGTACTACCTAGGATTGAAAACTGAAGTAGCATTCACCCAGTCATTTAGAAGGCCTTCACTCTCATAAAGCTCTGAATAGAAAGGATAAGTGTGTTCATCCATAGTGAAGGGTCAGGATGTGATCACCACGGTGAGGACAACCAAAAAGGAGGGGTTAGTCAGCCCAAAGCCCAGTATCAGAAATGGAAGCCATCCTCATTGTTAGAGCCCATAAGCCAGATGCCACGCTAGCTCACTTAAGGCACACACCTGAGTTCACTCCCCAGAGAGGGACTCGAAATCAGTGACAGGGTGTGATAGGAAGAGAGAGGACCTCAAAAGTGGAAGAGGCAAGCCAATTCAAAGTCTCACATCAGGGATACAAGCCATTAAGTGGGGGTGTCACCCAGCAGCCAATCCCCATTCGAATTACCAAAGCTCAGTACTCTCGCACCAGAAGGAGCCGGGAAGACAGGATCAGAGCACTGTAAAAGGGAGGACAATTTTGGAAGAAGATGGAGGAAGTTAGGAGTGCTTATTCAGAATTCGCCAGAGAGGTGAACACAGAAGCTGGAGTAAGGGGAATGGTGGCGAGCCTGTGGGTCATGGGGAGAGCAGAAGAAAAGAGGCCGCTGGAGAAGCCAATGAAATATGTGGTAGGAATAAGTCAGGATGCTGCAGTGAAAGTATAGGAGGCTGGAGAAAGCCATAACCTTCAGGTGTGAAATTAAGAGGCCCAGCAGGCTGGAAGAAGAAGAACGTGTCCCAAGAGGTTAGGGTAGAGAAAACCCCTAAAGAATTGGAGAAAAGGGATCCAGAGGGATGGGAGGAGAGGTCCCAATGCGTTGGAATGGGGACGATGTCCAGTGGAGTGAAGCGAGTGGGAGAGATATTTAAGAATTGAAAATCCCTGATTGTCACATGAAAAGTGCCTAGAAGTGTGAAGAAGGTGGGAAGGATAGAAAATGCTTGGCAAAAGTTGACTTTTCCATGAGAAGTGACCAAAAGGTGGAGGAATGTGAACGAAATAGCAGATAATCAGAGAATCCTGATTGTTACACCAGATGTGCCCAAAGGGGGTGAAGAAGATGAGAGAGATAGTAGAACATTTGAAAACCCTAACTGTTACATAAGAGGTGCCCAAAAAGCTGACTATGGTGTCCAAATGGATGAATAAGGTGGAAAGTAGAGTAGATGGCAGGAGTTGGACAACACTACAAAGAGGTGGTTAAGAAAAGAAAAGGAGATAGAGGAAAGAAAAGGGCAGTTAGTGGAAGATATGTTTTAAATGGGGTAGATATGCATAAGTATCTGGGAGGATATGGATAAGGTGATACAAATTAAATAATGCAGAGAAGTGTGAAATAACAAGGAGGAGAAGAACGAGGCGATAGAGTAGAAGGATTTTAGAAGAAGCAGTCGTGGTATTAAAAGAGGATAAATGAGGAGGGAGGGATAGAAGTAAGTGTAGGGAAGGATTGCAATATTGCCAAGGTGGAGGAGTGAGACGTTATAGTAACAGAGAGGCAAGAGAATGTAGAGAGGGAGAGAGAGAAAGAGAGAAACAGTGATAGAGAAGGAGAGAAAAAGCAATACTTAGGTGAGACTCTGAGGAGGAGAGAAACACTGGACAGTGTGGCTGCAGTACAACAGCCCTGGGAGTGAGACAGAGAAAGGCATTGTTAAAGCACAACTTCCTTTAATCTTGCCTTTGCCTCCTACTGAAAGATCTGCCAATCGCACCTCAACCTATAGAATCCATCAAGAGATTAAAGTCCAGAACTGAGATTTGAAAGAAGTCAAGCTAGAAGAAGGATGCAGGTCTTAAACCTTAGACTGATGTTCAAGGTTAAGGGACCCCATGAAGATCATAACAGTTTGGTCAGAGAACCTAATGTTTTGAGCTCAATGGCTAATGTGTTCATTTGTTGGGCCGGGGAGGCTCAACCCCACACTTACTGAGAACTGGCAGAACCTTTTATTTGAAGAATATTTCATCCCCACAGGAAACATTGTTTTGTTAATCTGTCATGGGGCACTCCCTACCTACTGGAGAGTAACCATTCCGTAAACATCAGTTTAGTTTTTCAGACCCTAACATTTTGGTTTTTGGCCCATTTTGTACAAGGTCCCTAATAAAACGTTTTGTTAAGAACACCCTTTTCACTGGCAATTATGTTTCGATTAATGTCAGCCATGTGACACAATATTTGGGTATATTTATAGCACAAAGCTGCTTGAGTTTTAGATGTGTTCCGTGGGATTGCATCTCATCTTTAACACATGCCCATCCTCAATGTGACAGTCCCCTTCCAAAAGAGTGTGACATGGCATAGAAACCCACACCAAGCCTGGACCCAGCAGCACATAGCTGGTGGCATCATCCGGCACCCAACCCCATCTTAATCCTCTATCCCAAGAGTCAGACAGAGAATTGCATGACAATACTCTTTTCTTGACGAGGGTTACATGTTTGCAAAGGTATGTTATGCAGATAAATGTGAACATGGTGTGTGCATGTGTGTGCATGTGTGAGAGTGGGGGTGCTTGTGTATGTGGAGGTGTGTGCAGCACCGTGTTTACGCATGCAGAGGTGCATGTTCACACACCACTACAAGCAAACACCTATATGTTATGTTATCTAATGTTATGTTACGTTGAGTTAGGTTATTTTATGTAATTGAAATTTATACCATGCTCTGCTGCCATTGATATGGTCTCGGGGCACACTAGCTGATCTGCAAGAGAGGGAGAATCGTCGAGGACACTGAGGAAGAGAAGGAAAAATGCAAGAAACATTTGCTGTTGTGTTAATGCATGTGAACTGGAAGCAAGCACCCTTGGTTTGTGTGCAGGTCAGTTTCTAGGAGTTCTGTGCCAAGACCATCGAGGATTTTCTGTCTGATGGGGAGCCACGTGTTAGCCACTTGTGTCCTTGGTTCTAAAAATGCATTGGCTCAGGGTGTGGTATGTAAGTTGGTTGAAGCGGTGTAATGTTCTGATGATTAATGTCTGACGTGAGGGGTATTCAATTGCCATATGCGGGTGGCTTATTTGGTTTGCATATTTGGAGTTGTAATTTAGAATGTGCAGTCAGAGATCTCAATGGGTAGACACACACAAACACACTTCCATCCATGATGCTTGTTTTCACACTTCTGGGACTTATCTCTGCACTGCACACAGGCACCTCTGCATTCACGTTTACACACGCGTGAACATGCATTCACACACAGCCCAATGCACATCTACATCCCCTCTGCCACCTCTGCATAAATGCACATGCACACTCCAGTGTACATGGACCTAGTCTGAGTACACACTCCCACATGTGCTCACATACCTCATACAAACGCGCACACACACCTGTGCATGCACAAACACACGGGCACACGTATGTATGAAGAGCTTTCTGTGCATACACACACATTTGCGCATTGTTGCACAAGCACTCACAACCACACGATGCAGGAGTCTATATATATATGCATAATTCCACACTTGCACACGCTCACATACAGATAGGCGCACACTCACCTATAACATACATACAGGCCATCACATGTCCGGAAATACTTGGCCTTAAAGTAATTCACTTGCATGAGCACTCTTACACCCGCACACAAGTACCTTGGTGTGTGCTCACAAGGATTGCACACGAATGTGGATGCACTGACGCTCCTCTGATGATGCCCACACACATGCAGAGAGATAGAGTGAGAGAGGGCAAGCCTTAGGTAGAAAGTACATTTCCCGTTCTATTCTCTGCGTGCACTGCAGTGATACAATATGGCTCGAGTTTATTTTTTTATTTTTCTAATGTCCTCAACATAACAATTTCAGATATTCAGTCATCACACCAAATCCTGTTGCTTTTTCACGTGTGTTGCAGCGTGGCATAGAATTATTCTAAAGCTGCTAACCATAGAGGCAATTTGAATGCTCATTAAGGGGGCAATATTTTATTTACATAGTGTTTATGGCTTTTCTCAAAACTGCCATTGATGTTTATTCCAACGTTGGAAAAATGATGTATGATAAACCTCCTTTAACGTTGGTAGTCAGAAAGACCACAGCAGGGCGCAGAACACCGTCCATTTCACTTTTCGTATTACTGTGTTGTTTCCATTCATTCCGCCATGAATTACATGTAAAATGATGTTCGAATGACTGGTTGATATTCCACCAGTCATAATGTGTATTAATGGCAGCATGCTTGTAAACACATTAGGATGCAGTTTGTTAGCATAAATCACATCTAGCAGGTGACTTAATGTTGCTGCTTTAGGACTGGCAAGAAGTAAAGGGCATCAAATGAGTCCATTACCAAAGGGAAAACCAACTGACTTTATGACAAGCATTAAAGGAAGATTTGCTTCCACTGTCAAATACTTTAGGAACAAAGCTGCTCGTGAAGTCTATAAAGACAGCATATTTATGATGCCATGAACTCCCCAATCCCAGATAAACTGCATGACTTAGTCCTATTCATAATAGCTCAGAGTGCTGCCAATTTCCATCTGATAAAAATGTAACATTAACAATCGACTATAGCGCTACATTTGGAAAATGAATATTACACGTGTACAAGGATTTAATATTAAAATCTATTATTCACATTTTTCGTTTTACCGAATTCTTTCAATATGCTAACTCAGGTGTCTTTTCAAAAGCTATTCTATTATATAATTCACTTTAGTATAACGACTTTGAGGACGGTGTACTAATGGTTTGGAAATTGTTAGAGTTGGCAAAGAGCAAAGAAGCTGGCCTTACAGAGGTGCCAACTATTTCCACACAATGTCAAATACATTCTTACAGGAGGCTACTGCTGATTAGATACGTCGGAGAAGAGCTTTAGCTCTCTGGCAGAAGTAAAACAAGTCTATGAACTATAAATGGAGTTTGCTTTCTCAATTGCAGGTTACTGCTTTGATGCGTGGTTTTCCGTTTGGCAAGGAAGGGAAGGATTATTTTAGTTGTTTTCGGTTTTGCACGCGTTTCTAAAGGTCGTTCCTATCATAAGAATGTTAATTGGTGATTAGCAGATCAACCAAACTTCAGAGAAGAATCTGGAAATTGGAAGGGGTGGGGCTGGAAACATGTGTGTGTGGGGGGGTGGAGGGGCGGCAGGGATGTGTAAATACGTCTTTAGCCAAGGGGATTTGAATTGTTTTAGTTATCAAATATTCCTAGACCTTCACTTTATGTGGCAATGAGATAGGTAATTATGGGTTTATATCTGGTACCCCATAACCCCTTGGCCCAGCATCGACTCTAATATCTTATTTGGGGCATGCTACCCTTCTTGTACTGGAAAGTTGGTTTACACTATCATTGCTTGTTATGCCACGCTAAGCCATGATTTGGCTATGAGGCAGTTATATGCTCCCCAATGCTAGCTTTTATATCCTCTGACCAGGCTTAAATGCCATGATTTCATAGTTTTGGCATTATGCTGCGCATTGTCACATGGTTCTGGAACATCTTATACAATGGTGTTTGCTAGGAGCGTGTATTTTTTCACCAAATGCATCTGTCTCCTAAATGTTAACACATAATTGTGTTGTTTTATTAATCCACACCATCTTTTTGCTTTTATGGTAGTGTCCCTCACCGTGCTACTCCTGAAATTTCAGTACATCAATATTTCATTTTGTGCCACCCTTGTTTTTTCCTTTTATTTATCCCTTCCCAATTTTGATCTTGTAACAAAATTGTCTATTCTAGTTTTAAGGGAGTGCCCCGAGAGTGCATTTGTAGCAGCCTTGACCCTGTGAGCTGGAGCTCATGTTTCTAGATGGATGCGTTTTCACTGCGTCCCTTTAACTATTGAATCAAGGCACGGAGCACTACTGAGTGCACGGGCAGTGCAGTTGTAGCAGCCTGGTCCATGTGAGCTGGAGCTCGTGTTTCTAGACAGAGGATTTTCACTAGATGTGGAGCACATGGGAAGTCCAGATATAGCAGCCTGGTTGCTGTGACATGGAGCTCTTCTTTTAGACGGGCACTATTCACTGAGAGCTTTGAAATATTTAATTAAGGCACAGATCCCTGTAATGACCGATCATTAGCCTTGTCAAACGTCCTGATTACATTCTTGGCTTCTTTGGTTTAAGAGGGAACTCTATAATTGGGCCAATACTAATATTCAATTAGATTTATTGCAGAAAGGTTTTCGTAAAGGATATTCCACCAGTCATATTATATACTTATTGAAATCCCTAATTGGTAGGTCATCCCTGGGAAATAATCCCCCTTTGTTTGTCAATTTTGGCCACTAAAGATTAGCTTTCAACAAGGTTGATAGATCTCACCTTTGGAGTAAATTAGTAAAATGGGGAATTCCTTCTGGATTACTTAAAGTGCTATATTTATTTTATAATAACACCACTGTGCAAATAGGTTTATATAGCCTTGGGAACCTGACAACACTACTAATGTGGTCTTGAAACAGGGGTGTGTTCTTCCACCCATGTTGTTTAATTTATATGTAGTTGACATGCCAGGTGAATTATCGCAGATTCACATCTTTCGCCTTAAACCAGCTGGTCGGCACATGCCATGTTTGGGCTTGTAGGATTATTTAGCGTGTTTTTGGAGTGCAGCGCCACTACATGGGATCAATGTATAGCGTGTTTTTGGAGTGCAGCGCCACTACATGGGATCAATATATAGCGTGTTTTTGGAGTGCAGCACCACTGCATGGGATCAATGTATTGCTATAATGTGGTACAGCAAGCCATGTGTTGCCGGTGTAACATATGGATATGTAAATGAAGACAGGCTACTCGGTCAAAAACACATCATTTTTTTCACATTTAAAAACACACCATTTTTTTTCTCACCTGAAATGCCTCTGTTGCAGGAGACACATTAGAGGATTAATGAACTAATATAATTAACAGTACTAACATGATTCTAACTTCTTAATATCATAATGTGTTTTCCAAGTGCAAAATGAGGCAGGCTGAAACTCATTTTAAACAGACATTCAGAATTTTTTTTTTCCTTTCTCTTTCTCTGTGCTTTCAGGAAACACAACTCCAATAAGCAGGAAATTAGTGGATACAGTTTCTTACTGAAAAGTGAGCTATTGTTTGAAGAAGGAGGGTATGACATAGTGGATTCTTATTGGGCAGGCATCACGTTAGGGGCTGTAACAGAGGTCTCTTGAAACAGCCCGGGGAGAAAGAAAGGCAGTGAACATTTTGCACAGCTTCAGTGAGGACTTGGCGGCAGTTGCTGTGGGGTTGCCTGATTGAGGGGCGTCGTTCCAGTGCACTGCTGACCTTCACAGGCTGGAGATTCCAGTCAATTAGCACCGGCTTGAGGACCAAACAGTGCAGATTGGAACTGCATGTCCTCGCCGGGTGCTCTAAAAGGAAGCCCTGAGCCATTTAAAGAAAGCGACCAGCCCAGAGAGTTCGCATGCTGAACAGCTACAATTTGCTGGTAATTATCTTACACAAAGTGAGAGTGTGGTGTGTGAATGAAATCTATTTTAGTCAGGCAGCGTAGCGATAGCTGCTTTCTAATGTTGCCATTCAGAAATGCAGGTCAACTGATGCACTGTTCTTTTTATTTTTGCAAAGAATCTAATGAAATGCCATGTATTTTGCAATTGTTTCTCTTATGTTTATTCTAGAAAAGGCTGCCTCGCAAAACTGGTAATGTATGATTTTTTAAATGAAACTGATGTAAATCACAATCTGTGTAAAGGCTTCTATTTGCTTCTGTTTTTCTCTGGTGCAGTTAGCCCATATTACCTGATAAAAGGGGAGGTTATTAGGTAATATATGCCAAGCATCCCATGTGGAAAAAGTTATGTTACGAGTAATTATAAATAGCTGTGTGCGTGGTTCCACTCAGTGTATATGTGTGTGTGACTTCTGAGTGGAACACAATCTGATAGTCTGTTGGACGTACATGAGTCAGCAGAGAGAGAGGCCTCTGGAAATAGTTTCACTAATGTAAATAAATTAGTGATTATACCACATATTATTGTGATTACTTTATGGAAGCATAGCTCACTGGTGTAGATAAATCAGTAATAACAGCCATAAGTGGCACTCCATATGAAAATGTGGTGGTATTGAATAATGTAGAAGCCTAAGGCCTCTAGAGATCACAAGAACAGTCTAAACAAAAGAAAGGGGTTTTGTATGCTGGGGCCACAAATAAAACAAAGAAATTATCAAAAATGGAGAGCAGATGAAAGATTCTGATGCATTTGTGTGTCTGAATGAATCCATAAAACATCAAGGCCTGGATTATGAATACATTCCATTGGTAGATGTGGGTGAAGGGTCTGTAAAATCTATGGTGAATAATAAAGGTTGTCAGAATATTAATTTAGAGGAAAACTCCCCAGTAGGAATGGCCATACAAAAATCACATTACACAGCAGATCTAAATAACATGGTGATTGGAAATATCCCTGAAAAGTATGTAAATGCCAAGGGTGAGTTGCCAGAATACCTGGACTCGCAGCCCAAAGGAATGTTTAAAATTCATTCTGTGTACCCTTATGATTCAAGCGAGACAGTGTGCTGTCATCAAGAGGATTGCATAACATTTAACTTAAATGAAAATGAAACAGAAAATCAGCCCATTGAAGTGGAAGCTGATATGCCAAAACATTTAAAAGTGGCAGCTTTACAGAGAGACACAGCCACACAATTAGAGGAAAGCGCTGAGATTCCCATGCCAGAACATTTTCCAGAATTCTCCAAAATGGTAGAGGAGCAGATTTTATTAGCGGATGCATGTGACAACGAAGAGGATAGAAATGAATTGAGGAAGATATTTATGGAGTTTAAAGATGAATTTGCAAAAGATGCTTATGATTGCGGGCTAACTAATTTACATGTGGCCACACTTCCGGAAGGGTGTAGCAGAAGCCCAGTATTTGTATGCCAGTATAGACTACCGCTGGCATGTTTAGAATCTTTGGCAGAGATTATTAAAAATTTGGAGTCGCAGGAAATCATCAGGCCCATTCAAAGCACATCCAATACACCTATTTTAGGTGTGTTAAAACCGAACGGTCAATGAGGACTGTGTGCTGATTTGAGAGAGTTAAATAAAAGAGTGCCAGTATCCAGATGGCCACTGCCATTCATTGATCAGGGATTAGCTCAGGTACATGGTTCAAAAGTGTTCACATTAGATCTCACCTCTGGATATTGGTGTGTGCCATTGGCAGAGGAGATACAGAATTTATTTTCCTTTTCATTTGTTAAGACTCAATACACATGGGTTAGAACTCCATTCGGGTACGTCAATAGTGGGAGTGAATTTGGCATATTTTTGAGGAAGGCTATGCCTGATGCAGCAGAAAGAGGAACCATAATTTATGTGGATGATGTCCTGATAAAAAAGGATAGCTTGAAAAGCCATTTTGATGAAATAAGACATGTTCTTGGCCAATTGCAGAAAGCAGGCGCCAAAGTATCTTTAAAAAAAGCACAATGGTGCAAGAAAAAGGTGAATTTTCTAGGCCATGAAGTGACTGAACATGGACTAAATCCACAAAAGAAGAAAATAGAGGCCATACAGAAACTAAAAGATCCTAAAAATGTGAAAGGGGTAAAAAGTTTATTAGGAATGATAGGCTATAACAGAAAGTTCATTGAAAATTATGCTGAAATCACTAAACCATTGACTAAACTACTAAAACTGAATACACCCTGGAAATGGGAAAAAGCAGTCTGAGGCAGTGGTTAAATTAAAGGAAAGTCTTGTAAAGGCACCATGTTTAGCATACCCCATAAAGGATAGGGATTTGTTTATAGAAATAGGTTTCTCTGAACATTGTATGTCAGCAGTGTTATCACAAAAAGATGATTTGAATCACAAAACCATTGCATATGCAAGTAAGGCATTTTCCCAAGTTGAAGTTAAATTCAATGAATGTGAAAAGGCTCTATTAACCACTGTGTGGGCACTACAACATTTCCGCCCCATTGTTCAGGGAGAAAAGGTGGATATTGAGACAAATCATCAACCTTTGCAATTTTTAGAGAGTAAAAGAATTAGGTCAGGTAATTTAGCGCAGTCCAGAATCACTTCATGGACGCTAGCATTACAGGGTTTTCCTGTAGAAGTGAGATATGGCCAAAATAAAAAAGCCCAATTGCTCAAGGTTTAGCAGATTACATGACTGTGCAGCTGAACCAGTATCAAACGAAATAGAAGTGGAACCTAATTTGCAGGAATTTGAACAATCACCACACAAAGCTTTTGATGAAAAAACATGCAAGGACTTGCCAACTGTATATGTTGATGGTTGTGCCTTTCACATTGAAAATGACAGTGATAAACAATTAGTGTCAGGAATAGGAAATGTCTGGTTGAAGTGTGAAGGTATCCCGAGTATAGGGATGAGAATTGGTGCTAGGAGCAGTCAGGTAGTGGAATTGGCACCCATTCATAAAGCAATTTCTACTGCAGTTGATAATAAATTCAGTGAAATTGTCCTGGTGACTGGTTCTGATTACGCACAAAATAGCTTTGTGGAATATTTACCTGGCTGGAAAGCGAGAGGCATGATTACATACAAGAAAAAGCCACTTAAACATGGAAAAATGATACAAGCCATAGACAAATTGGTGTCAGAAAATGATTTAACAATATACTGGAGGAAAATTCGTGGGCATTTAAAAACTCCAGGAGAGGATAAGGAGGGAAATGATAAGGCAGATCACTTGGCTAAAATTGGGGCTGTGATGGGAGAATTGCTACCTATTGAACATTTACTGGGTGAAATACAAATTGATGCAGTAACACGTTCTAAAGCACCAAAGGAGACAGATCAACCAGTGGTACAGTGGAGTTATGATACACCAGACCAAGATCTGATTGAGGCACAAAAGAATGATCGAATTTTGGGAATCTATTAAAATCATTTGATAGATCCTGAACAAAACCCTTTAACAGAAAATGATTGTATGGGAAAAGAAGAGTTAAAGAATAAAAAACGAATAAGACTACAAGATAGACTCATGATTAGAGAGTCCATAACATGACAGATACAGTGGGTGGTACCCCTTTCATTCAGATGGTTAATGCTACATTATGCACATGATGCTATAACTGCAGGCCACATAGGTTCACAGAAAACAATGAAAATACTAAAAGATTATGCTTATGGCCACATATGTCCCAAGATGTAGAATTATATACTAGAGGATGTCTAGTATGTGCTCAATTTAAACCTGCTTCACCAATGCATAGAGCTCCATTAATGAAAAGAGGCCTAACTCTTCCATGGTCAGATTTGCAAATAGAGTATGTAGGGCCTGTAAAGAGGTCAAGTAGGGGGAACCGTTATATTTTAAGTGTGGTGTGTTCGATATCGAATTGGATTGAGTGTATTCCTGCACCAGATTGTAGTGCGCAAACAGCAGCCATATTGTTGGTGAATCATGTGCTTTCAAGGTTTGGGTTGCCACAAAGAACAGAATCAGACAGAGGAAGTCATTTTACAAGTGATCTAATGAGTAAGGTATGGCAAATACTGGGTGTGAAGAGAAAGCTACATATTGCGTATCGGGCGGCTTCTTCGGGTGGAATTGAACGCAGCAATACGTCTGTTGTGGACGTTTTAAAGAAATTTGTGGCAGAAGCAGGTTCCAGCTGGGATTTACGCTTACCTTTGGTTTTGATGGCAATCAGATCAACTCCTGCCAAAACAACAGGTATTAGCCCTCATGAAGTTTTAACAGGTAGGAAAATGGTGTTACCACAACACCTGCTATACAGGACACATGAGCAAACACTTGTGAGCGCATCCACAGTTCATGAATACATTGATGAACTGAGGAAGCATTTACAACATGCATTTTCTTTTGTACAGAAAAATTTAGGAAGAGCTGCTGACAGTGCAAAGTCATATTATGATAAAAAGACGTCAGTAAAGGAATATTGTGTGGCCGATCAGGTGTATAAATTTCATTTTGGAAAAGGTAAACAGAAAAATTCCAAATTTCTAGCAGCCTGGCAGGGGCCATTTCGAATTATAGATAAGGTCTCTCCTGTGGTCTATACAATTTTGAAGACTGAGGTGAAAAAGCAACAGAACAGTTTGTTCACGTGAATCAAATTAAACCAATTCACCCCAGACATGAGATTAAACAACATGAGCATGTAGAAACAGATAAAGTCCCTTGAACATAAAAAAGTAAAGTAAATGGGTCAAGTCAGAAGGTAGTGGCAGAGAAGTTAAATAAAGATGGTTGATTATAATAATGGCACATAAACACTGTAATATATGTAGATATATATATTTTAAAAAAATGGAAGCTAAAATTTATGGAGTTGGTGTGCAAAATGAAAATGTATGCTGTTTTATGTATGTTTGTTTTCTCTTTAACCTATGTTTAATTTCAGAAAGCAAGAGGAAAAAGGGCGAAATATTTTACAAAGCATGTTTTGTTTTTGCCAAAAGGGTGAAGTTAGTATTGTGCTATGTACTTAATTTGTTTATTTTCTATTTGATTTAGAATATTAACGTACATTTAATTGCTGGTTCTGGGATCGGAGGCCACGGGAGACGATGGAGTCCTGGAGCCCACGTTGACGGACTCCGGAGAAGCCCCGGAAGGGGGTGAAGACCAAGGCTGGAAACAATCAGCATTGAAGATGACGCCGACAATATGGATAATTATGTTGATATTCGGAGGGAACTTCAAAAATTCAGAAGCACAGCTTGTCATTGAACCTGGACCAGCATCTGGTATTGAGGTAGAAGAAGCACCAGGATTCATCATGAGTGATAGAAGGATGATTTTCCAGAACATTTATGTACCATTGAATCCTGATATTTTGATAGAAAAACATTTTAACAACACTGGAATTAAAGCTGAGCAGACTAAAGAGTGGCTGGAAATAAGAAAAGAGGACGCTAAGCAGTCAATAAGAGATATATTGATGCAATTGGAGAAAACATTTATGAATTCAGCAGACATTAAGAAGAGGAGAGGAAAAAGAGGAGCAGTGATGCTTGCGATCTCATTGGTAATGTCTATAGTTGGAGCCATAATAGGTACCACGATATCAACAGCCAATGCCATTTCAATAGGGATGCTGAGTACTAAAGCACAACAACTGAGTGTTGACCTAGAAATAATACAAAAAACATTAGATGGGATTAGAGGGGGATTGGATGAACAAGTAAGGTTCATAAATGAAACTGTGATCATATTGAATGAACAAGCGGATGTAATGCAACGGGCAACTAAGCTGATTATTAAGTATTGCAGAACACTTAGTGAGATTTTGAATATAATGAGTCCTGTTGATAGTCTATTAACAAATTATATGAGAGAAGTTCAAACTGCAATTTCACAATTGATTCAAGGACATATACAATTGTACTTTGTTTCACAGAATATTATTAATCAAATGATAGAAAGGTTGACTAGGAGGGAGATCGATGTGGTACAGGTAAAAATTGCATTTGAAATGGGTAATGCAATGCCATTATATGTGGACTTGGAAAGGTTGGAAATTGGATTCTTACTATGCATCCCATATGTAGCTCCTGAACTTATTTATCAAACCAAGTGGGTACACAATGTGGGATTTTGGCAAGAGGACAAATTTATTAAGATTAAGACTCCAGAAGTGGTGGCATTTCAGTCATGGGAGCCTGAAGTTTACTTGATACCAAACTTGGAAACGTGTGTCAAATTTAAAGAACAAAATTATATGTGCCCAGGTAAACTGTTTGTTCCTGATGCTACAGACGCTATTTGTGGTTTGAAAGCTGACCCAAGTATATCAGAAGGACGTGAAGTAATCATAAGCAATATGGGGAGTGAAGAATTGGCACAGGCTAAGATGGTCAAAGGTAAATGGTTGATCAGCACCTGTTTAAAAAACCTGACAGTAGTACACTTAAATCATGGAACATATGTTGTTAAACAGGTGAAATATAATGTCTTTTACTTACAGGTTTCAAAGGATACAATTGTGTCGATTGGAGGGTTAACATTATTTCATGTTACGAATGACATTTGGGAAAGCCAAGTAGAAAATATTGAATTTTTTCAAAGGGATGCATTTCCAATAGACCCGGACCCAGAATTCTTATTGAATCATAAAGAGAAACACGTACTGAAAATGAATCTAAGAAAGAACAATATTACTGTTAGTAACCTGGGTATAATAGAAGTGGAAAGATTTAATTGGGGAACCTGGGGGGAACGCTCTATAGTGGGTTTAGCTGTCCTGGTGCTAATAATGGGAGGATGGTTGATTGCTTTATCAGTAAAAATGAAGATGTTGCTCATGTTAGTGGCTACAACAGGGAGAGAAAGATATCCCAACACGCATACATTTTAAAAAGAAGAAAGGGAGCAAGTTGGATTTCTTCCAATTATGGCTTGGACCATGGCCAAAATTCTCAGAAAAAGGAGGGGATATGTAGGATTATTTAGCGTGTTTTTGGAGTGCAGCGCCACTACATGGGATCAATGTATACCGTGTTTTTGGAGTGCAGCGCCACTACATGGGATCAATATGTAGCGTGTTTTTGGAGTGCAGAACCACTGCATGGGATCAATGTATTGCTATAATGCGGTACAGCAAGCCATGTGTTGCCAGTGTAACATATGGATATATAAATGAAGACAGGCTACTCAGTCAAAACACATCATTTTTTTCACATTTAAAAATGCACCATTTTTATTTTTTCTCACTTGAAATGCCTCTGTTGCAGGAGACACATTAGAGGATTAATGAACTAATATAATTAACAGTACTAACATGATTCTAACTTCTTAATATCATAATGTGTTCTCCAAGTGTAAAATGAGGCAGGCTGAAACTCATTTTAAACGGACATTCAGAATTATTTTTTTCCTTTCTCTTTCTCTGTGCTTTCAGGAAACAAAACTCGAATAAGCAGGAAATTGCTGGATACAGTTTCTTACTGAAAAGTGAGCTATTGGTTGAAGAAGGAGGGTATGACATAGTGGATTCTTATTGGGCAGGCATCACCTTAGGGGCTGTAACAGAGGTCTCTTGAAAAGCCCGGGAAGAAAGAAAGGCGGTGGACATTTTGCACAGCTTCGGTGAGGACTTGGCAGGGGTTGCTGTGGGGTTGCCTGATTGAGGGGCGTCGTTCCAGTGCACTGCTGACCTTCACAGGATGGAGATTCCAGTCAATTAGCACCGGCTTCAGGGCCAAAGAGTGCAGATTGGAACTGCATGTCCTCACCGGGTGCTCTAAAAGGAAGCCCTGAGCCATTTAAAGAAAGCGACCAGCCAAGAGAGTTTGCATGCTGAACAGCTACAATTTGCTGGTAATTATATTACACAAAGTGAGAGTGCGGTGTGTGAATGAAATCTATTTCATTCAGGCAGCCTAGCGATAACTGCATTCTAATGTTGCCATTCAGAAATGCAAGTCAACTGATGCACTGTTCTTTTTATTGTTGCAAAGAATCTAATGAAATGCCATGAATTTTGCAATTGTTTCTCTTATGTTTATTCTAGAAAAGACTGCCTCGCAAAACTGGTAATGTATGATTTTTGAAACAAAACTGATGTAAATCACAATATGTGTAAAGGCTTCTATTTGCTTCTGTTTTTCTCTGGTGCAGTTAGCCCATATCACCTGATAAAAGGGGAGGTTATTAGGTAATATATGCCAAGCATTCCATGTGGAAAAAGTTATGTTATGAGTAATTATAAATAGCTGTTTGCGTGGTTCCACTCAGTGTATATGTGTGTGTGACTTCTGAGTGGAACACAATCTGATAGTCTGCTGGACGTACATGAGTCAGCAGAGAGAGAGGCCTCTGGAAATAGTTTCACTAATGTAAATAAATTATTGTAAATATGTAGGGTATTTTGTGTAGATTTGGGGCTTAGCGGTATTTTCTTATCACCAAAAATAAAAAGTAATTTAGCAATAATCACTCCTTGCATTCAGATTGGGTTTGGTATTATAGTGGTATCATGGCTATGCATCATTTCAGTACACAGATACATTTAGTTGGTATGCATTTTGTTGTGGTATAGTGATGAGCATAATTTCTTTGTTTTATTTGTGGCCCCAACATACAAAACCCCTTTCTTTTGTTTACACTGTTCTTGTGATCTCTAGAGGCCTCAGGCTTCTACATCATTCAATAACACCACATTTTCATATGGAGTGCCACTTATGGCTGTTATCACTGATTTATCTACACCAGTGAGTTATGCTTCCATAAAGTATTCACAATAACATATGGTATAATCACTAATTTATTTACATTAGTGAAACTATTTCCAGAGGCCTCTCTCTCTGCTGACTCATGTACATCCAGCAGACCACTCAGAATTCACCCACACATATACACTGAGTGGAACCACGCACACAGCTATTTATAATTACTCATAACATAACTTTTTCAACATGGGAGTGTCGGGGGGAAATTCTGCCGGGGTCGGCCGGGCCGTCCGCAGACCTCTGGGCAGGGAGGCCCCAACTCCTCCCGTATATCCCAAAAGAGATAGAAAATGAGACACACGCAAGAAGCAAGGTGACTCTGCTGTTTATTAGACAAAACGGCAGGGATGGGTCAAGGATCGTACGCGTCCGTCCTGACACACACACAATCGTGGGGCTCGCAGGCCCTTTTTACCTTAGTATGACGCGCTACTTGCGTCACCTTACAAAGTTTAGCAAAAAACCTATTTCCACTCTGGATTGGTTACTCGAGTGGTAGGTTTAGTATAGCATACATATAGAGAACGATGTTAGTGGTTGAGGGTTAGTCAGGTGATATACTTGGGCTGTCCCTTCAATTTGATACATGAAAATTGTTACATGAAGACCTCTGAGGATTGGTCAATGTTAATGGCGTCAGTGATAAGAGCCCCATGTTCTGATTGGTCCGCTCGCGAGCCCCCCAGTCTGAGACTATCGCTGTTCTCAGCTCGCGGTGCACCTGTCATTTGCAACAATGTTTTACTATGGGTAGGTGTAAACAATGTGAGGATTTATTCATATGTTGGGAGGTCGACTACTCCCACTGCTGCAGATGTCCAATGAGTCTTTTAATTGTATCTGCCTGTGTCTTGAAACGTGGGATTCAGGCGTCTCCTTCCTCCTGGGCTTGGCATCCTGTCAGGTTTGGCTTTGTCACGTGAGGTGGGACCGTGTTTGAGGCAAAATTTAGCACAATTAATATTGTTTTTCCCACTGTGTGCCTGGTTTATCTTGCAGGTGCGACCTTGGCGTTGGCTTGCGGCGTGCGAGATTGCAACATCGTGCCCTTGGCGGTGTGCTTTCGCCGGGCTCATTCTGCAGGGTCAGCAACCGAGCTCTTGCTCATTCAATGTTCATGGAAGCTTTTGCTTGCGGCCTACTTGGGCCTGGTGCATAGGTGGAACCGTGTGATGCAGAGCGCTTTAGGTTACGGCATCATATTGCTCTATCCTCAGTATCGTGTCTCTGTTATATTCTTCATTATGGTACATGGTTCTTAGAAGAAGCGTGAGCAAGCCTCTTTAGATAAGTTCATTATGCGTCTTGCGTTTCTGCATTTTGAGAGACTATGTGGAAAATAATAAAGATGCACGTCCGTGGGTATGTCTGTCGCCTACGTCATAGCACTGAGTATATATTCTTCGTGTGGATTGGTGTGGGAGTGTCCGGTGTGCATGTTTGCACAGGTGTGCTAAACGTTGGGTAGGTCGTCATGGCATCTCTAACGACGTGTTGATTTAGTGCTGGATGGTTCAGTCGAGTCCATCCATGCCGCAGGTGTCGGCATGTGCAGGGCAGGCTGGTGGGCACATCTGCATGTTCCTGTACCAGGGTATTTGGTCGTCTGGTAGATGGGCAAACTCCTCTCGTGGCGGGTGTCTGAGCAGTGATCCTCTAGGCCAAGCGCGAGAGGGGAAGGGCGGGAGCCTGTTCTTCCATTCTCCCACTTCAGTCCCCCCTCTGGTCGACTTGTCGACCACAAACATATCCTTTTCTTTATCTCCTCTTACTCTCCATATTTTAGTTATTCCTCCCAAATGTCCATAATGGTTAACATGGTCTTCAAATGACCAATACATATATGCACAGGTTCCTCCAGGAGTGCAGTATACCCATTTCCCTATGTAGCTCCTTGGGTTTCTTGGGTTTTCGAGCTTCACAGATGGTGGGTCCAGGTGGTTGGTGATGGTCTGGTTGCGCAACTTCTCTCTCTCTTTTATGATTGTGCCTGTGTGTTTGCCGTCATCTGTTGGCATCAAGAGGTGCATACCAACCATTTCGATCATCTCGTCTGTGGTGCGTGCCTTCCGGGCCTTCCAAAATCTTATTATGATCAGTGTAGCTCCAGCCAAAATAGTACATCCAACTATAATCTTCAGTCCATCTGACAGCCAAGATGGCATCCATGACCATAATATTGAAAACCAGCTCTCATCCTTTTTCACACCTTTACTTTCATCCATCATTTTTGAGTGCATCTGGGCCAATTGTAAAACTGCTTCTGTCAGTGTACCATTGTCAGCATCGTTGGCAGGGATGAATGTGCAGCATGATTGTCCTATCTTAGCGCAAACTCCTCCTTCCATTGCTGTGAGGAGGTCCAGTACATATCTGTTCTGAAGCGCTACCATCCTCACAGCTTGCAGTTCCTCTTTTATTGCGTTGGATCCATTCACTGTAGAGTTAATTGTCAATATTAGTTCCCACCTAGTTATCTGGAGCCATTTTGCGTTTGCGTAAGCCTGTAGTCCCGGATGTATTATTGAGGAGAAGAACATTGCTGCTCTGCTGAATAGTCTGTGTTCTGGCGGAATTGAAGTGAGTGCTGTTTCCGACCTTCCCCACAGGTAATTTCCTGTCAGAGGTTCTCCTTGTCTTTTCTTCCTATTCAGGACGGTGTTGTTGCCGTTGTTCCTGTTCTCTTGCCCCTTCTGAAGCTGTGCAGATCTCTTCTTCCTCTTGTTTCCTTCATCCATTTTGGGGAAATTCGCCATATTCACATGTTTCTGGGGCACCACTAGTGATGGTACATTAACGTGTACTATTGTGCATACACCATTCCACAGAGGGGGCAGTGTGTGGTATGCCTTGTCTCCACAGGCCCAGTAATGGTCCATTACTACTGCTGTTCCTGCTCCCCCCTCAGGTAACTCCATCACGCTTTCACAGTTGGTGTTGTATCCTACGTCCACTTCTCCTTTATGTTAGTAGCATACCTTAGGCGCAGTTAGCGGCAGTATTGTTATTGGGTCTTCATCCTTCTCCATCCACGTGAGCATGGGTACGTACTTGACCCAAGTCGTCTAACATCTATGGTTGTGTCCATCAATAGTTGAAATATTTTCTCTTGTTACCATGTTGCTGCCAACCACTCCTATGTCCAATTTGTTGTTCATGTACACCTTCCCTGTTAATATCACCAGTGGTCTTTCCCAACATCCGTTTTTACCAGGGACTTCAGTGGCGTACCAATCACATGGTAGGTACTGCAGTGTTACTTTCTTTGTTTCTCCTTTTTCAGGACCACTTGTTATGTATTTGAATCCTTCAGCATGTAAACTGCTCTTGTGGTAACTCAAATAAGTCTTGAAGAAGTTGTTTTCATATGGATATGTATCTCGTGTTTTCCACACCAGATGCACCACTGTCCCTTGAAATCTTCCTTTCGTCTGGAACAGTGCCAGGTATATTATACATCGTGCTATTTTTTCATCTATCTCCGTGGCAACAAATGTTCGAGAAGCGCTCATGGCGTATGGAATTAATGAGCAAACGTAGCAGCTGTCTTCTGTTGTCTGTTTACCTATGTGGGTCATGTGTTGGTACCATATGTTGTTTGAGATGTGTGCTGAATCTTGTATGTAGTTGTCAATACCTTTATTATCTGAGTATGTGCTGCGTTTAACTCTATTTTCCTTGTGTGGGATTTTACTAGTATCACCTGACGTAACACCTGTTGCAGCTGGGGGTGGGGGTGCATTAGGTTTGGGTACAGCAATAATATCGATAGCATAGCTGTACTGCCATACAGAGGCAGCCAAGAACCCGGTGATCATTAAAATCCCTATCAATTTTATTACAGATGCTAATTTCACCGGCATTTTGCTCTTACCTTGCTGCAGTCCGGCAGCTAATTCTTGCGACGTTAAAGTTGCCCGCCTGAAAATTCTTAATATGCTTGTTATTAGTGTTAGTTGTCGTTTTTAAGCTCTCCCTATCAAGTAGTCATTCAGTGCCCAGGCGAAGAGCTGTTCCCACGCCAATCTAAGCGATCTATCTCTTAGGGCAGGCAAGTATGGTTGGAGGTGGGGCATTGAATGTTCTATGGCCAAGAGGAATGCTGTGTAGTAGACACGTACCCTCCTTCTTTTCAGGTACGTTGGCCGTTTTATTTCATATACAAATTGGTGTGACAATTCTTCCAGGTAATTATCGTCTGAGGGTACCATCTACTCCTGGGCAGTGAATTGGTTAGTCATCTACTTTCTTAGTAGTACAATAATACGCTGTACCTGCATGTGCGAGAGAAAAGAAAGAGAACATTCAGGTGTTTACATGTGTATATGTGCAGGGCAATGTCCTTCAGTTCAGTTATTACTACAGTGGGTAGGGGGTCAATGGGCAGAGGGTTTGGGGCTCAACTGGCGGAAGTCTCTTTACTCTTTGATCGTGTAACCATGGGGTGGGCGGTATGGGGATCACCCCTTTCTTGTCTAGTAGTTGTCTCTGGGGAATCTGGGGGGTGGCAGGGTATGGGGACACTTAGGCCGTTAGTTGCGGTAGAAGTCTCTTCCTCCGTTGGTGACGCTGTTGTTGTTCTTTCAGTGGCCCTGTCGGTGGCGCTGAGGCGGGTCTGGAGTTTGTAGATCTTTACGTCGTGTAGGTGGTTCCAGGCACGTTTGTCCTGTAGCTTTACTGCTCTCGTTGATACCTCCTCTACCAGATGGGGGCCAGTGAAGCGTGGGCTGTTCCACTTTCTGTTGAAATTGCGAAGTGGTACGTGGTCACCTTTAGCAACTTTGTACAGTCTTTCCTTTTCCAATTCTTTATCCGCGTCTTCTTGTTGATCGCTGTTAGACCCGCCCCGCGTGCGCTCGAGCTGTTGAGACACAAACACTACACTAGTAATCAAAGAAGACACATATTGGTACATTTCATCACCAAGGACATTTGCAGTACTCTCGTGGTCGGTAAATGCTCTTGATGTTGGCGTTAGGGGAAGGCGCATTTGACGTCCGGTAACCACCTCGTGAGGGGTGAGGTGGTGGTCGGAACCTGGTCTATTCCTTAGCTCAAATAGGGCTAATGGAAGGCAATACAACCAACTCTTCCTTGTTGTTTGCTGTATTTTTGCAATTGCCTCCTTTAATAGGCCATTCAGGCGTTCACATAAACCGTTGGCCTGTGGGTGGTATGCACATGCAAATTTATGCTTGATGTTCAGTAAGGATGTGATGTGCTGGAACATTTCGTTTGCGAAATGTGGGCCATTATCTGACCGCAGTACCTCACATACTCCCCACCTGGGGAAGACCTCCCTCACTAGGAATTTAGCTGCTCTGAATGCATCTGGGTGTGAACAGGGCCCTGCTTCAATCCACCTCGAGAATGGGCATTCTACTACAATCATATACCTATTTCCTTGACATACGTTGATCATATCAACATAGTCAATATGGAGATGTCGGAAGGGTCCCTCCGGCCGGGGTATAGTACCTCTTATCACCTTCAGAGTGTGACCGGCCGTAAACTGTTGACATGTGAGACAATTGCTGATAAAATTTGACACATGAGAATTTAACTCGGGGCAGAACCAGTCTTCCCTAATTCGTGCTGCAATTACTTCCTTGCCTGTGTGGGCTGGGTGGTGTAGTTGGCTCAGGGCGGTGTTCAATAGTGCCAGTGGTATTACAATCTTCCCAGTGTCACTCTGGCGCCATAGTGCGTCAGTTGGTGACATTGTGCATCCTCTTTTTACCCATATTTCTTTTTCGGCCATTGGTGCAGCCGCTTGTAGCTCCATTATCTGTGTGGCTGGGAGATGGGTGTACCCTTCTCTTATCAACATCTCCTTAGCCATTCCCCTCCCTCTCCCTCTCTCTGACTCTGTGGCGTTCCATATCTCACCAAAATATGCAGCATACTTCGCATGTGCGTCTGCTGCTGCATTCCCTTTTGAAATGTGGTCTTCACCATTGGTGTGTGCGGTGCATTTGACCAAAGCTAATTCTTGGGGGTCATTTATTGCTTCAATTAGTTCAGCCAATAGGAGGGCATGTTGCACTGGAGTGCCATCAGCTCTCCTAAACCCTCTTCTTCTCCATTTCGACAGCCCTGAGTGGACAGTGGACGTAACATATGCGCTGTCGGAATATATGGTCACTTGTTTGTCAAAGCTTTCCTTCAACGCCAAAATTAATGCAATTAATTCTGCTGCTTGAGCGGAGTAATGCTGTGGTAGTTGTACACATTTCATTGCCACACACACCGGTACCTCCATCATTTTTACCACTGCTGCCCCAGTCCTCCTTATACCATCCCTTTGGTCGATAGTTGATGACCCATCAATGAACAGGAGCTCACCTCCCTCTAGTGCGTTTTCTTCAATCTTTCTAGTACATGAGTACATTTCAGTTATTTGCGTACACTCGTGGGCATAATCTCCTTCCTCAAGTACTTCTGCTAGGAACCTTGCAGGGTTGACCGTGCTACATCTAACAATTGATAGTTCAGCTCTGGATAAGATGATCTCATAACCTGAGGCCCTTTGCGTGGTTAGGGTGGACTTAGGTTTATTCAATATTGCAAATAGTGCATGTTCCACAAACAGTGTAGTTGGGCACCCCATGGTGATTGCTGATGCTTTTTCTACCGCAAAAGCAGCTGCGGCGAGACCTTGTTCGCAAGGGAAATGACCTAACATCACAGGATCTAAGTGGCCACTGTAAAATGCTACTGGTTTGTAGCCCATGCTTGTTTTTTGAGCCAACACTGCTTTCATTACTGCTGAGTCGCAATGTGAAAATATAAAGAATTGTCGCTCATAGTCTGGGGTTGCCAGTACCGGAGCAGTTGATATCGCATCTTTCAGTTCATCAAAAGCCTCTTTCATATCCATTGTCCACCCCAACTTTTTCTCCCCTTTATTAGCTTCCTTTAACGCCTCAAGCAGGGGTCCTATGTATGAGCTGTAATCAAATACCCATGCTCTACAGTAGTTGCACAGACCCAGGAACTGCTGCAGTTCCCTCACTGTTTGTGGCACTGGCGTTTTTGAAATTGCCTGTGCCCTTTGTGGTGCAATCTTTCTTCCATATTGGGATATGAGCTGACCAATGTAAAGTACCTGTTCTTGACAGTACTGTAACTTTTCCATGTCTACCCTGTAACCTTTTTCAGCCAATATTGTCAGCATCTTTAATGAGTCCTCTCTGCATGTTCTTTCGTTTGTACTGCAAATTATTATGTCGTTGACATACTGCAACACTGTGCTTTCCACTTCAATGTTACCCAAATCCATCTGTATTACTCTGTTGAATATTGAGGGTGATTCGCAGTACCCTTGTGGCAATCTGGTGTGTTTCCACTTTGTGTTTCTGTAAGTGAAGCTTGTCAGATCTTGTGACTCTGGGTGCAATGGTATTGAGAAAAAAGCATTTTTAAGGTCGATCACTGTAAATCGTGATGCTTCTGCTGGAATGCCACACAATATTGTGGCCGGGTTTGCGGCTATGGGGTATTCTGCTTCTACTATGTTGTTCAGGGGCCTGAGATCCTGTATGAAGCGCCAAGACCCCCCTCTAGCCTTGCGCACTGGGTATACAGCCGTGTTACATGGTGATTCTGAGGGGACCAATATGCCATTATCTATAAGGGCCGTTATGGTTTCATATATGCCCTCATCTGCCTCTTTTGATAGTGGGTACTGTTTCACTCTGGGGAGTATTGCACCTTTTTTCAATTTTATCCTTACCCCCCCTATACTTTTTATGCACCCCACGTCATAGGGGCTAGTAGTCCATAATGATGTGGGTACTTTTGTCATATCCTCCTCAAAGAAGGGAACTGGGGTGGATGTGGGTGTCTGAAGTGCCATTGCCATTTTCTGTGCCACTTGTTTGTACGCCACTCTTAGCCATATCTCCACACTCATCATAAACACCATTTCACCTTCCTCCTTTTTTTCTGAGAACAGCTCCTCATCTGACACCTGGGTGAGTCTACATCCTTCTGCTAGTGCTATCACTGCCCTCCATGCTCTTCCTTCTCTGTCTTGGGCATGTACAGCAATGTAATCAGCTCTTGCTATAATGCTTTCAATGTCCACCGGAACCACCTTTCCTTCTGGTTCATTGACTGGTGTTTCTGGTCTGAACAAATAGGCTGCTGGCCTCCTCCAGATCTTTCCCTCTATCCCTGGCATCCATGCAAATGCCATGTCTGTCCCGTACTGGAAGAGTTCGCCATCTACTGGCTCAGCCCTAATCGCTGTCTGTCCGCAGTATGCTTGCATAATCTGTCGTGCTGTGAGCATGTTAATTCCTGGAGTAGAGCAAATTATGCCGTCCTCCGTAAAGGAGATCGTCATATTCAACCTGTTCATGATGTCTCTCCCCAGTATATTTACTGGTGAGGCACTATAATATAAAAGTGGGACTGACATGTCATAATCTCCTATAGATAAGGGAATGTTATCAGTAAAAGGAGCCAACCCTCTAGCCCCAGAGAATCCTTGGGTGTTCATGGCTTCGCCCGACATCTTAAATTTACCTTCCCTTATGCAAGACCGGGTCGCCCCGGTGTCAACAAGGAATGATAATTTTTTGTCACCTATCGTTACCTCTATGCGTGGTTCCTCCGCACTATTAGGTGTTACCGACAGGATGGGACACACCAAGGCCGTCTGTGGGCTGTCCTATTGAGGGTACAACGATTGACCATTTCCTGTGTAAGGGTTGTGTCCCAGGACCGTCACCCTACCCAGTTGTGTTTGTTGTGCTTGGGGTTGTTGTGTTATCGCTACCTGTTGTTGTGGCAGTGAATATGTCTGTGGCTGTTGTTGTGTTATTAGTTGTTGCTGTTCATTTCCCTGTTGCAACGTCTGCTGTTGCTGTATGCCCTGCTGTTCCTGTGTGGGCCTTGGTTGTCACTGTTCGCTCCATGATGGTGTACCTGGTCTTACTCTACACGTGCGTGACATGTGCCCTACTAATCCACAACTCCAACACACCGGTGGTTCCCTACTCTGCCATGGAAAGCTTCCTGTGTTGTCCTGGTATACTGGTTGCCCGGTGGGGTAGGAATTTCTAAGTCCTCCCACCTGCTGTTGTGTGTTATATCGGTATCCTCTCCCTCTCATAATTCCTCCTCTTCCCCTGTTGTAATTATAATACCCAGCTCCTGGCATTGAGTATCCTCCTCCCATGTTGGTCGTGTATGGTTGGAGTGGCGGCACCTGTTGTGTTATTGTCTGTGAGGGTGGTATTTGGGAGGGATCTTGTGCAGCCACTACTTGTGTGGGGCTTTGGGTCATTGTTGTAGGTGCAGTTATTAGTGCCCCTTCCATTGTGTATTTAGTAAGTTTTTTCTGTACTAGTTTAGCCTCTTCCGTTTTCCTGTCCTCTTCCTTTTGTTTCATTTTTCCTTGCCATGCCCTACAATGATGCACTATTGTCAGTTGTATTTCTGGCCATGCTTTTGCTTCCATTCCCACTACTTTCTTCAGTTGTTTCTGAACTCCTTCTGGGAGCCCTTGTACTAGTATATGATAAAATATTGCTGGTGTTTTGTCCCATTGTTCTCTAGTTTCCATGCGCCACTTCTCTTGGATTTCCTGGATATAATCAACAGGATCTTCGTTCTCACGCATCTTGTGTGAGGTAATTGCTCCTATGTCTGATGTGTCTGGGTACTGTACCCTCAATGCCTGCCATAGTGCATGTCTGCAGTTTGCGAATGGTGCCCCATCATGCGATGTGTTTGCTATTGTTACCCCAGGGAATCCCGCTCTCTTCCAAATGTCATCCGCTGCATCCCCTAATATCGATATTAGAAGGCCCTTTACATCTCCCACTGCCAGTTTCTGTCCTGCGGTGTGTTTTTCCATTTCATATATCCATTTACCCGCACCTCCACTTAATGATGGGAGCCTGCACTTTATATTCTCTTTGTCTGTATGCTTCCAAGGGACGTACTGTGGTCTAACTCCTCCCCTCTCCAGAAGTGGCATTAAGTTGTGTCTCATTTTACCCCTTGGGTTCCATAAAATCGAGTCCTCACACCCCTCCTCTTCTTCCCTCTCTCCTACATCGTCAATTTCGTCCGTATTTCCCCTGCTCGTAACTCTTTCTTCTCCATCTTTTCCCCTTCTTCCATCATTTCCTGTATTTAATGTGGGCGTGTGTATTCGTCCTTCCTGCCTGCGTCTAGGGAGGTCTCTAAGCCGACATGCATAGGGTGTCAGTTCGTTTGTGAAGGGCGCAAGTTTTATTGTACGTAATGAGCGTGAGGTGGTTGAGCATGTAGGGTGGGATGGGAGAGGGTGTGATGGTGAAGGTGTGGTTTCATGTGTCTGTCTTTCCGCTATTCCTTGCTCTTCCTCCTCACTTCTCTCCAGTTCATCCTTTCTCCTACAGATCCATGGTGAGTCTGTATTGGTCCGGGTGGTGTATAGTTTATCTAGGCTTTCCCTTTCACTGTTTCTTCCTTCCTTCTCCATTCCTTCTTCTTCCTCACTACAAAAGTCATTCATAAACTGCACCCCCCACTCTGTCTTTTTCCCCTTGATTGTTACTGTTTTTAAGTCTATTAGGTCCGGTTCTCCCTTTTCTCCTTTATCAACCGCTCCCCTTTGCGCTGATGTTGTTGCTACTTCTGTGTCTCTATATACATCCCCCCTTACTTCACTCTCCCTTCTCCTATCTTCTCTTTCCCCTTCATTTCTCTCCTCCATCTCTCTACCAATTTCCTCCCTTTTCCTTTTTAATTCCTCCATTACTTCACTACTCACCTTTTCCAATATCCTTTCATCCTCTTTCTTCTTTTCCCATCTTACCCTCTCCCTTTCCAATATACTCTCTATCACCCTCCCTTCTTCGTATTTCTTAGTCGTTTCTGATAGTAATCTCTTCTTCCACATTGCCATTTCTTTTTCTTTCTCTTCTTCTTCCCTTTTCCTCTCTCGTAGCACTGCTCTTGATACCCTTTCTGCTGCTGCTTTTACCCTGTCAGCTTCTTTCCTTTGCTCCTCAGTTCGTTCCCTTATTTTTTCCAATTTGTTCTTACCTTCTTTCCTTTCCCTCGCTCTCTCTCTTTCCTCCCTCTCGAGCTGTTTGATCAGTTCATTCTGCTCAACCCTTAACTCTGCTAGTCGTTCCTCCAAAATCTCTTCCTTTTGACGTAACAGCTCTTCCCCTGTCATTCCACTCTCCCTAGTATTATCCTCGTCTATTTTCATTACTACCTCCTTCTCTTCTCCTGTTAATGAACCTCGTAATTTTAATAATATCTGCGCGGCTACCCACTCATCATGTCCTATTTCCACAGTTTGTTCTTCTCCAGTCCTCTCCTCCCCTGCTGGCATCTTCCTATGAGCCACATATGGTGGCGGGCTGTATGCCGGGTTCGAGACCCCTCAGCCGCCCTTAACTGTCCTCTTTCTATTTCTCCTAATTCTCTTAAAGGGTACAACCCCCCTCCCTCTGTTTTCACTACCTTTGCTAGGGGTATATCGTTGCTCTGTTCCTTTTTTATTTCATTTTCTTTTGAGTTATTATTCTTTTCTCCTCCCTCTTGTCCGTTCCCTGTGTTCTTTGGGTCTTCACTCCCCTTTTTCCCATTCTCTCCTTCCTCCTTAATCTCTTTTTCTTCCGGTATTTCCCCCACAGTGAACATTCCATTTGGTCCTGGTCGGGACCCCTGGAACATCCTCCATAAGTTAAACACCTCCACGTGGTTTGTCAACTTCTCCCTTTGTATGTATTATGCAAATGGTTTAATAGTGAATGTTGGGTATATGGATCGAAGCTACCATTAGGCGGCCATGGTGTTATCATTTTGTTGTCCGTCCCCTGTGTCCATTCTATGCTATACTTGATCAGTTTCTCCCTATGAGGTGACAGTGTTGTACATATGTGTTGTAGTGGGGTAGTGAGGGTGTTCCCCCACCCTCCCGATCCTATCCCGTGTGACATAGTAGCGCTCCACTTTTTACCCTTCGCCTATTTGGTAGCGGTTATCTCACTAGCAGTTTACAATATACAGTCTTATATCTTTACCTGGCCCCCTAAGTTTGGGGACTTGCGATAGTCATCTAAGGAAAATTATTAAAATATAGTATTTACATTTGTATATTTTCTTCTGTCTTTCTTCCTTTACACAACACCCTTACGGCCCCCTGCGGCCGAGGCGCACGTAGCCCCCTGCGGCTGCGTACCCCTTGTGAAGTTCTTATACAGTCGTCCTATTTTCACTTGCTCCTCCTCCTTCTTCTACACTTGCCGTGGCCGGCGTTCTCCGTGTGCCGCCACGTCCCCCGTTTCGCCTTTCCTCGATCAATTCATTACCGTTTATCTCCGTTTCCAATCCCTTACCACAGTTCTCTTCCCCACCACTCTCAGAAAGAAAGATGCCTTGTGCTCGGGATATCCTATGAAAGCCCTACTGGTGATGTCACCGATCTCTTCGAACTACTGGTAAGTTCTTCATATATTCTTTAAGTCCAAAATACACTTGCAATCTACCCCCGTTAATCCTCACAGCTGTCTTCCTGTCACTCCTGGAACAAGGTAATCAATAATATAATCGGACTGCGCACGCTGCGTCGCCTCGCGTGTGATACGCCCCTCGACAGGAGGGCTTGACCAGCCAATTATCTTCCGTATTGGGCAACTAACTAGCTACCGTCTACAGGGAAACGTCATCTACCTATCGAGTTTCTTGCTCGAACAATAGGGATCCTCATCTACTCATTGATCAATAAATGCCAAATCGTAGGAAACCACACACACACACCCTTACACGTAGTCACGACCTAGGCCAATCAGTGTCTACGAGCGGCCGCACGTGATGTTTTCGTGCTCCACCTCCCTTTCTCGCGTAACGTAGCCGACTGCTCTCGCACTCGTTCGGCTACCATTCATTTCATTACCTACACTAAATTGTCAAACCTTCACCGCGCACCTGTGCAACACCTCCCACCTCCCGTATTTAATTCCTCCCCCCTCCCTCACAATTTCACATTGCTTGTTGTGCGTGGCATGCTCACCAAGTTCTCTTGATGCAGGGCCGCTCGACTGCGTGCACCCCTCCAAGCGGCTCGCCACCTCCCCTCGTCTGGACCACGTCTGGACACTCGCCAACCGCGGGCGGGATACTTCTCAACCGGCTCCCGAAGGCCAATATCCGGATTGCGCTGTCCGGTCTTCTCGCAGTTCCGCGATGGTCCTGTAGTCCTCAGAAGGGGGCAACGGCAGAGGGGGCCGCGCCGCCGGGCCTCCTCGCAACGGGAGTACCTGGAAAAAAGTAAAAAATAAAAAAGCAGATCTTAAACAGATCTCAGCAGTGCCTCCAACTTGTCGGGGGGAAATTCTGCCGGGGTCGGCCGGGCCGTCCGCAGACCTCCGGGCAGGGAGGCCCCAACTCCTCCCGTATATCCCAAAAGAGATAGAGTATGAGACACACGCAAGAAGCAAGGTGACTCTGCTGTTTATTAGACAAAACGGCAGGGATGGGTCAAGGATCGTACGCGTCCGTCCTGACACACACACAATCGTGGGGCTCGCCGGCCCTTTTTACCTTAGTATGACGCACTACTTGCGTCACCTTACAAAGTTTAGCAAAAAACCTATTTCCACTCTGGATTGGTTACTCGAGTGGTAGGGTTAGTATAGCATACATATAGAGAACGATGTTAGTGGTTGAGGGTTAGTCAGGTGATATACTTGGGCTGTCCCTTCAATTTGATACATGAAAATTGTTACATGAAGACCTCTGAGGATTGGTCAATGTTAATGGCGTCAGTGATAAGAGCCCCATGTTCTGATTGGTCCGCTCGCGAGCCCCCCAGTCTGAGACTATCGCTGTTCTCAGCTCGCGGTGCACCTGTCATTTGCAACAATGTTTTACTATGGGTAGGTGTAAACAATGTGAGGATTTATTCATATGTTGGGAGGTCGACTACTCCCACTGCTGCAGATGTCCAATGAGTCTTTTAATTGTATCTGCCTGTGTCTTGAAACGTGGGATTCAGGCGTCTCCTTCCTCCTGGGCTTGGCATCCTGTCAGGTTTGGCTTTGTCACGTGAGGTGGGACCGTGTTTGAGGCAAAATTTAGCACAATTAATATTGTTTTTCCCACTGTGTGCCTGGTTTATCTTGCAGGTGCGACCTTGGCGTTGGCTTGCGGCGTGCGAGATTGCAACATCGTGCCCGTGGCGGTGTGCTTTCGCCGGGCTCATTCTGCAGGGTCAGCAACCGAGCTCTTGCTCATTCAATGTTCATGGAAGCTTTTGCTTGCGGCCTACTTGGGCCTGGTGCATAGGTGGAACCGTGTGATGCAGAGCGCTTTAGGTTACGGTATCATATTGCTCTATCCTCAGTATCGTGTCTCCGTTATATTCTTCATTATGGTACATGGTTCTTAGAAGAAGCGTGAGCAAGCCTTTTTAGATAAGTTCATTATGCGTCTTGCGTTTCTGCATTTTGAGAGCCTATGTGGAAAATAATAAAGATGCACGTCCGTGGGTATGTCTGTCGCCTACGTCATAGCACTGAGTATATATTCTTCGTGTGGATTGGTGTGGGAGTGTCCGGTGTGCATGTTTGCACAGGTGTGCTAACCGTTGGCTAGGTCGTCATGGCATCTCTAACGACGTGTTGATTTAGTGCTGGATGGTTCAGTCGAGTCCATCCATGCCGCAGGTGTCGGCATGTGCAGGGCAGGCTGGTGGGCACATCCGCATGTTCCTGTACCAGGGTATTTGGTCGTCTGGTAGATGGGCAAACTCCTCTCGTGGCGGGTGTCTGGGCCGTGATCCTCTAGGCCAAGCGCGAGAGGGGAAGGGCGGGAGCCTGTTCTTCCATTCTCCCACTTCAGGAGGCTTGGCATATTTAACCTAATAACCTACCCTTTTATCAGGTGATATGGGCTAACTGCACCAGAGAAAAACAAAAGCAAATAGAAGCCTTTACACAGATTGTGATTTACATCAGTTTCATTTAAAAAATCATACATTACCAGTTTTTCGAGGTAGCCTTTTCTAGAATAAACATAAGAGAAACAATTGCAAAATACATGGCATTTCATTAGATTCTTTGCAACAATAAAAAGAACAGTGCATCAGTTGACTTAAATTTCTGAATGGCAACATTAGAATGCAGCTATCGCTACGCTGCCTGACTGCAATAGATTTCATTCACACACCGCACTCTCACTTTGTGTAAGATAATTACCAGCAAATTGTAGCTGTTCAGCATGCAGACTCTCTGGGCTGGTCGCTTTCTTTAAATGGCTCAGGGCTTCCTTTTAGAGCACCCGGCGAGGACATGCAGTTCACAATCCGCACTCTTTGGTCCTCAAGCCGGTGCTTATTGACTGGAATCTCCAGCCTGTGAAGGTCAGCAGTGCACTGGAACGACGCCCCTCAATCAGGCAACCCCACAGCAACTCCCGCCAAGTCCTCACCGAAGCTGTGCAAAATGTCCACTGCCTTTCTTTCTCCCCGTGCTGCTTCAAGAGACCTCTGTTACAGCCCCTAACGTGATGCCTGCCCAATAAGAATCCACTATGTCATACCCTCCTTCTTCAAACAATAGCTCACTTTTCAGTAAGAAACTGCATCCACTAATTTCCTGCTTATTCGAGTTTTGTTTCCTGAAAGCACAGAGAAAGAGAAAAGAAAAAAATAATTCTGAATGTCTGTTTACAATGAGTTTCAGCCTGCCTCATTTTGCACTTGGAAAACACATTATGATATTAAGAAGTTAGAATCATGTTAGTACTGTTAATTATATTAGTTCATTAATCCTCTAATGTGTCTCCTGCAACAGAGGCATTTCAGGTGAGAAAAAAAGGTGCGTTTTTAAATGTGAAAAAAATAATGTGTTTTTGACTGAGTGCCTGTCTTCATTTACATATCCATATGTTACACCGGCAACACATGGCTTGCTGTACCACATTATAGCAATACATTGATCCCATGCAGTGGTGCTGCACTCCAAAAACACACTATATATTGATCCCATGCAGTGGCGCTGCACTCCAAAAACATGCTATACATTGATCCCATGTAGTGGCGCTGCACTCCAAAAATACGCTAAATAATCCTACAGGCTGCACCTATGACATTGTGCTATCAGACCACACCAGTATGGGGATGTAGCGTGCCTTTGAAGCAGTCATCTCTTACGCCGAGGCAAATAATCTATCATTTAACCCAAGAACATCTAAATGTATGGTCTTCTCTAAAGGGCGATCTTATAAGGCTGATAAGTATATATTGCATGGTATTGAATTTATAAAGAAAAAACATGTACCCCTATTTGGGGGTGATTATTGCAGATAAGCAATCTGACTTAATAGATCAAGAATTTACATGCAAAGGATTCTTGAATAAGGCATGCAAAATAAAACACTTTGTCAGCTCTCATTGTTGTAACAGCTTTGGTGGACTATTATTAATTGATCATCAGAGTCTTATCCATTCAATACTATCTGGAATTGAAAACATGAATTCCACTAATTTGGACTGGTTTGATAGAATTGAATGCTATTTGGCTGTAAGGTTTTAGGATTCTCCAATTGTGTTAGGGTTTGAGCCATTAGGCTGGAACTTGGCTTTACCTCAGTGAGCAATATGGCTAGGTTGAAAAGATGTGCTATTTATGGCGAAAACTGTCATCCATGACGAATTACCTTCAAATCATTTTCTCAGCAAGATATTCCAGAGAATTGCATATCCTTTGGTCAAATATCGTGTGTGTCATCTAAAAGAATTAGCAATAATCTCTAAAATTGGTGCTACTAGTTGAGTATCTTTTGAGATTCTAAAGAAACACCTTCCATGTAGAGCCTAGAATTGGGGTACCTTGAAAACAGTTTAGTCACTGAAAATGGCAAAACTATGCAAGACCGAATTTCAGTGACATATGCACCTGGCAAACTGCATAAATAATTTCTGAAATGTTTATCATGTACACTAAGATGTACATTCATGTCTTTACCAGTGAATCAGCTTCCTTGTTTATTGAACTTCAGGCCTGGATTGGATATTCCCAGTGACAATTGTGTCTGTAAAATGTGTGGTTTAGTTGGAGTTAAAGAAACTCCTCATCATCTACTAATGACATGCAATAAATTAGTTGTGCATTACTATCTTTATCTTAGTAGATATCTTTGTAAGATTGACACTTTTTGATCTGATTACTTTTGAGTATGTTGTATGAGTGGTAGGAATTAGGGTCTCACAATAGCTATTCTCAAACTATGGAATCTGGTGTATATTAAGTATTTAAAAGACTGGAATCCATTATGAAACTGTATTTAAATGTACTTGAATAATATTTATACATATATTGTAATTTCTTCTTTAATATGAATTTTTAAATGATTAATGATCTTTCCCTTTTGAAGATGTTTTAATGTAATAATTGATGAGTGATTGATTTCTTTTGCAAATTGAATTTCTTGTTAATGACAAACTTTTAACACATGTATGGTTTTTTTAATAGTGATGTATACTTAGGGCCTGATTCACAGAACGTTTTTCAATGGGAATTTGCCATTATGAAATGATTCTGTAAATCAGGCCCTTAGTGTGTAAAATGTCATTAACTGTACTACAGTTAACATTTTTTTTAATTTTCATTTATTGATGTATTTATTGCTCCTCAGCTTCTTTTTTGGGCATAATTCTGGTTTTGGTTGTCTTGTTATTCCATGTTATTGTTTGCTATGAATTGTTATATTGTTTCACATTATTATCATGTTTCTTTCTACAACAATGGCAGCAAGCATTTTGAAATATCTTGACATGACCAATCCATAAAACACCTAAATCAATAAATAAACATAACATTGTATGTGTCAATAATTGAAAAGATCATGGCAACCAAAGAAGACCTGAAAATGTAAGCTGGTAAGCAGACATAGCACCCTTGAGTGACCTATAATCACCCTCTTGCTCACTTTGACAGGTCAAGGTAACTACAGTCCAGGTCATGAATAGTATACCAAACTGGATTCTGCAGATGAACTCCCAGAAGATCACAGCCACAGCCCCAGCGGAATCCTGGTGTCTGCCACACCACTATGACAATAAAAAATAAAATAATAAATTGTAGAATGCCTAAAGAACATCTAGGCAGCCTGGCTAAGGGGATAGCTGCTAGAACAGCAACAATTCAAAATTTACCATTCGTAAAAAGTGCCTGTAGTTCCTTCCAGCTCTTCTGATTATAGAACATGGCCGTGCTTGGCTCTGATAGCAATTAAAAGGGTCTTTGGTCTTAATTTCTCTTGTGTATGGTTTCAATACAGATATGCTAACAATGACACGCAGGTGTTGCAGAAGGACTCAAAGCCTGACCACCCCTGCAGCAAATACATAATGAAATAACTAGAATATTTCATAGCAAAGGACTTTAACTGCATACAGAAGGACAGACACTTGGCTGATGCTTCTCTACTTCCCCTGTTTATTCCCTGCAAAGTGTTCACCTCTCACACCATGGGGGTAATTCATAGAATTTAGCGCACAAGTGGCTCACGCGGCTGGCGCACAGTGTGTGCGTGCGAATCTCTGCGCCAGCCCCGTGCACTAAAATCCACATCAGCGCTCAGCGTATTCATGGATTTTAGCAACCAAAACCAGGCGTGGCGCACAGTGGCTCAGCGACCCTGCAGCAGCGCCAGTTACGCCCCCAAGAACGCCCCTCGCAAGCCATCAAAATCCCCAATCCAGCGCAAAGGGCTGCGCTAACCCTGTACGAACACGGCAAGCGGGGTACGTGTATTACAGGGGTTCGCGGGAAGTTTCACACGCGATTGGCCCTGTGCGAGTGGGGCACGTGTATTACTGGGGTTCGCGTGAAGTTTCACACGCGATTTCAGCAGGGTACGTATATTTTGTGGGTGCGCAGGAAGTTTCACACGCGATTTCAGCAGGGTACGTGTATTTCAGGGGTGCGCAGGAAGTTGTACACGCGATTGGCCTGGGTATGTGTATTTCAGGGGTGTGCGGGAAGTTTCACATGCGATATCAGCAGGGTACGTGTATTTCAGGGGTGCGCAGGAAATTTTAAACGCGATTGGCCTGGGTACGTGTATTTCAGGGGTGTGCGGGAAGTTTCACACGCAATTTCAGCAGGGTACGCGTATTTCAGGGGTGCGCAGGAAGTTTTACAAGCGATTTCAGCAGGGTACGTGTATTTCAGGGGTGCACGGGAAGTTTTACACACGATTGGCCAGGGTACGTGTATTTCAGGGGTGCGCGGGAAGTTTCACAAGCGATTTCAGCAGTGTACGTGTATTTCAGGGGTGCGCGGGAAGTTTTACACGCGATTGGCCTGGGTACGTGTATTTCAGGGGTGCGCGGGAAGTTTCACATGCGATTTCAGCAAGGTACGTGCATTTCAGGGGTGCGTGGGAAGTTTCACACGCAATTTCAGCAGGGTATGTGTATTTCAGGGGTGCGTGGGAAGTTCTACACGCGATTGGCCTGGGTACGTGTATTTCAGGGGTGCGCAGGAAGTTTCACACGCAATTTCAGCAGGGTATGTGTATTTCAGGGGTGCGCGGGAAGTTTTACACACCATTTCAGCAGGGTACGTGTATTTCAGGGGTGCGCGGGAACTTTTACACACGATTGGCCTGGGTACGTGTATTTCAGGGGTGCGTGGGAAGTTTTACATGTGATTGACCTGGGTACGTGCATTTCAGGGGTGCGCGGGAATTTCCACACACGATTTCAGCAGGGTACGTGTATTTCAGGGGTGCGCAGGAAGTTTTACACGTGATTGGCCTGGGTACGTGTATTTCAGGGGTGCGCGGGAAGTTTCACACGCAATTTCAGCAGGGTACGTGTATTTCAGGGGTGCGCGGGAAGTTCTACACACGATTGGCCTGGGTACGTGTATTTCAGGGGTGCACGGGAAGTTTCACACGCAATTTCAGCAGGGTACGTGTATTTCAGGGGTGCGCAGGAAGTTTTACATATGATTTCAGCAGGGTACGTGTATTTCAGGGGTGCGTGGGAAGTTTTACACGCGATTGGCCTGGGTACGTGTATTTCAGGGGTGCGCAGGAAGTTTTACACGCGATTGGCCTGGGTACGTGTATTTCAGGGGTGCGCAGGAAGTTTCACACGCGATTTCAGCAGGGTACGTGTATTTCAGGGGTGCGCAGGAAGTTTCACAAGCGATTGGCCTGGGTACATGTATTTCAGGGGTGCACGGGAAGTTTCACACGCAATTTCAGCAGGGTACGTGTATTTCAGGGGTGCGCAGGAAGTTTTACATGCGATTTCAGCAGGGTACGTGTATTTCAGGGGTGCGTGGGAAGTTTTACACGCGATTGGCCTGGGTACGTGTATTTCAGGGGTGTGTGGGAAGTTTTACACGCGATTGGCCTGGGTACATGTATTTCAGGGGTGCGCGGGAAGTTTTACACGTGATTTTGCTGTCAGAGCGGGAACGCATATTTCAGGGTGCGCGGGGAGTCCTACACGTGAATTGGCAGTGTGGGTCCTCCCAGGTGTCCCCTCTACCCCCTCCACGGCCCCTGCAGGCAGCCCACACCACAGGGGAGTACCCTGCACCCCTGGTCATGTCCCCCAGAACCCCCACTCCCCCAGCAGTGAGGGGCACCTGCCAGCAGGCCCCCACTAATATCCCCCTGCACCTCCACCCCCCCAGCATTGACAGGCACCTTCCAGCAGGCCCCCACTAATTTCCCCCTGCACCACCACCCCCCCAGCATTGACAGGCACCTGCCAGCAGGCCCCGACACATGTCCCCCAGCACCCCCACACCCCCAGCAGTGAGGGGCACCTGCCAACAGGCCCCCACTCATATCCCCCCTGCACCCCCACTCCCCCAGCATTGACAGGCACCGGCCAGCAGGCCCCGACACATGTCCCCCAGCACCCCCACCCCCCAGCAGTGAGGGGCACCTGCCAGCAGGCCCCGACTCATGTCCCCCTGCAACCCCACACCTCCAGCATTGACAGGCACCTGCCAGCAGGCCCCGACACCTGTCCCCCAGCACCCCCCCCATCATTGACAGGCACCTGCCAGCAGGCCCCGACCCATGTCCCCCAGCCAACAGGTCATCACAATCTAGATCCCTGGCTCTTATGGCCACCCAAATCCCACCCCACGCCACCCCAGTCCAAACACCCAACCAAGCTTTACATCCACACCAAATTAAAATCCCCATTACATGATAGATCATAAATAAGCAGTATGCGCATGCGTACAAGTCTGTCAGACCCACAAAATGGCAACACATGACTGAGAAAACCCACATTGTGAGATGCAGAAACCAATGAGAGAAGACCACACATTGAAGTAAGAAACAAAAATGTATTAAAGTCAAAATGAAGGGAATGAAATCAAAACACACAATAATGCCAATAATAATCAAAATGCAGCATGTCCCAAAAAATGATAAATAAATAAAATGAGAATCCAGATTAATCCAAATGAAAATGTGTCCAAAGTCACCGTCCAACAGGGCAAATCCAAAGGGAAAGAAAAGCGTAATCTCCATTGCTCCATGGTGAAGAAAAAGAAAATACGAAGGAGAAAAATCCACTGTAAAACTATGTACAAATAGCAAATCCAGGGTCCATGAGCCCAACGACATAAATGAAACCTACAATGGAACCTACCTAATTACTAACTATATACAAAAATGTGGGGCATAGTCCATGCGCCCCAAATGAAAGAAAAAAGAAATGAAACTTAACACTAATGAACTATATACAATAGCGGCGGGCAAGTCCAACGGCTCACTTGTTGATGTCATGGGCCAGGGCATCATCGAACTCCTGTTCAATGTCTTGGAGGCGGGCCTGTTCTCAGGCCCTGAGGTCTCGCAGGGATAACCCCATGTCCACCTCCAACTCCCTGCAAATTCCCTCGAGGCACTCAGCCTGCCTCAGCGCCCTGCGCATGGAGTTCTCCGCCCTGACCATTGTGAGCCGTGCCTCCTCCGCCCGCCGCCGCTCCGCACCTGTCTGCTGGCCCAACCGCTGCCACACGGAAGACACTCCCATTCCAGGGTCCTCCTGCCCTCCAGTCGATACCTGCCCCTCTGATGTAGATGGCCCCGAGCCATGATGCCTCCCACGTTGAGCCTGCCGCTGCCTCCGACGCAACTGCCTCTGCCAGCACGACAGCATCCAGGCTGATGGAATCCACTGACGCCATCATGCACGTGCCCTGCCCAATGATGCCGGCACATCCTACATCTGCTGGGGTGCAGTTGCTGTGGTGTCCACCCCTGCTGGACCTCTGACTCCTGACTGTGGCAGGGATGGGCTCCCCAACGAGCTGGCTGCGTTGGTCAGGGCAGGTCCACAGGGGGCCCTGGTGGCATCTGGGCCAGAAGACGGCATGGATAACGACTGGCGCATAGTTTCCACAGACGAGGAGAGGGACGCCAGAGTGGCCGACACATGTACAAAACCCCCGACCATGGACACTCCCAACTGGGCCACGTTGGCACGGTGCTCTTGGTGATGACGTGCTTGCTCCCCCCGGGAAGCACGCACGTCATCACGAATGTCACGCGTGCGCAACACAACACCAATCAGGACCTTCTCCATACGGCCAGGGATCCCCTCGTCCGCAGGTAGAGGAGTGTCAGATGAAATGGACATCCCCCTACCTGCGGACGGGCCTGGGATGGGGTATTCCTGCTTGTGCAGTGCATGGTGGTGCAGTCACAGTGTCAGGGACAGTGACATGCACAGGCCCCTCCATGGCGACCTTTGCTGCCTCCTGCCCCTGCCCCTGGACTGCACCACTTGCACCAGTGGTACCACCCCCACTATGCCTCATGTGCAGCTCAGTAGCAGCCTCCTCCTCCTCTGTGGAAACCACCAACCTGGATGGCTCCACACCGTCTTCCGCCGTTGCAAGCCCCTGTGGGGGCTCACCCACCCCTTCCATTGCAGGCATAAATGCAGACACAGTACTAGTCCCCTCACTCCCGGACGATGGTAAATTCTGGGAGCGTGACTGGGCCTTGCGTCGCCGGCCGGTGGGGGCATCCCCGCTGCTTTGCTCCACAGCACCTTCTCCGCCCTCTTCATCACTTGCCGCTGTGTAGAGGGAGACATAGAACACAAGCATCAGGGTACTGTACAATGGTCCCCTAGACAGGAAGCACTAGCAGATGAGTGTCACTGTCAAACATCACTTTCATCATGTCCCTCCACAACACATGGGTCAGTGCAGGCAAAACACATGCAGTAACAGGCATGGCGCATGCAATGAACATTAGCATACATGTCCAAGGGACTCTTGAAACCTACAATGCTGGTTTGAAACTCACATGCATCATGGGTCATGCCTATCACATGCACACACTTCACTGTAGTTTCATCCATCTGGCCTCGTACACCCCAGACCCAGTGAATACAAGGATGAGTAGGCTGCATCAGTGAATCTGAACATTTTCACAGACATGTGTCATGCATCCATGGCATTTAGAAGTCACAGACACGCAAGTCAGACACACAGACATGGACACCATACATGTCCATGACTGCAGCAGCCATCTCTCACACCCCATCCATGTCCAATAACAGAGACAGGCATGCATTAATGTGTGCATTCCGCATGCTGCTCCGCATGTTGCATTGTAACACATGCACCTACCATGTGGTTCACACATTACTGGTCTCACATGCATGTCCATGATGTCCCTGCACACACACATACGTACATGGCCTATGTCACACATGCAGGCAAGTATCAGACAACCAGCACCCTGCAACATGCCCTGTCTCACACAGCAATGCTTGGCTACTTACCGCTCAACTCCAGACGGATCTGCCTCTGAAGGATCTGGTTATGGAGTGCTGGGCCTACGCGTTCCAGGACCCTCATCTGGATGGTACTCATGCTGCCCCGGCCCCCCTTCACGAGGCGCCGGGCCTTTATGAGGGTCCTGGACCTCAAGTCATCCCAGCGCTTCTTGACTTGCTTGATGTTGCGGGTTGCCACCCCCTCCGCGTTGGTGGCAACCACAAAGTCGTCCCAGATCCTATCCCGTCCTTCCTTGTTGGCGCGTGATGTTCTGAAGAAGGCATCATAATGCCTCAGGACATGCTCCACCAGGACACCAACTTCCTTCTGACTGAAGCTGGTGGCCCTCTGCCCCTCTGGCTGGGGGTCGCCAGTGGTCTAAGATGGTGTTTGCCCTGACATGGCGACCCCCGAAGCAGGCGTGGGTTGGCAACTGGGTCCTGGGGCTGGGCTGTGGAGCGATAGTATCCCAGTCGGGAGTCTTCTGTTCCAGCAGGGGTGGACACAGCAACTGGACCCCTGCAGATGGCTGATGTGCAGGCACCAAATAGCAGGGCACGTGGGCAGCAGGCAGTCAGGCAGCAGCAGATGGCAGGTGGGAGCGTGCTCGGGGCTCTGGGGGGCAGGAAAATGGCCTTCAGGGCAGGAGCGTGGTCTTCCGTGTGTTTTTGCGTGGCTAGCTTGATACAGAGTGATTTGGCACGTGAAAAAATTGCACGTCAGCGTGTAATTCGAGGAAAGGCCCTTAGAGAGTAAACGCGTCAGCGATTTCATTGGACCAAAGGCCCTTCGCGTGTAAGCGCTTCTGTGACATGATGCGCACAGGCATGCACGGGCATTTCCCCTGTGACGTGGGCATAGTGGATTAGCGCACGTGCGAAAAAAATGCACGTCCCCGTGTAAATGTGTGTAATCCGAGGAGAGGGCCTACGCGCGTAAGTGATGTGACACGCGTGGGTGTTTCCCTCAGCATGGGTTAAAGGTGAGCGGGGCCAGAAGTTCGCTGTACGTGTCTTTCGTGAAGACCGACGTGTGTTGCTGCTTCGTGTTGTTTCCCGCGCCACCAATAATTCACAGCTATCAAGGACGTATCTCTTCTTTTGGCGGGGGTATTGGCTACGCGTGTTTTTCTGCATCGTGCTAGTCAGACGGTGAGTCACACACACTATTTTTCCCACTGCGGATGCCCCTGTGTATTGCACCGATTTTGATGTCATAGTAGCCTGCATGTCCCACGCGTATGCGTTTTTCGTGTTACTGGGTGCCACCGCGTACTGCGGAAGGTTGAATCCACGCAAGTAGGCTGCAGGGTTGCGTGCACGGTTTTCCAGCAGTTTTGGGGTGCCTGAGCGTTGCGTGACCCGTCACTACATCACCGGGGTCACGTACAGCCTTGCAGGTGCAGGGGGGCTGTTAACATCTTGCTTCCCACCCCCTTCACCCCAATTGCCCAGGTCAATTGTGTTGTACACCTCCCATTGGCACTACTCCATCTGTGCCGCCACTACTACATCTGTGCCATGGTTGGGAGGACGCCAAAGGTGAGGGGCGCCTCAGCTGGGCATCCTCCTCGTGGTGGGTGTGGTCAGGGACGTGGCCGGGGTGACCAGGGAGTAGGGGGACTCCAGGGTGTCCAGGGCAGCCGCAGAGGGGGAAGAGGCAGGGGTGCGCCACTTGAACACGATGTCGTGCAATGTGTCGGTGCAGTCATGCCACCACCCCCTGTGGTTCCGGGAGATGCAGCTTCTGCATCTGGCACTGGCGCCCGTGTGACCCGACAGTCCATTCCATCGACTGCCACGGGCCCAAGGGTAGTGGTAGCTGCAGGTGCAGCTGTGGACACCGCCACCCAGGCTCAGGGTCTGCCAGCACAGCCTGCGTTGGCACTTGAGGAGCCCTTGGAAGATTTCCAACAGGCCAGGAGGGAAACCGTAGGGGCATGCAGGGCTGCCCTGACCAAGACACGTGTCCCTGGGGCAGTTATGTCATCTGCTGCCCCAAACAGCCGGGTTTTGGAAAGTGCAGGGGCAGATGCACCCAACAACACCCCGGTTGTGAGTCTGCCAACCAGGACAGTTGCAGTCAATGACCCTGCCACAGCGGATGTTGCTGTGCAGGGTCCATTAGAGGACATCCAGCTGCCACTGACAGAAGTCAGGCCTTTGGTCGTCCCTCCACCTGCCACTCCCTTGGCTCAATCCACCGAACCCACTGGCCATACTGGTCAGGGCGGCATTAGCCAGCCAGGGTCTGAGCCACAATCCAAGAGTAGAAAGGTTGCACCTGCAGCACAGGCTGGCCCCACACACAACCACGACCTCCTGCACATCGAGGAAGAAGCCTTTTTGCAACCAGGAACTGGACTTCCTCGTGGGCTACGTGCAGGGCCACAGCCGTGACATGCTAGTGGGTGTCAATAGTTAGACTACGGCTGCCCAACGTGATACCCACTGGAAGCATGTTGCAGAACATGTCAGTGCATTCGGCCATGAGGGCGCACGGTGCAAGAGTGCAAAAAGCTTTGGAATGACATCAAACACAGCGCTAAGGCTAAGCGTGCTTCAAATTACAGCTTGACTCTGGTGACTGGCTGTGGGCCTGCACCAGAGGAGGAAGTCCTCACTCCGCATGAGTCACTCGTTGCGGAGTTCATACCATCTGAATCGGTCGAAGGAGTGGGAGAGATGCCGGACTTTGATGCCCAGTCCAGTGAGTGTTGAGGCGTGTTTGTTGAGGACATGTATGTTTTACTTGTGGGATGTGTTGTGCTTGATTGCCACTACATGTGACGTGTACATAGTTTGGATGTGCAAGTAATGCAATGCTTCCGTGATGCATGTCTGCTCTGCTGGATGGTGGACATGTGGAGCAGACCGGGACTGTCCGCATCAACACTATTGCACCCTACTCACATGCTGGTTGCCAGTATGCCCCTCCGGTCCATGTTCCAGCTCACTGGCCCTTCTGCATGTAGCGTGGGGTGACCTTCCTCTCAGCCCAGGCACGATGTCATAGCATGACTGACGTACATGTGTCCTATGCCTGCATGCGGGAACTCCATGTAGGCATGCTCCCTTGCCCCTCCACCCCCCGCTCTGCACCCCAATTCCACCTTTGCACTGGTCAGCTTCAATATTGCTGTTGGGTACATCCCTGTTAATGCATCCTGTGTACATGCTAACTTCCCGCAACCAATCTGCCAGACATATGCTGTGTGGTACAGCCTTAGTACTTGATGCAGGGTATCTCACTTGTACTGTGCAGAGGTCAGATGGCCCGCAGGGACATGAGTGCCCATTCATGCTCCATGTGCATTGCACGCATGCCCCTATGTATCCTTGACTGGATGATCACTGTAATAAAAGTCCTGGGTGACATACATTGCATGGAATTTCATCAGCCTTCCCATGTCAACTGTGGCTCAGTACTGCATTGCACACATGTTTAGGGTCTGACAATCTGGGTGGGTCATAGGCCTCAGCCTGTTTAATGGCCAATGACTCTGTCCAACTGGTGTAGTGTCTTCTTCACACGTGGGTGGCCTTCAGACGTTTCATCTTGTGTCCTGCTTACTGTCCCATCATCATTTGCAGTGCTGTCACTTGACTCACATGAAGCTGTTGATGCTAGTCAACACTGCCTGTCAATACCCAGGTCTATGGTCAGCCTATTGATACCATGCTAGGCATCCATGCTTTTGCACTTGGGTGGAGGGGTGCTTTGCTTGTAGATATGCTACCCATTGAATGCACATTGCATGTGATGCCTGAAGTTGACCTTGCACTGCCTTCACATTTTCGGACACACACCATGAAGTACTTGTATATGTAGGTAGTGAGTAACATACACATTGGCTGCACTGCATAGACCCACTTCAATGCATACTGCCACCTTTCAACAGATCTGATCACAGAAGCAATTCCAAGTTGACCCAGCATGCATCCCAGGTTCTATTTTGTGTGTCACATGTCTGCCTGATGTTGTCGGTGTGTGTGTGTGTTGTGTGCTTCTGACATGTGTAGTGACCTTTTTACTCTCTATTTTTCAGATGATGACGCAATGGAGCCAGAGGATGGTGTTGTCATGCCAGGCACAGGGTTGGTATCACTATATCAACCCGGCACAAGTGGGGGTCGTGGGGTGGCAGGCCATGAAAATCCCCAAGTGCTACAGGCCATCTTGTCTCTGGCTGCCTATGAGTCCAGCCTTGATGACGACTCTGACGTCCATGTCGAGTTGGATGAGCATCAGGTCCATGTGTCAGGGGTGAGTGAATCTGATGTGGACACTCCTCTGTCCGCGACACCTGCACTGAGGGGTCAGACAGTCTTGGAACCTCCACCCCTGATGGATCGGGACGCAGGGTCACCCTCCACACCAGTCACTGATGTGCCTGGGACATCACGTTGACGGGGGCATGTAGTCGTGCAGCCGCGGGCCGTGCCAACATGACGAGGACACCCGGTCCTTGGGTCCCGCAGGGGTCAAGCCCAGCAAGGCGGTCGCGCGCGCAACCGCTGTATACTGAGTGGGAGCAAGACATGACTGCCAATTCAGAACGGCAGGGGGCAGCAATGGAGAACATCGCTGAGAGCATGGAGCGTGTAGCCTGATCCATGCTCCCCCCTGCTAGGCAGGTGCTTCTCCAGCAGCAGGCGGCACGGTCCATGGCACGCTCGCTCAGGCTGGGCATGGCGGCCTCAGAAAGGGCACGCCAGGCTGAAATGTCGTCTCTGCATCAAGCAATTGCTGCTCACGCAGAGGCACACAAGGAGGCCCTGAGGGAGGAGAATGCTTCCCTCAGATCCACTCTGGGTGTCCTTCTGATGTCCCAGAGGGAGCGGTCAGAGGAGAGGTTTGCACAGCTTGAGCGTACCATCTCGGCTGAGCTACAGGCTTGCCGGGAGGTGCAGCGGTTGTCCAGCCAGGCCTTCCAGGAGGAACTCTGTGTTACACGTGCTACCTTGCAAGATGAAGCACGTGTATCATGGGCGGTTCTGCATGCAGACCTACAAGTCATCGCCACACAGAACCAGGCTCACCCATCCTACAAACTTGCTGCCGACTAGGGGCAAGCTGTAGTTAGGCGTGGCCAGGCTACTGTGCCACGTCCTCCTTTCCAGGATGATCCAGTCTCGGATGACAATCTATCTCCCACATAGGTCGGGCTGTGCAGGCGTTGATCCCATGGAGTTTTTTTTTGGCTCAGCATCATTGCATGTGGGTGTTGAGCAGCACCCTGTACCTCCCCCCTCCTGGGTGCACCCCCCCCCCCCGGGTCATATGTGGCCATTTTTTATTTTTATTTTAGTTTAGTTAGTTAAGTTTCTGTTTGATAGTTAGTTTAATTAGGTAATGTAGGTTTTTCATAGTTAGTGTAATTAGTTAATATAGTTTAAAATTGCTTGTCTATTGTGATTTCATGTGACAGTGTGGTGCTTTGTGGCTTTTGAAAGCATCCACTGTCTGTTCCAGCTGGGCCCTTCAGGCTTGTCTTGTGTATGTGTTTGCTGCTTGGGGTCCTTGACTCACATATGCCACTCCTGCTTCCCTTATCCATGGGCTCGCAAGGATGGTCCGGTGTAACTAACAGCCTATTACACAAGGGCTTTGGACTGTCATATCTGTGGCATGTCTGCTGCTGTGGAACTTGTGTTAACACCCCTAGTGGGGATGATTGGGGTGTTATTGACCACTGTTCTGCTTTTGCTAGATCGGGTGTTTCATGATTCATGTGTACATTCTTTGCTATGCATTGTGTAGTATATTTCTTATCTTTACTGTAGATGTGCTTGTTGCAATTCATGCCGTAGATACTGTGTTCCACACTTTGGCTGTGAAAGACAGACTGATGGTGTGATTTCTGATGTACGTCTCTGACATGGTCCAGTGATGTGATGCCTCAAGAGACACACACAGATGAATCTAATGCATTAATCATGTGTTTCATGCGGTTTCTGCAGGGGGATGAGCCTCCAGACCACCTTTGCCAGCAGACATGGGCCATTGGACGTGTGGAAGCTGGACACGTTTGGTGGTGCCCACATGCACATGTGTGCGCAAGCAGAGGCACAGGGATTGCAATCATACATCCTGAAACTGCTGACGTGTTTCAAGGGACTCCAAGCAAGGTGAGCAGAACAAGGGGGCCACAACACAGCAAGCCTTCCACCAGGCCAGTTGCAAATGCATGCTTAGTGGCAGCACTGAGAGTGAGCTTGGACGAATATTGGTGTTGAAACGCACAATACAGCTCAGATGTGTTGGTGGACTCATGGCTAGTTGATTGTAAGGTTGTCTGGGGTACCAGCAGGGGCAGTGGCACATTCCCTCCGGTCCACCATGGTCCATTGAGGCACTTGTATCACACATGTAGCGTTCCTAGACATGGAAAGAAGCAGCTCACAGTGACAGACAGCAAGGGACAGACTTGGGTGCAGTGCATTTCATTTCCATGTAGAATTTGAAACATGCACTGCCTACTTTATTTGGGTCATGGTGGAACACAACTTGTTCTGAAGTCATACCTTGCTATATGTGTCTGTCTGCTTACCCAGGGAACATTGCATGTTGTGTGATTCGTGACACATTGGTGTTCCATTTGCCATGCACCCACCGGCGCCTGACTTACTGCATTGACTGTGTATGAACCATCACAGAGGTAATGTTATGTATGGGTACGAAGCATCCACACCAGATTGTCTGTTTGTAGAGTAGTTTGTTACTTTGGGACATATTTGGTGGTGTGTTTGTGTGTTATGGGCACGCACAGATTTTTAACTGTGGCTCTCTTTGCAGCATTGAAGTGCTCCTGTTACCGGACCTGAGAGTGCACAGGCAGGAGGCCAGCACTCACCCCAGAGATAAGTTTCTCTTTGACTTCCATTTCAGTGAATTGCTGCTATGTGCATGATGAACAAGTTTGGTATGATTGTGTATGTGTTAATGTGAGTACTACATTTTTGGGTATTCCCTACTTTCCCCTGTCAATCCTACTCCCCTCTCCTGCCCCTCATTCCGGTTATCCGGTATGCCAACGCCTGTCCCGACTGCATATACCTGACCCTCCTTCCCCACCAAGGTCTCAGAGGCCTGTGTGAGTTTGACCTTGCAGCCACCCAGACCACGGTGGGGTGGTTGGTTCGTGCCACTCCTGCGCCTGTACACGGGAGCAGTGACAGTACACATCCGTTTGTGGTGCATCATTCTATGTTATGTACCACACATGGTACACATCCTGTTGTGACATTGTTTTACTGTGCTACCTTGGTTGTTACGTCATTGTGGTAGTACTTGGCCTTTGTGAGGTACTGCTACTTCAAGTCATCTACTGGAGGCTGTTCTGGCTAGTTTTTCTGCCTGCAGGCTTTTTGCTTGGCTTCTGTGTTGACCTGCTTTGGGTTCTCTTGGATGTAGTGTTTTTGCAAATCAAGGTGGACTCTGAGGGTGCAGGCAACGTTTTACACACAAGGTGGGAGATGGTGACAAAGGGGAAGGGTGATCCTGTTGCCAGGTGAAATTCAAGGATGAAGGCTCCATAACCCCGGTGCAGTTGTTCAGTGGGTCATGGTGATTTGTGAGGAAGGGGGGTGCTTTGTTGGTTATAGTTGCCTTGCGCTGCAGTGTGATGGGCACCCTGACATTGTAATTGTGGTATCCTATGTACATGATGTGTTCTGCTGATCAATGCCTGTTCATGTGTTGTGTTTACCTTTCAGGTGTGAGGGGATAGTTGTGGTTTGACATGCTGGGGTGTACACATGGTGAATGTTCACATGTGATGTGTAGAGGGCACTGATGGTCACTTTATTGCACATTCATATGTTGAGTGCATGTCCCTACTGACCCACACACTCACACTATAATGCACTACATGTACAACCACCCCTCCATGTCCACGTGTACACGCTGTTTTCCTTCTGGTGCCCACTGTGTCCCTGCAGCACATGTCCTATGACCAATTGTGGATCCTGTACATGCCTAATTTGCTTTTTGATGTGGTTTGTCGCTTAGATGTGATGCTCAGGGTGTGCATCACACGCAATGGCTGTTAACTGTGCTGTGCACTGAGCAGTGTGTTGCAGGAGGTGGACACGGCACACAGAAGCTGCAGTGTTGATTTTTCAATGCACAATGTGCATGTAGACAGGCATTCATTGTTATGTTACAACTACGAATTTTGGAATGCCTTTGGGTATGACTTATTTTCGGTGGGAGGTTGTTGGTCAGTTATTTCATCTGATTCCATGTCAGGCATCCTTGTCTGATGCCAATTTACATTTTTCACATGGCAATGTGTACCTTATTGGTACTGTGTTGGTGTATGTCCATTGCTTGCTGTGTCATGTTGTGATTTGGGAGGGTCTGAGTGACATACCAGTGATAGTCATGGCCTGTTTTGCAGGTGTGTGTGATTCACACCTTGCATGTGTGCCTTTTGGTCACACAGGATTGCTTGTGTTTAAGTAGCTAGGGATGCACACAACGTGGCACTTCCATGGCAACAATCTCAGGGTGGTAAGGTTGTGACAGTTGACTGTCTCTTTGTCATCATCAATTGTCACCTGGTATGTGCCAGGCCTGTGTGCACTCCGCAGGGGTGGGAGTTTAGATGAAAAATGTGTCCACAAGCTGGGTCCAGGCTTCCTCGCCACGTGCCCTATCCCCACCCATGGGCAGTGCCTGTGCCTGTGGTTGGGGATGTGGGGGCACCACCATGTCCACCGGTACGCCCTGCCGTGTTGCAACATTGTGCAGGACACATGCTGCCACAATGATCCTGCACACTACTGGGGGTGCATAGAGTAACTGCCCACCAGAGCGGTCAAGGGAGCGGAAGCATGACTTGAGGACTCCGAATGTGCGCTCCACTATGGCCCTGGTTGCAATATGGGCCACGTTGTATCTTACCTGGGGTGGTATGGTGGGGTTCCGGATTGGCGTCATCATGTGGTTGCTCAGAGATTAGGCACTGTCCCCTGGAGAGGTGATAATGGTTGTGATTATTGGGGTTTGTGTATTTGTGTGTGTGTGTGACATGCATGCATGTGCAAGGGCATTTGTACTCACCTAGGAGCCATGTGTCGCCATGCTGCCCAGCTTCCACGTCCCGGCTCAGGGCGGACATTCTGTATATGAAACTGTCATGGGTGGAGCCAGGGTAGTTTGCATAGACAGAGGTGATGATTCCCTTTGCATTGCATACCACCTGTACATTGATGGAATGCCAGTGCTTGCGGTTTCGGTAGATGTGCTCAGTGGCCCTAGGTGGACATAGGGCCACATTGGTGCAATCTATGGCACCAAGCACTTTGGGGAAGTGTGCCACCCTGTAAAAGTCCAGGACAGCGGCCTGCCTTTCTGCGGGTGTTCTGGGCATGTATATGTGCCTGCGGACTGAGGGGCGCACTGTCATGATTGCCAAGACCTGGTATAGGCAGCGTGACTGCGTGGCCTGTGAGACCCCCCCCCACTATGGCAGTAGTCCACTGAAATGACCCAGTGGCCAAAAAATGCAGGACATTGAGCACCTTCTCCAAGGGGCTCAATACTTGGGAGCAAAGGGTGGGGGAACTAAGGTCATCTTCCCACTCCCTGACCAGGTCTACGATGATACAGGGTGGAAACCTAGACCTGCTGTAGACCTGGTCGTCAGGCATCCCAAAAAGGCTTGTCCGTGGTGAAAAAATGCATGCCCTGGCTATTCTCCTCCTCCTGCGGTGTCCCACGATCAGTGCTGCGACAAATGGGGCATTCATCGTAGCTGTATATATGTGTTTGTTGTTTGTGCGCACTTTTATACTGTGCGCGGGGATGCTTCCGCCTGCCTTCGTGTGGCGGATGCATTCACGCCTGTGTGCGTCTTTTGCCATGCACGGGTTTCCCGTATTCGTATCCATGAATACGGGTTGTTCGCGTGCGTGTGGGCGTTCTGTGTAGTTCCCTGCAGTGCTTCCCCAGTTACGCCTTCTTTTTCATGCGTTATTCCCCATACTGCGTGTTACGCCCACTGTTCCGCCTACTTTTGTTGTGTGCACTGCGCTATGTGCGCTTTTGCTGTGCGTGTAGCGCACGCCGTTTGATGGCGTGTGTGCCCATGTGCGACATGCACCGATTTGGCACACAACCAGTGGGAAACAAGCGCAGCACCTTCCTTGAATCGCACGCGTGCACTTGCTTTCTCACGCTTGCGCTACCTTGCGCCTGCTTGCGCTGGGATTTTCGGCGCACGTTTGTCCCATGAATCGGCCCCCATATGTTTTGGCCATAACCACTAAACCTTGATAGTCTAGGAATTACTATAATTATGTTTTTCTGTGGAAGAGGTTAAACATACCCTCATGCAATACATTCTGACAGCCTTCAAGACACAAGGCAATAAAACTGTACTTGTTTCTAGCCCATTCATAGTGTATCACAAAGCCTCAATCTATTTTTTAATAAAACCTATTTATCTCTGAGTAATGGCCTTAACTTAATATCCCTTCTCTTTAAAAGACCTTATGAATTAACCTCTGTGTTGCTTCAATGCTGATGTATCATCTACTTTAGCTGGATCGACATGCACCAAAGCGATCACAAAAAGGATTCTTCCTCCTTCAACTTTAATTGAGCAAATGGCCTGAATACCCCATGATGATGCACAATGTGCCAACTTTCAGAAACCACTATAGTGATAATTTGGTAAAGTATACAAGCTTTCATGCATTACATAACTGCCTGTGCAATGAAAAACTTGGAGATACCTGAGAAAGGGACAATTTCTGATGGGTATAGGTCAGATAATGGATCATCTCTTTAATAAAATGTATATTATTAATGCAATAATGTTTCATACTTGTATGTTTCATAATAATGGCAAGTAAATATGTTCTATATACAGCACGCTGGCGAAAGTGCTATATAAATAACTTATCATTATCATTATACTATGAGCATTACCAGGTTGCAATGTCCACTTGGCCTTAGGTTAATGCCCTGTTAATTTCTTGGGAAGGGTGCATTATTGCTACTAGAACATTCCACCAAATGAGGACCTGGGGCCTGCACATGATCACAGCATCCTATGTTAATAGCCTGCTGTATCAGGTAATTCTGCAACAGCGTTAGTAAAAAAATAACATTCTGTCAGGATTCATGGCCAAATGTATTGCTTTGCAGGGGATAAGTGAATGATTTCCATCTGTCAAAAGTGTAATAGACCTAGCTTTTTAATAATTTTTTAATAAGTAATAACAAAACGATGAGGATAATACATTTCACAAAGGGTAGTGTGCTAACCAGACCCCCTTTCATTAAACTCCATGCAAAAAACATATTGACACATGTGCCCTTCTGCACCAGTCGGCTGCTCTTCAGATTCTGATCTTCAGTGGCACAGAGCAGATGCCTTGTTTGACAGCTGATGTGTCAGCAAATTCACTGCAATTCAAAGGATGCATTTAAATGTGCACCTCTCTTCCAAACATCTAATTATTATGCTGAACTATTGCCTGTTTACAGGTTGATGTAGAAATAAAAGGCACATCTAGGATTTGGTATGGTGGCTGACAGTTCACAAAGTTAGTAACACCACATCAGATGTGTAGCATATCAGTCCTACCCCTGTAAGATCACACCAACTGTGGATGGCAATGTGAATTCCAGGCACCTGAAGGTGTGCATTCCAGTGAATAGGGTAGTATAGCTCAGTGGCAACGCACTTGTCTTGGAAGCAAGACAACACAGAGCAACACAGGTTTGAATGCTGGGCCCATGATCTCTGTGGTATGAAGCATGCTATAAAAAAATAGTTATAATAATTATAATAAGACAAAAGGTAGAATGGATGTCAAAGTTCACATTCCGGGAGGATAGGTAACACCACCGGGCCAGGCCCAGTATCTCTCAACAGGAGATCACCTAGGAGCCTGGTTTCAAAGGGGCAATTCAATTTCAAAGGCTTGCCTCACACTAGGGGGTAGCGCACCAAAGAGCCTTTCAAGCTGCAGACTGAGAATAGGGTGGTTGATGAGTGCAGTCAGTATTCCTCCATCTTGATTCTCTGAGGGAATGTCTCTATTTCTTCTCTCCAAACTTCTTGCAGAACAATGTACACTGAGTATTGTTGGTTATTTTTACCCATTCCGATGTGCCCCACTGCCTCATTTTACAAATGGGGTAATAAACAGCTGAAAATGGATGTGCTAACCCCTATGTGCGCAAAAATCTGCAAACCTGCATATGGGTCACAACTACAAAAGGCTGCACGCCCATGCCACCACTGTCAAAGTGGGGGTGAAAACAGAATTCTCACTGCAGGAGCATGCCAGTGTGTGCTGTTACATTAAACATGAAGCAAGGCCACAGAAATGGGCTAAAAACCGAAAATGCCTTTTAAAATGCAGCTTTGCGACCTTCAAAGTGCTGTTTTGGCGCTAGATCCATTTATTTTCCAGTGAATCATTGAAAGTAAAAGGGTCTCAGATCATCCAGGTGGCTCAAAGGAGCCGGGCCACATTGACTGACAGCAGTTATGAATTGTATCTCATGAAAAACCAGTCCAGCAATATTTGTTTTCAGTTCCACAGGAAAAATACGGCTTAAAATCGCAACATGTAACAATTTCAGCTGTGCAGAGAGAACTCTAAGCAAAGGCTGGGTACATACCTACAGACTGCAAACAAATACCAGCACTTAAGGGAAGAACTGGTGCTGAATAAAATATATGTGCTACAGAGGAAAATCTGATGTAAAGGACTCAGTTGTATGTGCTTTTTCAGGAAGGAAGTGCAAAATCGCCTGTTTGAAGGCATGTTTTTGTTGAAAGGCCTAATTCTTTAAATGTCAAAATCCACCTATAACTGTGTTCATTTATATGTTTTAATGAAAGATGTAGTTAACTTAAAGTCAAAACACAGTCTTGTGTTAATTAAATATTTAATTTTGGGCTGACAGCCTCAGCCTGGGAATGGTTGACACCTTACTACTGGCAGGAAAGGACTAATTTCTGCTGGAAGGTTTGTGCATACTCAGAACAAAGAATTGATTCGACATTGGTCTGTGGCGCAGCCAAAGACAATGGCAGGCTTGAACACTCATCCTTGCAGGGGGGGAGGGAGGAGCGGAAGCTTCCCTCTCAAGGATGAGGACACCCCAGCCTGATCAAAGGAATTTGACAGCCTTTGCCAGTTGAAAGATAAGTAAAAAAACTGCTAAAGGACTTTTGTTGGTTAAATACCTATTTGTAATTAAGCTTTCAAAACCTTTAACTTTTCCACATGAAGGAGGACAAATCTAAATGTTGGTAGTTGTAAATCTAATGTTATGCTCTTTCTTTGAAGATGTGATTGAATCCTGTACTACATAAGGGACAAAAGTTACACAGAAGGAATAATTGCTCCAGAGAACGACAAAGCCGGCTCTCACTGAGATGGGAGTTGAACGTAAAGGTAACCCACAAAATATGTAATGTGTGTGTCCAATTTTATTAGAGGGCATAATTATAGAAATTTATATTTGTGGGAAAGTTAAATTGTGGTTCAAATAACTGTGGAAGTTCCCTTGTCACATCATAAAATATGAAAGCTCTGTCTGGCTTCCAACCAGAAAAAGGCAAGTGCCTTTGACCTATCACAGCCTTGGGGGTTTGGATTGTAATTCTGCCCCTACTATAAACTTAGTGATGTCACTGGCATGATAAATAAGGGAACTTCACCGTACACAAAGACACACTGATTCCTGACTCCATCCTGATTTCCGTGTGACGCCCTTTTCCAGAATTCTTCATCTTGTTACAGATTTCAGATTTCTTTACCAAGCCAAGGCTTCAGCATTTGCTGAACTCTGTACAGCTAGGCCCAAATCCTGAACCATCCCAAACTTCAGGGAAATAATTCTGATCCAGTTTGGCTTGCTACCATTCATGCTTGCCTGCTGAAACTCACCATCCCGCTAATCTACAGTGTCCAATGACCAGAAAGGCCAATCCAATCCAATCCAATCTGAGGTGCAGTCCAATTGACCAGAACCGCCCAGCTGACCATCCTGCCAGAAGTGCTCTGCTGTCTGTAGACCCGATCTGTGATGACCAGAACCTGATGGTCCAATCTTAATTTACAGTGGACTGTAAGTATAAACAGGAATCATAGCAACCCATAGTATATTTGCCTCGTCCTATCCCAATCTATAACCCATCCTCTCTTTAACTTAAGAACTTGTAATAGTGTCACACCAGTCTTGAAACCTTGCTTTGATTTCTTGTGCTAGTGCAAAATGCTTTAAAATCCTTTTGTCTTGTGAAAATCCCAAACCCTTAAAATCATCTCACGGGTAATCTGACTGAGTCCTCCAAGGCAGACATGGAGATGCTGGTGTTGGTTTCTGCAGACCGTTCTGGAGCTTACTGTGTTTCAAACTGGTAACCAGCTTGAATATCCTAGTTTAGAGCACAATTATCACTGTAAAAACTGATTTCTGTTTTCATTTTTGCGTCTTTATTTTCAAAAACGCCTCTCATTCAAACATGCATTACTTGTTCAATTTCATAGCTATAGACTTAATTTCAACTCTGTCTTAAACCTAAGACCTGTAGCTACTTCCACATCCAAATACGAAACAGTGTATTTGACCCATTTTTTATTGAAAATCGCATAATGAAATTTAGGCAGGAATTCACATTTTTGCAAAAGTTTTACACGTGTACATTTCAATTCAAAGTATTTCCACGCTCCCATTCTGATTCAAAGTGTTTGCCATTGCTCATATGGTAGCTTATGTTTGTTAGGACCTGTTTAGTGTTGCTCCCATAGGAATTTATATCAATTTAAAGATTTTTGCACACTTTTCATTGTTTCATAAAGCCATTTTCAACTGTCATTTTAAAAAGTGTAAATTTCCCAAAAATGCTTTGCTATCTTGTTTGGGGAGGGAAGATTGCATTCAAACCCTATACACTGTTTTACATTCCCGAATTCCTGCTGCTTACTTATATCTGTGTAGAATTGCTTAGTTGGGAATTAAGAGCTTCGCAGGGGGAAATCTTAACCTAAGCGCTATTGTTTTATGAGCCAAACATTTTCTTTCCTGTGTTTTCTATTCTGTATTGCTATAAGTTAATTAAATTGCCTTACTTACTTTCTGAATTGTTTTGTCACTACATTGGTGATTGCTGCCCCATATATTAAATTTGTGTTTGATTTAAATGTACCTATTTACTTTTACCAACCACCCTGATTCCTGGTCCACTAGGACCTGGGGGGTATTTTGAGAAGGGTGTGATATGAGTGGTATATCACTCAGAATATTGAACCTATAGACACAATAAATAATTATTTCATTTGTGCATTGTATGCTAGGCTGAGACCCGGGTGTATTGCCTGATTGAAATCCTTAACAGATTTGGGGGCTCGTGGCGTGATTTTGAGTTCGAGTTACCACCTGTGACAGTCTAACACAGCATGCTACCCTGCAGGGTACAGACACCCTGCTGGGTTGGTGTACTGTGCTACGCTGGCCAAGAACCTCTCAAAATCAGGCCTGTTTGTAAAAGTAAAAGTAAACCAACCCTGAAATAAGTCATAAGGACATTGATATTTCTAAAAGGGTGATCCCAGTGGAAATCAATATGGCTAGGGAACACCTCATGCACAAACTGTTTGTCAGGAGTGAGTGGCCAGAACAGAATGAGCAGATCTGGCTGCAGGAAATCAAAGAACAGGTCACTGCTGTGGACCTGGATAGATGGCAGGACAAGGGCCCATTACACCAAGCTCTTAGTGAACTGTACTTCATACCAAAGGCTAAAGAGGAGCAGAGTAAAATTGCCAAAATAGCGGCCTACCTGTACCTCCACATAGGAGTAATGCAGGCAAAGCATGCAGAAAACATAGTTCTGGCAAAGCATCAAATGGAAACACTAGAAAGAATCCAGACTGATCTGGACTCTGCAGAGCAAAGGCTACAGACGAGCCAAGAATCCAAGACAGAAGCTAGGCAGCATCTGACAAAACTAAAGGAATATCTGGCTCTCCTACAGCAAGAGAATGCAGAGCAAGACACAGATAGTCACCTTACAAACCCATATAGAATCATTGAAAGAGGAAAATAGTAAATTAATTATTAAAGACACCCACTCTCAAGAGGAATTTGATGAGGAGCACCAGAAATCCAGTGTATTTAAAAAACAAAGGGATGACTTGGCTGAACAGAGGCGCACCCTAAGTCAGGAGAGGCACGACTTAGGCTAGGAAGTGAGCCAATTAAGAATCAAGCTAGAGGAAAGAGAGCTGGCTCTCCAGGAGCTCCATGAAGCAAAAACAGAATATGAGAAGCTACTAGAGCCCACCAGGTGGGTGGAGGATGCTCTGGAAAAGAATACCCAGACCAATAATGATAAAACTCAGGAGGTGAGTCTCCTGCAGCAGAAATTGGCCCAGTATTTCCAAACCAGGCAGGAAGCACAGAGACAGCTAAGAAGTGTTACCACATCACAAATAAATTTGGCAACGGTTTTGCATTTGTGAGTATACACTTAATATGATCTCTAAAGTAAGCTAGTGTTTATGTTGAGATACATGTGAGAACGAGGGAGTGGTTTGATAAACCGTTCCTTTTTTATGTTTTTATCTATAGGATCTAGCACAATGGACTACTAGAATCCTGTTGAAGGATTTATTCCACTTTATCCATCCGCATCCCCCTAGTGCACAACCGGGGGTGAGTATTGGGTCTGACATGTACTGTTAAGACATGTTGTTTGTTGACAATAAGAGTTATGGTTAAAAGAAATGGGAATGGCACACAACCCTGATAGGTTGTATTTGTCTATACATATTTTAGACTATGATATGGCTTACTCCAGTCCATGAGAGAGGCAGGATAACTCTACTGAGCCTCACGTCCTGAGGAAGGTCTGAAAAAGAAAAAGGTCAAGATTGTATGTCGACGGAGACCGAAACACGTGTTGCCGATTACACAAGTCTTTTGCAAATTTATAAAAACGAACTATAAATGACACTCTCAACAAGGACAGGGTCAGAGGAAAGTGAAATTCAATAATTAACTGTTACTATCTGTGTATGATCAGATTGTGACTACACATTGTTGGGAGGCTAGCTCAGTGGCAACATGCTCGTCTTGGAAGCAAGACGGCACGAAGCAACACAAGTGCGATCTCCGGGTCTGCGCTTACAAACCTCAAGGTATTTAAGTGTGTTATAAATATGCAACTAAGACAACAACAACAAAAACTTCTGTAACAGCGACTCCATGCCCCTGGGCTGTGTGAGTGCTTTAAAAATGCAAATAAATAAAAATAAAATAAAAATAGTTGAATTGTACATTTTGGTTTTATGTATAGAAGCATGAATGAAGGATTGAGTGTTATTGTTTGGGTGCCTGAGTCGTGAACGATTATAGTATCGTTTTCTAATGTTTTAATGTTTATATATAGATTTATGCATTTTTTGATTAATTGAATAAACATTTTGTTTTGAATCAAAATAGTGAAGTGTGCCATCCCGATTCACTGGTCCACCTTTCTGTTTTGCTTTAGGAAGCACAGAGAGACAATGAGGCTCTCTGTGAAAATAATGATGTGCTCCACAATCAAATAGCAATACAAGAGCGAATTATTGAGACCAGTAAGGCCCTGATAGAGGTGCAAAAGATTCAGATTTTGGCATATCAGCAGGGAATAGGGGCTGAAAGAGAAGAGGTAGGTAGGGATGGAGAAAACCCTGAGCATAATATCAGGACCCCAGTAATCAGGGACTCTAACCCCTTCAGTACCATGGACTGTGCCAGCCTCCTGTCCACTGGCTCATATGAACCAAGGACCATGGGGATGGTAGACTTAAGCAGAATTGGTAATATGGGACTGACAGATCAGCGCCTCCCAGAAATTGATGGACGGGCATCTCTGTACAGATCCCCAAATGTTAGGGCTAACCTCTCTGATCAGGAAGACTCCTGTGAGAGGAGAGTCAGGGAATTGGATCCTCAAAAATACCACCTACCAAAGGATAAGTTTGTAAAATTTGGTGGGGGACTCCAGGAAATCAAGCCCAAAAAAAGTATCCTAAAGACCTCTTCCCAGCTAGGGCAGTGGGGGGGGGTACTCTGGGTACTCTGCCAATCATGGGAGCAGGGGAGAGTCAGAAGACTCTTCTGAGCACCACAGGCATCAAGAAGCTAGGCCCCCACATTCTGCAAGACATTCTCAAGCTCGCAGAATCAGGGAGAGCATAGAGGATCAGATAGCCACCTCCAGTAGTAGAGCCTTTGAGTCAGACCAAAAAGTCTAACAAAATCAAAAAGGCTACACAAAAAGATCCCCTGAAGCAGATCAAGACCATTAGGAGTGTTATAACTCCCTATCACAAAAATGACAAGTATTCAGTCTGGGAACACCTTGAATTATACAAACAGATGATGGATACTTTTAATCTGAAAAAAAGTCAGAATTGCATCCAATATGTAAAATGGACATTTCCCCTGAGTACTCCAGCTTCTTTGTGGGGCTGGAAGATCAGAACCACTCAAGATGGTCCACCTCCAGGGCGGCCATCTTAAAACACTTCTCAGTCCATAGACATCCCCAAGAGGCCCGAAAGGCGGCCTACAACCTGCAGTGTGGGGAAGATCAGGCTCCACAAGAATTTGTGCAGGAACTAAAACGTCCCTTTGCGCGGACCACCAGGAGGGTATGCACAGATAGTAGGGAATTCATCAATACCTTCTTACATGCACCCCCAAAATATATCATGACTCAGCTGGTTAGGGACTTTCATGAGAAGCGATCACTGGACTGGGTCATTGAACAGGCGACCCGTATTCATGAAGTGCAGAAACCTGTAGTGAACAAAAACACTCCCAAACCAGCCAACACCCCTGCTGCTGCTAAGGTGGCAGAGGTGAAGGTTGCCCCCATTTTAGATTTGGAGATGGTGGGGGCTTAAAAATATACCTGCACAGAACCCATCCAATCAAGGAACCAGAAAGCCCTTGGGCCAATCCCAGACAGGTAGTCAGGGAGGTAATCCCACAAATGGGACCCTAACTCCCCTGATTACATTAGCCCCAGTTACAAGGGCAACAAACCCATCCTGGGGTATGTGTGGACTCCCCCAGAACAAGGTGGGGGGTCCAACCAAGTAGGGACCAACCCAGGAAACTTCCCTCCTAACTTTCCCCAGGAGGGCAGTAATGTTCCAAATGCAGGGTTGAGCTTCTTTCCCTGGTACCCGCAAAACTTCAACCCACAAAACAACCCTCCTTTCTTTCCCCACTTTCCTGAGCCCAGACAGCCCAATCTGGGAGAAGGGAGGCCAAGGGTGAAGGGTTACCCAGACTATCCCAACCCAGGGTATTATGGGAGAAGGGACAGTTACCCTTCCCGTGATCCACCTAGGATGGACCAGAGAACCCCGTACCAGCCAGAGCGGGTGTCCCAACTGGAGCGCCAGGTCCAGAACTTGTCCCAGGATCTGGGTTGCCTGTTGAGGGCTCAGCAGAACCCTCAAGTAAACATGGCGGCTCAGAATTCCACAAACCAGGGGTCTGGTACTCCAGAACAATGATGGGGAGAGACCCTGACAACTCACCGGTTCCAAAGGAGGAGGAATGGGGGATGAGGAGTGTAAAGCCTTAGAGGAAGCTTCCTTCCCCACTTGTGAAAAGCCACAGGAAACCCAGGAACCAGAACCAAAATACCCTGCCTCCGAAAGTCTGCTACCTAAGGAACAGAGGGCAGGTAGGAGAAATAAATGACCTTAAAAGACCCATTTTGTGGAAGAGGTTAGTGTCCTCCAATTTGAAGGAGAGGGGTCCTCAGAGGACTCTGGTAAAATTATCTTCTCCTTCAGGGATGGGGGAACTCCTCCCAAAGAAAAATGGGTCCCGAGAGATCCTCATAAAGACTGGGTAAATGTGGGGACTGAGTCAGGATTGCCCACCATTGAACCCCAGAATGATGATCCAGAGAACCACTGTGCCCAAACTTACTCTGGGGACTGCCTCCAAAAAGGGGGTGGCGACCCAGAATCAGAACCAGGGGAGCCCAAAACTCCCCCAATTTCCAACTGCCACATTTTTCTTACAGATCCCCAAGCTCCCACACAGAATCCTGTCCAAACTAACTGTGTGTCAGAATCAAGAATCAAGAAATTAACTCATCAACTGGCCCAAAATGCACATTATCTTTGCCCCCTTGAGGAGAAGGAGGGAAGATTTTATGCCCCGGTCCAAGTACAAGGGCAATATATATTTTTGGCACTGGTGGGCACTGGATCCCAAGCCACTATTCTGTCAAAGAGAGCCTTTGATCAGCTGAATTCAGGAAGGGGGGAGAGATACCAGATCCCTCTCACCCCTCTTCCTGGACAACTTCAGAACTTCGATGGGTATGAAATTCCTGTCGAGGGGACTGCGGATTTGGAAATTAAAATTGGGCGACACAAGGTGAAACACCCCGTCATAGTCGTGACTCCGGAGGGCACACCATGTTTATTGGGGAATGACTTCCTCCGTAGGTTGTCTCCCCTAATAGACTGTGTAAACAAGGTCCTCTGGACCCAGACTAACCGGCCAATAAAATTAAAACATAGTGCCAACCATGTTAGTTTAAATGGCACATGCCACATGGTTGAACAAAAACAGGACCACATAGAATTTCATATTCAAAACAACCAAATCCCTGACGTGACAGTAATTGCAGTAGGACAACAAACTGATGATGGGAATTCCTGTCTATTTCTGAAAATCGACCTGTCTTCCAGTTTCAAGTGGCATTTCAGATTGGAAGGAAATACCCTGAAATTCTACCCTAATTCACAATCAGAACATCCCACTTCCATAGTCCAAAATGATGAGAACCTACCACAAAGCTTAGCTGACATTCAGAAAATTAGAGGACAGTTGTACATCCCTATTCAGTTAAATGAGGGTAAGGAATCTGTTCTCGCCCGAGTTTGCATGAAAAACAGTAAGAGCTTCTTCACCAAAGCCATGTTCTGAAAACTCCCAAGAGATCCAGCCTTTCCCACATTTAAATTGATAGACAAATGGGAAATGGACCTGGAAACTCCCAATTCCAAACATCTCCTGCCTAGCAGGTGCATGATCAAAATTTCTATAGGCAACAAAAGCATAGTACATAATTGTTGGGTTGTGCGAGATGTCCCTGCTGCATTTTATTTAGGCAGTGACATCCTCAACTGCTTTGCCATTAGTTTTCACCTGATCAACTTCAAAGCCTGGTCCTGATTTTGGGGTAATCCCATGGACTTTGATGATTTAGAAAAAAAGCATTTTGCTCAGCCCAATTGCTGCCATATGCAGTTGAAGATCAAATTGGAGAGGAAGCCACCATCCCAGAACAGACCTGACAATTCCCACTTAAAGTAAAAATTATAAGAGGACAGAAACTGCAAAATCTTGACGCATATGTTCACCTCAACGCCCATCTCCAACAGCAACGGATAGGGTTAAACCCAACACCACTAGTCAATACAGAACACAACACCATTCCAATATTGGTGGATAACAACGACCTTAGGAGTATCACTCTGGGCGCAGGCACCATTATTGTAATGGCGGTTGATGACTGACATTTTTCAATAGAAGCCTCTCACAAGCGCCTTGTCTAGCTTACTCTGTCAAAAACAAGGAGTTCTTTTTGGAGACAGGGTTCTCAAATACAAGCTTGACCACAGTATTATACCAAAAGCATGACAAGATCAATAAAGTCATCTCCTATGCAAGCAAGTCTTTATCCTCTGTGGAGGAAAAATTCAACGATTGTGAGAAGGCACTCCTGGCAATGGTGTGGGCATTGAAGAATTACCGCCCGTTCATCCAGGGGGAACACATCATAGTGGAGACTCCACATCGGCCTCTGCAATATCTTCAAAGTGACAGAATCTGGGCCGGAAATGTGAGTAATTCCCAAATTACTTCCTGGATTCTGTCAATGCAAAGCTTTCCTGTGGAGGCCAGATATGGCCAAAACAAGAAGAGTCCCCTTGTGCAAGTTCTGGCTAACTTGCATGATTGTGCCAGAGAAAACAGTCTCGAGGACGAAAGTCTTAAAATCAAGGACAATATGGAGGAGTACCTCAATTCCCCACACATGAAGAAAACAAGTGTGAGATAATGTGAACTGGTCATAATCACTGATTCAGATTATGTCCAGAACGGGTTCATGGAGCACCTGGTTAATTGGAAAACCAGAGGCATGCTATGTGCTAACAACTAACCACTAAAACATGGAAAACTAATACAAAATATTGATGATCTGGTCACCTCTAGTGAGATGACCATCTACTGGACAAAGATCAAGGGTCATTCCAAGATAGAGGGACTATACAAAACTGGAAATGACTTAGCTGATCACTGGCCAAAACCGGAGCCATCCAAGGGATTCTCCTTGAAATCGATTCCCTGTTGGGGGAAATCCAGGTCACTGCTATCACTAGGTCCCAGACAAATGCTCACAATGATCTCTCAAATGCCCAGTGGATTAAAAAGACCGCAGATTCTGCTTTAATCATGGCTCAAAAGGGGGATCCAATCATTGGTAAGTTTTATAAACGCATTGAGGACCCTGAGAACTTTCCCTTGACGGATACCGATTGCATGGGGAAGGAGGACCTCAGAGTCTTGATGAAATGTTCAAAAATGTTCTGAATCCAAGACGGTTTGTTGGTGAGGGCATCCATATCTGGCTGTGACCAGTGGGTGGTCCCTAACTCATTCCAAGCCTGATGCTAAGTCACGGCCATGATGCGGCCATGGCCGGTCATCGGGGGTTTCATACTACATTAGAGATCTTGCGAGAGGTTGCATACTGGTCACACATGGGACAGGACCTCGACCAATACTTGAAGGGGTGTCTTGTGTGTGCACAGTTTTAGCCAACATCGCTCAAACACCGTGCTCCCCTCAAAAAGAGGGGGATGACTCTGCCTTGGTCAGATTTGCAAGTAGATTTCATCAGGCCCGTGATTCGCTCCTCTAGGGGGAACAAGTACATATTATCCGTAACATACTTGTTTACTAAGTGGGTGGAATGTCTCCCAGACCCAAATTGCAAGGCAGAAACAGCAGCTGCCCTGATTATCAGTCACATCTTCTCACATTTGGACTACCCCAAAGGATTGAGTCAGACCGAGATAGTCACTTCAACAGCGAAGTGAGGACAATGATGTGGGAGATACTTGGGATAAAAAGGAAACTACACATTGCATACCGCCAGTCCTCTAGTGGTGGAGTTCAGAGGTACAATAAAACCATTGTGAGCATATTGAAAATGTTGTGGCAGACTCTGGGCCAGGTTGGGATATTCGATTACCTCTTGTCCTGATGGCCATTAGATCTACCCCTTCTTCTGCAACTAAAATGTCTCCATTTGAGCTGATGACTGAACAAAGGATGGTGCTACCCCAGCATCTGCTCTATAGAACTCAAGAGCAGACATTTATCAATGCCTCCACAACTCATGAGGATGTTGAGAATCTGAGAAAACACTTTCAACATGCTTTTGCGTATGCTAAGCGGAATCTAGAAAGATCTGCAGACAGTGTGAAGACCCACTATGACCTTAAGACAACCAAAAAGGAATATCAAGTAGGAGACAGGGTCTGCTTGTACAATTTCCAAAGGAACCAAGCCAAGGAGCGCACATTTTTGCCCAGCAGGCGGGGACCTTTTGAAATTGTGGACAAAATCTCACCAGTCGCCTACAGAATCCACATCCCCAAGGGAAATTTGACAGAAGAGGAAGACAAGTGGGTCCACATAAGCCAGCTAAAGAGTTGCCATCCCAGGCATACTTTGCGGCAAATAGAAGAGCCTGCAGGAAACCCAGATGAAACCTAGGAAAATGTTAAATTGCTATTGAATACCTGTGGGGAATATTGTAAATTGTCACTAAATGCATGCATCTATCCCACTGCTGAAATCCCCATGTGAACAGTAGTCGGAAATTTTTCATAACTGGGTTATATTCTGTTTTCTAGTATTGGCACGAAGTATACCTAATCACCAAGGAGGAACTCTTCGGGGACCCGGGGGGAAAAACCAAAGAGATCCGGAGTGTTGCTCCACACTGGAAAAGAAAGCACGAGAGAAGGCGGAGGTATCGTTCCTATTCAACCAGAGCCAGTGAGGAAAGCATGTTGCATCAATCGCTGACGGGAGAAGAAACTACACCTGAAGAAACCTGTGTTCTTCACATTGCCAGAAAGAAAAATCCCAGATGCCCGACTCTTCCCCACGTCTGGAAGTGAAGCCGAAGTCGGGGGGGGGCTTATGTGGGATATTTTTACCCATTCCGATGTGCCCCACTGCCTCACTTTACAAATGGGGTAAGAAACAGCCAAAAATGGATGCGCTAACTCCTCTGCATACAAAAATCTGCGAAACTACATGTGGGTCACAACCACAAAAGACTGCAAACATATGCCACACACTGTCAAAGTGGGGGTGAAAACAGAATTCTCACTGCAGGAGCATGCCACTGGGTGCTGTTACATTTAACATGAAGCAAGGCCGCAGAATTGGGCTAAAAACCAAAAATGCCTTTTAAAATGCAGCTTTGCAACCTTCAAAGTGCTGTTTTGGCGCTAGATCCATTTATTTTCCAGTGAATCATTGAAAGTAAAAGGGTCTTAGATCATCCAGGTGGCTCAAAGGAGCCGGGCCTCATTGAATGACAGCAGCTAAGAAATGTATCTCATGAAAAACCAGCCCAGCAACATTTGTTTTCAGTTCCACAGGAAAAATACTGCTAAAAATGGCAACATGTAACAATTTCAGCTGTGCAGAGAGAACTCCAAGCAAAGGCTGGATACATACCTACAGACTGCAAACAAATCCCAGCACTTAAGGGAAGAACTGGTGCCGAATAAAATGTATGTGCTACAGAGGAAAATCTGATGTAAAGGACTCCGTTGTATGTGCTTTTTCAGGAAGGAAGTGCAAAATCGCCTTTTAAAAGCATGTTTTTGTTGAAAGGCCTAATTCTTTAAATGTCAAATGCCACCTATAACTGTGTTCATTTATATGTTTTAATGAAAGATGTAGGTAACTTAAAGTCAAAACACAGTCTTGAGTTAATTACATATTTAATTCTGGGCTGACAGTCTCAGCCTGGGAATGGTTGACACCTTACTACTGGCAGGAAAGGACTAATTGCTGCTGAAGGTTTTCGCATACTCAGAACAAAGAACTCATTAGACATTTGTCTGTGCCCCAGCCAAAGACAATGGCAGGCTTGAACACTCATCCCTACAGGGGAGAGGCCAGAAGCTTCCCTCTTACGGAAGAGGACACCCCACCATGATCAAAGGAAATTGACAGCTGTTGCCAGTTGAAAGAAAAGTTAAAAAAAAAAGCTGCTAAAGGAATATTGGTGGTTAAATGCTTATTTGTAATTAAGCTTTCAAAACCTTCAATGTTGCAGCATGAAGGAGGACAAATCTAAAAGTTGGTAGTTGTAAATCTAATTTTACGCTCTTTCTTTGAAGACGTGATTGAACCCTGTTCTACATAAGGAACAAAAGTTGCACAGAAAGAATAATTGTGCCAAGACTATTGAAGCTGCAAATCTAATATTGTATATCCGTGTTCTATGGGTGATTGCGCAGATTTGTACTGAATTAAGAATTGTTACGCCAAACATTGATGATTAAAATTGACAAAATCCACAGAACGCCAAAGCCAGCTCTCACTGAGGTAGGAGTTGGACGTAAAGGTAACCCACAAAATATGTAATGTATGTTTCCAATTTTAATAGAGAGCATAATTATAGAAATGTATATTTGTGGGAAAGTTAAATTGTGCTTCAATTAACTGTGGGAGTTCCCAAGTCACATAATAAACTATGACAGCTCTTTCTGGCTTCCAATCAAAAAAAGGCAAGTGCCTTTGACCTATCACAGCCTTGGGGTGTGGATTGTAATTCTGCCCCTGTAATAAACTTAGTGATGTCACTTGGCATGATAAATAAGGGAAATTCACCAGACACAAGGACACACTGATTCCTTACTCCATCCTGATTTCTGCGTGATGCCTTGTTCCAGAATTCTTCATCTTGTTACTGATTCCAGATCGCTTTACCAAGCCACGGCTTCAGCATTTGCTGAACTCTTTACAGCTAGACCCAAATCCTGAACCATCCCAAACTTCAGGGAAATAATTCTGATCCAGTTTGGCTTGCCTGCTGAAACTCGCCATCCCGCTAATCTACACTGTCCAGTTACCAGAAGGGCCAACCCAATCCAATTCAATCTGAGGTGCAGCCCAATTGACCAGAACTGCCCAGCTGACCATCCAGCCAGAAGTGCCCTTCTGTCTGTAGACCTGATCCATGATGACCAGAACCTGACGGTCGAATCTTAATTGACAGTGGACTGTAAGTATAAACAGGAATCATAGCAACCCATAGAATATTTGTCTTCTCCTATCCCAATCTATAACCCATCCTCTCTTTAAGTTAAGAACTTGTAATAGTGTCACACCAGTCTTGAAATCTTGCTTTGATTTCTTGTGCTAGTGATAATTTCTTTAAAATCCTTTTGTCTTGTGAACATCCCAAACCCTTAAAATCATCCCACGTGTAATCTGACTGAGTCCTCCAAGGCGACCAGAGAGGTGCTGGGGTTGGTTTCTGCTGACCACTCTGGAGCTTACTGTGTTTCAAATTGGTAACCAGCGTGAATACCCTAGTTTAGAGCATAATTATCATTGTAAAAACGAATTTCTGTTTTCATTTTCACGCCTTTATTTTCAAAAACACCCCTCATTCAAACTTGCATAACCTCTTCAATTTTATAGCTAGAGACTTAATTTCAACTCTGAGTTAAACCTACAACCTGTAGACAGTCTATTTGACCCATTTTTGTTAAAAATCACATAGTGAAATTTAGGCAGGAATTAGCATTTTTGCAAACGTTTTACACATGTAAATTTCTATTCAAAGTATTTCCATACTCCCATTCTGATTCAACGTGTTTGCCGTTGCTCATATTGTAGCTTATGTTTGTTAGGACCCTTTTAGTGTTGTTCCCATAGGAATTTATATCAATTTAAGGATTTTTGCACACTTTTCATTGTTTCACAAAGCCATTTTCAACTGTCATTTTAAAAAGTGTACATTTCCCAAAAACTCTTACCTCTCTTGTTTGGGGAGGGAAGATTGCATTCAAACCCTATACACTGTTTTACATGCCTGAATACCTACTGCTTACTTACATCTGTGTAGAATTTCTTAGTTGTGAATTAAGAACTTTTCAGGGCGAAATCTTCACCTAAGCTCTATCTTTTCGCAAGCCAATATTGTTCTTTTTCCTATGTTTTCTATTCTGTATTGCTAGAAGAAATTTGTGTTTGATTTGGATTTTAAATAGTAAATAAACATTTACCTTTACCAAACAGCCTGATTCCTGGGCCACTGGGACCTTTGGGTATTTTGAGAAGGGTGTGATATGAGTGGTATATCACTCAGAATATTGAACCTATAGACACAATAAATATGTATTTCATTTGTGCATTGCATGCTAGGCTGAGACCCGGGTGAAATTACCTTATTGAAATCCTTAACAGATTGGCATCAGAAGGCATGGATCACTTGTCTAAGGGTATGGATTGGTCTCCTTAATCCTGGCTTGCCCTGATACAATCCCCTGTTACCTCTTACCTATAAAAGAGGGTTTGAGGAATTGAAAAAGGGTACTGTATTTTTTTTTGTAATAATTAAAAATATGATGTGATTAATTCGATCTCTGAAAGGGTAGTCTGCTGATCAGATTCCCATTTCATAGGTTCCATGCCAAAAGCATGGTTTACATCTGTGCACTGCTGCATCCATATCCTAATTGCAGCACCTTCCCTACAGAGGCCTAGAGCAGGTTCAGGTCACAGATGCTCGCTTGACAGCTACAGTGATAGCCAAAGTCACTGCAGCACAGGGATGACATTTAAGATATGCACCTCTGTTAAAAAAACATCATGATTATAAGCAGCCCATGCTCGTGGCATGCTAAACTGTAAATATAAACTACGACTGAGTGTTAGGAAAGATTTTCTTTACTGCACCTTTCCTTCCATCTTTATGGAACCCCAAAAACTGTTTGCTTTTATTTTTCAATCTGACCTGTACTTTTGCAGTGCAGTGAAGCAATAAGCTTCACTGTACTGGCCTTTGCTCACATGTTATGGGGAAACTGATATGTCCTTAAAGCTATCAGTACTGGGAAACCGTGTTTCCCTTAGTCTTGTGACTATGTTGCTACTTGTGGTTACTTTTGTATCAGATGTGGTAACTTTTTATCATTGCACACAGCAGCTTAAACTGCAGTGCAATGGGGTTCATTTTTATTTTGCCCTAGACTAACACTCTTTTTTGGTTATTCTGAGGTGCTTAAAAGATGGGCTGGTAGCAGCAGTGAATTTTCCCCACTTTTTGGGGAATTTCCTGTTAGCTTAATGGCATTTACCACGTTACTTACTGTGGCTATTGTCCAAACATGGCAGTGCCACAAGGTTTTTCGTCCATTCTTTTTGCATCTTGTTGTTTAGCCTCTTCCTGGCCTCAGAGGCCAGATATATCGATATAAGGACTACAAGTGCCTGGGAAAGCAGCAGCTTTTGGCGGGCTACTGGAGGGCCTTGTGTGTTTGCAGGCAGGATGTGGGCTGGGTCAGTCTTACCCCAATACACATCCTGGTTTCTGTGTGTCTGAGTGGTATGCATGAGTGTTCCCACCAGTGGTCCTGATTGGACCACTGTGGGGTGTGTGTGTGGGCTAGTTCTGCCATTGGCTAGTGGGAGTTTCGACTCCTATCTGGCTTTTAAGATATGAAGAGGGCCTCTGCATGCATTTCTCAGAGACCCGCAAAGAAACCTGTAACCTGTCTGAAGGAGGCCTGGCAACCAACTTCTGCTTCAGTCCTGGTGGAGCCCTGTCTGTCTTGTGATCTTCAGTAGGCCTGCAAAGGTTCTACGACCCCAGGAGTGGAGGGACCATCCATTCCCAAAGCCTATTCAGTGCCCTGCCTTCGGAAGTGCCCGGGAATCGTCCTCTGCTGCCCAGCTTTGTTTTAGGGCTACCGGGTTATCTTCGTTTCTGCCTGAAACTTGGCACACCCTCAGCTGCCACTGCAACAACACCCTCTGCCAAATTTCGGCATCCTAGCACCAACGAGACCCGAGAAAGAATGTAAAGTCTGACCGTGGCTACTGAGTCCCGCTGCATCGCTGTGCAAGGTGTGCACAGTCCGAAACATGCTTTTCTATTACTGAGCATTTAACATACCCCTACACTCTCATTGTAAGTCAATGGTCTTATAACATCCTTTATCTTAAAACTATTGACTTTGCCAGTAGTTGCCTTGGCAAGACTTCTAACTGTTGAGGGTAATTTTGGACACTTGTCTATCTTGAACCCTGGCTTTAAGAATCCATCACTGGACCCCAGAGACCCTACCTACATTTTCTCCTGCCTCCTGAGTTCTGTGTCTTTGTATCCTGAACAATAGGGCACAAGGCTTCAGGCAATTTAGGGTTGGACAATATTAGTTAGGGATCCTCTCTGTGGACCTTTTTGTGTGTGATACTCACCTATTCATTCCCTTGCCGAGTATTTTGATTTGTATTATGCACTTGAACCTGTGACTGTATATATGTATTTTAGTTTGATGGTATTGGTTGATAAGTCCACGTGCTTGTGTTCATTTTTCTTATAGTGTGTTTGGCTATAATTAAATAACTGTATTTTTATACATCCTGTCTAAGTGTAATTTGTGACTCACATTGTGTGACCTCATTGTGGACCCTTTACACTCTCACCCCTCTGAAGATCTCAGCCTAGACAGCCTTTCACTGCTACCTTAAACTGGTTTGGCTACAGCTTCCCAGAGTTGTCCCTGTCACATTATAGGTTGGCCTTCTATACATCTTTCCACCAGGCCGTGTATAAGAAATCAGTCTTAACACTGAGTTAATGCATAATGTATGCCACTGCTCATTATCATTGCAGCCACATTCAATTTGATGTGACACATCAATATCTGACCATGCCTCTTCTTTGATCTCTTTATGAGGGTAAGTAAGTCCCTCCTCCAGAGACAGCCACTAATCAGAAATCTGCCCTGATCCCAGGCATCCAAGTAGTACACCCATTCAAGAGGAGTATACTCACATCAGGGTGCTGTATACTAAAGAGGTGTGTGTTCCTATTGAGAAGAGAAGGGGTAAGGTTACCCTTCCTGTCCCCTCCAATTCCTCTAGTGAACAGCACGTCGGGTGTGATGACAGAAAGGCAAAGTCCACTCATTCCAAGAAGATGGATTAGATCCCTAAAGTAGACGGGCTTTAGTCCAATGACATGTGGACTTTTACCTTTAATGGGAGGGGTCTCACACCACTTATTTGATTATTTCTCGAACAACACCGGAGAAGGATTCACTGGACCTCCTTTGGGAGAGTTGTAATTCCAAAGCCCTGAACCACTGAGTTGAAGAAGGTGCAGTCCTAGGCAGAGGAAAGCTTTGCCCCCTTTCCCACTCCCAGGGCACATTGGGGTTTAAACTGGTTGTGGACCAGGGCCTGCCATTCTGCACCAGAATATCCTGAAGATGGGAGAGCAGACCCTGAACGGACTCATCCTGACCTCGAGCACCTGAAGCAGGCCTCACAGCATCTGTAGGACCAGATCAAATCAGATAAGGCACCCAATCTGCTGCCTGATATTCAATGCAGAGGGATCCCTTTGGTGTTGCTTTTCGGTGCTCCTCTGAACCTTCCAACAAGTGTTTGCGTCTCAAGCCAACTTGATGCTGGATCGTGCCCTCAATGAGGATGTCGCCTGGTTAGCTTGAATCAACCGCTTGATCTCGCGATCAACTGAAACTCCTGCAGTGTCACTTCCTGGTGCGAATCAGGGGTTACACGACCCAACCCGACTCACACTTGAACTGGCAACTCTCCGAACCACTCACCGGAGCAATAGGATCACCATTTCCACCCTTTCCACCCTGCACCTTGAATCACTGATGCATCACTCCTTGATGCTGCCCAGCATTTACAACCCAACTCAACCCTGTTCAACCTCAAACAAATCCTGGTGAGCACCCTGACCTGCTTTGCCAAAAGCAACCTTCGAAAAGCACAGAGTCACTGCATTCAAACAAGCTTGTCGGCTGCTTGCCGCTTGGGCAAAGGCGATCCAACATACATGAACTGAGCTAGAAACTGGAAAGGTCAAGCTTGCATCTTTTCATTCAATGACATATCATTTGTGTGGGTAATATTTTGCCTATTGCCACAGGATTCATGCTCAGAGTGCTACATTCTTCTATCTGTTGCATCTTCTGTGTTCTTTACACAGGTGTTTTATTAGGTATATATATTTTCCAAGAAACGTGATTGGACAGACTTTATATTTTGGACTGAGTTACTATCTCATATGGATCTCTTTTGTATTACAGTCACACCACTCTTAAGAGCATAGTCTTTCCTCAAACCACATTAACACAAATGCAAAGGAGATATCGCTCTTAACTGTGCCTGTTTTACCTTTATGATTGTGTTGGCTCTTGTTTTGTAGAAGTGTGAGGGCTGAGTGGGCCTTTTAGCCTCTACCCATCCATGTACCAATCCAGTTCATCACAGATGGGGTCTCCTTCTCCTTCTTTGCACATATTTGGACCTTCTGGAAATAATTCATTTTGACCATGTTAGGAGAGCAGTACTTTCCAAAGCTCTCTGGCCGAGGTGAAGACAGATGTTTGAAGGGTGAGAAAAGATCTGCTCCCTATCCAACCCCAGGGCATACAAAAGGTGGCCATGGTGAGGACAAGGCCTGCCACTCTGCTAGCAGACTGAACCAGGCTGGGAGATCAGAATCTAAAAAGAACTCATGTAACTCTAGACTCCCCTGCAGTGGTACCCAAAGCATCCTGAGGCCAAAGGACCTAGGACCCCCATTCTGAACTGTTGAACCAACTCAAACTGAATTTGAACCAATTTCCCCACTTTTGAACCAAAGGACTCTTGGTCCTGCATTTGGACCTCATGTTCAAACTTTGAACCACTGTTACTGCTTCTACAAACTGTCTGACCTGAGCGTCAGGGTCGGGTGCAAATTACTTAAAAATGCTGTGTCACTGAACTATCCATTTAACCACCGGGACTTCCATCACAGCTCGTATTGAACCACTGGATCATCTCGTCACTCATCCCGAACCAGCCATTTTCATCAGCTGGTCCTGGCGATCAATAGACCTGCATTACTCGATACCTCCTTAGAACTGCATTTCTCGAGCACCACTCGAACCTTACTCAAAGTTGACTTGCCATCTGGGTTCAACATGACTTGCAGCACCCAACCCAAGTTCGAGCCACAAGCATTGCATCTCAAAACCTGGTTCAACCCTGCTGACCTGCCAAGAACTGGTATCAGGTACTATTGAGAGCTCCTGTCCGCTTAGTCCATTGTTGGGGACCTAGTGACTTGTTAAGATCTTTGTATGCCTTTTTCTAAAAATACATATCCTTTGAGCGAAATTATTCCTATTCTTGATGTTCTCCTCCCCGTATTGAGAGGGAATACACCTATTTGTTCTGCATTTTATGTCATGGGTATGTTTTTGCAGTGTTTTAATAGGTATGTGTATGATTAGTTTGTTTAATTAAGGTATTTATGTTTTTATAAAACCTTTTTCGGACTTCCATGTATTTTACAATGTGTGTACAATTGCTGTTTGGGTTGCTAGTGTCTTGCATTCACTCCCCTTCTAAGAGTGTAGCCTTCCCTCTGCCCGCATTACCAAAAAAGGCAAAGGACGTACAACTCTTTGCTGTGTCTGTTTTACATTTACTATTTAGACCACTGTTTGATTGGAGAAATGTGAGAGCTGAGTATACTACTCATCCTTGTATTCCTGCAGGGCAGTATTCATTTCATCACACTGGTGGCTAGTTCGGATTTGATACAACTTTGACTACAGCTTAGTCTTCTAAAATCAAAGTTTGTGCAGTTAAAGTTAGAAACACTGACAGGCATTATTGCTACTCTGGAATTTGCCATGAGCACCACGGAGGTACTGAAAATCAGTGGCCTCTGTGATCTCTGTCAAGAGAGGGGACTCATCTTGGCAGTAAGGTCAAGAAAGCCAAACTGCTGAACAGTCTCAGGCTTTTGAGGAAGCTAGGAGGATAGAGATTTCCCAGGCAGCCAGTAATGATCTGAAGGCCACAGTCTGTGTACCCCCTTATCTAGGGGGCCTGGACTTAAAAGGGGAGGGAGACAGTGAAAGCGTTTCCAGAAAGTGAGTACAATTGTGGACCAAAGGTCCCAAGCATTCTACTGATCACAGGCATTCTTTAGGTCCCATGCTTCAGCTAGGTCTCAAGCTTATATTAGATATTCAATGTGTCTCCCTGGGGATGACCAAGCTGACAGGAAGATCTTCATAGAGGAAAGGAGGGTGGCTCTGGCTGAGAAGAAGCACAGAGAACCTGCGGCTCCAGCAGAAAGGGAACAGAATGCTTCAGAAGCTCTAGCAGAGCAGAAACACAGGATAATGTGATGTTGTGCAAGATGGAACTTGAGGCCCAGAGGGAGTCCAGCAAGGCTTCCAATGAGGCAAGAAGTGTTTCTATTAGTGAGTGCTGAGGAAAGACTAGGCACCACAACCCAAAGACATAGGCCCTCATTACGACCCTGGCGGAAAGCGACTGACCGGAGCGCCACAGCGTAAATAGCGTTTCCGCCATTGCACGAAGGAGCAAAGTGCGGCCCATTCCGACCCATCGGGCACGAGCACCACGGCATGGCGGAAGTGCAAAGTCCGCGATGGCGGAAATGACCCCAAAACGGCCCACACCGCCGCCGTACGGCGCCCTAGGTGCAATACCGCCACCCCTCTTAGCGGTCACCGCAGTGTGCGCCTACCGGAAAGTACGGTGCCCGGAAATATACGGAAACGGAAGTTAAAACATGGGCCCGGAACGGGAAACATCCCGGCGTACACCTATAAATACACTAAAACCACACAACCACTAAAATCACTACCCTGAAACACACCCCAACCCGTCAACCACCCTAGCGAAACCAAGAAAAATGGGAAAAGTAGCGAAGAAAGCGTGCGACCGCAAGCGGCAGGTCCACTTCTCCCGTGAGGAACTCACCGTGCTAACAGAGACCCTCCAGGAGAATGCTGCCGTCGTCTTCTGCACGCAAATGACCAGGACGGCACTTGCAAACAAGAAGGCCATATGGGCTCTGGTGGCACAGCGGGTAAGTGCGGTGGGGACCGCACCCCGCACCCCACAGCAATGCCGCAAGCGATGGGACGACCTGCGGATACGCGTCCGCAGCATACTCTCTGCCAACCGCAACATTGCCACAGCCACCGGGGGAGGTCCTGAATCACCCATCAAGTTGACCCCCTGGGAAGAAATCTGTGCCTCCACCATCGGAATGGAGAGCATAGAGGGAGTCGGAGGGATGGAGAAAGGAGTGCAGACATCCGAAGATTCAGGTAGGTGGGCCAGATAAAACAATGCCAAATCCACACAGTCCATCCATGTGAAGTACCATGCGTCCACATAGTGCAACAGAAACACATGTCCAGGAGAACGTCCACACACATCGGCCTGCAAGCGCACGTTAAAACCCACAATAAATACATAAATAATTAAAAAACCCTAATACACGCACTACACGTGCAGCAGGCACACCCTAACTGCAGGCTGCCAGACAACTGCACCCTCACTCCACACACAAATCAAAGCACCTCCAAGGCCCCGACCCAAATCACCCTCAGGTACCACCCCAATGCATGTGATACAATGCCATTCCAATTCCCACAGACCCATCAATAACCCTCGCCCTCCTTTACTCCACCACAGGGTCCGATCCAAACGACGAGCTACAGGACACCCCTACCAGCACACCTGCAAAGAGGGCCAAGACCAACGGCCAGAGACCCTCCACCTCAGCTGCACGCATCAAGACACGGCAGCAGCACAAATCAGGTGGCAGCACAGAGGAGGGAACATCAACAGGCACCCCAGCAGCCAGCATGCCCACAACACCACCACCACAGGTCCCCCCAATGGATGCCACAGAAGGCACTGCCTCTGGTGGCAGCAGCACCATAGGTGACACCCCATTGATGGCAGCATGCTCGGACACAGAAAACGGGGATGCCGAAGTCAGATCCATCCATGACCTGTCCCAATCCCCCTGTCTGTTCCATCCCGTACAACATGAGGATACCACGCAGGGGCACCCACCAGACGACGACTGGCCATCCCCCACAAGCCCTGTGGCAAGGCAACATGAGGACAACAGCCCCTCTGTGACACCCCCGCAAATGGCCATGGCCCAGCAGAGGCAACAGTCCCTCGACCAGTTGATCGAACAACAGCAGCAACTGGCCACACTCCTCAAGGACCATGCCGATGAATGTGGGGGCACTAAGGCAGACATAGAAACATCAACTGAGACACTTAGGGCAGAAATGGAGAGAGGTACAGAGACGCTAAGGGCACAAATTGAGAGAAGCACCGAGAGCCTGAGGGGGGAACTGCATGCGACGTCCAAAGACGTATGTGCCGAACTTGCCGCAGTGCGCCGTGTGCTCACTGAGCTCTCGCAAACCCTTAGGGACATGCATGGACGTGAGCAGGCAGACACATCATCCGTTGCAAGTTCCGTCCAGGGCAGCCCCCAACGTAGATCTGGAAGGAACCTGCGCTCCACAGGCAGGGGTGCCCCTGATACCCGCAGAGGGGGCATGCAATAGCGACAGCCCACTGACAATGAGCATCTTTGGACACTGGTGTTCGGGGGGGAGGTAGGAGGGTGGAGGGGGTGTGTTGGGCTCACTTGGGTGGCGGGTCGATAGGGTGTTCAACATGATATCACATATGCCATAAAAAGTGCACGATCAACCAATGAGAAGTGTGGACATTGATCTTTGTGTACTAGGCCATCATAGGCGTACAGTCCATATTGTGCATGTCCCAGACACACGCAGTGCCACGAGTCCCGTGTCCATGTATCAGCCACCAGGCGTGAGTGCTAGAAGCATACATCAATGAGATGCTGACGAATGTCACGGGCCTCCGGTGCCTCGCAGACTCCATGAGGTGCTGCCACATCCCCACCCTCATCATGACCATCATCAGGTGCTTGCAGTTCTGCGTCAGGGGGCATGGGCACATTTCTACGTACGCACATGTTGTGGAGCATGACACATGCCATCACCATCTTTGCAACCTTCTCATGGCGGTACAGGAGTGCCCCGCCAGACCTGCTGAGGCAGCGGAAACGGGTCTTCAGTAGGCCGAATGCCTGTTCAATGACTACACGGGTACGTGAGTGGGCATGGTTGTAGTCCTCCTCATGCTGGTCCCGTGGGTTCCGGACTGGTGTGAGGAGCCATCTCTTCAGTGGATATCCAGCATCACCTGTATGTGGACGAGAAACGTATGATGTGGAATGCCATTGATACGTACGCACACCCCCCCCCCCCCTTCCTGGCAGGTCAATGCCAATTCACATACCCCACATCATCATGCATGTAATGAGACTCACCGAGTAGCCAGGATCTGTTCCCTGCGTGTCGCTCCATGTAGCGTGGTATTGTAGAGTTCCTCAAGACCAAAGAATCATGGGTTGATCCAGGGAATCGGGCACAACAATGTGTAATGATCCTGTTGGAGTCACACACCATCTGTACATTCAGGGAATGAAATTGTTTTCGGTTGCGGTACTGGGCCTCCATGGCATGTGGGACGACCAATTCAACATGGGTGCAGTCGATGGCACCAATGCAACCCGGTATGCCGCCAAGTGCATGGAATCCCACTTTTGTGTTGGTTATTTCCTGCTCCGAGCGTGGTAGAGAGATGTAGTCGTCTGCGTGCTTCAGGAGGGCATCGAGCACTTGCAATAGTGTCCGTGAGAACAGTGGCTGAGAAATGCCATGCAACTGTCCGACTGTGTGCTGGTAGGTGCCTGTGGCCAGGAAGTGGAGTACAGACACCACCTTCAGTAGGGGTGGGATGGCGGTTGGGCTATCTATCATGCTGACAAGGTCAGCCTGTGTCATGTCCACAATGGCGGTTATGGTGTCCCGGTCCAGACGGTAGAGGGTGTGGATCTGCTCATCAGTGAGGTTGAACGGATGTGCTCGGAGGCGTGGGATTGCGGGCTGCCTGCGTGGTGGTAGTGGCTGTGCTGGCAGCCCTTGCTGGCCCTGCCTTGGCCTCCTCCTCCTCCTGCGTCTCCTCCGTGCGGCTGGTTGTAGTTGGTGTTCGTCTTCTTCTTGGAGTCGGAGCGCTTGCAGTGCTATCAGGTCCCCCAGGGCCAACATCGCAAGTCCTGCCGGTAGCATTTCGGTGTGGTTGTGGGAGGAGACTGGCTGTGCAATTTATGTGTTTTCAGGCTGTATGGCCTCCACCTGTGGTGTTTGATTCCACCTGTGCAAACTGCTCTCCCCTTTGGCCGAGCACGTCCCGCGCACAACGCTGCAATTCGGGGAATTGTATCTTGCTATTGCAATCATGTATTTGTACCCGATGGCCGTGTAAGATTGGTTGATATGTTCATTCTGCTGTGGTCCCATTGTTTCACATGCATTCATTGCAGTCGCGAACAGACTTGTGAAGGGTCACTGGAACGTAGTACTCGAGTAACGGTGGACCCTCATGCATCACTGCACCGAGGTTCAACGACGGGCGGGGCGTCCCATTCGTGGGTGAAGGCAGTTGCCATTTTCACACACAGCCGCACTCGATGGAATAATTAGTGATTTCAAACGGCCACAGATGCCTTTTCGACGTGATGTTGCAAATGAGGAATTCGAGGGGCGGCGCTTTCGGTTTCCAGCTAGCGGCGAGGAGATGCCCACAGGTCTGACTGCAAATGTAACGTTCTATTGTTCTATGTCCTTGAGACAGGGCCCATGGCGAGGGAGCAATGATTGATATGAATAGTTTGGGATGCGCAATAGCGAAGTGGGCGATGAGGCCGTCCGTTCCCAATAACATGTTACTTCACAACACTGGAATTACGGGCTGGGGCACTGTGGATTTAGCAGGCTGCATAACGCACGGACTCAATGGATGTTTCTAATGTTATGTGAGTAATTATTCAGGCATTTTGATCCCGGGATGAGGGAATGATGGATGGATGCATGGGCAGGTGATTTGATACAGAGTTTGCCATGTACAGGGCTTCTTGGGATCTATCCGCCTCCCCTACGCTATGTGATGCAGGGCTGCCATTGTGGGACCATCGTCCATCTGGCCTTGTTGAGCCCTCCCTGTCTCGAGGCGCCCTCAGACACTTGTGTCCATGCACGTTAACATTCCCATCTGATGGAATCTGTTTTGACAGATGCATGCACAGGTACACTCGTTTGTGATGGTGTTTGCACCTCGATATAGATGGTTATGAGTCGCAAGTGGTTTTGGGGTGGTGATGATCCTTTTGGTTGGGCTAGCATGCATATGGCTGTGGATTTCGTGTGATCATTGAAGTGAGTAGTTGGAATGTAGTTCTGATGGCCATTCTGTTCTTTTTCTTTTCTTTTGGTTGACAGGTATCTCCTCCCCTTTTGCCACTGCCATCTGTATGCCACTCCTGCAGATGGATTTTACTCCCGACACCTGCTGCTTCGTGTTAATCAGTGGAGCAGCATTATGATCTTATGGGACGATCGCCAATGGGCCACATGCCCTTACGCAGTACTGGTGGCTCGGAGCAACATTTCGGCCTTTCAGCTGGACTAGTGCCTCCCCATTGGGACGGCCCTGCGGTTCTGTGCGCTTCCATGTTGCATTTTCGTACGTGATTGTGGCTCTGTGTACCATGGGGGAACAGGGCGACACACAGGTAGTGGCTGGTCATTTCTTGCGGAAGCAGCCCACAATGGTGATTGGTGTTTTGGAGTTCATGGCCTGATGGCTGTATGGGCTTGGTGATTTTGATGTGCATAAAATTTCTATTCGGATTTGGCCCGTGTAGCGTTTTTCTTTGCAAGTGATGTGGCATATGCCAATTTGGGGGGCGATGTATTGTGAGGAGATCTGCATCGGGTTCCGGCTTCGGGGTTTAGTTGCGTGGTACTGTACTGGCCGCGTTTGCCTACGAAGCCCAGTGAGGTCAGGGATGGGGGCTGCCAATATGACAGTTTGAATGTTGTCATGCTCAGGGGCGGGGGATTGGGTTTTGTGTAACAGATGCCGGTCAGCCAGGTGGACTGGTGGAATGATGTGATTTTCGGAATATTGCTGGTCACAGGTGCCTGTGTTTGCGTGCGTTTCTTGGTGGGGGACTGTGGTCATGTCCATTGGGATGGCTTCTGTATTCGTGCCATCTGTGCCCTGCAGCTCCCATTGGCCCCTGTTGTGTTTCTTTTGTTCGTTGGCATGCATGGGTGACTTGTACATTTCAATGGTTGCATTGTGGCTTCATTGCACCTACGGGGAGTTGTACTTTGTGGGCAGGGAGCGGTGTACAGGCACTCAGTGGGGCCGTTTACGGTTGATTCGCGATGCCGTACTTCTCGCCATGGCGGAATGGTACATTACGCCATGCCTGATGGCGTTAGGTACATGTCCGCTAGGGTCGGAATTGGCGTACCGTTGCACCATGGTGGTGTTTGCGGTTTGGCATGGCGCGCGCGCGCGTGTTTGGTGCAGTTAGCGTTGGCGTTCACTACGGTGTCGCTAATGGCTTCGTACTTTGCGGTGACGGGTCATAGTCGCACCGAGCGCTATTCGATGGCGGTATTGCATTTCCGCCATCGTTTTTCGATTTCCGCCAGGGTCGTAATGAGGGCCATAGTCTAGTCGTATGAGATGTGGAAGGATATTTTGGACCGGTTTGTAACACTTAAATTAGCTTATGGCCTACAGGAGGTGGAATGGGAATTGTGGCAAGCATCCATTATAAGCTGTCTTCCAATGGTTGTTACTAGTGTTATCATTCAGTTGACTCCTGAGGAGAGGCCGATTTATACCAAAATGAAGGCTGCCATCATCAGGAAGTACCGTAGGAGCTTTGGAGAGCACACAAGTCCAGAAACAGCTCAGGTAACTATATCTAAACCAGATGATAAGGCAATTGATATAAGCAAACCAAAGGAGGATACGTCCACAAGTCTGCACCCTTCTGCTAGAAAGGCCCCAACACATTTGAAGGGAAATCTCAACCCCATGTTGTATCCACTACCACAGACAGGAGAAGTGAGGTTACCCCTAGCACCGGTGCACACACATATTGTTTTGTGAAGAGACCGGACTCACAGAAAGGGAGATCCTGCATTCAAGAGTAGACCCAAGTAGGCTGTAGTTAGTGCTAATCTCATGAAGGAAGAGGCCATAGTCAGTGTGGACATCTTAGATGATGAATTTCCACCAGTCCAGGGTCTAGCAGAATGTTCCCTTTTTTCTCTGAGTGGGAAAAGTACTGAGTTTCCAACGGAGGCCCCAGTACTTTCAATTACTCAGATATTCTTGGTGCATTTCGTCATTAATGGGAAACAACCCCAGCATTTTGTGATATTGCTGCTAGTATCACCACTAAGCTACTACAGTGCGTAAAGAAAAGATCAGACCATTCCTGGTTCAGGCAAACTAGGCAGGGAATGTGATGCTCTTTCCAGATGTCCACTGGCTATCATGGAGTTTATTTGGAAAGGTGAGACTTTGCAGCACTGCATCACCATCAACGACACAATTATGGCTGACTGACTGTTACAGAGTGACCTACATGACAAATAAATAATTGCTGCAATCACTAGATCTAGGGTCAAGTAAGCAGCACAGGAAGCAACACTTGAATCTCTGGGCGCAATGGCTCTTTCATCTGGAGATGGCAAGAGATGACAGACAACCCAGCTACTGCCCAGTCCAGATCCAGAGTCCACAGAAGTGCCTGTTCCTGCTGGCAGGGGCCTAGTGTCAATCAATGTGCCTACTGCGGTGACATCAATTTCAGTGATCTCAGGGTTGCCTACAGGCATAGAACCACAACCTGAGATGGAGAACATAGTGCTTTCAAGCCTTAATGGCCTGGCAGAATTGAGTGCCATTTCCACAGCTGGAGGTGAAAGCCTGGCTGACTTTTTTTAGAGAGACTGCCTCAACGTAGCTGATCTGCATGAGCAGGCAGAGAATTAGTCCCAGGGTGAAGCCTCTCGGATGTTAAGGTTGCACTGGGCACATGATCTCCTACATGGTGGGCCCAGGAATTCTGAGGGCGGGGCCAACCAGAGGTTGGTTGTGCCCCAATGCTGCAGGAGGTTCCTACTGGTATTGGCTCATGACATTACTTTGGCAATTCACTTATGAGTGACCAAGACAGCTGATAGGACTTCTGCCCATTTTTACTGGCTCTAATGGGAGTACAAATAAAACATTTTGTCAGTTCCTACCATATTTGTCAACCATCCAGTAAGTCTGGCGGAGCCAAAAATGCCACCTTCTTTCCACTACTTTGGAGGCCTTTTGAGTGAATAGGAATTAACATTGTGAATGTGGCATAATTTATATGTGTTCCACAGCCACAACATCCACAAACCAATGGGCCCTTTGAGTGGTTCAACATGAACCTAATAGGCATGATAGATAGCTTGGAAAGTCCCCTGAGGAGAAATTGGGAAATTCTCCTGCATGCTTTCAGTTTGCCTTCCAGGAGGTGCCACAGAATGGGGTAGGGTTCAGTCCATTTGAGCTCCTGTTTGGCCATCCTTTCAGGTGTGTGTCCCCTAGGTCTGGTGCCGTAAGGATGGGAGATCAAGCCACAAATTCCTTCCAACAAAATAGTGGATTATGTGAGGGACCTCAGATTTAAGATGACCACGTACAGAGAATAGAATAACACACATCTGAAGGTCAGTCAGGAGCTCATGAAGCACTGGTATGAACAGAAGGCCACAGTGACTGAGACACTCCAGGTCCGATGGTCTTGATCAAGGAACCGGTCAAGCCTATCCCCCTTCATGAAAAATGGATTGGGCCTTTACATGGTGCTGGTAAAGGTCAGTGAGGTTAACTACCTCATTGGTCCCCATGCCGTGAGGCAGCCGTATCAGTTCTTCCATGTCAACCGGCTTAAACATCATTACAGCGTGGGATAGCTCCCGTGACTGACGATGAGACTAAGCAGGAGAAAGATCGTCTTCCAGGCTTGTTGTTCACAGAGTCATCCACTGATGGGAGTTCACATCTCCCCAGAATTTACTGAGCAGCAATTCCTAGACTGTCAGTTTCTGCTGGTCTAGTTTGTGTGTCTGTTCTTTCTGACTCCAGGGAAGATTGATTGGTTCATTCATGACACAGATACTGGAGACAGTAAGTCAGTGAAGAGTTGAATTCACTAGATTTCTGAAAAGGTAAAGGATGCTATCAAGGAGAAAGTCTCCAAGATGTTGGATTTGGACGTGATTGAGCTTTCCGACAGTCCATTGCTCAATGCTGTCACCAATTTCTTTATTTGTAAAATGCACCTTGCCCTCGGTCATCTGGGCGCATACCAAGACAGATGCACACCCCGTTACTTTGGCAGATGAATTTATTGACAAATTAGGCACTGCCAAGTTCATGAAATTCTTTCACCTCACAGCAGGGGACTGGCAGGTTGCCCTGACTGAATAAGTAAGCACATTCCTGGGCATCACTGCTTACTGCAGGTCTTTCATCCAGGTGTTTCAGGCTATTACATTTCCCTTCAATATTGTGACATCTTAGAAGTTGCCAACGAAGAATACCTGGGTCTCTTCCTGTCAAACATGCTTCCAGAGCTTGAAGAATGGTTTGTGCAAGGCGCCATTTCGAAAAAACACAGATTATGGGTAGGAATTCATCATTTGGGCAGACACTTGTGAATTCAGAATTGGGGCATTGTTAATGTAGCTGCACTCTAAGGCTGGTGAGCAACCTTATGCCAGTGGCTCCTGACGTGGCTTATGGCCATGCAAGCAGAGAATTCCAGGTTTTTGCATAAAGCCATATCCTTACAGAGATTGGGAATGGACATCTAACCCAAGCCTGGGTCTCAGCTCTCTAACACAAATGGCCTCCGTAATACATCTCAAAAAGTGTGATCTGCTAACCCGAACCCCATTTTATTAATCTCCATACCAAAAGCAGTGTTTGCATCTGTCTTCAGCGGCATCAATTTACTGACCTGCAGTCCACGCTCATCAGTGGCATAGATCAGGTTCAGAGTTCACAAGTGCCATGCATGACAGCTGCTGTGACAGCCAATTCACTGCAGTGTAGAATTGTCATTGCAATCTACAACCTCTATTCCAAAATCTTCATAATTTTGATGAACTACCCACCTGGTGGCTGGACAATCTGGAAATATAAGGCATCCCTATTTCGGTATGGTTGTTGGTAGTTCAGATACATAGTAAAGCTGAATACCAGTGTCATCTCTGTGAGCTCAGACATCTATGGGTGGCTATGTGGATTTCAGCCACCTGCCTGTCTACATTCCAGTGAATGAGAAGAAAAGGGCAGTATGCATGCCTCTGTTGACTCTCTAGGAAGAAAGGTAACTCCTCTTTTGCTAGGCCTGGGAACTTACAGCAAGACATGCTAAAAAAAAAGGCTGGGAAAGGGCAGAGTTAAGACCAAGAGCACAAGTGGGTTTGAGGAAGGATTCCACTGTCTTACTTTTCTATGGACTTTTCTCTCCTTCATGTACTCTCCACTTTCTGTGGAAGAAGGCACTCTCGCTCTAGCTATGGCATCAGAAGGCAAGGGTCACTTGTCACAAGGACATGGATTGGGCTGATTAAAGCAGGCTTTTCATTCACCAATACCATGTGGCATTTTGCCTATAAAAGAGGGGTTGTCTGACTACTTCTTATATACACTTTTCGACCTTCATGAACTTAGAAATAATTCATTTGAACCTCTTCTGGGAAAGTCGATGTTTCCAAAGCCCTCAGACAATGAAGTAAAATATTGTACTCCAAGGCAGAGGAAAAGTCTGCTCCCTACCAACTCCCAGAGCATATTGGGGTTGACTCTGGCCTAGGACCAAGGCATGTCACCCTTCCTGTAAACCTCCATGGGCTGGAAGAGCAGAGACTGAAAGAAGCCCCACTTTCCTTGATCCCCCTACAGTGAGTGTCACAGCACAATGAGAGCCAAAACAGTCAGGATCCCTGTTTTTGCTGCTTGAACCAAGTTAAGCTACAATCAAAGCACCTTTGACACTTTCGAATCAATGGGAATTGGTGGTGCTGCCTTTGGCACTCACTCAAACGTCGAAAGACAGCTGCTCGAATAAACAAGCCAGCTCGAAGCCTGTTTATCCCAGCCGAGCCATGTCATCTGTCTGGCTCGAGAACCAGCCCAGAGTGCATACAAGTTTGAACCGCTGCATTGAACCCTGCATTGAACCGGCAGGAATACACATCAATGTTCAATTTGAATGGTTGGACCATGGTGTCACTCATCGATCTAAATGAGTGTTACTCATCATTTTGAACCACATCCAATCAACAAACATCTCCTGGTAATTCATCAACCTGCATTGCTTGAGGCTACTTTCAGACTGCACAGACCACCTAATCAAATCTGACTCGTGGTCGACTCACCATTGGGTTCAAAAAGAATCAAAGCCGTCAACCAACTAACTATAGAATCAGCTATCTTCAAGTGACTCTGTCCCCATGGTCCAACGTTTGGGGCCCAAAAGACAGATCATTCTGTAGTGCCTTTATGCAATTATTGCATTTGTTCTACCTGACAAAGTCTCCAGAGTGCTTATTCATTACATTTCTGTATTTTCTGTCTTCTTTTACTGCTGTGGATTTTTATTGTGTTTTAATAGTTAGTTATATAGTTGATTTGTTAGATTAAGGTATGTTTATATATAGAATTGCATGGACAGTGAGAGCCATCTTGTAGTTATGGTTAAATGGGCGTTCCCATAGAAAGAGAAGTTTTTGGGTGGCTAATAACTTTGGTGCTGTTTCATTGTGTCCCCACAAAACTTTGCAAAATAAATACAGAGCCAAATCTGAATGTTTACTGTAATGGTAGCCAAAGTTGTAGTGGGGGGTCCCAAACTTTCGAAATCCGGATAGACTTGAATTGAAAACATTTGTACTTGCAGCTACAGCCCAAACCAATGGACTGTTTGTAACAAAATTGCCTGAGGATTGGGGGACCTAGACACAGACGCATGTTTTTGCAAATTTGGTGGTAAGTCTTCCACTAGCTGATTTTAAAAATGGGCAAAAAGAAAGCATAATAAATTAGTAATATCTGAGTTCAGTCCACAGTCGCACTTCCTGATTCGGAATTTGCAGACACCACTAGACCGATTAGGAAGCAGTGTAATGTTCATGGACATTGCGTAAAGGGGCTGATTGGTCAATTGAGAAATGTGAGGTTCAGCTAAACCTTTGAAATGGACGCAATGTTGGATTTGGGGTTGCCCCCATAGTACACAAATTACACTTGTCTTTCAAATGAAACTACCTCTGAGGAGCTGGAGGTGGTGAGCATTGGGTGGAATATGTCCAGAAAAGGCAAAATGTCAGATGTTTTTTCTGCTCCGATATCCACAGAAATCTCAGATTTTTGGGGACATTGCAGTGATGTTTGCATACTTGACAAATGTTTGAGGACATTCATGCATATGTATGCATATCTATGTTAAAGGTTCAGTGAAGAGCACTTGTTGGGCAGCTTAGAACTTTGAGGCGATTCAACGAATCCACATGAAAGAAATATAGAAATATAGTCCTGATGCTGAATTGTTTTGCAGAGTTTGGTTTGGTTACATAAGGGGAGGGGGGCAAAGTTGCAGGGGGTCCCACATGTTTTAAAATACCGATCGATTTGAATGGAAAAAATATTGTGACATCATGATGTCATTGATGATGCCATTCGTGTTGTCATTTTTGAGGTCCTGTTTTTTTGGTAAGCATTGTATGCAACAGCAGCATGTTATGAATACCATCATTAGTATCAAAATTAACTTCCATCCCCAAGACCGCAATAATCCCCAAAACCAGGATCCTATCCCCCAACCCCCTTCTTCAGTAGAGAGTGTGGAACTTATGACATGTAATTTCCGGATCGCTTTAAATATCGTAGGGGAGTAGTCATCTATATACACACAGCACGCAGTTTTTACGGGCTTGCAAACTCCACCATGATCAACTAATATTATATCGAGAGCCATCCTGTTTTGAAGTGCCATTAGTCTTATCCCTTTTTCTTCCAATGTCATATTCAATAAAATATCCGTTGTGGAATCTATTGTTTTTTGTAATACTCCAGACAGTTTTCTTATATTGTAAGAATTTTCTATTTGGGACAAGAACGGTATAAATGATTTGGCTATATCCATTGCTATCATTCCATCCTCACTACTCCTTTGAGTTCTACCTTTTTTCGTTTGGCTACTTCTGCTGTCTCCAAGAGGAACACTCCTGGAAACAGTAGACCTAGGTAGCATGTACCTCCGCAGTTTCTAGGTAACCATGGATATGCTTTTTCTCAACATATATAATAAACAGGGTCTCCCACGTACACGGGTTCTATTTCATGTTGTAAAACCATTGTGTTCAGGCAGTTGCTAAATGTTCCTACTTTATAGGAACCCTTTTTCTGTAGACATAGGGGAGCAGTTTTGGGGCTGTGATCCACTGTATAGGCAGGGGGCACAGCATCTTTGTTCCATTCATCCCTCATCCGAAATGTCATTACTGATGTTCTTTCTGCTGGCGGGGTTGGTCTATTCTGCCTATGTAATCTATCGAGTCTTGTTATTTTTCGTGTATTCTTTCTCATGGGTTCTAGTGCAAACACGCAAGCTTTTTGGAATATGGAACAACCCATAGGTCTCATGATTACTTCCTCAAATTCATTCATGTTGGTCTCATCTAGCTGACCTGTATTACTCTTGTTCCATTTCCCAAAGAACATTGCACTTAATGTTACTTTACATGAATAAATCAATGGCAATGGTTGTACATACCAGCCTATCCCTTTCCCTCCGTGCTGCGGTAAATGGGCGCAAACCCAGCTATCTTTTTTCTTTAAAACCGCATGGGTCATGTTCATGATGAGCAACAATGTATTGTTGCCGTATCCTTCTCTATGTCTCTCTTTCATTGGGGGCAAAGTACCAGTGATTACATGAACCGGGCTTTCAGTAGCTGCTTTTGGCAAAAGTGTTTCTAATGGGTGTACGTACTCCAGGAACCATAGTGTAATAGCTGTTATTGTTGGTACTATCATACTTAAAAACCATAGGACCAATGGCCAGATCAGTACCTTATTCCTTTTACCATGCTTTTTTCCTAAATTTACAGTCTCTAAATCTATTATCTTTTCAGCAGGGGTGCAGGCGGAAGCTGAAACCGGTCTTGACTTGTTCTTCATCGTCCTTCTTCTTGCTGGCAAAGTTTGTCGTGAATGTCTCTCGTTCTTGATGCTAGAAAAGTTCAACGAAAAATGTCACAGTTCAATTTTGCCAGCCTTTTCACAGCCTGGATCATTCATCCACTCCGAGCAAGATTAGTTGTTCTTTCTCCCACTGCTCAAACTATTTCCGGACAGTTCTTTATTGATAGAGTACTATGTGCACCCAGCTTGTCCCGCTCTGGCTTAGGACACATGTACTCTATCAGCCTTAGCACTTATGTGCGTCCAGCTTGTCCTGCTCTGGCTCCTGACACATGTACTTTTATAAGCGCACTGAAGAGCCGTGAGTCTTGAATTGTCCGACTTGCACAATTCGCACACTTCTCTCCTCTACGCCCCTGGTTCCTACTCCGTCCGTGAGTAGAACCAAAGGCAAAAAGAAAAGCACCAAAGATCTGTGGATCACTTTGCCTGTCGAGGCTGCAAATTATACCGATTCACTCCTGGTATTGTATGATCCGTGAATAGTGCCGTTGCATTTTCAGTATCAGGCTCAGTGTCAGCCTGTGGCACAATGATGGGCAGCGATGAGCGTCGTGGCAATGATGTAGTTTCTTTCTTTGGCTTTGGTGCATTCGCAGGAACTGGTGGGCGCCAAAGGGGTACACGCGTTGTTTCTGCTTCTGTTTGCAATGCAGGGTTTGTGTTGCTCGGCAGTGATGTTGTTTCTGCTGAGCAACGTTGGGGCACTTTTCGCCCTTTCCCCTTACCGGAGCCTCCTCAGGCTCTGTTTCGAGTTTCACTTCTCGTTCAGGCTGATGCTGTGGCACTGGATTGGCAGCATTTTCTTTCGTTACTGAGGCCGCTTGCTTTCTCTGGTCGTCGGAAGTTGTCAGCAGTCCTGGGAATCTTTTGGCATGTATCACATGGATCCATGCCTGTCGTCCGTCCACTCGGATGGCCGTCTGTGTTGCCAAAAGTACTTGATAGGGGTCGCGCTACCTGGGTGCTAATGCTGTGTTCCGTTCAAAGTTTTTGATTAACACCCAGCTTCCAGGCTCCAGTGAGTGCCCCGGTCAGGTATATCGCATTGGCAACGCCTCCTGCACCTGCAGATGAATCAAATGCAACTTTTGTATTAAAAGTCCACAATAAGTGCTTAACATAGGATGCTCGACCTCACATAATCTTTTGGGCTGCGGTGCGCACCATACATTTGCTGGTCTCCCCATTATAATCTCATAGGGGGAGAGCCCAGTCTTAGCCTGCACAGACGTGCGCATACACAACAGCGCTAGGGGTAATGCATCCACCTAACTCAACTTGCTCCCAGCGCAAATTTTTGCTATCTTTGACTTCAAGATTCCATTGTGTCGTTCCACAAGCCCGGCAGAACTGGGATGCCTGGAACTGTGGAATTGCTTCTCTATTTGCAGACCTGCACAGATCTGTAGCACTACTGCGCCCACAAAGTGGGGGCCATTGTCTGACCACAGGACACGGGGCAACCCAAACCGGGAGAAATACTCCTTTAGCATTACTTTTGCTGTGGACATGGCAGTACAGTCTTTTAAAGGATATGCCTCCACCCACTTGCTGAATGCACAGATTACCACTAACACATACTTGTAGTTCTGGCACCTTTCCATTTCTATGAAATCAAAATGGACCACCTCAAACGGCATAGAGGGTGGGCTAAAACTACCTGCTGGAGTCACGGTTCCCTTCCCTACATTGGGCCTCATTACAACCTTGGTGCTAAGTGCACCAACTTTACCACCATGGTGTAAACTCCGTTTACACCATGGTGGATGGCGGATTTACCGCCCCATTCCAAGGTGAGTGGGGCGGTAAATCCCCATTTCCCATTTTCCCTTCCCCATTCCCATTTTTGCCCCATAGGGCATAATGGGAGTGGGGAAGGCGCTAATTACGCCGCCGTAAATTACGGCGGCGTAATTAGCACCATGGCAGGTTAGCGCCATGGATTTTAACGCCTGCTAAAAGCAGGCGTTAAAATCAGAATCAGGCGTTAAGGGTTAACAGTGGCGTTAACCCTTAACGCCTGAGTTGTAATGAGGCCCATTGTGCTGCAGGCACGTAATACAATTCTGCACTAGCCTTTCTGCATTCTTTTTTATGTGCTCATTCTTCCATACTGTGGATAAATGCTGTACCATCTTCTTCACGCAAATGTGGGTAGGGCTATGCGCCATTATAACCATTGCAGTTACGTAACAATTTGGCAACATCCAGTTCTTTGTTTCCTTGTCCACCCAACATCCTTCCAAATCTAACTCACCAGAGCCCTCAGACCACCCCTGAATCTCTTCGGTCGTGGCCTCAGCCTATATTTCTTTGACTGTGGCAACTCCATTCTCTATCATACAAGGTACTTCCTCAGTCTGTACTGTCATCATTTTATTCCCCAAATCTGTGGCTGTTTGCTTTGCAATCCTGTCTCCAAATGCGTTTCCCTCTCCCACTCTACATGTTACTTTCTTATGTGCCTCGCACTTCACTATAGCTAGGCGCTTTGGAAACGTGAGCGCAGACATTCGCACAATCAAAGGGCCATGCTAAATCCTGGCTCCATGTGATGTCAAGAAACTCGTCTCAGCCCAAAGTCGGCCAAAGTTGTGAACCACGCCAAAGGCGTACTGGCTGTCAGTATAAATATTTACGTTCAAATTCTCAGAGAGTTCACAGGCTCGGGTCAGTGCTATTATTTCTGCGGCTTGCGCAGAATTGTAGGGGATTATTATGCTTTCTACAACTCTCTTTAGGGTAGTAATTGCATATGCGGCCGTTGATGTGCCATCAGGTAATTTAAAACAAGAGCTATCACAAAATAACTCCCCATCTGGCCCTTTTTGTGGGATATCGCTCAAATCAATCCTTCCCTTTGTTTCTTCTTCAGTGATCATTAAACAATCATGAGGTGGTGATTCGTTGTCACCAATTTCTGCTACGGGCAGTGGCATTAATTCTGCAAGATTCAATGCGCTACACCTCATAATTTGGATGTCGGGTGCAAACAAGATGAGCTCATATCTTGTCAGTCTAGCTGAGGTGAGGTGTTGCGTCTGCGTCCTATTTAATAGAACGTCTATAGCATGTGGCACCATCAGAATTAAAGTGTGCCCCAATACCATTCCTCCCGTTTGATTCACTGACGCAGCAGCCGCTGCGAGAGATCGCAAACATTGTGGTAGTGCGCGCTACAGGGTCCAACGCGCAAGAAAAATAGCCACACGGCCTATTTCTTCCACCTTGTTCCTGTGTCAAAACTGCCAATGCACATCCTTCACTGTCACTCACAAATAGTCTGAAGATCTTTTTATAGTTTGGAGTGCCTAAAACTGGCTCAGCGCACAATGCAGTTTTCAATTGTTCAAGCGCTTTCTGACATTCCTCATCCCACTGTAAAGGCATCTCTGCATCCTTTTTTGTCAATTTTATCATCGGCTTCACAATCAACGCAAAATTACTGATCCACTGCCGACAATAAGAGGCCATGCCTATTACAGCTCTCACTCCTTTTTGAGTTTTTGGAATAGGCATACTAGAAATACTTTCTATGCATTCTGGTGTTAATCTTCTCCCTTCTTTCGAAAGTAGGTATCCCAAATAAGACACCTCCTTTTGATTATACTGGAATTTCTTCACTTGCCTTGTGACCATGGGTCGCTAAATGTGTCAAGAGTAATATAGTACTTTCTTTGCAGATCTCTTTTGTGTCAGCAGCTAGAAATAAGTCATCTATGTACTGCAAGAGTACGCAACCTTCGGGTAATTCTCGCATGTCTAGCTGCTCTTTTAGCGCTCTGCTGTAAATGCTCGGGCTTTCTGTGTATCCTTGTGGAATGCGTGTGAATGTGAATGATCGACCTCCTAGAGTGAACGCGAACAGATATCTACTGCTTTTATCCACTAGAATGCTAAAGAATGCGTTCTTCAAATCGACTACACTAAAGTATTCTGCAGTGGCCGGTATCATTGTCAGTATTGTTGTGACATCTGGGACCAAAGAGCATTGTGAGTCTACCACTTTGTTTAATGCGCGCAGATCAATTATGAAACGATAGGGTACCTCATTGCCTCCTTTCTTGTAAACTGGAAGAATCGGGCTGTTGCACGTGCTACCTGCAATTTCCTCACCCCCAATCTCACTAGGTCAGTAACAATGCTTTTCAATCCCTTCTCACCTTCAACAGAAATGTTATACTGGTGAATTTGTTATTTTTGCTGGCTCTATTTTCAAGCATCCTACATCGTTATCATGCATTGCCCACAGACAGGTTGGTACTCTACTTAGCTCTTCTGGCAATTCTTTTGACATAAATTCCATCACCGGTGCATCGTGAGGCCACATCGTGAGGAACACCCCGTCTGCCGTACAATGTATGACTGCCCCCAATTTTATCAACAAATTTAATCCTAGCAAGTTCTCTCCACAATTTTCTGTCAAAAGAAATGGACACTGTTCCGTAAATGGTCCTATTGTAATTGGGACAGCTTCGGACATGGGGTTAGTTACTGGTGTACCTGCAAACCCTACAGAAACATTCTTCTGCCCTGACAGTCGTATCTCCGGAACCAAGTGGTGGTCTATCGAGCACTTCTGTGCCCCTGTATCTACAAGGAAACGGTGCTCCTTATTCCCGACTCTCATTTCTACGTAGGGTCCTCTCTGATTCACGGGAATAGACACTGGTTCCGACCCCTATCGTGGGCTGTCCTATCGCGAAAATAACACATCATCCGATGTGTAGTCACCGCTACTGCTATAATACGTGTTTGGTTGTGTATCAAAAATATTCCCATTTCCCCCTCGATGTCCTCCACTCTGATCATTTCTCTGTTGGCCCTGCCCGCCCTGATTTTGGTTCGAAACACTTTGGTTCAATGTCTGGTTCTGTTGTGCTTGGTTTTGACCATATGATTGGGTTTGAGTACCTACATTGGTATATCCCTGCTGGTGCTGCATGTTACTTCTGCTTGGGCCGTTTGACCCCTGATGTCCTCTATGAGGCCTTCTCTGACCAAACCCACCTCTATTCTGTAGGTGCGGGCATTGCGCTCGCCAGTGTCCTTCCTCCTTACAGTACGCACATTGATTTAATCCCAATGACACCCCATGCATATTTTTCAAATTTCCCCGGCCTTGTGCATTTCCTCTACCTCTATTGTATCCAATGACCTGTTGCAGTAACACCCCTACTATCGTTTGCATCGCTTCTTTTCTCATCTCCAATGGGTACCCATTACATTTCTCACTTACTTCCTTTACTGACGTTCTTTTGTTCGACATCCATCGCATTGTTTCCCCTACCCATACCTGCAATCTTTGTTTATCGCCTATTTGTCCCGGTACCGGCAAATGCTTTCTACCACCTGGAAAAGCTCTCGGCCATGATTTTTTCATATTCAACCTTGACGCCTCCTTCCTACCTTTCTTAATAAACTCTCTACTATACTCAGGTGTAGCAAACATTTCAGCGTATCTGTCTTCCATTTAATTTTTTACTTCAATCAGTTCGTGCACATGTTTTCTTACATCCTCATCTCTTTGCTCACTGCGTGCTAACTTATTCAAATCTAACAACCGCTGTGGCGGTAAATTGCCATGTATCTTTTTCCATTCTCCCACCAAAATTTCCCCCATGCATTCCAAAACTACCTGTCTCTCGTTGCTTCTTCAGTACCATTACAATGAGGCCAATGCTGCCGTCTCATCATTTCCTTCTATGTACATTTCTGCCTCTTGTCGTAATTCAATCTTTCTCTCTTTGCTGATCGCGCTTCGAGTTACCCGTCCAAATCCTGTTCCTTCAGCCCCGCCTGTCGCCTCCCCAGCCTCAATTTCGACTTCTGGAGGGGCGGATGATGATGAATCTGTCCCTAGAGCGGGAGGTGCAGATGGGACAAGTGACACAGGTGGCATCTGTGAAGGGCCTTGCTGGGTGCTGGGAAATTGTGTGTCCGCAGTCTGCGCTTGTGGGAGTGCTCGCGCTGTGGGCGGGGCTTGGGTTAACGCTTGCGTGAGGGGAAGTGCTTGGGCTGCGGGAGGGGGTATGAGAGCTACTGGTTAGGCCTGCGTAGTCACTGCTGGCGTGTTTGGTTTTGATTCTGGTTTTGGGCCTCGACCCGTGTTAGTTAACAAATGTTCCATTAATTCATCTGCTATGTGTAGTTCCCGCTGCGGGTATATTCTGTCTATGTTCATCTGGTCCCGTCTCCCTTCCCATCTTAGACTCTCAGTCCACTCCTCCTCTTCCTTCTCTTCTGCTATCTCAAGCTTCGTTTTGCGCCTATGCGCATGCTTCTCTCTACTCCTTAGTCGGAGCATTGCTTCCCTCCTCCAATCTGTGACGGTCTCAAAAGCTGCAGGTCGAGCTTTCTTCCTAATCAGCACCCTTTCTAGGTTATCTATCCTCCCAATCTCAAAACTACCATTAATCGGCCACTGATGGTCGGGTTGCTTTCTAGTTTGCCTATACCAAATTTCACAAAATATTATCGCACCCACACCATATTTTGCATACATATCATAAGCCGGCGTTCCCCCAGGCGGTGCACTTTGGCCATATTCCAAGGACTGTCTACCGCAGCTGAAAAGCCCCGCTAAAGTGGACAGTACTCCAGGCATGTTTCTTTAACCTTCCCCTTTGGTTAGCCACTTTTACCTGGACGTTTGAGTTTGCAAAATCAACACTCTACCAAAAATCAGGTTTCTCTTTGAATCGGGGAATGAATCACTTGATAAAACAAGTCACCTGTTCTAACGCAACCTCTCCCCACGTCGTGTCTGCGCTTCTCTGGCTTCTGCCTCATCTCGGGACCCTCGCCTCCTTTGCCCTCTGGCCCGGTACGTCGATCAGGGATCAGATGTGTGCAGATCTGCGGAAGGAATCTCTCCTCTCTTCTATAGGGCGCCCCGTACACTTCTTGATCCCGGCTCGACCGTCCCGTCCTCGCCGTTCTTCCGCCTTTACTCCGTTACAATGTATACGATGGGGCAAGTGGGGGAGGGTCCCTATTCGGGCGCCATCTTGATAGGGGCCCATAGGGGTCCCTCGTGCTATGGAAACAAGGCAATAACCATACACGAAAAGATGCGCTAGACACGAGGTTCAAATTCCCAATGCTAGGGTTTATTGCAAGCAAAAGATAGTAACAATTGGCCAATTCTGATCTCACGCCCCACGACGTGAGTTTCCTAGACCTCAAGGGACGCAAGAGAGCGAATTACGTACATCAGTTACATATATACAAAAGGCATATCATACAATCAGCAAAGTCATGTTCAACACCCCTCTTTATTAAGTTCCTTTGAACTCGGGATGACGATGGACATATCCGACGAGCATGACGATTATAATGCTTTCGATGTCTATTCTAGTAACAATGTGCAGTTAGAAAGTGCGGAGGCATCTTTTAGAACACGGTGGTTCTGTTCTTGGAAGCAAGCTGCACATGGGGGAAGAGCCACATTCCAAGCTTTGCTATCTATGAGGTACTAATCGGGTCCTGGGAGCCGACACGTTCTAAAGGGTTTTGCGAAGGGGGGCCGTAAGAAAAGCATAATTCAAGCCTTTAACTGTATTATTCTAACATATTCTACCATCGTACGAGACTGGCTGGCAGCTGTGAAGTTATTAAATGCCCTGCAGCTTCCTCCCAAGGCTACAGAGAGGGAGCATGGGCATTCCTCTCTGGGCTACTCATGAGGAGTTTCAGCAAACTCTTCAGTCCCGCGACCTTGTCCTTTCATATTCAGACAACAATGTTAACAGTTGAGCAGAGTAAGCAGAATCTGCAAGAATTGCAAGCTGCAAAGCAGTTTTTAGACAGAAAGCAATGAGCAATGGTTAACAAGCAAAATGGCGATTCTTGCTACATTTAAAATGGCCGCTCGTCGGTCAAGCATAGCAGTTTATATTTCTAGAATTCGGTGCATAAGAAGGTTGGCCCACGGCCATCAAGTTACGTCTATCATTCAGATGAAGGGTATTCATTTTTTCAGATTGACAGGCTGTATCCTCACTAATGGTGGTTGGCAGCGTAGACACCGAGGACCAACTCAGTGACTTCTGGCAGAAGAGCACTGTGGTCCAGAGGCAGGGAAGTTCCTGACGGCTGAACGTGGCAGTCCACAATGGGAGTGACAGCAGCTTCCAGGAACTTGGGGACTGTGGACACAGACATCTAGTCAGCTCTGCGCATATGTGGAGGCCTGGCTCCGCGCAATCTGCTGAAGGAGGAACATTCCCTGGATCTTTGGCTAATGGCACAGAGATGCTGCAGCCTCATTACGGCGCCAGTGTGGCATTTAAACCCCCAAAACAAAAGTTCTGAGCATCCTATTGCTCCTAGAAATACGCTTGTTTTTCCAGGCTGCTTCCTGTACCCATGCTGTCTACTGTTCTTTCCTTGAACATCTTGTGCCTCAGCCATCCTTACCTCTCTGCCTCCTGGTTTTCCTCATGTCCATCTTGTTTCTTTCTAGCCCTGACCGCCTGCCTACTGCCTCCCGATTTCTCTCTTGTCCATCTTGCGCCTGCCCAGTCCTGCCCTACTTGCCACCTATCTCATGGATTTGCCCAGTCCCACCTCTGTCCATCCTCTGTCTTGGCCCCACTACATTGGAACGTGTTCCCATGTTCTGTTCTTTTTCTTCCTAGCGCTGTTCCACTCTGGCCTTAAGGACCATCTGCTCTCCTATTACATATTACAGTGACATCTCATTGTCCACGTGATTTGTACAGTTTTGTAAATAGTTTTTGTTCTGCTCTTTGATGTTAAGCACTATTTATATTCAAATAAATGGTCAAAATTGTCCCATTGTATAAGAAGGGAGGCAGGAGGACGCATGCAACTATTGACCTATCCCCATGCTTGATGCAGGGGGTAAAGATTTTGCCAAGGTCCTATTAAAGCACCTGGAGACCAGGATAGAAGATATAAATCAGATTCATCATCTCCATGCCGGGTTTTAGCCAGGGGTTAGTACCATCGATCAGTGCTTGAGGTCAAAATTGCTGTGTGACAAGTACGTGCTGCTACGTGCATGAACTGTACATGGTATTTGTAGACATCAAGACTAAATTCAACAGGGTCCCAAGGACTAGAATGTGGAATACTTCGATTGACATGGGCATTCCCATCCCCCTGCTGAGGGCCATACAAAGCCTATACACTAGCAATAAGGCTGTGATTGGGTGAGTGCTGATAGCCAAGTATCTGACAATGTTCAAATTCAGATGGGGTTGCGCCAGGGATGTCTACTTGCCCCGAAATATTTTTGTCTCCTTAGTAATCCCATGATTATTAATTTAATTAATGTACAATGTAATGCTCAAGCACCGCCCTGGGAAAGATGCCCCATGCTATTGTTTGCAGATGACGCTGCACTCTCATCATTAACTCAATCCGGCCAAAAGCTCCAGTTGTCTGCTTTTGAGAATTTTTGCATTGAAAATGGGATTAACATCAATGCCCATAAGACTAAAGCCATGGTTTTAAAAAAACATAAAAAATAATCTGGGGGAAAGGAAACTGGAGCTAAAGTTAAGTGAAGAGTGTGTTGAACAAGTAAAACAATATGACTACGTAGGCCTTACATTTACTGACAATTGTCTGCTGTATGTTAAAACCTAGGCTTTTTCCCTCTATCCAGGAAAACCGCATCTAGGTGTTTTTGCTTTTTCTGCTGTATGTTGAAACCTTGGCTTTTTCACTCAATCCAGAAAACGTTCATCTAGGTGTTTTTGCTATTTCTGCTGTATCCTGACCCCTTTATCCTGGACTTGAATCTAGATGGTTGCATTGCAGTTGGGTGCTCTGCATTCAGTTTTTCACCTATCCTCTCTCTCTTTCCAAGTCTGGAAGGAAAACATCCAAGACGGATCTCCTGATCTCCAATCCAGGCCTGCCCTTCGCCGACACCTATGTCAATGCTTCTTCTGGGCAGACTGCCACTGACATCCTCTTTGGTGTTCCCTCTCTGGACATTTGGATTCCCCATATGGACTCAGTGCTCTCCCCTTTCTCTTCCTCACCCATTAATGGTATCACCCGATGGGAAGTACTCTTGGACCATTTCCCATCCTCTAGGGCCATCCTGAATGTCTACCTTAATGACACAGTCATGATCCAGGGCTCTTACCATAACATCCTCCTTCTTGACAGGTGTCTTCCGTCTCTCATCAAGGTCATACCTTCTCCTGCCACTCCTCTGTCTGCCTCCACTCTGGCCTCTCGGCCAGCACTGACAGGTGTATCACATTCCTGTGCCCCTCCTCGGAAGACCTTCAAATGTGGCAGCCAGCTCCACTTAGCTACCCTCAACTCTCGTTCTGCTGTTAAACACTCCCCTGACATCTGCTACCTCCTTCAAGACCTCGACCTTCATGTCCTTTCTCTCACCGAGACATGGTTCACAGCCAGCTGTGTCACAAATGTTGACACTCTCCTCCCAGAGGGCTACATGATACTCTCTAAGCCCAGGCCTAACTGGTCTGGGGGCAGAATGGCCCTGCTATTCCCTGATTGGGTCCCTGTTACTATCATACTCACTCAGTCCTACTCCTCCCTTGAAGGCCTCATCTGCAGGCTTGGAGTCTCTTCTATCATCTTGCAGACTCTTGCCACCATCTACAGGCCCCCTGGTCTGGTCTCCTCATTCCTCTCAGAGTGGTCTGAGCTCACCTCTTCTCTCCTGGCCTCCACCTCCAAGCTTCTCCTCCTCAGAGACTTCAATATTCACCTTGATTTTCCTGATGTGCCCCTGGACTCTTTCACAACCTCTGTGACTCCCTTTCCTTGTCCATTCTCCCCTCTGGTTCAACGTACACAGCCAGACACACCTTGTATGCTCTCATCTCAGCAGACATCCCCATCGCCAACCCTCTCACTACACCTCTCTCCTGGTCTGACCATGCTTTCCTGTCCTCTAACTTGGACCTCTTGGGTCCCCCAACTAAGCCAATGCCTGCATGGCCTGGCTCCTTTTCTGTCATTTGACCAATGAAGTGAGGGTCATTTGCTGCTTCTGTCGCCACCTTCATTCCCCCTCCCACTCCTGCCACTGATGCTCAAACTGACACAGCCCTCACTAACCTTTAACTCTCCACCTCCAACACTCTGGACATGCTTGCCCCTGTGATGAGGATCCACATGAAGCCTGCCTTCAAGCACAAAACCTGGTTTGACTCCAACCTAGCCTTTCTGATAAGCAAGTGCAGAGCTGCTAAGTGGAAGTGGCAGGACTCAGGCACATACTCAGACAGACTGGCCTACCGCCTGCTCCAAAGACAATACATACTATCCATCCACTCGAAGAAGAAGGCCTATATCCAATTCCACATCTCTGGGGCCACTAACGACACGGCTGAACTGTGCAAAATCTGCAAGGAACTCGACAATCTTACTGCACTCTCCATGTATCCTCTCCCATTCCCTGTCCCTCTCCACTGCACTGGCCTCTCACTTCATTACTAAAGCCAGGACATCTTGTACTCACTCTCCCCTATACCACACACTTCTTCCTCACCCACTCTCAGGCCTCCCTTGGCCCCTCTATCCCTTTCCCTTATACTCTTCTCTTTCTCTCGCATATCACCAGATGGTGTCATTCGACAAGTCCGCTCTATGAACGTCTCACCCAAACAGATGTTGCCCTGCTCCTCCAGAAGTATGAAGGACGACATTGCCTCCCTTTTTCCAACATTGGCTGATTTCCGCAATCACTCCTTAGCCACTGACTCCTTCCTGCTACTCCTCAAGTACTCCCTTGTGGCTGCTTCCTCAAAAAGCCTTCTGTCAACCCCTCCTGTCTGGCTAACTCCCACCCTATCTCCATTACCCCCTTTCTGGGAAAACTCTTGGAGATGTTGGCCAGCTTTTCCACCACACTGAATTGTTGGTTGTCTCCAAAACCACCAGTCTGGCATCAGAGCAGCCAGAGGCATGGAACTGCACTCCTGTACATGCTCCTGTGCATGTTAAGACATGCTCTCTAATCTGGACTCCAACTGTCATTCCATTCTCATCCTTCTTGACCTTTCCTCTGCCTTTGATATGGTAAATCATCCCACCCTTATAAATCGGTTCAGTGATACCCTTGACATAAAGGACCTGACGCTATACTGGTTGACCTCTTTCTTCTCTGACTGACCTTCCCAGATATAACTGGGCCCTTTTCTCTCCTCCATCACACTCTCTGGCTGTGGTGTCCCTCAGGGATCTATCCTATCGATGTGGCTCTTCAACATCTACCTTACACCTCTAGCCCATTTGATCTCCGCCTTATCTCCTAACTTCCAATGTTATGCGAATGACACACAGATTTCCTTCAAGCTTCCCCCACTCCCTCCTGTTCTTCCTCTCTTATTCCTGACTGCTGACTGCTATTCAGGCATGGTGCACTGCTAACAATCTCTGCCTTAATGCTAGTAAGATTGAGACCCTTCTAACTGGTACCCCAGCTACGTCCCTCCTACTTTCTGGTCACCCTCTATGGACTCCCTCCCCTCAAACTCCTGTGAGGCAGAACACCTTTGTGTCATCCTCAACTCCTCTCTCTCCTTCTCTCTTTACATCACAGACATTGACAAGAAGGCCCACTTTCAGCTGCACCTCCTCAGAGGCATTTTCCCTTTCCTCACCTTGCCTCAGAAACTCAATGTTGCCAGAGTTCTGGTTCTCTCCAGACTTGACTAATGCAACAGCCTCTTGCTCAAATTGCCTAATTTCTCTGTTTGCCCGATTCAACTTATCCAGAATAGGACCACCAGACTTATCCTTGGTCTCAAGCCCAGGGACCACATCTCTCCGGCCCTAAAATCACTCCACTGGCTCCCAGTTGCTGCGAGGATCAAGTTCAAGACCCTCTGCATCATCCACAAGGATTTCTGGTGCCTGGGACCCTGCTACATCCAACTCTCGCTCCCTAAATATCTCCCTGTTAGAACCCTTTGGTCTTCTAGCTCCAATTCTTTGCAGATCAATGGCTTTTTCAAGCAGAGAATGGGAGGGGGTAGATCTCACTCTTTTTGAGGAGCCTCCCTCTGGAATGGCCTCCCTGCCCCTTTCAGACTTGAGCTGGATCTCCTTAAATTCTGGAAGCTTCTCTAAACCTTCATTTTCTCGTCTTCCTTCCCTCTCCCTCTCCCTCACCCCTGTTAATTTCCCCCTCCCCTGCCACTTTGTGACTGGCCGCATGGTTCCTACATATAGTGCACCAGGTCCTCTTCACCTAGTCTACCCAAGCACTTCTCCTCTGGACCCATACCACCCCTGTACTCGCTTGGCTGGGCCTGCACCACCTTGAACCCTTTCAGCCCCATCCCAGAACTTGCTTGTGGACCTCCACTTCCTTGCTCTTCTGCATTACGCTGGCACATAGAGTAAATGGACAATGAAATGCAAGGAAAAAATTGTAATAAAAGTTTGTAATAAACTATATGTTACAAAAAAAAAATACCCTGGCACTTGTCCAACTAGCCTCCCCTTAGCATTCACCTAGTCCAGTCTCAACGGCACCTCCCCACTCCTCCCCACTCCCCTGCACTTCCTGTTGTGCACTTGCACAATCCGAATGTCACAAGGCCTATTAGGACGGTTTTGTTTGTCATCATCTGTCTTGTTATGCCTTGGAATACCATTTGCTGTATAGCTGCATTATAAATGCCCAACAGATACATAAAAAATAAATAAATGCCAGCCCACCTCCAAGGTCTATTTGTTGGCCCGTGTCTGCCCCCTGTCTGCTACCGTAATGCTGCCTGCCTCTTGTATTTCCCTGCCCCCCTGCTGTATGCATGAGTTGCCTGTATGCCTCCCTGTAACGCTCACCTGCTATCCACAGGGACGTCAGGTAAGTATGAGTCTTTTGAACAGTTCTCTAACTTAGTTCCTTTCCATCCTTAGATGATGGACGGCGTCCGGGAATGGCGGCATGCTGCTGAGATGAGTAGCGCTGAAGGTGAGTGAGAGCGCGATGCACGATGCACCCCTTTCGTATTTGCATTGAACTGAATTATTTTTCTGTGTCTTTCAGGTGCCGTTTTCAGCGTGGATGCCGGTTATGAAGAACAAATGCGGTGGGTAGGCGCGGTATGCAGCACCTCTAGATGTTTCCACGCTAACCTGGAGTGTCTTTTCCCTCTTGCAGATGGATGAGAAGTTCCGGAGACAGAGTTGCCCCAGAGCGGCTGGGATTCAGGTAAGCATTTGAAGCTCCTACAGTATTTAAAAATAAGCAAAGATTTGCAGAATGCTTACTAATGCCTTTTTTCTGTTCTTTTCCCTTTTCCTTAGGAAGTTGCGTGCCGGGATGGGAATGACACCGCCGAAGATGCCCGCAGAACAGAAGGAGCAATGAATGATGGGCAGAAGCACCGCAAGGTAAGGCTGTTCCTAACAGTGTTCTTGTTCTTGCAGGAGCTGAGCGAAGAAGAAAGATGCAGGCCTACTGGAGACCGATCCGAACACGGTGAGTGTCACACTGCAGGTGCAGAAAACGCAAAGCATGTTTCTCAGCCTGGGTGTGGCTTAAATAGTCTCTGGGTATCCCAGGTGTCTCAGGGCTGAACCACACCCAAAAGACTAGACCGCACATGCAGTTCTGGGAAACAAAATATGTGTGGGCATCCATCTTGTCCCCATCAATGCACTACAAGTCCAATCCCCAATGTTGTCCTATAGGAGTGAGTGAGTCTGGTGCCACAAGCACCAAGTCTGACATCAAGTGGGTCTTTGGAGGGATGAGAGGCCCTTGAGGGCCATGTAGGTTATTGTGGCCTGGCTCCAGCCTGACATCTTGGAGGGCTGGGGACATGAGGGGCAGGAATCATGACACTCCCTCTTGTATTTCCCTGCCCCCTGTTGTGTGCATGTGTTGCCTGTATGCCTACCTCTTGTATTTCCCTGCCCCCCTGGTGTATGCATGTGTTGCCTGTATGCCTGCCTCTTGTATTTCCTTGCCCCCATGTTGTATGCATGTGTTGCCTGTATGCCTGCCTCTTTTATTTCCCTGCCTCCTTTTTGTATGTATGTGTTGCCTGTGTGCCTGCCTCTTGTATTTCCCTGCCCCACCTGTTGTATGCATATGTTGCCTGTATGCCGGCCTCTTGTATTTCCCAGCCCCCCTGTTGTATGCATGTGTTGCCTGCATGCTGAATCCTTTATCTCCCATGGTAGCCCTCTCCTGCTAACCCCCTACATCAATCACTCCCTCCCTGCCCATTGTGGGAGTTTGTATTGACTAGGGGTGTACCGAAGTTTAGCTTCGAGAAAGTATTTGGCCGAATTCTGGCTGAAAAAAAGCTATTCGGCTCCGGCACAATTGTTTCTTGATATTCGGCTCTTGCCGAATACTTTGACATTCTCTTTTGAGTACAATGCAAAATGAACTCAAAGGCAAATATAGACTTCAGTTTGCAAAACTGAATAGAATTAGACCAGACAAATTTCTATCACACAGCTGAAAAATATCTTATATTGTAATCTGCTTTTTAGAGCATGTTTTGTTGCAGATTCTTAGACAATAATTGTGCTCATCTTTTATACTTAGCCTGCAACAATACAGGAACATCTTTCTTTTGGCAAATGTTTATATGCAATGTGCACTTTTTTCAGTTGGAAAATACAAACTGAAAGAAATGTGCATAGATACTTTCAGTTATTGTTAGGTCACTTCCCATTGTGCACGTCATAGTCCCCCCTTTTCTTTTTTTAAGGACTTAAATCCTGAGTTTAACATTATCTGATATTTTATCAGGAATTATAAGTCGCATATGTTTGTGTATTGGTGAGAAAGAGTGGCTAGAATAAATGAAAAGTGAGCAGCATTTGTTTGGGTGGGGTGAATAGTTGTGAGATGGAGTTCGCGCATATCAGATTTCTTCTTGACTTGTGTCCTGCATGAGCCGACATGAACCATTTCATACATTTCTATGTGAGCTACAAAGAAGTTTTGAAACTCGACCACATCGACTTTGAAACTGGATATAGAATGCAATGTATCTGATTCACAAAGGCAGTCCTTTTGCATTTGTGAAGCCTCCTACTTTAACTGGCACTGAATATGATACAATCTTCTGAACATTTGGTCCCTTCATTTCAGTTAAATCAGCTTTGTTTCTGGCTTTAATACTTTAAATAAAGATACTACATTATTTACAATGAAGAGAAATAAAAGTATAGAATGCATTTAAAATGGTGCTTTATTTGTTTTTTTAATAAGTGTGTTTTTTGAATTTGGAACATGATTTATTGAATAAAGCAACTATTCGGCTTCATATTCGGCTTCGGCCGAATAGTTGACAAACTATTCGGTATTCGGACGAATACTAAATATGCTACGCGGTACAGCCCTAGTATTGGCACATTATGGTGACACTATCACCGCCTTGTTGTTGATGCTTTGATTTGACTCTTTGGACTCATGTGACCTATGTTGGTTCAGCCATCTCAAATCTTGTCGTTCTCATGCTGGACTTCCTTTAGCATCATGTAAGCATGGTGGCTTTGAATCGTGCTGTGCCCATCTACGACTTAATCATGGCTGGCACCTGCTGTACGCTTGCAACATTTTGTGTTCAGTACTTACCTCTGCAACTTGATGTGCTCTCTCCACTTGATTTTTCCGCTCTATAACACTTAAGTTCGCCAGCTTTTCCCCTTCTTCTCTTCACCACACTCACCGCTTCCCAGTCTTGTCTTCCTCTCCCTTTTTTTCCCCTCTCATCTCTCCCCCTCCCCTTACTATATTCTATGCACTTACTCTATCAGAAATGTCATCAGACCTAGTACGATAGTAGATGTTTGTTCCTCCCCCTCCCACACTTGTTTGTTCCTCCCCCTCCAGCACTACCTGAAATGTCGTCAGGCCTAGTACGATAGTCGCTTGTTTCGTTCCTCCCCTCCTCCATCCTCCCCCTCCCATCCCTCTTGTCAATTTCCAGCACTACCAGAAATGTTGTCAAGCCTAGTACGGTAGTCGCTTGTCTGTTCTCATCTCCTTCACTCCTTCCTTCCCCTCCCTATCATTGTCAAAGCTTGTGCATTATCTGAATGTTGCCAGGACTAGTACGATAGTTAATTTCACATTCTTAATGTTTCAAGACCTTATAAGAATGTAATTGTATTTTCCCCTGCTCCCTCCCTTGCCTTGAAGTGCTTTGAAATACATGTGTGAATAGGTGCTAGACAAATAAACTATCATTCATTCATTCATTAATTCATTCATTCATTCATTCATTAAGCAGTACGTAGAATCCCTAATCTAAAGCGTACATAAAGTGAGTGCTCATACGATGGGTGAATCTTTCCCCAGATGTGTTTACAGTTCCCCGTCGTGTTAATATGTAGAAATTCCAGGCCATACTTCAAGGCACGGCCCAGGTACTCTAAATTGGTCCTGGCAATAAGCTAGCCTTTAATTTCAGGTCAACTTTGGAGTCTTGCCAGCATTCAGGGGTTCTACATTCAACCCTAATAGCATAGATTTCATGTGCCGCACCCACCCACAGTTAGCTGAACCATCCAGTTTAAGAAGGTTTCTGTGCACAGCTCTGTAGGGCAGTAGGCTAGGGTCGGACCAGATTCTTACCCAGTACAGCATTGGCTTTAGGGCAATTGGTGCAGATATGGGCCATTTCTACAAGTCCAAATGGATCAATGAGATGGGGGAATTTTTTAGGTAGTAACAGCAATTTCGTAAGAAACATCTTTTCAATTATGAATAGGCCTTTTGTGGGAGTATAGCCCCATATCTCAGCACTATATAACGCTCCTGGGAGACTACCATGGCTCAGAAAAAGGAGGAAATGCCACCACTATACTTAGATAGGTTAACTTTAGCTTTCATCAATTGGTCAGTCCAACCTCCTACTTTGTTTAATTTAATCCCCAAGTAAACAAAATACCTGACTTGCTCCAATTTGTAACCTTCTGAACTCTCAATTTATGGAATTTGGTAAATGGTGGCTTACAAACCATGACCTTTATTGTAGTGATATTTAAGTCTAGCCCAAGGTCCTTGCAGTTCCCAAGAAGATGCCAAGTGCTACTTTAAGCCCCGTTGGGGTTGTTTGCAGTATTGCCACGTCATCAGCAAAAAATATGCTAAATAGTTCTAAATTAGGAAATTAATATAATGAGGCAATATAATCTCCATTATAATTGGTACATGTAAGTATATCTCAAAAGATTGCACTGTTTTACAGGTTCAGTAGCTAAAGAGCCCCCCAGGTACTTGACATCCTATTGCTAGCTGTCTGCCATAGAATCAATAAAGACCCAATCAGAAAGTAAATGCTGAGAATCTCACCTTCTTTCATCAGGTAATGCTCTTCCATTGTTTATTGTAACAAGTGGGGTGACAGACAGTGTTTTTTACTCTCATCCTAAAATGCACCACTACATTTACTGGCTAAAAGAAATATATCCCACAGAGGAGGAAATATAGAAGGAACATGCTGAAGATAAGCAGCCACAAGAAAGTACAAGAATGAAATGTAACTTGGATTGGCAAGAAACTATGCCGGGGACCATCAGAGAAAACTGCAGACAGATGGAGGTACTTCATGATGGAGGTGCATGAAAGTTTATGAAAAATATAAGCATGTAAATCTTTAGCCTCAGGAAGCTGTGTACAAGAAGGGAAATAGCTGCATATAAATGCTGTTGATTTTAAAATATATTTTTAAGCAACATTTTAGTGAAAGCTAAAAAATACATCAAGAATGAACTGCCTCTTAACGTGAGCAGGTGGAAAATAGTGGCAACATATGCCAGCTGATAGCAGTGGTAAATATAGCTGACACATACAACACTGCAAATAAACCTTTAAACATGTAAGTATTTACTGACACTTTCTTATCAGCCACACACTAGGCATATGTACAGTATGAATTTTTCAATCAAAATGAGAAAAGTGCATAACATTGTGGCTTTTTTGTACTTTCCAAAATCAAAACCACAAAAAGCGGACTATATAATAAACAAAGTACTTACATGGCCGACCCTTTTTCACTGCAACCTATCACAGCCAAGTACTCACTTCCAACATTAACACCAACCAATTGCAAACACCAAAACGCAAACACCATAAGTGCCCTACTCTTACTATTACTAGAAAAGCATGCATTGTCCTGGAAACAGAGAAGGACTCCAGATATCATGTCTGGTTTTAAAATGGTATGGCTGATTCCTGACAGTTGGCAGTTTTGGTCATTGACGTTTTGTGTGAAACTAAATAGCAACAAGAACCTGGGTTTGACTGATTTTAGAAATACTTTAGCTTACTGTTGTAAATTTCTGTGCAACCAGATAAATTATTTTAAAGTCTATTATAACTTCAATTGTTTAAACATATTTCAAATATTTTCTAACAGATGAAGAAGTGATTCAAGTATCAAGAAGGATTAAGCAACAACCAGCTCAGGAATTCCCTCCAAAATTAATCATGGATACTTTAAAAGAAATTAAACACATGACAATCAATATTCACAATGATACGAAATCAATGAAAAAGGACTTTAAAGACCTCAAATAAGTAGACAGCAAAAATGCGGACAATTGGGCTGATGAAGATGTTTCATATGTAAATACTAAAAGAAATGAAATCCCAAAACCACATTCCTCCAATAATTGTCTGCATACTTATTTAACTTTTTTTAAAATGTTTACAGTTGTATTTATTGTAGATTAATAGAAAGACATTAACGGGATACAGTAACTTTGTACAAAGATTACACTCAATATATCGTATACTACAACTTTACAGAACTACCTACTACACATATATATACATTTGTATGTATTGTAAAAAATGTTATAGCCATGGCTGCCAGAGACGTGATGGAATAGGCTCCCAGGGTCCATAGCTAATACTTGTAGCCGCGCCTATTGTCATCAGGCCTTAGTATAGCCACAAATAGGTATTCCCAGTCACAATTTGTTATCTTGTAGCCGCGGGTATGATCTCCAGCCTTTGCTGAGATTAACCGTGCCTCAAATGTTCTCAAATAATTGGCTGATGCAGTAGCTGCGGCTATTCAGATAAACAATTAAACAAAATGCACTACACTCCCAAACCCTCACCTAGTCACTGTGACATCTCTACCAGCTCGCCCTACTCCCATAATGTTGCCCTCACCTTCCCTGCACTCTCCCATTACCACTAAACCACTCACTGTTTCTGTGACGCAGTTTTGCTCAAAATATCGGGTAGCCAGGCCTTTAAAACACGAGCAAACACACAATGCGCCATTTGCCTGAATTTAGCCACAGTAACACAGGGTACCAATATAGCCATGGGTACATGGACCGCACAGTAGCAGTCATTGCTGTGACTAGCCGCACCTCAAACTTCACCATATCATTGGCTCGTGTGGTAGCTGCAGTTATGGATTAATGTTTTAAAAAGTATGGCCAGAATCACCACAGTAGTACTATGTCTATTTTAATTATAGCTTATGTAGTGGGAGTATAAAGTCTTTGTTATATAATGAATGATATATTTGAACTATACATGGTAATTATGATTGTACTACAATTGAGGATAGTGCTTACAGAATATTAATTTTATTATATTTGGTATGTCTACTTAATCCCCATAGCGTTAAAACATTATGAAGCTGGAATCTGTGACACACTGCTGTTATATTGACAATAAATAATCATTGAGAAAACAATGAATACTGGTTTATAAAAACCTAATTACAATTATGTGAGTGTAAGTGTGATTGTATGTTTGTTTGAAGTATGTTGTGATTAAGTGAATACTTAAAATATTTACATACCTATTGGCATATTTTAACTACATTAGAGTTGAGAAGATGTTTTGTCATATAAGAATTGTGATGGCAGGTTTGAAGTTTTTGCAATGAAGGGTATTTTTTAAGTAAATACCTGCTGGCATATTCTAACTATATTGACTTTTAAAAGTACTATTGTAGTATTATGGATGTAGTTAGATACCTGTTGGTGTATTCTAACTGTTCATGGTGCTACAGTTTAGTGACCAAATTTGTGTTGAAGGAATATTAAGTAGAAATTTTTTAGATTTGCTGGTAACCTATGTTGCGGAGTAACAGAGGTGTTGTTACATTCAAACGAACCACCACTTTTTTAACATATGCAGTGTAGTGGCCTGAAGTGGTTGTGGCATCAGTGTGGTATATTATGCCTACTGTTGTGAAGGTTTTCTTTCAGAGAGATGCTTGGCTGTGGGTAAAGTTTGTAAGCGTACAGTTATATTTGGTACCATCTACATTTTACCTTATACGCATTAGCATGACATATTGGCTATGTGAGTTCATGTGTATGGTGGAACAATCGTCTGAATTGCAAAAAGGGCATAACATGCAATGATTTGCATTCTGCAGAAGTTGATGCAATGCACAGGATTCAGAATTTGGTATGGATACATATACATATCATTCATTAGGGATGTGCTCTTGTAAAACATGGATGCAGAGAGTGCAAGTATGCTTCCACATGTATGAAATCTGGAAGATTCCATTTATAGAGATGCTTTTGGGTTCCAGTACTTGTAGTAAGTACATTAGGAATCCTTGTGGATCTTCCAGTGTGTTTATGGTAAATGTTATGTAAATTCTACCATTCCTGCACAGTAGTCCAATTATTGCTTATACCCGAGACACTGTAATTGTTGTCAGGATTATTTGTGGCATTTTTATGAAGGATGAGCATTTGCAAACAGAACTGGACTGATCTGTTTAAGTAAATGGTGTGAACAATTGGTGGCAATTGAAAGAGACGTTTGATCGTTACATTAGCATAACACTTTACTCCAGTTGTGTTGCTGAATTTAAATGGACCAGAGATTTCTGTTTGTGGATTGTTTGATGGGCCGGCAGGTTTTTCTAGAGAAGAGACATGTGTGACTGTGTTTTCTAATGGACTTGCAGTTGACTTTGTACTAGACAAATGTGTGGTTGTATTTTGTGATGCAGAAGGAGTTGGTCATTGTTTCTTTAGTGGTATTGTTGGGAGATCTGTTATAGATTCTGTTTGTATTAGTTTTCTTTTTAAAGGTTTTATTTTTTGAGGTACAGGGCACATATCTAGATGGGGGTGTATAGTGCTCCTAGCTCGTTATATTCCACGATGCAAGGAATGTCAGCGTTGACTTTGTATGTAACAAAGTTAACTAGGAATAGCCCAATGAGTGTACGCAGATGTGAAAATGCTACGTAACTCATACCTTTTTTAAAATCTGTGCTGGTATTGTCAATCAATGCTTGATATAGCATTAGACCTGGTCATTTGTGAATAGTGACAGAATATGCAAGAGATAGAGAAAACTGTTCTCTGCCTATGTACATGTGTTTGAAAAGCAGGAAACGTGCTATTGTGCGGCCAATTTCTTTTACTTCTGCAAGTTTGTCGAAGTGGATGTTGACAAACTGAAGGTTGTTGTCATGTGGATATGTTTTGAAGCCAACAACTGTACCAATTGCTCCATTGATTAAACCTTGTTCTATGTCAAGGTTACATTGTAGAATTACTCTGCAGTTTATACACAAAGCCAATATTTTCACCAATCCAGCTGTTTTGCAAATACATTTTTTGAAGCTATTTAGTTGGGCTGCTGCTTGTTGACACATAAGAAGTGGCATGCAAAGAATTCTAGTTTGTCTGTGGTGCTGACATGCAGTATGGGTTGCATTTCTTTTTTCAACATTGTCTCGTTGAAATGACCACAGCTTGCAAGGGTTGGCATTAAGGACATACATTTTATATTTTGTTGAGTTGATTGTTCCATGACATCAGGAGCAGCTGTGTTCTATCCATACATCTCATGTATTAGTCTACTATTTAAGATGTATTTTTCATCTTTAGAAAGCAGACCAGTTCTAATGCTTTTTAAAATGTAGGCATAGGTGAGGTTTGCAGACTAACGCATGCTTTGAGTTAGTTCTTTGTAGTGAACATTTTGCCAGAGATTTACATTTCCAATGCTGCCGAGCATATTGTGTCATTGTTTGAGTCCTAATGTTTTGAAAATGGGTTCACCTTTTACTGGTGTTAACTGTAGGAGGTCTCTGAAAATAATCAAAAAAATCCTCCCGAAAAAGTTCTTTGTAGTTGTTTTTGGGACTTCTTGCATTCTGAGATTAATTAAAGCCAACATGAGGTTGGAAACTATGCTTACATTATCTATCAGGAGCACTTTAATTTGTTTCAGAAGTATGCATGCTTCGGTAGCAGCTTCTTCTGATAATTTGTAGTATTCTAATTTGTTTTGGTGTTCTACGGGAGGAGCAGTACTCAGTGTAAAGTTACACCTCCTATGTTGTAGGCAGGTAAACCTGTGGTGGCTGTTACTGCAGCTGAAATGTTGTCGTTTGTTAAGTTTTGCAGAAATGTGCTGATTATATTAATTAAGAATGATTTACCAGAACTAGCTTCACCACTTACATACAGGAGCAGAGGTTTATAATGTCTACAGCTTCAGATTTTATTTTCATGTTTAAACCCATGTTCAATTTCTTGAGTGACTTCGGTGATTTGTTCATCATTTAGCTGTGATTCGAGCACTTAAAAGTTTTCCTCAGATTGCTTATATTGATACATGCTATTTTCTACCTCAGTCATGTCTATTTCATTGATTCTGTCTCATAACAAATGTTTATATATGAATGTTAATTATAGAAAAATAAATACAATGCACATACCATTTAGGGAGAATTTGTTTTCCAATAAGCACATTTTGTTTCTCAATCTGTATACAGAGTTCTACTGAGGAGATTATATGAAGTGTACAGTTATGATTTCTGATTGGTGCATTCCATTATAATGTGTGCTAAATGAAAAAAATAATTAGTATTTTCTGAAGAAATTGTTTGTACGAAAACATTAGTAATTATGTTATGTACATCTGTTTTTTGGTTGATGAGTACATCTTTTTGGGGTCTCCTCTATGATTCTGGTCTTTGTGAATGCTGTCCGATGTCCATGGACTACCGCACTGTCCATGGACTGTATATCTGCCACATTGGGTGGTGAGTATATTATAAGGAACTTGTAGCAGATTAAGGGTGCACTATTAAAAACCTATACAATTCACTGAAAAAAACTATGTTAAAGGGATGTTATGGTTAAGTTGCACTAATAAAAACCTATGCAATTCACTGAAATAACTTTATTAAAGGGACGTTATGGTTAAGTTGTACTAATAAAAACCTATGAAATGCAATGAAAAAACGTTGTTAAATGGTTATGGTTAAAAGAAGAACCGAAAAACCCTTGAAATTTGGCAGTTATGGTAAGCTAAGCAACCATAACTCGCGCCACATATATGCACTAATAAAACTAACAACCAGGACATCAAAGATGACATCACAAATGTCATTGATGACATCAATGATGACATCACTTATGACATTGATTTTGATAAAAAGTCTCTAAAGGGGTTTTGTTTATAACATCAGTAACAAGATGTCAGGGGTGATCGGGAGATTTATCATGAACTACTTAATGTATTAAAGAATGTACTCATCTGAACAAAACATGATATTGGAGTGTTAATAACAATCTGTCAGGGGTGAACGTTCCTAACAAGATGTCAGGGGTGATCGGGAGATCTATCATGAACGACTTAACGTATTAAAGAATGTACTAATCTGAACAAAACATGATATTGGAGTGTTGTTGTTAATACAGGAACCTAATGATACATACACATAGTCAATGGCTGCAGTATGCACTATAGAGTTACAATATTTTTAATCTGGTAATGTTGGATAGTAAAATAATGAATGGTACCTTATCAGGGTTTTGAGTAATGATAAACATGGAATAAATAGAATATAGCTAATAATTCATGACTTACTACATACTTGTGTTAGTGCAAACAATACATATGAAGACCCACAATGAATAGAAATCTGAGGCACATACAGGGAATTTCAGTAAGGAGGAAAGAAACAACACCACCACAAAATGACAGTAACATTAGACTTTATCATCAATACACAACTGAATTGTGTGTTCGAGGCTTGGTTATCTCCACATGTATGTGCACCATGAACTGAGTCCTAAGGACAGTGCCTTAACAACATACAACATTTTGATTTTTAAAATCATCTCTAATAGTGAACAAAACCACATGGCCTAGATATGTCAGTGGACAAAAAGAAGTGGCCCATATATGTGATGTCATTGGTGATGTCATCAATCACATTTGTGATGTCATCTTTGATGTCCTGGACGTTAGTCTTAGCAGTGCACGGAGGCGGCGCGAGTTATGGTTGCTTAATTAAGCATAAACAGCAAATTTCAAGGGTTTTTCGGTTTTACTTGTAACCATATGTGCCTTTTATTTACCACCGTTGATGTAAAGTCCAAATCTTATGTAAGCAAGGTGATCTGCACTCAGTGCCGCATGGTGCTCAGTCATGGCAAGCCTGGTTCATATAGCTATGGTACTACATCAATGAAGGGACTCCTAAATTTTTTCCACGATGGGGCTATTCGGAAGGTTGTACCTTGCGATAAACGTAGTAGGTTGAGTTCCTCTGCAGCATCCTCCGTTTCCACTCTTGTCACCAGAAAAAAAACTCCTGTGGGACAGCACGGCCCTCCAGCTGCCTCACAGGCCATCCATGATGCTGTTGACCATTACCTTTCAAAGGTCACAATATTGTTCATGTACTGCGACACAGTACTCTGCAGGAGGGACAACTTTCGGAGTGCTTTCGAGACTGCGGTCAAGGAACATCAGACGGTCTGGGACCTACCTCAATAAGGCTCACCCTACATCTTCCTCTCTCCACCTGTCCTTTATTATCCCTGTGGTTGGTGTCCCTTCCTTACCCTCCTTTCCCCTCCTTTCTTTTTGTGTAGTGTTTAAAAAAAGAAAAAAAATATAAAACAAAAAAAAACAAAGGCTCTTTTCAGAGCCACCTTTCACAGTTTAAAAATAGAAGTCACAAATAAATAGTGCAGGGCCCGTGCATTTTTAGAAGTTCGTGGACATGTATTTTTTGGGTGTACAGCCCTATCAGAAGCATTGCACATTTCTATAGGGTGAAGTTGTGGCTCTGAAAAGAGCCTTTCTGTGATGTTTTCTTGTGTTTCAAAAATTTCAAATGGTCGACACCTACTGCAAAATGGATTGCTGTAATTCCAAAAAAGATTGCAATCCATTTTGTATATTTCGCAGAAAAATCTGATGGCCAGCATAAGTAAGATGTACTCCATCTCTGCGGAAAAATGTGTCTGCTACAAAACATAATGTTTTCATTCTGAAAGGAGGACATACCAACATCTCTCAAAAAGGCACAAACAGCCTTGTTAACATTGCGCCTTGCTTTCTCCATTTGTGGACCAAATGAAAAAGAACGCAACCACATTTGTCTCTGCGCAATACGGGAAAAAATTACACGGGAGTTTGGATACATGTCCATGGCTTTCCCAAGTCTTCTTTCATTGCAAATTGAAAAGAGATTCCAGACACATGTCCAAAACTGTTCCCTCCACAATTAATAATAATAATAATAATTTCTGGATGATGCTGTCTCATCAAAGAAGCACAGAGAGGTACCAAATCCACCCACTTCATTCCACGCACTCCATGCCAGTGCACTTCCACATGAGAGAATCCAAGATGTGCAGCCACTCAACAGCGATATGCATGCACCTCCAACCAATTTATCCAAGAATCTCCCAAAATCCAGACAATCTGCTTTCTGAAACACACAGCCATAGCTATCTGCTCTTCTCTCAGGAAAAAGACCTACTGACAAACTCTCTCCTTACAGAACACACCCAGTATACCTTCACAACCAATCCCTTGCTCTGCTCAGTCTCATTTTCATGCCTCTGAACCGCAAAATCCCTGTATGTAATACGCGCTTTCCACAGAAAACCGCAGTGTCCGCGGACAAATTGAAAATCTAAACGTGTGGAATGAAAATTTAAATAGTGTGCCCCATTTCCCCTTTGAGGTTGGCTCTGAAAAGACCCTTTTTGGGTTTTTTTGAAGATGCTTCAAAAACACCTTCCATTTTGTATTTTTTCCTTTTGTTTTCTTTCTTATTTTCCACCAAAAATCTTCACATTAGCTACTCCAAAGCAACCTTTATGTCCAAAACAGCATGGCATTTCCCATAAAAGATAAAGAAATGCCATCTTCTTTAAAATAAACAACATTACCAAAATCAATGTTCTCATTATTACAAAAGAACATACCAGCTCTAAGCATGAAAGCAAACATGCCTCGGTTGATTGCACACCAAGCATTATATTGCTGTGGACAAAAAACAAAACTATTGTCACATACTGCCCTAGGTAACAAAGCAGATAAAATAACCTTAGCATTTGGAAGGACTTTCATGATTGTCTGAACCAAGTTTTGCAGATCTTGCAACAAATTAGGGGCACTGACACAGCCCAAATGCACAGCACCACAATGCAAGACAACTACATCTTGACTATTGAACCTAGGCATATTCTGACAAACTTCCAAAATTGCGTGCAAATGAAAACCAGGCACAGTACTCCACACCACCTCCACTCCTTTTACATCAAAATTCTTTGCCATCTTCCTACATTTAGCATACTGCTCCAAACTATCAACAAACAACACCCTGACTTTCTCCACCTATGCCATCTTCACAACACACAGCCTCTTTCAACACAAACCACAACCTCAACATCTGATTGGCTGATCCCTACAGTCCCTTTTCTATGCTGGATTTGCTAAGAAACCCCGGATGTGGCACGCCCGGTCCACGGACAACCGCAGTGACCGTGGAGAGTGTAACACTGGGGCAGCCCTTCTACCCTTTGCACTTCACTCTCTGCACCATTCCCTCATTGGCTACCGTAAAGCATTCACACAATCATCCAACAATCACATCCAAGAACTCTACATCTAACTCTATGATCACAGATCAGCACTTTAGGTGTATGATTGATTACTCTCAGTACAATTTGGCTGTGACTGCAAAGGACCTACAGAAACAACTACTATAAAACTCCCCAAGACTTCTACTTGCAGATTCATGCACATCCACATGTATGAAAACAGACTACAGGTATGAACATTTTCTACACTGCACATGTACAGCTCTTCTAGGAATACAATACATCCCAGGAGCATAGCTCAGTGGCAACGTGTGTGCCTTGGAAGCAAGACGACACGGAGCAAAACAGGTTCTATCCCCGGGTCCTCGCTTAGAAACTTCTGGGTGTTTAAGCGCTTTATAAATACGCAACTAAGATAAAATAATTATGCAACTAAAAAACAAACAATCCCTCTAACAGCGCCTCGATGCCCGAAGGCTGTGTGAGCATTTTAAAAATGTAAAATAAAATAAATAAAAATATAAACAGAGTAACTGCCACTTACCCTGTAAAATGCACTTACTGGCCCTCATTAGGACCCTGGCGGAGTGGGTTTCCGCCAGCGCTAATCGCGGCGGACCCGTCCGCCGTACTACGAGTTCCCTTAGCGCCATGGAGGTTTTCTCCGCCTGGTTTTACCGGGCGGAGAAAACCATGGCGCTAAGGGACCTCGTTGTTAATTACGCCGCCGTACTTTACGGCGGCGTAATTAACTCCTTCCCCACTCCAATTATACCCTATGGGGCAAGAATGGGAATGGGGAAGGGTAAAATGGGGATTGGGGATTTACCGCTCCGCCAAGGTCGGCATGGGGTGGTAAATCCGCCAACCCCCATGGCGCTATCGGCGGCTTTCCGCCATGCTCCGCGGTGCATTTAGCACCGCGGATTCCGCCAGGGTCGTAATGAGGGCCACTGTCATTTCTCCCATCTGCTATGATGAAGTGTCAATTGCAAACCTTTCTGCTCTCCAAATGTGTGTTTACACACACACACCTATCTAAAAAGATATTATTCATATTATAAGATGGGAGAAATAACAGTATAATTATGAAAACAAAAAATAACATTGTCTACATTAACAAAAGTTCTATAAACACACATATTCACTAACTTTTTTCTTGTACAATTGCAGTGAAGACCACTCTCCTGAAAAGCAGCAGCGTCTCAAGTACGAACAAGGACTTAGGAGAAACCTACTCTTTCCATACAAAAAAAGTAAGTACAATACTAACATAATGTTCTAACTGTTACTCAAACACACTAGCATTTTAGTATTGTAGAACAAACAAGTGTATTAACCTGTTACCATTAGATATAGTATTAGTGCTTCCCCTTACCTGTTCCATACTTTATATTGTCATCTGAAGCCCAGTATAGTAACACACAAATAAAGGAATACCCTTCCCAACTTGATGTAGCTGCCCATTGCTCAATCACACACCTCTACAATCATCCTTACCATCATACTCAGACACTCATGCACAAAGCATGCATACACTGCAAAACAGCCCAACCCACACTTTCTTTTTTTCTCCAACAGACCCCGAAGAATGCCTACCAAAAAGCAACTCTGTAGAAAGCAACACAGAAGTAGAGCAAATCAGAATAAAAGTGTCCAAAATAAGCATCCATCTCTTGAAGATTGTGTACAAAAAGTTCAAACAAAACAGCTAATACAGTCATTAAGCGAAACAAAACAAGCTTCCAGTACAGAAACTTTCCCACCTCTATCAAAATGTAAAACAAAACAGAAAGTAATTAACAAGACTTCAGCTACCACTACTGCTATCGCTGCACCTATAAATCTTGATGTAGTGGCAAGTAAGCATACCAAAAATGTTTACAATACATTTTCCACCACAGAGTCCTTCAGAACCTTATAAAAACAGGAGAGAAATCATGCACAACACTTAAAACCTACCATAGAAAATAATCCTAGAAGCTCTCATAGACAGTGCAATCCTTCTCAAACGGACGTTATTTATGTTAGTTCTAAACAGAATGAAACCACTAACAAAATTAACTACTAAACTACAAAAAAGACTTCTCAATAAACAGAATATCAACAAAAATTGCTTCTTAAACATCTGCGCAGGTGATTGGAGTCACACCACGACCACAGAACCATATTTTAATGAAGAAGCATATAAACAAAAGCAAACACTTCCAATTGCCATACATAGCAGTGTACGAGGGTATGAAAAACTTAATAACACAATTATGGAACAAGAAACTCTGCTCACATATCCCCAGAAAACTCAGTATCACCTCCCCATTCTACTGAACCAAAACATCCAATCTACAAATGGCCTTGCACATTGCCAAAACATCTTTCAAATCTTTACTCCAGTTCCTCAATCAGTATGTAAAAAGCAAAGACAAATTCAAAATGAAACTACCACAAAATATGGATGCCTGTCCAGTGCGCAGATACACAGGACTACAAGGACATTTATTAGCTTGCATTTCAGGACCTATTTGCAAAAGCACCTTCCATCATATCAAAATGATATCAACACATCATTCAACTATAAGAAATCTGGTCCAAAAACTCTACAATACTAAAAGTCCTGCTTTAGCACTAGCCAATTTAAATAACAATCTTCTACGTGGTACACCCAAACAACTACTCAAAGAAATAGAGCATATCCAAAGAAAATATTTTGGAATTGAAAGCCACTTATAAAATGCAATTGATGTACAACAAACTAGCAACTACTGTACAAATAGCAACCTTTTATTAACCCCATAAAAAAAGAAATACCAAAGTTTAAAAGTACCTCCGCTGAAGTACCAAACCATGTGTGTGTGTGTTGATGCAGGACTTCTTATAAAAGTACCACAAAAGCTGTAGACATAATGTACAAAATAGAAGACAATGAACATTCCAAATGGTTCCAATTAGCTCTCTACCTTATAGCAGAAAACAAATACGACACTACTGACCCCTTAATACTTTGCAATTACTGCACTGCAAAACTTGACAACAACCAAACAACTTCTTGTGCTATCACAAATTACTTGGAATTATTCCCACTACCAAAGCCCCTGCAACAACTAAATTCATATGAGAGCATCATAATTCAAGCAGTGCAACCATTTGAAGCAATAATACGCCTCCAATCAAAAACAGCAAAATTACCTCCCTCTGAATTAGTGAAAGGCATTTGTGGCAAAGTATTTTATTTACCATTTAGATCTCAAAGAAAATTTACACACTCAAGAGTGCAACAGCCAATAGATCAATCTTTAATTGTCTTAGTAAATGACGTACCTACAAAAGACAAAAGAAATTGTCAACAACTTGTGGACATACATAAAGTTAGACAAGCCCTGCAATATCAAAAAACTAGGAATACTACAAAAAAATTAATATTGAAGAAAACCTGAGAGAAACCATTTAAATAATTCAAGAGTCAACGGAAACTGGTCAATTTAAACTTCTAAATCCTGCTACAGAATCCAATATTTTAGACCATTACACAATTCATGCTTTACACTCTAAAGACACTATAGATGATGCACTGGAAATGTACCAAATGTGACAAGCCAAAGGATCTCCAATCAGCATATGGGAAAAAAGAATAGGAGCACAGGCCTTTCATCTACTCTTTCCTACTGCAAAAGGAGGATGGTACGATGATAGACCCACACAAATAACAGCATCAGAATATCACTCTTTACCAATGTATTCTGACGACCCCAGATTCAGACAAAACGTTGAATACATATTCCACCTTCTCTTTGAAAGCGAATTAGCAACTCTATGCTACGGAGTTGCACACACATTAAAATCAGGCACCTATTTTCAAAATATGTCAGCTACGCAATTATTACAAAAAGTGCAAGAAAAAGATGAGGTTTTACAGTCAAGTATTAGAAATCTTTTAGCAAACATGCATGGTCCAAAAGAATACTGATTCCGACAACACAGAGATGTACGCTGTATGATAAGAAACCTTGGCCCACCCACTTGGTTTGTTACATTAAGTTGTGCAGAATATGCAGGGGAAGTTTTACACAATTTCCTACACATAGCAAACAAAAAAAAAAAACAAAGATATAAAAACACCAGGAGAACTCTGCTCTCTAGATCCTGTAAATGTATCAAGATATTTCCATCATCGCTTCATTGCTATGCTACACTTTATTTGTAATAAGACTGTTCCTCCCCTCAGAGAAGTTCAACACTTCTTTTGGTGAAAAGAATACCAAGCCAGAGGAGCACCCCACATCCACATGCTATCATGGATTCATGATGCTCCTAAATTTGGTCAGGACAGTGATGCCATTGTTTTGCAGTTCATCCAAAAATATGTCACTTGTGAAATCCATTCAGAAACAACACCTAGTGACCTTCATGCACACATTTTAAAATTTCGAAGACACAAATGTGGGAAATATTGTCATTGCAAATTTAGAAAAAAGGGAAATACTACATCCAAATGCTGCTTTGATTTCCCTAGACCAATTTCAGCAACAGGTTAAGTAAACAACTTCATGTCTTCAGTCAGACATAGTGTCAAAGTTAAATGACCTAAGTACACATATTGCATAAAAAGATCAGAATAATCAAAATACATCAATGATTACAATGCAATCATTGCCCTCCTATGGAATGCAAACATGGATGTGCAGTACATTGCAGACAATTCCACTGCAGTTGCACGATATGTCACAGCCTACTTAACCAAAGCAGAGAAAACAGAACTTCAGGCCTCTGAGATGACATATCATCTGACAAAACACTATCACAGAAATTGTACAGTTTAAGCATAAAAATGCTCTCTCATAGATAATGTGGCTGCTATGAAGCTGCAGACCATTTAACCGGTACTGCCTTGTATGGAAAATCTGACAATATAGTATGGCTAAGTCTAGGTCCTGCTAAATCTAGAAAAAGAGTTCTTAAATCATATGAGGACATACAAGCAATAGCCAAAACTGATCCCAACAGTCAAGACATTTTGAAAAACAGCTTAATAGACACATACTACCCAAACAGGAGAACCACTTTGGAAACCACGTGTCTCTACCACGTAGCCCAAAACTTCACATACAAAAATAATATTAAACCAGATAAAAAGAAAGGTAGACATGGAGTAACAAATTGTGAAGGCAGCTTAGTGAAACTTACCAAATTCAGCTTAATTAATCATATTAATTGTCATTAAAAACTCCTCAACTTAAAGAACTGTATTACATGTCTGTGCTACAACATTTCAAACCATGGAAAAAAGAAGAAGAGTTACTGGATACGTATGACTCCTATGAAGACACTTTCAAAGCAAATGAAAGCACTATAACAGACGTAAACTTTACACAGTTCCAAACAATGTTGCACAATGGACATCAACACGAAGAAGAACTCCAGACCCAATGAGATGTGGACACTCCTGACAGTAGTCAACCTTCTATAACAGGAAGCCAAAAACCACTTGGACAACCACCAATAGCAAATGAGGCAGAATTAGCCATGACAGATGTAGAAAACACTGTGTGTCAGTATGAGCAATAGAGAGATGGCTTTGCTGTACTGAAATCACAACTAAACAATGAGCAGCGTAGTATTTTCAAAGAAGTAACAAAACAAATTGAACATGGTGTGCAACATGAAAATAAAAACTGTATCTGCCAAGATTACAAACCTATACTGCTATGCGTGAGTGGTCAAGCTGGTTCAGGAAAAACATTCTTAATCAAAATCATCAGCAAATTCCTGCAACAATTGACAAACAACAAACTGTCAGCTGTTGTAACTGCCCCCACAGGTTTAGCTGCCTACAGCATAGGCGGTGTCACTTTACACCGATTATTACTCCTTCCAGTAGAACAACAAAACAAATGAGACTATAACAAACTTTCTACAGAAGCTAATGGAACTACGCAGAGTTTTCAAACAAATGAAAATGCTGCTAATAGATGAGGTGAGCATGGTCTCCAACCTAATGTTGGCTTTAATTCGCCTCAGACTACAAGAGGTCCTCAAAACAGACTACGAAGAGCTCATTGGAGGAATATGTATTATTGTTTTCTGAGATCTTCTTCAATTAACACCAGTGAAAGCCGAACCTATTTTTAAAACCTTAGGGCACAAACTGTGCTGTAAGACTCTTGGCAGCATAGCAAATGACAACCTTTGGGAACATTTCCAATGCAGGGAATTAACTGAAAATATGCAGCAGTCTGCGGACCTGACATACGCCAACATTTTTAAAAGTATTAGAGTTGGTGTACTAGCTCAAGAAGCACAATCTATATTAAAAACCAGGGATCTCCATGCACTCTATGGCCATAACTCATGTGCTACTGATGTCATGGAACAATTAGCACTCAAAAATGTCAATTGTATGTCCTTGATGCCAACTCTTGCAAGCTGTAAAACATTTAATGGAACCATGTTAGAAAAAGAAATGCAACCAATAGTTCAAATTGCCTCACAGACAAACTGGACGTACATGGTATGACACTACCCATGTGTCAACAAGCCACAACAAGGCTAAACACTTTGGAAAACTCTTTCTCTAACACAGCTGGTTTGGAGAAAATATTAAAATGATCTTTAATCTGTAGAGTAATGCTCAAACGTAACCTTGACGTGGAACAAGGACTAGGTAATGGATGACTTCGTACAGTTGTTGGCTTTCAAACATACCTACGTCACAATAACATTCAGTTTGTCAATATTCTCTTTGACAAACTATCCAAAGTTAAAAGGATAGGATGCTCAACAGCCTGCTTGCTTCTTTTCAAAGACATGTATGTATGCAGAGGACAATGTTCTCTACCTCTGGCATAAACATTCACCATTTACAAATCCCAAGGTCTTACCCTAGATAAAGCACTGATAGATATTGGTAGCACAGTCTTTAAAGAAGGCATGAGCTATGTAGCACTATCACGCTTACGTAAACTTGACAGACTATTTCTAATCCACTTTGATGCAAGTAAATGCTGATATTTCTTGCATTCTAGAATACAATAGACTGCGTTCACTCTACACTCCCCCATCTAAAAACCTATCCTGTTGCACAAAAAGCAAAATGTTGTAAAAGAAAACTACATCAGACTCAATCTATGCAGGATATCACAGCAATTCCTCAAAAAAAGTGAAAGAAGCTAACACTTCATCAGGGACCACAAGAAAAGAAGAATCTACTGCTCAAAGTAACTCAACTACCTCTTCAACAAAGCAACACACACTCCATACAAATGACTTGGACACAGAACTGTCAGTTCCATTCAAATTTTCAAATACAACTGGTGTAAATTGCATTTACCTACACGGTAAAGACCAATTGTGTTTGAAAATGTTAGTCTTTCATAGAAATGCAACCTACAATCCTGACAACACTTACAGTGTTCATGGAATAAGACAGGAATTGGACTACTGTGCTGGAATGGTCAAATTCACTATAAACTCACAAGAAGATCCACAATAATTTCTAATGTACTTGCTACAAGTACTAGCAAACAAAAGCATACCTATAAATGAAATCTTCCAGATTTCATACATGTGGAAACATACATGCACTCTTTGCAGGCATGTAGTACAAGAAGAAGTTCCTAATGAACGCTTTGTGTATGCATCTATACCTAACTGTGAATCCATTCCATTTCAGCAACTTGTACAAAATGCAAACCATGGCAGATTATGTACTACCTGCAATTCCGATAATCACTCCACCTTAAAAATAAAGACACATAGTAAATATGTAATAGTAATGCTTTTACGTTATAATGCAGATGGTGCCAAAACAACTGCAAGCAGACAGGATTCACATATGGTCAAGTATCACTTGGTAAGAAAACTTTCACAACAATAGGTGTAATCTACCACGCAGAAGCCACAACCAATGCAGGTCATTACACTGCATATATAAAAAAATAATGGGGATGGTTCAAATGTAATGATAGTACCATTACTGTAAAGCAGAGATTACCAGCAATTCTTGTAAAAGCTTACTTAATATTCTTAAAACCAAAATGTAATAACTAATCTGTGTATGAACATAAACAAAACTAGAACTTCAAAACTATGACCAGTTAGAATACGCCAACAGGTATCTAACTGCCCCAAGAATCTGTAACAAAGAAACAGATAAATGAATACCACTAAAATTAAACAAGAAATAAACAGAATACTCCAACAGTTATCTAACTCACCCAAAAATCTGCAACAAGCCAACAGATAGATGAATACCACTAAAATGGAAAAAGAAATAAACAAATAGAATACACCAACTGCTATCTAATTGCAACAATACTACCATCACTTCCAACTGAAAAACCATGCACCTATTCAATTCCACCGATTGAAATCAATAAAAGAAATATATTGTACCACAACTTAAAAAGCTTTTTTTTTAATCCAGCTTGGATTTTTTTCCCACAGACCCAATGATTTAATCAACAAACACAGGAACTGAGCAAATTGCACAGTACACTGGTTTGAACTATAGTACTTCTAAAGTGCTAACTATGAGAGTCGACAAAAAACAGAAATGTCTATTATGCAATGCAATACTCATTATAAACTATCTACACTAACATGTGATTTTTTCTTTAATCAGTGATTGAAAAAAAATGTGTGCTTCAACTATCCATGACATGAAAAAACAGCATACAACCACAAAAGGTCAAACAGTAAGTATATAACTATTGGACTCACAAACACCACAACATAACACACATTCAATCAAACACCTGACCATAAACCACAATCCTAAATGTATGCTTCCATGGGTATCTTATGCTGCACCGCTTGTTGCCAAACACTACAATTGTGACTATATGGCCTGGCCAAAATTCTTCATACAGCCTCAACAAAGGAAACAGTAAGTATATAATAATTAAACTCACAAACACTGCAACATAACACAGCCATGCAAATGAACACCTCACCAATAAATACAACCCAAAATTCCTAGAGTCTTCAATACCAACAATCTGAACACAATCCAACAAACAAACACTCATCATCTCACTATCCTATAAACACTATTACACTACTACCAATCAGAACTCACATTTTTGAAAACATATCCCCTAAGCAGCCCATGTACCACAATCAAAATGTTTGGTAGCATTGCAGAGTTATGCTGCAGTGGTTGTGGCCAGGGCCTAGAGTCTTGGGTGCATGGACTACGGCCTATGGCCTTCGGCCATGCACCCAAGACTCTAGGCCCTGGCTACAACCACTGCAGCATGACACACCCATAGCACCAAACATCTACCAAATGACCACAACCCAAAAACATAATATATCCACCTCAAAACTGTGCACTTCAATTAACATACTAAACAATTATTACAACCAATGTACAAACTCTTCAATACATACCCCCTTCACCCCCTCCAAGCTTTGTATATGCCACCATTACAGCAATCTCACAGTAATGTAAAGTTCTGAAGAGGGGTGCATATCTTAAATGGCGCCTTTGTGCTGCAGATTCTTATTCATTGGTGCAGCTGTCAAAAGGGCATACGTGGCATCTAAACCTGCTCTGTGCCACTTGAGAGCAGGCGTTGCAGATCAGGCTACTGATGCAGCAGGAATCAATTGTAAACTATGCTTTTGGCATGTAGCTTATGAAAGGGACATGTGATCTGCAAATTGTGCTTCCTGAAATGGAATGACATTTTATTATCTAATACAAATCAGAAAATGTAAGGCATTAAAAAACATTGCCAGATGGCAATTCCTCACATTAACCTAAACAGCTTTTTCTGGGTGTATCAATATTTGTTAAAAGTTTGGAGTGTCTGCGGTCATTACAGCAGGTTCAGGTAACAAGGGCACTACTACTATTCCCAAACAGACTTGCTGGCGTTCTAGCTTCAGCTTGTGAATGTGCTTTTTAATCCTGGTGCACACAACTGATTCCCACCCTGGATCCCTTACCAAATGCCAGCTGGCAATATAAAACCAGGTTGGTTTTCCTGTTCCCTGAGTACATTACGGCCTCGGTTTTCCTTTTTCCAACCTGAAACTGTATCTTATGCAGTGCCATGGTGCTTCATTTGTAAGTGGTTCATCCCTTTTGACTGTATTGCAATTGGCCCAATAGATCTTGTCAGCACACACAGGTGATTGATCTTAAGATCTGGTTTGATCACTTGTATCTTCTAAGACATAATTTTAGTCTAAGTAGATTATCTTATCACGCGAAGAGGTTGATAATTGCAAATGGAGGTCTCATAGAAGAGTGGTGTGCCTCCAATTGTGGGCTCTGAGGTGCCTGAAGCCCACATCCAGAGCAGGAGTTGCTTGATTTGATAGAGACATTAGTGGACAGGTCAGGAAGAGAAGCAACAAGGAAGCAGGTACGACAATGGAGGAATTCTCAGTAGGACAAGGTAGCAAGGCAGATGAGAGGTAACATGAGGAGGCAGGCACTGCCAAAGCTGGACGAAGAAGAGTAGGAGGCAGGGCTGACAATGCAAGAGTTGCTGCTGACAGAGGAGTAGATGGAATTTGGGGAGGTGAAGGCTGCACAGCCACTACAGGAATAGTTGACTTAATGCAGGAGAAGGGCATTACACCTACTCATATATGTGCACATACACTAAAGTTGTTGCAGGACAATGCCTTATCACACCTAGCAAGTGGAGATGGTAGTGTGGAGATGCAGGGAGAAGGAGCAAGATAGGGCCTGGCTGTATACCAACTTGGAGAGGTGCAGGAGTAGATGTAAGAGACTAGGTGGAGGAGACAGAGGTGGTCCTCTATCAGATGTCTCAGGGTGAGTGAGAGGCTGGGGCCTCAGCAGTTGTGTTTGTTTTTGCACAAGAGGCCAAGCAGACATTGGTGCCCCTTGTTTAGTTTTAGTTGGAAAAGAGGACATCTGTCGCAATCACACACCCATGAACACATACACAAACCCCCCAGGTGGTGGGTGCCATAGAACAATGCCGAAGAATGACCCATTATGTCCCTTCAGGACACACAAACACAGGGGGCCCGGCTGGACTTTGTCCTGGTGCCTCTGGCACCAGGCTCATGTAAAGAATTAACATTGTGCTGCATTTATTCCATTTGGGCCGCTTTTATTCCATTCCAGGCCTCTTCATGTGCAAACTGCTGCTTGTGGCTTTCTAGGCCCAATTTCACATGCCAACTACTAGGTGTGGCTGGGTGTGGCAGGCAGGCCAGACTAAAGGGCATGGCCAAGGGAGCCCAGCTATATAAACCGCTTCACCCTCAAAGCCAGTGCTTCGCATTATCTTGCACTTAAAAGCAACGTGACACTTACCGACGCACAAACCTGCAGAAGAGACAGAATACTCACCCTGGAATCCAACCATCCTCGCTCTGGCATCTCTCCACGGCAATCTCCTTCCACGAACTCTATCACTGCAAAAGAAGAAGAAGACAAAGTTACAGTGTCTCACCATCCGAAAAGCTGCGCCGCATTCATAAGCACGTGCGCAGCTCTACAATACAGCATACCTGTTACCTGCAGCCGCAGATCTAGTTCTGCACCACTCTGGTCAGAGCAGTCACGCTCAGCGGCTACAGGGCCCCGCTTCCGCCCCCTACACAGGGAAAGAGCAAAATAACAAGATTAGAGAAGGAGCGGACAATAACACACAGAATGAAAAACATAACGAGGAACGAACGAAAACGTACGATAACGGGAGACAAACAATGCGGAAAAACAAACAAGAGAAGGCTGAAAACAAATGCAAAGAAGGACAGACAAGAATCACAACCTACCAGATGAAGTGGGTTAGTAGCAGCTGGATTAGACTACTGCCCGCATGGGACCAGTGAAGGAACTCGGTTCTTGGCAATTAAGCGCCCCTGCAAGAAGTAGCAGGACGGTGTGCCCACAGACATTAATAACAAGGTGAGCCTTCCGGGACAAGTGCATCTACAGGGAGTCACGCCCCGGGAAGGGACGGCAAGGTCACTGGCTAGCATCACTCAACGCCCTTTGTATTTACGCATGTGCGTGGCCCTAAGAATCATCTTCCCATCTACCACAGCCAAGGGTGCAGAAGGCAAGCGCAGCCCCAGGACAAACCTCACCCCTGGGAGGGCTGCAACCGTGCCCTAATGCCCCCGCAGAGACGAGGTGACTGTAACACATCTTGACTCCAGGCCCAGAGAGAGCCCACCTTGTCCTTGAACTTGGACTACTGCAGCTCATGAAAGGGAAAGCCTGTGAGGGCACAGTAGCCTGTGAGGGGACAGGAGATATTCCAGACACCAGTCTAGCGAAGTATACCAAAGAAGTGTGGCCCATTGGGAACCACGTCAATGCCTGAGTACATGGAATGGACGCATGTTCTCAAATGTACTAAAGCACATATGTGTGATTCCAGTACCCCCTTTTTCTCAGAGCTTTGTAGCTGTGGGAACCACAATGAAGCACACCACACCTGCCAGTTGCCACTCCCTGACACAGCAGCATGAGCTTCCCTCACACCCCCTCTCCACAAGTCTGCTGAAGCATCTCTGACTTCCCTCCATATAAATGGCCTAGTGGCCTACTCCAGCTGCAGGGCTTTGCACTCACCGCCAAAACCCCCATCACCATTTCCACTGCGACTAGTAATTTTGATGATGGGAGAGACCCTGAATTATGTGTCATGATGGTACACACTGCCTGTATTTCCAGATTGCCATCAATCAGTGGGAGCTGAAACCTATAGGAGTGGATGATGACATAAAGGGGCACATGCACCCACGCACCTTTGGTTGCAGGTGCCAAAAGGGAAGTTGCAAAACAATTAAGGAGTGGCTCTGCAATTGTGTACATGTCACAAATGAGTTGCAGAAGCTGTTTAATTGCACCACTGTCTGCACATTTGAAAGGGAGAATAACAGTTGAGAAAGGAGTAAATTGATTTTTTAAAAAAGCTAAACCATGCTTCTTTCAAGTAATGGGCCACAGATTGGCCCAAATGGTTGTGGTTTTCAAATACATAACATTCTCAAAAAATCCTTAAACAGCAGAATCCAATAAAATTGCATTTTGCATTTTTCATCCATAGCATGTCAACGCACTTCTTGCTTGAATTATTAAATCTACGATTATAGATAACAGAAAGTACAATGAGTATTTAACTTGGTGGAACATGCACTAATTCACTACTGAATTCTATGTCAACATTACTAGGGCTGAATAAAGCAGTGGGTCAAATTGTAAATCTTTGAGGAGAATGTGATGTGAAAATAGCCAAATGATAGGCAAGTACGTCTACTTAAGCATTATACTTCTTTATTTATGTAAATGTGACATCTTGTTGTTGAATGCTTGGGCTAACTGTATGTCTTTCAAAGCAACTGTTTAGTTTGCTGCTTTTTGGGAAAAGTACAAGAAGTTGGTTAATGCAGTATGACATGAAAATGTAACACATCAAATGATCACAATTCAAACCGGTGTCACATATTTCTGACTGTCATGCCCTCATGCAGTAGGTGATGCAGTAGTCAAAATAAGCTAATTTGTGCAGCTCTGATTCCACAGGGAGGACTGAACATTAGTCAGGATTAGTAATATTTACCTTGTTTGAATGGGTCACTGTGCATTGCAGTGATTGTACAATTGCAGGGCTCTGGTTCATTAAAAGAACAGCAGTAGCAGAAACACCCATGTCATCTTTTACTAGTCAATTGGCACCAGTATTCGGAGCGTTTGTGAGTGTTTCCTTGGCTTCCTGAACACTCTGGTCTTTCTATAGTGGCTTCAGTGTTGCATCACAGAGGAAGAGCAAACTGCTTCATAAACGTTCCCTCCGGCATAAGCAAAGTGTATTTGGAGTGTTTGTGAGTGTTTCCTTGGCTTCCTGATTACTGCTCTTTCTACAGTGGCTACAGTGTAGCATCACAGAGGAGGAGCAACCTGCTTCAAAAACTTTCCCTCCGGCGTATGCGAAGCGCATTCAAAGTGTTTGTGTTTCCTTGGCTTCCTGAACCCTCTGGTCTTTCTAAAGTGGCTACAGTGTTGCATCACAGAGGAGGAGCAATCTGCTTCAAAAACCTTCCCTTCGGCATATGCAAAGCGTATTCAGAGTGTTTGTGAGTGTTCATGAGGGAGAGTGGTGAGCAGTGATGGCTGCCTTGCCTGGCCTCCAGCAAAATGTGTGAAGCTAACTGTGATTGCAGGGCACTGCGAAGGACAACGTGCAGCGTGGTCACAGCCTTGTGTGCTGACTCTATCACCCGGGAGATCTTGTGGAGCCTGTCAGCACCGCAGTGATGAGCCAGCTGACTGCAGCTCTCAGAGCAATTTACATATATGAGGAAATCATTACAATTGTGGAGGTAATCTCGCAGTAGTTTCCCTCTCTGTAATTTGATTGTTTGTCAGTTTGTTCTGGGATTAGTGGAGCTTTGGCAGTTCCTGCATAACTCGGTGACCCCAGAAAGAGAGACATTAAATGAAGTGTAACCTGTAAGTGTGTCCCCAGCCCCTTGAGGGAAACAAAGTAATCCTAATTGAGTGCTTGTGGGTACTTCAAAAGGGTGAAAGTCATCCCTTGTAACTAACAACCTCCCTGGAGTGTGAAAAATGGCCATGGTCCTAAATAGTCAAGCAGGTGCAAATGTGTGCAGAGCCTGTGGACCTTGCTTTGACGAACCTAAGTGAATGCATTTCAAGCCAAGTCTTGGTCGCCCGTTAGGAGCTTGAAAGGTTTCCTGGGGTTCCCAGCCCTTAAATACATCTTTGGTAAATAAGAAAGGTCTGTTCCACCACTTAACGGGCCTCTCAATGGACCATATCTTTTCCAGAAGTGATCTAATGGAAACTGAGAAGAAATTTAACCCATACCATGATGACTTGAGGGATATTTCTCAAACCTCAGACCCAAAGGAGGCGTTAGGTCACCCCAAAAATTCTGAATTGGCAGCAAAGTTGCCAGTATACCTATCACGCCTTACAGAAAAAATAAATATACAATATCTCTATCACCTTTATGTAAGCTGTATGAGTCTATACACTCTACTATCCAAGAGCAATTCAATTAAACTTGACAAACCTGGATGCCGTTACCAAAACACTCGAACATAGTTTGAATATAGAGGCAGAAACCTCCAACCAGTGGCAGCAGAGGCTTTGTGACATGGCCAGGTATGAGATGGACGACAAATCCTTGCTGATGGAGGCCATCATAGAAGATGAGAAATGGATGCGGGCCCGTTGGAAGTCAGACGAAAATCTGACCCAGGATGTGAAAGCTGCTCCTCTGGTTAACCAACCGGTGGAGGCTGGGCCTTCCTCATATGCAATCCAGGAGAATGGAAATACAATGGGTGACCTGACGATAATACCTGATTCTGAGTTGGCCAAGCTAAATGTGTTTTCAATATTTAAATCTTCTACCTTAGTTGAGGGAGGAGCTTGTGGCCAGAAAAGAAAAAGGACGGGGACCCATCCATGCCTGCATGAATCTGTCCCACTGCGGACCTTTTGTTGTGATTGGGTTGTGACCAATGTTCCCTCTAAATATTTTTCTCCATGTGCGGAACAGGTTTGCTGCTGTGTCCACATTATTTTCCATGTGCGCAACTGACTAATGAGGTAAGCCACTTTGTGAGCATGCATATTTAGTGCAGAAGAGAGTTTGGAAAGGAATTTCCTATTCCAAGTCACGCCAGTTCTTGACAAATCCTACAACACCTTTTCCAGACACATAGGCTAAAATAAAATGTCATATGTGATTAAACAGAAAACTCATCAACCAGTCCAAGACTTCAACGTCTGCGACAGTACCTTGCAAATGTTTTAAGCTACTGGAAAATCACTAATATGTACTACAAAACACAGATATCTTTTGTCATCAACTGATGTGGCTGTCAAGAAATTTAGAAAGAATTCACCATTTGCCAATGGATTAATGGCCATTAAAAGCAATGTGTCAAAAAACATACTGATAGAAGTTCAAGTGCCACTTTAATAAAGTAATTCAAGGGCCAGGATACCATACTTCTAATAATTTGTGTAAGGATGATAATTGCATCAGAATAACTGCACCTCAGAATATGATGATCACAAATTCCTGTGCCTCTGCTTACTATCCACATTACGTTGTCCTGTGGGTAGTGATAAAACCCGCCTTACAGCTAAGAGACATATACACCATCCAGTTTTACTCCCTAAAAAAATGAAAATGTGCCCAACAACATCTTTTAATAAGCAGAAAGTATCCCTTTTGGCAAAGCTTATTACTTTTTTACTCCCTAAAAACGCATTTGACACAAAGTAGGCAGCAAAATCTGATTAGAGTGCTGCTTATATCCCTGACATAGAAAGTTAAATGACAGGTCACACAATAAAGTCTAAAGTTTGCCCACCCTTCCGCACTGCAGCCTAGATAAAATTAAATCGGTGCCTTACAAAGGTTTATTATGGAGCCGTGCTGAAGAAAATCACATATATATATCTTTTAAGTTAATAGCATCAATTCATCAGAGAAACAACTGATTGAGTTCCTTCTTCTGTAACTATGGATCCCTCTTCTGTAATTCTTTGTTATCTGCTAAATAAGATGCAGAGGGATGCTAGAGACGATACACACAGAACGCATGGTTATATTGAAAAGCCTTCAGCAGCTGAGCATAGAAAGAAAAAGAAGGTGCTGTTGTCTAGACGGGTACTAGAATTTCTTATCCTTCAGCAAACAAGCAACACATTTCCTTCGGTGTTCTGCCGAAATGTCTGACTTGGTTTTTTAAATTTGCAGCTTTGTTAATCTCCCGCAAGGAGTGATGACCTGTGCTCTTCCACCCATATCCTTCCCCAGCCCCTGAGCTAGCCTCCAATACTAGTTGATAGAGCACTGTAAAAAGTAAAGGATTGTAGCAGTAAACACTCACGGGGATATTTGCAAACCCATAAAACTTTGCAAGAAAGCCATATTTAATGCTTCAACATATTTGCATTTTAAGAATGTCATGACTCTGCATGTACGCAATTCTTTTGCAGTGCATACAAGATTGTTTGCAACATACCCCACCCGTATATCATTTTGTAGGATTACACAGTGCTCAGTGAAACCGTTTTTGTATAGCTGCGAATTACCATATAATGTGTGGAGGTCTATGCCCAAAGGAACTCTGAACACTTGGAAACGAGGCAATTTGTGTGAAAAGCATTCTTCTGTCTAAATATCAGGTGCCTTGATAATAATAAGCCCAGGCATAGTCCATACCCATTATCCCGTGTATGCAAAGTAAATGATATTGCAATGTTGCTCTCCGCTTATAGGGTAAGGTTAGTAAAGCAGCAGTAGGAGACACTGAGTATCACGTTGGTCTTCTCAAAATCCTTACAGGGAAAATTAATATTGGTTTTATAATGTGTTTACTTGCAAGGGGGCCACTTCAAAGCACGTGTGTGACATATGTACAAAGAAGAGAAAGTATGGGATAAGGTTACACATCCAGGTAGCCTGCTTAATTACAGTCAGTATCCGATATTTGAGGTACTTCGAGTTTATCGTGTGGGTGAAGCTTTTGGTAAGGCACAATGAGTAACAGAAATTCTGGCATGTGAATGTTATTCATGTTATTCATATTATTTATGTTACAACAACCATAAAACCATAAAACAAGTGGATGTAGGTACACGTCTGCTAACCTTTCGCAGAGCCAATAGAGGAAAAGTCAAGATTGTCCAATACTATCTTAACGTTCGAGTCAGAAGGTAAAAGTGTGGTAGAATCAATTTTAGGAGACATTATTTGGTTAATGTGTGCAGGCATATCTTGGTTAGATTCTTCTGTTCATGGAGTTAGTTTTTCATATTAGTTTTTAAACTCTTGTTTGTGTATTTTGCTATTAGGGATTTTAGGTGTTTACGGTCACCCTTTCATAGTAGTGTAATGCAAATGAGCAGAATATCAAGACTAGTTGCTTATTTTAAGAGAAAGCCAATTTCAAGTAAATGCTGTGGCTTGTGCCTTGTTACATCTTTTTGACTAGGTGAGAATTGTCTGTGTGCGCTGCTAAAAAATCTTCTGAGAGGGACCTAGAAGGAAGCTGGGCAGGCGCACAGGCGCACAGCTTAGAGGGAACACTGGTTGTGACCAGGTCCTCATTCTGGTTCCCTGGCCATTGAAAAAGCCACAATGGTCTGCTGCTTGTCTCCTTTCATTTTTGGCGTTAGTATGGCAGTCACCTGGATTTCAAGTCTCTCGAGGACTCTCGCCATGTCTATAACCTCCTCGATCATCAGTGGCTTCTTTAGCAGCTGCTTCCATAGTGCTGACGACAGACAGACCTCTATGACACAGAGCTCAACCGCCTTGTCATCTGAAAAGTCTGAGAACTGGCAGTGGACCAACTTCTGTCAGAGACGAGTGATTAATTTTTTCACAGTCTCATGTGGAGATTGTTGAAACTGATTGAATATGTATCTCTCATAGTCTCTATTAGGTTGTATCACCAGCTTCTTGTTCTGTGCAGTGCCACCACAAGCTCATCACAGGTGGGTCTCTCCCCAACCGGGATTGTCTTGATCCCTTTTATTTCCTTACCAGCAAGGTTCATGAAAATGTCCTTCAGGACCGGTGATTTCTCTTCACCAGCGGCCCTAGTAAAGTCATCAAAGTCCTTAACCCATTCAGTCTACCACATATCTTTGTCGTGTTGAGGTTGCAGGGTGAAAGGACATTGCTTCCTCAAAATGCCACCTTAGTGTTGCTCTGCTGCAGCACCCTTTGATCTTTCACCTAATCAGCCATGGTGGACTCTTAAAAATCACCTAACTCACCCGGCGAGTGCCCTCCTCATGACTGCTGTATCTGGCACCAACCACTTCTGTCAACATGCCTCTAGTGAACAAAGAATTGTCATAGGCGCCCCTCTGAAAGAACAAACTGGGCTAAATGACCTGTTGTTTGGGAGGGTACCCAATCGAGAGTCTGCAGCCACATTTGAGCTCTCTGTACCTTTCACAGAAGGGAAGTATTCATTTGCATATCAGTCTTTGTCCCGCCCAGATGGGCAGCCCAGCACCAAAATGCTACGGCATCTCTCTTCTAAACAAGAGTACCAATAGCAACCCCAGACACGTATTTGAGCCTTGTTAGGCCTCATCAGTGAGCTAGAGCTGTGCCTCTCTGAGCACAGTAAGCAAGGGGTCCACATCTGTATGACCCTAGGAAACTTATGGTGACTAAACTTAAGTTCCTTAAACAATCAAAATATAGTCATAGGCGCCCCTCTGCAAGAACGAACATGGCTAAATGACCTGTTCTTTGGCAAGGTACCCACTCGAGAGTCCGCAGCCACACTTGAGCTCACTGTACATTTCAGAGAAGAGAAACATCCATTTCTGGATGACCCTAGGAACCTTAGGGTGACTAAACCTAAGTCCCTTAAACAATCAACGTGCCTGTAGTGATGTTGGGCAGTTCTTCATGTGGGGGTGGCAGCCCTACCGGGTCTTATGAGACCTGGTCAGTGGTGGGCAGCTGCTATGGGCCTTCAGCAGCGTCTGCTGGTGCACCAATGTGGACTAACTGACTTTGCTTGTCTGCCTCCACTACTTCACACTGGTCCGTATGGTAGCAGTTTAATGTGTGCTGACCCACGTGAAATCTCCAGAGCAGCATTCTCGTTAGTTTTCTTTTGTATCTCAAGCAGAGAGTTCAATAAATGAATTTGCAGCCCAGCATGGTGCTCTCCAGCTTGCCAGCATTGCAATTGCAGGTTAACTTAGGCATGTGCCCTCTGCGAGGCACTCTCCACTCACCGCCACCCCAATGCTTGTTGGGTGAGCAGGCTGCCTCCAGGCATATGCATGTAGCTATCCGCAGAGCCTTGTGGAGGGAAGCAGGCACCAGGCCGCACTGCAGTAGTACACCAGGCCAGATCCCGATGGGTACTCGGCAGTTAAAAGGACCGCCCAGGGGCAGCCTTGCAGATTCAGCACAGACAAGGACACGTTGCAGATGCGGGGACCTGGAGCACTACCAGCAGGATGTGTCAACTGACGCGGAATGGAGGTGGCTACCCACATAGCTCATTTCACCTCATTGTCAGTTGTTGGACACCATTCTTTGATAAGGAGGGGCATAGAGACTTGCTAGTGTATGCGCTTGTCTTTATTGAACTAAAGAACCTTGGTCCATGGTACTCCTCCTCTTCCTCCTTTGGGCTGTGTCCTTAAAGGGCTCTCCCTGACATAAGTTCCCTTACAACAATCTCCTGCTTGTAAGGCAAAATATAAGCAGCTCTAGCATTCGATGGGGCCCACCAACGTTACTTTTACTTAAGGGGGAATCAGTATAAAAGATTTTGGAAACCCCTTCTGGAGGGTTTTCAGTCTGTTATACCAGATGCATATCACCCATTAATATAGAAATGATAAATTGTGCTGATTGCTCCTGTAACCAGCTTTATGTGCGACAAACCCTCTAAAGATTTGTAAAAACAAAAATGGAGCATCTCTCTCTAGCACTGAGTCTGGAACATTTGGATGAACTCCGGATGAGATTATTACATTTTGCTACTGCAGCAAAACCTCTAGATATTTTCCTTCAACTGTGGTTTGATCATCCCCTTCAAATTGTGTAGCTTCTTGATGGGATTGATCTGTTCGGTATGTGTTAATCGTGTTCGTCTTGTGATGTCCCGTATACCAGAATGTCATCAGAGTCATTAAATGCTGATCTTACAGAAATTAGCAGTCGCCTGACGGCCTCCTGAAAGATTTCTGCGGCTGACATTTGTAGCAAAACAAACCTTTGTGAGTGGAGAACGTTTTGATGTCCAGTTTAGAGAACTTGGTGGCACTATTTATGTTGGACAATCATGTCTTTTATCTTGGTCCAGTCACTGGGCATGAACCATTTGGGATGACAACTGCTGCTCTAATATGGTCTTGATCAACACCTCCATGGTGACAAGTGATTGTCATACTTCCTTTGATACAAGCATATTTAGTTGGTCTTGAGATATTTGTAGGAGCTTTCATTACATGTTCTTTCTTCTTTACCCCTTTTCTGCAAATCTAAGTGATTTTACCAAACCCAAAGTTTCGACTTCCCAAAAGTTTGACTTTTATTTATTTTTATTTTCCGCAAATATATATGTGGGGGGAGACCCCCACATCCCCCGACCTTACCCCTATACATTTTTTATATACTTTACCCCCATATATATATACTCAGTGAAAAAAACGTTGTTAAAGGGACGTTATGGTTAAGTTGCGCTACTAAAAACCTATGAAATTCAGTGAAAAAAACTTTGTTAAAGGGACGTTATGGTTAAGTTGTGCTACTAAAAACCTATGAAATTCAGTGAAAAAACTTTGTTAAAGGGACGTTATGGTTCCAAGTAAAACCGAAAAACCCTTGAAATTCGCCAGTTATGGTAAGCTAAGCAACCATAACTCGCGCCACCACCGTGCACTGCTAAGACTAACACCCAGGACATCAAAGATGACATCACAAATGTCATTGATGACATCACTGATGACATCACATGTCTGGCTCACTATTTCTTCTTTTGCTGACATATCTAGGCCACATGGTTTTCTTCAGTAACAGTCAGAAACTAAGAATTTTATTTTATTTGTAGACGTATCCTTCTAGTAGGTTCTTACAGTAATTCCCTTAGAGTACAGTCACATCATATGAAACATATACATATGGGAAAACACAAGCTTGAAAGACAGCAATCCTTTTTGTGCATAAAGATAATCACTAGACTTATGAGCACTTTCTGATAGTTCTGTTGTTTTTTTTTTTTATGGCTGTACTTTCCCTGTATATGGTCATATTTGTATACATTGTACTCACACTACTTTCCTTAGGGTCCAATCACATCAAGTGATACATATACATAGGGTAAATAGCAGCTTTGAAACAGAGCAATCATTTATTTGCATGAAACTAATCAGTTAAGTTATGAATTGTTTCTGCTACTACTTGTGCTTTTTTGCTAACTTCACTTTCCCTGTATATACCCATATTGGTATGTGTTCTTGTGTCTTTGTGTTTTGTCTATAGTAATGCAATTATGTAATATATGGGTTTTATTAGCTACTTATTACATATTTCACAGTACACAAAAATCTATTAAGAAAACAATTATCATTTCATTATTCAACATATTAACATTACGAATATCATACCTTCATCTTGTACGCTGCACACAATGTTATGTTTCTGTATGAGTAGCTTAGTATACTAGATAGAACCCCATAATAGGATGCTATTTATATCAATGCATCGTTCAATGCACTTATTAGGGTATATTTCTTGCAATGATTCTTGACACTTTTTTCGCAACATAATAAGAATCCCTTCTACACATACTTCATGAGAAGTACATACACATGTGATGTCATCAGTGATGTCATCAATGATATTTGTGATGTCATCTTTGATGTCCTGGGTGTTTGTCTTAGCAGTGCACGGTAGTGGCGCGAGTTATGGTTGCTTAGCTTACCATAACTGGCGAATTTCAAGGGTTTTTCGGTTTTACCTGGAACCATAACGTCCCTTTAACAAACTTTTTTCACTGAATTTCATAGGTTTTTAGTAGCTTAACTTAACCATAACGTCCCTTTAACAAAGTTTTTTTCACTGAATTTCATAGGTTTTTAGTAGCGCAACTTAACCATAACGTCCCTTTAACAAAGTTTTTTCACTGAATTTCATAGGTTTTTAGTAGCAAAACTTAACAATAATGACTTTGACTTTATATACATGTCATATGGAACTGACTAGATCTCATCTTATGAACTTTTTGTCCGCAAACTTATTTAATGTTCGCGGACATGTTCGGAGAACAGTACCACTACCTAAAAACTGTGGGGTGGGGCGGGGGGGTATGTTTGATTGTTATATCTTAATATAAGAACAATTAACAAATTCAAAAAGCAGCACACAAACACATTATATATAGTAATACATAAGAAATGTAACCCATATATGTAACACACTAACCATTCATTTAAATACAATATGTTCTGAAATGGAATATACCACAAGAACATAAATTGGCTTCCAACATAATTACCTCACAGACACAACAGAACTGAGAACAAGACCAGACCCACTGAATACATAGGACTTATCTTACCAGGAATAGTAAGTGTACTTCATTTTACTCATATATTTATAAACTTTCTGTATTAGATTAAAAAAATATATTATCTTTTCTTTTTTTTTCTCACAGAAATGTCTAGTAATCTGGAATGGCTAGAGGACTATTTCCCACATGAAGAAATGTCACAAGATAGTGAAACTAATGGTAAACACTTTATAATATAAACCATTTAAATGTTATTATTTTGTATACATTTAACATATATATATTTTTTTATACAGAGCATAACAAAATAGAAACTACCTCTGAAGAAGCTGTTATGGAAAACACGCTTGACAACATAAAAGAAAAAATTGATTTACTGTTGACCAATTTTAATAATTTGAAAACTTTTGTTGAAGATCATTTTAAAACAAAAACGTCATACCATTGCCCCACATGTACTTGTCCCTCCTCACCATATCCCAGTCAATTATCCCCAAACCCTCTCCATAATCCAAAACGTTTTGATGCGATTTCCATCCCTTCCTCACCTAATACCAATCATGTTGAAACCCCAAATTCTCCTGTTTTTGTTTCTGTTTCTGCCTCACCTTCTCTGTCATAAATTATTAATATATGTTAAATAAAGTTTAATTTTTATATTGTATTGTGAATAGTTTCCGTTTTTTTTTTTTAAAAACAATAAAAGTGTCCGTGGACAGTGCGAGTGTTCTGAAATGTTCGTACATAAATGAAAATGGAGGTGTCCTGAAGAACACCACACCTGTTCGTACTGTTCGCTAGCAAGTTGAAACTGTTCTAAGAACACACGTGGTGTCCTGAAATGTTCGTAAAGAAACAAAAATTAAAGTGTTCTAAAGAACACTATATCTGTCCGTAATGTTCACTATCAACTTAAAACTGTCCTAAGAACACAATTGGTGTCCTGAAATGTTCGTAAATAAACAAAAATGATGTGTCCTGAACAACAGTACAACTGTTTGTAGTGTTCGCTACCCAATTGAAAGTGTTCTAAGAACACAATTGGAGTCCTGAAATGTTTGTACATAAACTAAATGACACGTGTCCTGAAGAACACTATATCTGTCCTTACTGTTCGCTACCAAGTTTAAACTGTTCTAAGAACACACGCGGTGTCCTGAAATGTTCGTTTCATGTGTGACGCACTTTTAATTACTTCAGAACCCGAACAGTGTCCGTAGGACATCAATGCGCATGCGCTAACCAATCTCTGTGCACTTGGTGTCCTGCGGACAGGCGCTTCCTTCGCAGACTAGTTCGCAAACAGATCATATGACCGCGCCCACGCTCATCGTGTGTCCTGAAATGCGGACACTGTTCCTGTCCCCGAACAATTTAAAAGTACATTTTCAGTTAATCCATAATATTTTTCAATAAAATCTCACCATGCCACAAGTCCCACATAGCAATCTTGACTTTCTATATACCTTTTGAAACTTTCCGATCCTTTTTTTGTGTTCGATCTGTCCACACACAGTGCGTATGTCCGCGGACCGCGCACAAGCACCCCTATAAAAGACCACGCCCAAGAGCTTATTCCCATTGAGTTTCTGGCTATTCTTCAGAACACAGTGATTTTTGCTGCCACCTGCAGACTACACCATCATCGACATGGCATCCTTGGCTGCTGAACTGCCACTTGGTGCTGCACCTGCTTCAGCACCACCACCACCCCCTCCACCACCACCACCTCCCCAAGGGCCTGAAGAGGGGAACAGGAGTGAGGGTGCGGAGGAGGAAGAAGAGGATGATGAGAATGAGGTAGAGGAAATCCCTATTAACCGCACTAGGCGTGAGTCTTGGGTGTGGCGGTTATTTACCATTCATGGGAATGGTCCTAAGGCTTGTGCGAACCATGTTACCTGCAATGAGTGCAAAATGATACTCAGTCGCGGGAAGCACGGTAACTACAGCTTTGGGACCACTACTATGAAGCGACACCTGAGGTCATTTCACTCTGGGGCTATTCGCAGGGTTGTACCTTGCGAAGAACGTAGCAGGTTGATTTCCTCTACTTCATCCTCTGTTTCTGATCCTGTCACCACAAGGACCACAAGGACCACCTCTGTGGGACAGCGTCTTTCTCAAGCTGCCTCACAGGCCATACAGAATGCTGATGACCCTTACCTTTCGAGGGTCACAGTTGTATGTATGTACTATCGTCTCAGAGCACGAGAAGACCTGCTCACTACACAAATAAAACCCACTCTACATCTTCCTCTCTCAGCTCGCCCTTTCCTATCCCTGTGGTTGGTGTCCCCCCCTTTACCCTCCTTTACCCTCCTCTCCTACTGTGTCGTGTCTGAAAAACCAAAAAAAATACAAAATTACAAAAATAAAAAAAAAATAAGGCTCTTTTCAGAGCCGCCTTTCCCAGTTAAAAAATAGAAGTGAAAATAAATGAAGCAGGGCTCTTTGTATTTTTTAGAAGTCTGCGAACAGTTCGCGAACATTAAAAAAATTGGGTTACTACTCCATCACAAACATTGTAATTTTCTCTGGAAAGAAGTGGTGGCTCTGAAAAGAGCCTTTGGGTGGTATTTGTAAGTCAAAAATTGTAAATGCTTAACATCTACTTCAAAATCGTTGTTGTAATTCCAAAAAAGGTCGCAATGCATTTTGTCCATTTCTCAGAAAAATCTGATTGCCAGCATAAGTAAGATGGACTCCATCTCTGCGAAAAATGTATGTACTACAAAACATAATATTTTCATTGTGAAAAGAAGACATGCCAAAATCTCTTAGAAAGCCACAAACAGCCTTATTAACATTGCGCCTTGCTTTTTCCATTTGTGGACCAAATGAAGAAGAACGAAGCCACATTTGTCTCTGCGCAATCCGTGATAATATCACTTGCGAATTAGGAAACATGTTCATAACCTTCCTCAGTCCTTCTTTCATAGCAAATTGCAAAAAAATTCCAGTCACATGCCCTAAACTGTTCCCTCCACAATGAATTACAATTATGTCTGGATGTTGCTCTGTCTCCAAAGTAGCACAGAGAGGTAGCAAATCCAACCACTTCATTCCACGTACTCCATGCCAGTGTACTTCCACATGTGGGAATCCAAGATCTACAGCTACTCCACAGCTTTCTGCATGCACCTTCAACCAATGTATCCACGAATCTCCTAAAATCCAAACAATCTGTTTTCTGAAACACACAGCCATAGCTATCTTTTGTTCTCTCAGCAAAAAGAGTATCTCAAAAAATCTCTCCTGGCACAACACACCCACCAAACTTTCCTGACCAATCCCTTTCAGTGCTTATTCTCATTTGCATGACTTCTGAACCCAAAAATCCCCGGATGTAACTCCCGATGTCCTGGAACAACCGCCATGTCCGCGGACATATCGTAACATGAACAGCCCTTCTACCATTTCCACTACACTCTCTCTGCCATTCCCTCATTGGATGTACCTCAAAAATCACATGACCATGCACCAATCACATTCAAGACCTCTACATCTAACTGCATCATCATAGATCAGCACTGCAAATGTACTCTGAATCTCTCTGAGTACAAGTGTCATATCATTGGCAAGCAGCATCTATCACAAATACTGTACAAGTCTTCAAGATTTCTACTTGGAGCTCCACGCATATCCATATGCATGAACACAAACTTCAGGTATGCACATTTTCTGTATAGTACATGACATAGCTCTCAACCATTTTTGTTTTACAGGCGGGTGAAATCACCCGATTTTGTTTTTAGCGGGTGAGACGCCCATTGGAATGAATGGGCGTGCAGGAGGCTTGGCGGGTGAGTCTGCCCTTTACAAGGCGTGTGACACCCGCCAAAAGCATGTGACTTCAGAGCTATGGTAGATGAACACATTTTCAAACAGACTTTTACCTTATAAAATCTGTTAAATGAATTTACTGTACTTTTTTCAATTTCCTAAAATCAACTACCACTTATACACCTTTATACTTTTTACTTTCTTTAAACACACACACTCAAATCATGTTAAACTAACATTTTTTAAATGAAATATATAGACTACATATATTCAAACAAAATTGTATGCAAACACAATCTATGTTTAAACCTTTATACAAATACTTATACAATTTCATATGTTTTGTTTTTATTTATTTATTTACTTAATTACTTTAAATTAGACATGACATTGAGGCGCTATTAACTAGAACAGTTTACTTACAGAAATAGTGGTATTCACTAATATATTATAAATTTCACAAGACATAGTAAAGATATTTTATTTTTGCTACAGTTAGTCATTCAATACAATTTGTTCATTAAGAACATATCATATACACTGAACCGATGCAATGTATCTTATGTAAATAAATTAGTTTAATAGTTTTACAGAAGGCACTGAGGATTTCAATTAAAAAAATCAATATCTAAATTAAAAACAGTGCTATATACAAACAAAGTTACTAATTTGAAGCTTTCACAGTTGCAGTGAACACCAGTTTCCTGAAAAGAAGCAGCCGAATTCAAAGAAGAAAGAAAAACTAAGAAGTTACCTGTTAATTTAAAAAAAAAAGTAAGTAAAATATCACCATATTATTTATATTATTAATCACATATACTATAACATTAATACCAGCTATTTTGGTTTCTTAAAATAGAGATTTTGTACCATTGTGTCCAAAAATTTCCATGTCGTAAACAGCGATTTACAACCAGAATGGCCCACAAATTTCTATTTTTGGACACACAAATTAGCCAACTGAACCACTACAATTTTCATATTATAGAACAAACAACTGTTTTCATTGTATACATTACATTTACTATTTGTACTTTTCCACACCACTAGCTTACTTTTTTTTTGTCATCTGAACCCCAGTTTAGTGACACATAAAATCAAGAATACCTACCCCTACCAGTTTTAGTTTCCAAAGCACAATCACACACCATTACATACATCTTTATCATCTTACTCAAACACTCATGCACACAGCACACATACATTCCAGAACACCCCAACCCATATCTTCTTTATTTTTTTCAACAGACCCTAAAGAATGCCTACCAAAAGACAACTCCGTAGAAAGCAACACAAAATTAGAGCAAATGAAAATAAAGGTGTCCAACATAAGCATCCATCTCTAGCAGAATTTGTAAAAAAAGTTGAAACAAAACAGCTAATACAATCATTTAGTGAAACACAAAAAGTTTCAAGTACAACAACTTCGCTTCCTCTATCAAAATGTAAAACAAACCAAAAAACAATTAACAGAAAATCACCTATCAGTACAGATAAAACTACTTCTTCAAATTTTAATATAGTGCAAAGTAGGCATACCAAGAAAAGTATTTTAGCCAAAATATACCGTCACAAAGTCCTTCAAAATCTTATAAAAACAGGAGAGAAATCAGGTTCAAAGCTTAAAACCTATCGTAGGAAATTAATCTTAGAAGCATTGATGGACACTGCAATCCTTCTCAAAAGAAATGTATTTATTTTTCTGTTAAACAAAATGAAACCACTAACAAAACTAATAACTAAATTACAAAAAAGACTTCTCAATAAGCGAAATGTCAACAGAAAGAACTTCTTAAGTATCTGCGGAGGTGAATGGAATCGGACTACGAGCACAGAACCATATTTTAATGAAGAAGCGTACAAACAAAAGCAAACGAATACAATTGCCATAAATAGCAGTGGTCGAGGTTATGAAAAAGTGAATAATACCATAATGGAACAAGAAGTACTCCTTACAAAAATATGCCCTGAAAACTTAGAATTACCCCTCCATTCAACTGAATCAGAACGTCTAGTGTACAAATGGCCATGCACGTCAATGTGTAACATTCCCAAACAATGTTTCAAATCTTTACACCAATTCCTCAATAAATATGTAAAAAGCAAAGACAAAATCAAAATTAAATTACTGCAAAATATAGATACCTGTCCAGTGCGCAAGTACACATGACTACAAGGACATTCATTGGCCTGCATTACAGGACCTACTTGTAAAACCACTTTCCATGATATCAAAAGGATATCAACACATCATTCAACTATAAGAAATCTAGTCTATAAACTGTACTATGCTAAAAGTCCTGCTTTAGCACTAGCAAAGTTAAATAACATCCTTCTACATGGTACAGCAAAAGACCTACTTAAAGAAATTCACTATATCCAGAAAAAATATTTTGGAAGTGAAAGCCATTTACAGAATTAAATAGCTTTAAACCAATTAAGCAACAATTCTACACATGGCAACCTTTTGCTAAACACATACAAAAAAGAAATACTAAAATTTAAAAGTACATCAGCTGAAGTACCAAACCATGTATGTGTATGTTGCCGTAGAATTTTTTATAAAAGTAACACAAAAACTGTGGACCTATCATACAAAATAGAAGACAATGAAGATTCTAAATGGTTTGAATTAGCTCTCTACCTTCTAGCAGAAAACAAATATGAAATAATTGAGCCCTTAATACTTTGCAGTTATTGCACTACAAAACTTGACAACAACCAAACTCCTTCACTTTCTATCACAAATAATTTGGAATTATACCCAGTACCAAAACCTCTACAACAACTTAATTTATATGAGAGCATCATAATTCAAACAGTACACCCATTTCAAGCAATAATACGCCTTCAACCAAAAACAGCAAAATTACCTCCCTCTGAATTGGTAAAAGGCAATCGTGGAAAAGTAGTTTATTTACCATTAAATCTAAAAGAAAATGTGCATACTCTAGGAGTACAACGTCCAATGCACCAATCTTTAATTATATTAGTAAATGGAGTACCTACAAAAGACAAAAAAATATGGCAACAGCTGGTAGATTTATATAAAGTTAGAGAAGCCTTCCAATATCTTAAAGAGAATAATGAATATTACAAAGAAATTAATATTGAAGAAAACTTGAAAGATACAACTGAAATAATTCAAGAAACACAAGAAGCTGGTCAATTTGAGCTACTAGATCCTGCTACAATATCAAATACCTTAGACCAGTATACAATTCATCATTTGCACTGTAATGACACCGTACAAGATGTACTGGAAACTTACCAAATGCGTCAAACAAAATGATCGCCAATCAGTATATGGGAAAAAAGTATAGAAGCACATGCTTTTCCTCTACTCTTTCCAACTGGCAAAGGAGGAAGATATGATGATAGACCTATTCAAATATCAGCTTCAGAATACCGCTCATCACGGATGTATTCTGAAGATCCCAGATTTAGACAAAATGTGGAATACATATTCCACCTACTCTTTGAAAGTGAACTAGCAACTTTATGTTACGGAGTTGCACACATATTAAAATCAGGATCACACTTTCAAAATATGACAGCTACACAATTATTAGAGAAAGTGCAACAAAAGGATGAGATTTTACAATCAAATATTACAAATCTATTAGAAAATATGCGTGGTACTAAAGAGTACTGGTTTCGACGTCATGGAGATGTACGTTGTATGATCAGAAACCTTGGCCCACCCACTTGGTTTGTTACAATAAGTTGTGCAGAATATGCATGGGAAGATTTACATGATTTCCTATGCATATCAAATAAAAACAAAACAAACATAGATATTCTAACACCTGGAGAACTTTGTTCTTTGGATCCTGTTAATGTTTCAAGATATTTTCACCATCGCTTCATTGCTATGCTACATTTTATTTGTAATAAAACTGTTCCTCCCCTTGGAGAAGTGCAACACTTCTTTTGGAGAAAAGAATACCAAGCCAGAGGAGCACCACATATCCACATGCTTTTATGGATTAAAGATGCTCCTAAATTTGGTCAAGACAGTGATGCCACTGTTATACAGTTTATTGAAAAATATGTCACTTGTCAAATTCCATCAGAAGCCACAAATAGTGATCTTTGTGCACAAATTTTACAATTTCAAAGACACAAATGTGGAAAATATTGTCGTCGCAAATACAAAAACAAAGGCAAATACTATACCAAATACCGATTTGGTTTCCCTAGACCAGTTACAAATACAGGTCAAGTAAACAACCTCATGTCTTCAGTTAGACATACTGTTAAAGGAAAGTCACCTAAAAATACATATTACATAAAAAGAAAAGAAGAAGAAAAATATATCAATGATTATAATGCAATCATTTCCCACTTATGGAATGCAAACATAGATGTGCAGTACATTGCAGACAATTCTACTGCAGTTGCACGATATGTCACAGCATACTTAACTAAAGCAGAAAAGACAGAGCTCCAAGACCTCTGGAATGACCTGTCATCAGATAAAACAGTATCTCAGAAATTATACAGCTTGGGCATAAAAATGCTCACCCATAGAGAATGTGGATTTTATGAAGCAGCTGATCGTTCAACTGGTACTTCATTGTATGGTAAATATGAAAATATAGTATGGCTAAGTCTTGGTCCAGCTAAATCTAGAAAAAGAGTTCTAAAATCATATGAAGATATAGAAACAATAGCCAAACATGATCCCAACAGCCAAGACATTTTAAAAAACAATTTATTGGACACATACTACCCAAACAGAAGTAATACTTTGGAAAACATGTGTTTATACCAAATAGCCCAAAACTACACATACAAAAATAATATGAAACCCGATGAAAATAAAGGTAAATATAGAGTGACAGACTGTGAAGGCAGCTTAGTTAAACTCACTAAACCAAATTTAATTAATCATATCAAATTGTCATTGAAGACTCCTCAACATAAAGAAGTATATTACATGTCCCTGCTACAACTCTTCAAACCATGGAGAAAAGAAGAACAATTACTAGATAACTATGACTCATATGAGGATGCTTTCAAAGCAAATGAAAGCACTGTAACTGATGTAAACTTTACACAGTACAAAACAATGTTGCACAGTGAACAGCAACATGAAGAAGAACTCCAAGCTCAACTAGATAAGGATACTCCTGACAGTAGTCAACCTTCTGTAACAGGAAGCCAAGAACCACTGGGAGAACCACTAATAACAAATGAGGCAGAATTAGCTATGATAGAAGTAGAAAACACCATATGTCAGTATGAAGATAAGGAAGGCTTAACTATACTACAATCAAAACTAAACAATGAGCAAAGTAGCATTTTTCAAGAAGTAACAAAACAAATTGCACATGGTGTAAAACATGAAAATAAAGAATGTTCCTGCCATAATTATAAACCTATACTACTGTACGTCAGTGGTGAAGCTGGTTCTGGCAAAACATTCCTAATCAAAATCATTAGTAAGTTCCTTCAACAATTGACAAACAACAAACTGTCAGCTGTTGTCACTGCCCCCACAGGTTTAGCTGCCTACAACATAGGTGGTGTTACATTACACCGATTACTACTATTACCAGAAGAACACCAGAACAAATTAGACTATTAAAAACTTTCTGCAGAAGCTGCAATGGAATTACGCAGAGTATTGAAACAAATGAAAATGCTACTAATAGATGAAGTGAGCATGGTCTCCAACCTGATGTTAGCTTTGATTCACCTCAGATTACAAGAAGTACTCAAAACAGACTATGAAGAGCTCTTTGCAGGAAAACACATTATTGTTTTTGGAGATCTGCTTCAATTAACACCAGTAAAAGGTGAACCTATTTTTAAAACATTAGGGCACAAACTCTGCCGTAAAACTGTTGGCAGCATTGGAAATGTCAACCTTTGGCAACATTTCCAATACAGAGAATTAACAGAAAACATGCGCCAATCAGCAGATCTAACTTATGCCAACATTTTAAAAAGTTTGAGAGTTGGTATACTTTCTAAAGAAGCAGAAGCAATATTGAAAACCCGGCACATTAATGCACTTTATGGCGATAATGCATGTGCTACAGATGTTATGGAACAATTAGCCCACAAAAATGTCCATTGTATGGCCTTAATGCCAACTCTTGCAAGCTGTTTCAAATTCAATGAAATCATGCTAAGTAAAGAAATGCAACCAATAATGGAAATTAGCACCACAGACAAACTAGATGTACATGGTATGACACTACCCATGTGTGACCAAGCCACAACAAGACTAAATAATTTAGAAAAATCAATCTCAAACAACAAAATTCAGTTTGTCAATATACTCTTTGACAAACCTTCAGAAGGAAAACGGATAAGACGCTCAACAGCTAGATTCCTTCTCTTCAAAGATATGTATGTACGCAGAGAACATTTTTCTCTAACTCTTGCATACGCAGTCACAATTCATAAATCACAAGGTCTTACCCTAGACAAAGCAAAGATAGATATTGGTAACACAGTCTTTAAAGAAGGCATGAGCTACGTAGCACTATCACGCTTACATACACTTGACGGTCTATTTCTAATCAACTTTGATGCAAGTAAAGTAAACGCTGATATTCCTTGCATTTTAGAATATAATAGACTTCGCTCACTATACACTCCCCATCTAAACACATATTCTGTTCCACAAAAACTAAAACGTTGTAAAAGAAAACTAAATCAAACTGAAATGCAACAGGACGTCACTGGAAATCCTCCAAAGAGATTAAAAGAAACTAATACTTCATCAAGTACCACAAACAAAAAAGAATCAATTAGAGAAAGTAAACCAGGTACTTCTTTAAAGAAGGAAGACAAACTCCAAAAAAAGCAGTTAGATACAGAAATACCTGGACCATTTAAATTCTCAAATATAGTTGGTGTAAATTGCTATGCAAATGTAGCAATGAATATTCTATTTCAATTACCACCAATTGTTGACAACATTTACTCACACAGTACAAACCCATTGTGTTTGCATATGTTAGTACTTCACAGAAATGCAGCAAACAATCCTGACAACACATATAGTGTTTTTGGAATAAGACGACAATTGGACTACTGTGCTGGAATGGTGAAATTCACTATAAACTCACAGGAAGATCCACAAGAATTTCTAATGTACTTACTACAAGTACTGGAAAACAAAAACATACCTATAAATGAAATCTTTCAGATTTCATACATGTGGAAACATACATGCACTCTCTGCAACAATGTGACACAAGAAGAAATCCCCAATGAACGCTTCATATATATATCAATACCAAATTGTGAATCCATTCCATTTCAGCAACTTGTACAAAATGCAAACCATGGTAGATTATGCTCTACCTGCAATTCAGATAATCGCTCCACGTTAGTAATACAAACACATAGTAAATACGTAATACTAATGCTTCTACGTTACAATGCAGATGGTACCAAAAACAACTGCAAGCTGACTGGATTCACACATGGTCAAATATCACTTGGTAAGAAAACCTTCACAACAATAGGTATAATCTACCACGCATGAGACACAACCAATTCAGGGCACTACACTGCATACATAAAAAAGAAATGCGGATGGTTTGAATGTAATGATAGTACCATTACTCTAAAGCAGAGATTACCAGCACATCTTACAAACGCTTATTTGATGTTCTTAAAACCAAAATTTGATAAATAAACTGTATTTAAACCTTTAAGTAAATTTGTGTTACAAAAATATAAACTGTTAGAATACTCCAAAAGCTATCTAACTGCTCAAAGATTCTACAACAACTAATCAGATAAATGAATACCACTAAATTAGACCAAAAAAATACACAGTTAGAATACGCCAATTGGTATCTAACTGTCCCAAAATTATAAATGTTTGTTAAAATAATATAAACTGTTAGAATACTACAAAAGCTATCTAACAGCTCAAAGATTCTACAACAACTAATCAGATAAATGAATACCACTAAATTAGGCCAAAAAATACACAGTTAGAATACGCCAATTGGTATCTAACTGTCCCAAAATTTAACAATATCCAAATATGTAAATGAAAACCACTACAATATATTAAAAAAATAGACAGTTAGAATACGCCAATTGGTATCTAACTGCTCTAAAATTTTATAATATCAAAACAAATGAAGAATCTGTTACTGTTCCAAAAAAAATACAACAAAGCAAAGTATAAAGCATTAGCCAGAAACAACAAGTGAACACTGAAAACAAACAAACAAATAAACTGTAGCATAACAGAAAAAGTTTTTTTTTTAAATCCAACATGGATTTTTTTTTCTCCCACAGACCCAATGATTTTAGCAACAAATACAGAAACTGAGCAAATTGCACAGTACTCTGATTTGTACTCTACTAAATATGAGGGTCGAAAAAAAAATAAAAGTATATTGCTTATACAATGGAATAAGTCATTACAAAATACTAATACTAACATGCTATTTTCTTTTATCACAGAAATGAAGAAGAAAAACATGGACTCCCATTACTAGACCAAACAGTAAGTATACAATAATAAGGACAACCATAGCAGCACATCACATCCATAGAATCTAATACCTTTGTTCCTTATACATTTGTTTTTCACCCAAAGTTATAAACAAATATGAATGTGATATGCTGCGGTGGTTGTTGCCAGGGCATAGAGTCTTGGGTGCATGGCCAAATGGTGTTCTTAGAACACTTTCAACTTAACAACGAACAATACGGACATTTGACAGAGAACAATACGGACAGCGTCCTCAGGACACCCCCTACGAACACTCCCCGGCCAAATGGCCATGCACCCAAGACTCTATGCCCTGGCAACAACCACCGCAGCATATCACATCCATAGAGTCACACATTTCAACTATGAACTATGGGAAACTTTTAATGTCCGCGAACACTTTGAACTTGCCAGCGAACAATACGGACACCGTTTTCAGGACACCTCCTACGAACATTTCAGAACAACGCGATAGTTCTTAGAACACTTTCAACTTAACAACGAACAATACGGACAGCGTCCTAAGGACACCCCCTACGAACATTCCAGGACACCGGGAGTGTTCTCAAAAACGTCTTCAGAACACCCCCATCTTGTTTATTTGCGAACAATTCAGGACACCGCGAGTGTTCTTAGGACACATTCAACTTGACAGAGAACAATACGGACAGCGTCCTCAGGACACCCCCTACGAACATTCCAGGACACCGGAAGTGTTCTCAAAAACGTCTTCAGAACACCCCCATCTTGTTCATTTGCGAACATTTCAGGACACCGCGAGTGTTCTTAGGACACATTCAACTTGACAAAGAACAATACGGACAGCGTCCTCAGGACACCCCCTACGAACAATCCCTGGACACCGGCAGTGTTCTTAGAAGCGTCTTCAGAACACCACCATCTTGTTTATTTGTGAACATTTCAGGACACCGCGACTTTTCTTAGGACACATTCAACTTGACAAAGAACAATACGGACAGCGTCCTCAGGACACCCCCTACGAACACTCCCCGGACACCGCGAGTGTTCTTAGAAGCGTCTTCAGAACACCCCCATTTTGTTTATTTGCGAACATTTCAGGACACCGCGAGTGTTCTTAGGACAGACTCAACTTGACAGAGAACAATACGGACAGCGTCCTCAGGACACCCCCTACGAACACTCCCCGGACACCGCGAGTGTTCTTAGAAGCGTCTTCATAACACCCCCATTTTGTTTATTTGCAAACATTTCAGGACACCGGGCGTGTTCTTAGAACACATTCAACTTGACAGAGAACAATACGGACAGCGTCCTCAGGACACCACCTACGAACACTCCCCGGACACCGCGAGTGTTCTTAGAACAGTTTCACTTTGCTTGCGAACAAAACTGACACATTTTGACTCCTTAGAACACCCCCTAGTCAGTTTATTTAGAAAATTTCAGAACACCCGTGATGTCCGCAAACAAATCGAACACAAAAAGAATGTCTAACACATAAAAAACACAACTTTCATCCTATCTCACACACTCCCACCCTCCCCAAACACTCCTACACACCAACACACTCTACAAAATACACATTTTGAACAAAGTTTCACCGCGCTGTCCGGGGACGTCCGCGAATCCAATAAGGCGGGCGCTACCGAAAAATCTGACGCGCTTCACCCTCCACGCTGTCCAATAAGCGAACACTTTGCATGTCCGCGAATATCACGCAAGACGATTGGCCAATCAGGACACTTTCTGCGGAGCGAACAGGGAAGTGTATCCGCAAACCGAACACAGATATCACTCATTTTTTTGCCTTACATTTTGGTCATTTTTAAAAAAACTACTGGACAGATTTACACCAAATTTACAAAAGCACGCTTTTGGGACCAGGCCGCCGCTCCTGCCGCAAATTTGGTGTAAATCCATCCAGCGGTTCGGGCTGTAGCCGTGCGCAAAGTTTTTTCCCATTCAGTCTAGTGGGAAAAAAAAAAGTTTTGGGACCCCCCCTATAACTTTTCCCCCCTGGGCGAATCCTCACCAAACTTTGCAAAAAGATTCAGAGTGACCCAACTACTTTTTTTGCAAAGTTAGGTGAGGATCCGTCCAGGGAGAGCGAAGTTATAAGTCGCCCAAAAGTGCTCTTCCTATGGAAACAGCAACTTAACCATAACTACATGGCCACTACCATTTGGGGGTTGAACTTTTGGGAGTCGAACCTTTGGGGTTAGGTAAAATTGTTCTAAACCTTTTCTGGCAAATCATCAGTCCTTGGTGGATCCAGCAGTGGAAACCATATTTAAAAGATGGGCAATATAAGATCAAATAAAGTTGTATTTTATGTTATCATGTCTTATTATTAAGTTGACAAAAATACTGTGTTTAATATTGGCACGAAAATTGTATGTGCAGTCATGAAAAGGAATTTAAATGAACAACAGAGACTCTTGGTTGCGCTCCAAAGAAAGGTTTTTTATCATCAGTTGTAAGTATTCATTCATCAAATATAACAGTCTTTCGTTTCCTTGAACTCTGTAGTGTGTTCATACAGGGTATACATTCAAAAAATGATGCTTTCATAACAGTCTTTGTTTTCCTTGAACTCTGTATTGTATTCATACAGGGTGTATGCACTTTTTCTTTAACACAAGTTTAGACTTCCATTTTCGAATTTTTGATATGTATACACCCGATGCCAATATATACAATATATGCAGTGTACACTTAATTCTCCCTCTTCTTATCTCCCTCTACACGTGTTTCTCCGTCCTCTCAGACGGTTCATCAGGAGGGTTGTTGTGGGTCCAGTGTAATAGTTTCACTTCTTATGAGTCATATTGAACATTTCCCATTCCTTCCGAGGGTTCTAGTTTTTTCTAGGTTCACTTTTAATTGGTTTTCCTGGGCGCCGAATTACGGCTTTATTTACATCTTCCTCTGTCTCTTAGAGCTAGTTGTTCATCTTTTTAATTTGAAAACGTATTTCTGAAAGGCTGCTTTCTTAGATCCCTCAATATACATCCGATCGTGGTTGCCGATACAGATTATTTGCAGTCATGAAAAAGAGTCTCTTGTTGACTGTTTAGGAACATAATTTCCCAACATGCAATGTCAGGTGTTGCTTCCTCTTATGAGGTATTTTGAATGTGTTAGTACTTTCACCCTGTTTTCCTGAATGTAGTGCCATGTCTCGGTTTTTCTCAAAATGTATTTTTCTGCAGATATAGTGAAAACATCCACATAACCCAGCGTTTTCCATGGGGCATAACTGGTCATAGCAGTGGACACTGTGTGTGCCCCAGACACCTGGACCACAGGGGCTCCCAGAGTTCCCACTGGGCGTGCCATGGCAAAGCAAACACCCTCACATTGGCATTTGGGTCTGATCTGTGGTTATGCCCAGTGTAGTGGCTGAGGGTAGGTAGGTGTATTTCCAACACAGTTGCAGCTTGCCTGGTTTCATGAAAAACTATATTTCAGCACAGCATCCACTGACCTTCACTTAAGTCCACGGACCAACATTGTCCAGTCCATCTCTTAGCAATCACAATTTCTCTCAATTGATCAAATCGTTTATTTTATTCTGGTTCACAGACCCTGACATGTTTGCGGACCCATATCAACCAATAAAGTTCTTCAATAGTTGCATGTGGTTCTTAATAACAGCCCGTTTGAAATATCTCGAACAGAATGTTGTCATTTTTGGTCAGTTCTTCAGATATTATATTACAACCTCTAAACGGATTTTAACGACAGCAGCTCTTCACAGGCGTTGAGTGCAAATCCATCCCGTTGTTCTTGCTACAGATTAGGGCAAGAAATCATCACTAAGGAGAAATTACACTATAACTTTGCACCTGTGGAGAGAACGCATTGTAGTAACCTAACAAAAACATTGAGAGTTGTATGAATATTTGCTTTGAAGTTTTGGAGCAGTTTTGGCAAATAGCACCAAAATTATAAACATCTGAAAAAAAGCTCTTCCTATGTTCCAACTGAACCATAACTACAGAGTCAATATCAATGACCCTGTGATATGCATATATGGTTCTGTATCGAAACCCATATGTTACAACTGGATCAAGTAGTTGTTGACATATGCTTCTTTTTACAGATAGTGAAGCACTTTGAAGATGTGTTCCTTTTTGCACACTCCACCACACTCCCTCCCCCTGTTTGTACATCTGCATGCCCGGCAAGTATGACTCTTTTCCTCACCCCTCTTCCCTTCACTTCTTTCTGCACCCAGTATCCATCACTCCTCACTTGATATAGCAGTAAGCTACTGTTGCCGTTTGGCTGCTTTGAAATGAGTGCACTCTCACTTTGGAAACATACATAAATGGGAAAGATATTAGAAAGATTGTGAAATGAACACAAACGCCATTTAATTAGCAGGTCAGTGGGCAAAAGATAATTTTTGTTTCTGAATAGCTGGATGTATCTTGCATCTTGAATATTCTGCGAATGTGATGCATTATTTTGGCCATTTGAGGCTGCACTTGACATAAAACAAAAAAAAAAAACGTATTGTCTTTCACAAGATTGGTTTTCTTATTTTATCGGTGAATTACGTGGAAAAGTTGAACAAATTGACTGGGTGCCTGTAGAGCCCTGCTTGAAACAGCAAACACGGGTTCCATGATCCTTGAGGTAGTTGCAATTAAAGGGCCAAAAAAAATAACATCCTCAAGGTAACAGCTGCAATAATGTAGGGTTGGTGGATGTCTCTAAAACCTAACTCTCTGAAAAAAATGCAGTTTAGGAAAAGCCATGAGAAAATGGGCGAGATGACAGATGCAAGGGATGAACATTCATCATATCCAAAATCGATCAAAATGGAAGACTTTTTAACTTGGTGTAGCTTCCATCATTGTCAAGTGATAACAAGTTTGGAATAAAATATGGTTTGTAGCGAAAACTCCAGCTGCATATCATATATATCTGAATATAATCCTCCCCACTATTTGTAAGTGACTTCAGGGCAGTGCTCTGTTCTTAAGATGCAATAGCGTGTATGCACAAACTTCAAGGCACCATTCATCCATTAGCCTTTCTATATATTTTAATGATTAACCGATTTCCAATAGCTTTGAAATAAGTGTAAAATCCTGATGTTCAAAATTCTCAAGTGTTTTGTCTAATCTGTATCTAATATTTTATTTTTGCCATCAACCAAATATTCTTCTCCTGTTCCTTTTTTTTTTTTTTACAAAGAATGTACAACGTTTAGATTCACATAGAAATTCACAGAAAAATCACTGCCTTTCCAGTTTATAAATATTTGGTGTTGTACCCTAGTACTCTAAAAACTTGAGGAGAACCATCTCCGGTTCTGGAAGCACCTCAAGTACTTCCGCTTTGCTTCTGCCTTTGAACCCCCTCTCCCCTGCTGATTCTACTCTCCCTCAGCATTACGAGTTCCTTTAGCGGGTCCCGCTAAGAGCGCCTGGTTTTACCAGGCGCCCTTAGCGGGACCCGCTAAAGGACCAGCATGCTAACAACTGACACGTTACTAACGGGCCCGTTGTTAGCATGGTCCCCATTCCCATTGAGCCTTATAGGTGCTCGAATGGGAAGGAGGATGGGTTCCCTGAATGGGGAAATACCTGGTCCTACAAGGTTGGAATGGCCCGGTATTTCCCCATTCAGGGTACCCGGACCCAGTATGCGGTATGGGGGTAATCTAATTGAAAACAATATAGGGGGGTGGGTAAGGGTATATAATGGGGGTGGAGTATAGTATAAATTAAATAAGTGAGGAGGGTTTGTAGGGTGATACCCCCAAAAACCAAAAACAATTTGTTTTGATTATTTTTTTGAGAAATAAAACGTCTGAAACAAAACGTCAGAAAAAAAGACTGCTGATGAAAGAACATAGAACTGTTATAAGGGAACTCTTCCCACATTCAATCTAAAACACAAAGGACTAAACGTTTATAATGCATTGGCCAAATGGCCACCGCAGACACTTCATCAACATCAAGAACGTTCAAGACTGTCCCTGTGAAAAAACATCTGTCATTGGTCCTGCTGTCTGCCGGAGACATTCCTCATGAGATCATTTTGACACCCGTCCCAAATTCAAAGGATATTCTCACTGTAACAGCATCTGTCAGGGCTTGGGTGCCACTGGTTTTGGGGGATGCGATAAGGAACCTTCTACCACATTCAAATTGAAACACAAAGGAATGAAGGCATATATGTCATTGGCTAAATGGCCACCGCAGACATGGTTTGTACATCAAGAACTTTGAGGACTTTCCCTGCAAAAAAACATATGTTCTCCTTTGTGTTTGTCAACAGAGACATTTCACAAAACATCATTTTGACTAAATGTAAAGGCTAAGTTTACTTAAGCAAACTTCTGACAGGTCGTTTGTGCCACTGGTTCTGGGGATATGATAAGGCATCTCCTTCCACATTCAAATTACAACAGAAAGCAATAAAGGTGTATATGCCATCGGCCCAATGTTCACTGCAAACCCAATGTGCACATACATAACTTTGAAGATTGTCCATTCAAATATCCATATTCCAATGGTCTTCCTGGCTGCTGGAGACACTTCTTGTGACAACATTTTGACACCCTACCCACATTCTAAGGCTAGGCTTACTTTAACAAATGTCTGACAGGGCGTGTGTGCCACTTGTTCTAGGGAATACGATAAGAGATCTCCTAAACAAAGCTGTATATGCCATTGGCCAAATGACCACCAGGGACATTTCTGTCCTCCCTTTTGGCCGCCAAAGATATTTCACTTGACATCATTTTGACACTGTGCCCAAATTAAAAGGCTTACTTCAGCAAACATCTGACAGGCTGTGTTTGTCACCTACTGGTTGTGGGGATGCTATAAGGGATCTCCTTTCACATTCAAATTTCAACACAAAGGAATGCAGGTGTACATGACATTGGCCAAAAATCCACCACAAATCCAGTGTCTACATCATTAACTCTGAACACAGTCGCTGAGAGTAATAATATGTCATCCATCCTGCTGGTCACTTGAGACATTTCTCATGAAATCATTTTGACACTAACCCCCTTCCACATCATGGTTCTGACTTTTGAAATAGCTATTGCCATTAGATTTCACTGTGTTTCTGTCCCCAACAGACATTAGCCAATTAGCCAATACATTAAAAGAGCATTTCTTCCTGTTCACCTCTATTTCATACATGCTTCCTCTTTTTCCTGGTTATAGAGAAGACTTTTAATCCCAAATAAGACCCCAACTTTGTTTTGGACACTCGAAAAGATCTTCACCAAGGACTTTGTCTTCAGTTCAGAATCCCTCCTTACATCTTGGGCAAACAGGTACTTCATGCCTTTCCCAATTTTGTGTTAATATTGTCACTAACAAATTTAATAATGTTATTTTGTCTCATAATCCCTATTACGCCACCCAAAGACGCACTTGAACTCCATGTAGTAAGTGCATACATCACCTTTTATTAAGCTTCATGTTTAACAGCAGCCACAGCTTCCACCTCATTCAACCTGCCAGCCTTTCTCTCTCAAACTACTAATTTCAAACCCATACATTCTGTCACCTCATTCTAAGATCCATGATGTAATTCTCTAGCTGCTGAAATCCACATCCATAACTATTTACATGCTTTTTCTGCAAATAACTTCCAAACTAACTGCATGTTTTTGTGGTGGTATCCCATGTAACACTTCATTCTGTTTCTAATCACACTTTTGATCTTCACTGTGGATTACCTTATTACTCTTGCCGTATCAGGCACCAAAGCCAGCAGCTGGATCTGCTGTTCTCAGTTTGCACCTCTTCGCCATTATTAAGCTACATTAATGTTCTGCCAAGCACCTCTAAACTATCTACAGCTTTTTGTGCTGTTATCACTCAGAACAGTCCCTTGCCCTGAATTTACTCTACATTTTTGATTTCAGTCATATCTCAATGTTTAATTTTGGTTTAGTTGCATAACGAGCAGATTGATTTCAAGATTCTGCTTCCACTTTATAACTGATTTTCTAGAAAATAATTACTTTCATACCATTGTTTTATTTTAATGCCTTTTTTTATCTTCATTTCTCTAATAAGATGCCTTCTTGTATTGTAATATGTTCACTGTATTACACGGCCTGTGGTAGGCAGTGTAATTATGGTTAAGTTCCTCAACTCATAGGAAGAGCACTTTTTGGGCGTCTTATAACCCCCCACGGACGAATCCTTACCAAACTTTGCAAAAGAAAAGTATATGGCCAGCAATGAATTTTTCTGGTAGGTTAGGTGTGGTTTCATCAAGGCGAGGCAAAGTTATAGAGGGGTCCCAATTTTTCAATGCTTTCCATAGACGCAATCGAAAAAGAATTTTGCTCACGCCCACAGCCTAAACCGCTGGATGGATTTTCACCAAATTTATGGCAGGATCGGCGGCTTGGTACCAAAAGTGTGCTTTTGTAAATTTGGTGTAAATCCATCCAGTAGTTCTTTTTAAAATGGGCTAAAAGCAGGTAAAAAATAATTAGTGATATCTGGGTTCGGTCCGCTGACTCATTTCCGTTTGGTCCGCAGACGGGCATTCGATTGGCATAGAGGGCGACGTGATGTCTGCGGACATGGGACGTGCCCATTGATTGGGTGGTGAAAAGCGTGAAGTGCGTCAGATTTTTGGAAACATCCACCATGTTGGATTTGCGGACAGTGGCTGATGTCCGCGGACATTGCAGTAAAAATATCGTAAAAAACACAACATTGAACTTGTAAAACTTATCAAACAATCTCTGAGGAAGTGAGGGGTGATGATCATATGACTGTAAGAAGCCAAAAAACAGGTGTTTTCACCTTCAAAGTACACAAATCATCCAGATTGTCGGGGGAAGTACTGTGATGTCTGCAAACACTTCAGTTGTTCGGGGACATCTATGACCATTTCTGCATTATAGTGTAGGTGAAACTTGGCACCACTCAATGAAACTGCATGAAACTTTGGAATTCTATTCTAGACCTGATTTTAAATGCTTTTGGTGGGATTCTGTCGAAAAGGGGGGACAATTAGAGGGGGGTCCCAAAATATTGTAAAGGCTTATAAATGTGGTGCCATTTGATGAATCTACACAAAAGTTTGAAAAACACATTTAAGATCTAGATATACATGTTTTTGTAAAGTTTGGTGGGATTTTGTCAAGAGGGGGCTAAATTAGAGGGGGTCCCAACATTTTTAAATGGTTTATAACTTTGTTGCCATTTGACGAATATGGACAAAAGTGTCCAGAACGATTATACACCCAACTTTGAATGTTTGTGTAAAGTCTGAATGGGTTTTGTCAAGTGGGGGCTAATTTATATTACTATTGTATGAACAAACATGTTGACACTATTAAATTAAAAAAACATGTGTGGATTTCCAGCAAACTCATGGAAGGAGTATTGGCAAGTACCTTAAAGTATGGTTTTACAAATGTGCCCGTGTTTTATTTTTTGACAAGTGTAGGTACAAAAAATAGTGATATACTTTTGGTGACTGAGGTATAGCCTGTGGCCGTGGGCAGTGACCAGATTGTCCGGTCATGGCATTAGTTCATGACCTGGACAATCTGGCTACTGGCCATGACCACAAGGGACAACAAATGGAGTTAAAGTGGCCATGTCCACCTTGGACCAACTATGTGGTAAAGATATTCAAAGTGGGATAGGTTTGAAAGGGAAAATAAATTGTGCTTGTGGTAATATGGTCATAGGGTTCCCGCTTTCTACAGGCTGCCATGGAAAGGGAAGAGACGCTCTGTATGGAGACCCACTTTCCCTTACCATGGTGGCCATCTTAGAAAAGGATTTTCCTTCCTACAGCAGGATGCTGCAGGCATCCCAGTGTAGGAAGAAAAATCCTTTATTTATTTTTTAGCACCCAGGGTTTCTGCTTTGGGAACCCAGGATGCTAATGGTCTTCATCCCCCATTGCAGGGGCTGGAATGGGGAATAATGATCCGAGCCCTCATTATCTGCCCTTGCTTTGCTTGGGCCGATAATTTGATCTGCCGGTCGATTATCCACCATTCCAGTTCCTGGAATGGGGGATGGACGCCACATTATTCCCATTAGCATAACACAAAATTCTAATGGAAATGTTGGAAAATCTTATTGACTCTATCTACTTTACTGAGAAATGTAAAGAAGCTGGAGTCTTTAAGATTTTTGTTTAGTTCTATTTTTTAACTGTGAAAGGTGGTTCCTAAAGGAACCTTCCATTTGTTGTTGTTTGATGTATTTTCTTTTATTAAGGAGAGGTTAGAACGTAAGTTGGGGAGGGAAATGAGGGAAGAGGCACCCAGCACTAATATGGAGGGGCAGGTGGACAGGGGAAGATGTTGCACGTGTGCTACTTCTATGGTAGGGGCAGTAGTTCTCATGCTCCTTGATTACAGCTTCCAACACACTTCAAAATTGCTTCCCTCTCCAGAGTCGTGTGTTGCAGTATATACAGAGGACTGTTGTCTTCGGAAGATATGGATCAACAGCCTCTTTTATTGCTTTCAAGGGAGCTGGTGGGATTTTGTGTCCCACAGAAGTAGGCTGTGTGGTTACTGAATTGGTTGAGGAATATGAGGTGGAGGAAGACAGCCTACTACTTGCTAAGAAAGTACCAACCTTTCTGAGAGAATTGTGGTGGTTGGATTTGGTGTGGCGGTGGTCCCGTAGGAGTACGGTGCAGGTAGTCCATGACTGAGTACAATGTTGCAGTCAGTGCATTTCACTTTGGTAGCTTTAGTCTTTGGTACATTGCCAACAGTGGCAAATAACTGCAACACCCAGGATTCACCCTGTCTGCTAGAGGTAGGCACTTCCTCTACCTCATGTTCTTGGTCACCTTCATTGTCTTTGGAAGTACTGCTCTTTTTTTTGTTGTGTAGGTCCTACAGCTGGTGGTGGTGGTGGCTCTTGGGGAGGAGGATTGGCAATAGCTGATGCCATTTTTAACAAAAATAGCGGTTTTGGTAATATTCTAAGTATGCGCTTTGTACTAGATTGTTAATGGATAATGAGTAAGTTTAGGTGTAGGAGCTGTGCAAGGGTACATTTTGAGCTTGAAAGTTACTAGATCAGTAAAAAATGCAGTTCCTAACTGTCCTCGAAGCAAAGACCAGATCGCATAGTGAGGACGCATTCGCGGACACGTCATCATGTCGTGCACAAGTGCATGAACACGTGGCACTGTCTGGAAGGTCTGTGATGACGTCAGATGTTTGCGGACGTCTACAAACACATAAACAGTGGGAAAAGTTGCAAAAAGTGTATAGAAGTGTTATAAATTATCCTAGCAGGTGGGAAAAGGCAGTGTTTTAAGGTGAAACTTTGTAAATTGGACCAAAATGTTGCTATATTGGGGTAAGTATAATATTAGTAAGTTGTAGGAAAATAACATGCACTGGTAAAAACTCATGAAATTCACTGAAAAAACTTTGGTAAAGGGATGTTATGGTTAAGTTGCACTAATAAAAACCTATGAAATTCAATGAAAAAAGGTTGTTAAGGGGATGTTGTGGTTACAAGTAAAACCGAAAAAAAACCTCAGAAATTCGCCAGTTATGGTAAGCTAAGCAACCATAACTCACCCCACCACCGTGCACTGCTAAGACTAACACCCAGGACATCAAAGATGACATCACAAATGTCATCTTTTCTACAATGTGTAGCATCATGCAATTGTACACACTTTTTATTATTTTTCTGTTCATTTGTCTATTTTAACACTCAGTCTTGGGTCTTTCGGGGACATTGTGGAGTCCACACGACCTCTTGCTGAATTCCCAAAAAGTCTGTGGAATAACTCTGTGGGATTTCCAAAGCATGTTATTGGGTTTTCCTTGAACCTCTGCTCCTCTTGAATTGAAATGTGAGTAGTGTGTCAAACCTGTGAGTGTAACACAAACCCAATACAAGGTACATTCTCCTCATGGGTATTTCGCTGTTTTCCCTTCCTGACTTACCTTCCAACCCCCTTTTCTCCCTTGGTTCCTTACATGGGAATAGAGGTTGCCTAGGAACGTCTTTTTTGGGCTAGTTCCATCACTACCCAAAAGTGTAGACCAACTTTTGCTGGCTTCCTGAAGTGTAACAACAGTTTGTTAGGGTTAATGTCCGGCCTGAAGGAAGATTTCCTTGTCTCTTTGTCACTTTGTCAATTTGTTATTTTATATAGGATTTTCACCTAGGCATTAAAAGACTTAGTACTGTGGTATGGTAATATCCTATAGTCATTGCATGAGGCAAATAAAGACTCCTACAGACTCTCACAATTATGCATGTTCATGCTATCAGTGTGAAAACCCATCAATTTGAAACAGTCATCTTTGGTATACACTATGTTATACACATGCCACAACATACATACAACAGTTATTTTGATCTACATATGTGATTCAACATGTAGTCTAGCATAGAAAGCACCATATGAACTAGTTATTAGATTGTTCTGCATTTATTTAGTTAGCATATCAACTTAGCTACTCTATGAAAAATTACACTTTCAAACCTCTGTGTCTTAATCCTCAATCACAACCCCATATATGATTGGATGGCACATTATATTGTTCAGTCTCTGTGATAACAGGAAACACGGCTATTAATAAACCCTGTGGTACTGTAAAGGTGAACAAAATGCTGTTGTATGTCAAATCTGACAATTTGCAAATTATCTGCATGAGACACTTAAATTATTTATATATCATAACTCACAATTCAATGTGATTTTTTTTGCCTCCTTGCAGCTTTATGTCCTTGGTATTACTTGGGAGGTATTGCTCAACCTCACTGTTCTGTCAATGGGTTCATCCTTCCCAGTCCTGCTGCCAGGTTATATTCCTTTCAAAAATGCTTTCTCTGCGATAGGCCTCAGACGGTCTTCTATACACGTGCACAGCCGCCACAGTCAGAGGGCCCATGAAATCCACATCCAGTATCTCTCTCTTCTTTCTCCTTTTCCTAATGTCTTCCCCTTTTCACTCTCTCTTTGTATTTCAACATTCTCTCCCTATCAGACCTTCTGCATGTTATTCTTTCCCTTTTACCAACCATTTTTATGTGATGCCACCTCTCACCAGGTCATGTGCTAATTTGTGTAGTTTTCCACTTCGCCTCACTCTGTGGTGACTATTAAATAGCATTCGATTTGGCAACCTCACTCTGCCTGCGGAACTATTCAATAAAATGTCCCCTTCCTTCACCTCTGTTATATGTATATGAACAATTGATCTATCTGTTGGTATGGAACTGAATTGTTGCTCCTACGGTTCATCTTGCTCATACCGCATTCACCCTAGCACTGCCATGAATCTTTCTTCATAAAGCACTGTTGTTCGCATTTAATTTTTAATTGGATTTCTGGAATCCCGGCTATGTTTGTGCAACTACGACTATGCTAGCACTTGTGTGACCTATGTAAATCTCACCTTACTATACTCTTCTACTAATTCTAATTGTTCTAATTTTAATGCACCTGTGTCACAGATGCTATATTACAAAATACATTCTCTATCAGGCCTTTCTGGTAAGTATAGAAATAATGTTCTCTATCCAAGATTGAAATAATGTTCTCTGTTCAAACGTCTCTAGAGGTAGTTAGGTCTTCTTGAATGCAGAATGTAACCAACCTATTCTCTTGTTGCAGGAGTGTTGATGCGAGCTAGACCCTTTTGACTGCAGATGGTAACCAATCTCTCTCCTTGTTGGAGGAGTGTTGATACGGAGCAGATCCTAGCGAGGAAGATCAAAAACTGAATACAGGGACCAGTCAGTTAAGAGTCTTGCCCCTTGGTGCATGTAGTTTGTGTGTCCAGGTGATGGTAAGTGTCTTCTTTCCAGGAGGATGCCAAACGGGTACCAAGTAAGGTAGTGATAACTAGATACACCCTTCTAAAGGGAAACAGGATCCCAGGCAGGTGTAGGACAATCTAGAAGGGTGCAAGATAGGTGTACAAGGTCTCGAACCTTGAGGGTCACAGAAAAGGTGTGTTCCACACGATGACATCTATTCACTTGTCTTACTGAAGGATGATAGCATAATGGGCAGTCATCTTTACAGATTATACGTCTACACACAAGAGCAGTTACATTTCCAGTGTTTTCGTTGTGCTTATCTATTGCAAGAATATATAGTATTTTCGAAAGTGACAAAGTCAAAGATACAGCTACCTCTACATAGTCGAACTGCAATTCATGTAGAATAGGCTTTTATGAGTATCCATATTTCTTTTATGACTCTTATCATTTGTTGGTTCAAAGTAGTCGACTCTGATGCACACACCGTGTGACCAAATCCAAGTAGAACAGGTAAACCTGGTGTATTGAATTTGATTTATTATGGTTGTACCTTCAGAAATTGATAGACTTTGACCTTATAGTTGTGTGTAATTTATATGTATATTGTCAAGTCTTGTTTTTGTGTCATTATTCTTGTTTTTTATTAAAGTGAGATTTGATTTCTGTCATGAGAGGATGACAACTTGATGGTGAGTAATGATTGTGTACAACATGACCCCATGGAAAGCATACACGTATGACACTATTTGTGTTATTTTTTTAACTAATTTACAGCAATTTAAAATGTATCAATTGATAACTTGATGTTGCTCGTGAAAATATATCATATACATTATTCAATAATTCCACACAGAATAATATTTTGAATTTACTATCATCTACATGTCTACAGAATACAATGCTTATCTAATTGTATATTAATAGCATGGTCCTATTTTAGGATGGATCAGACAAAGAATCATGTACTGTTTCTCAATGCATGAAAAAAAGGTAGTGGAGGATTCATTACAAAATGCAACTGTAATTCCCTGTGCCCTTTTCACAGTAGCTTCAAAGATGTCTTCCTAAAGAAAAGTTTGAATTGCTCTCTTTGGACCTTTACAGTTGACACAGACAAACCGAGTTTACATGTTTTCTTTCCATTTGGGTAGAGGCCTAGGGAAAAGAAGAGCAAGAAAACTCAAACGGCACCACACAGTAAGGAGGTGGGAAGTCATAGAATGGTGACTTGGGAGGAACTGTTGTTCTCGACTTTAGAATCTCAACCAAATGTTGTGATGACGGATGTCCATGTGCAGTTGAGTATCGCTGCTGCATTGTGCAAAATAATGAAGGATCATGAATGATTGATGATTTGATCATTGCTACTTCATACAATGTCCTCCTCAACTGCCAATATCCACAGAAGATGTTCCTACAAAAGCAGCCCCTATCGCATTTGAAAACGTTTTTTTCAACAAATAATGGAAAACTGATTAAACCATGAATATTTTTCAAAAAATGAATCAAAATCTTATTATGCAATCGTAAAGTCTTTTTTTTGTAAACAAGTTTTTATATAAAGTGCATTGAAACACAATAATAGGCACAAATACAACACTCCATGCTCTCACCCACACTGTGCACATTCATACACCATTCAAAAACACACAACATCCATACCACAACCAACTCGAATTTGTTTTGCAAATTAACCACATGAAATAAATTAGGCCAAACAATGAAGCCAGTATGCCATTTCATTTCCACATATGCACACTTCTAATTTGAAACACGCCTATGTATAACATTACTTTCCAAACATTAGGCCTTCTAACTGTCCATGACAATGCGGTCTGATGTGCAACATTTTGTGTAATGAGTCAACTCGAGTTTTGGCTCTGTGGTCACCGTCTTTCTCAACAACCAGCCTTTCTTAGCATAAACATAATTCAGTCAATCTGAAATGGAGTTATGTAGACTTGTAAACACCCATTCTTAGTACAACTTAATCAGACCATAATAATGAAACTAACAAGTATATGTTTTCTATATATGTATTGAACAAGGTTCCACCAGTCTATGTGCCCAAGCCGCTCTCCAATGCACATCAAGCACCCCTAATCAAGACCAGGGACCAAACAATATTACTGCGGTATTCAAATGTTAGCGGTGGTAAATGTCCTTAACTCTTGCCGACCAAGGAACACATCCTGTACTAAACGTCAACGCCTACCTTATGGGTAGCACACGGTACAGATTCTTCACTATATGCTGAACACTTTGTTGAATCCAACCAATGTTCACCGTACGTGACCACTCAAAGACATATAACACTGTCGTTCTGGAGCACTTGGAAAGTTTATTCACTATATGTGTGCACTACCTGAAATCCAAATAACACACCATTAATTATTTTGTTGGAAAAAAAACCTGTTTGGAATGCAAAAGTGTCTACTTTTTGTAGGAACATTTGAGATGAGCCTTTCGATCTTATGCTCCACAAATCATGTGGTTTGACCTCTAGTCGCTGGGTGGTGATTATCCACAGAACAGGCAACAACCTTCCTTGCTGATCAATGAACACCATGGAAAGTCTTGGTGCAATAATCTGAGGTCGTTTTTCTGTTTTGCCTATTAAATCACAGCCCCCTGATTTGTCCAGATTTTTCCTAGTTGGAAACAACATAGGCAACTTCACAATTAACTGATAAAAGTGACAAAGAACCTGACTACAGCATGTGAGGTGTGGAGGGAGTAACCACCACCTTTGAATTTGACAATACTTAATTGCTCAAAGAGTGTATTTTTGGGAGCCCAAATGCACAGTATTTGAATCCTGCCTACGTGACATTTTAAAGATGTTGAAATGCAACACATTGACATGGGGTAACCATTGTGGCACACAATTTATACATTTCAAAAGAAAAGTTGTTGGAATAATCCTGGACATTCCTGCAAGTTGTGAGGCCGAACATTGCATATTTTATTGGTCCAAACAACCAATGCTTGAGAAAGTTCCTGCAGGACATTTACTTAGTTCCTTCCTGCACACTGTATTTCAATGGGTCGTGTAAGGGTGCAGAAGGAGGATACTGACACAAAGATGGCATAATGATTGTAATAGACTTTAAGTGAATCTAAAAATAAAGAGAAAACCTATCTTTCCCTACATCGATGTGGGGTTTCCTTGCCTCAACAAAAGTGCTAATGGGTCTATAAGGTTGCCTTTGTAACTTAAAGAGTCTACCATCATGTGTCAAAATGTCCCTATCTCTGTTCCTTACACTTATAACTAAACTAAAAGGTTGTGCCAATGTTCTTGGTCCAGCAGATTGTCTCCCTCCTACTTGCTTGGTAGACACAGTTCTGGTTGAAAGTTCCTCCCCAGGGGGAATGACTCCCTTGAACTGATTTCAGTTCTTCACAAACAAAGACAAGGATTGTTGATCATCCAACACTCATTATGTTCACTGTTTCTTTATCCCATGGGGAATTAATTACTGCTGTATCCCTTCTATGGAACAGCACCCCGCTCCCTCTGCTCTCGAGCAGACCCTTCTTAATTTCCGGAAGCACCTCAAGACTTTCTTCTTTTCATCCTCCTTCCCTTCTTCCCTCCTCTGCTAATCTCACAGTTGCTGTAATTGGTATCTTGGACCCTTATGCATCCTCAGGCCCCTGACCACTCACACCCAATCTCCCCAGCTTCTGCCTTCCTTCAGCACTTGCCTCTGCACACACTCCGCACTGGTGACTCACACTTTCCTCCCAACGTGGCTCCTAGCTGCATAGCACTTACCATTCCTGGCACTTCATCCATGGCTCACCCTCGAGCTCAGACTCCCCAGCACTTACCCCACTGTCCTCTTCCTTGCTGCACTTGCATGTTCTGAATGCACACAAGACATAGTAGGCTTGGCTGTTCTTTCCCCCACTGTATTTTTGTATATTTTAAATTGTACTGTAATCCCATGTTCCCTCCCTGAATGTATTTGCTGCATAAGCGCCTAACAAGCAAACAATAAATAAATAAACAAATCCAATTTCCCTTCCTGTTAATAAATTGGCTCATCTGACAAATAGAAATATTGCTAATTGAAATCATAATTCTGAAACATCTTTTCCTCCTTAATAAATGCCATTGATCATTTTCAAAGCAGGAATGCAACACAAAAGTTTCAGGATTAAGGATACAGTGCAACATTCTAGATAACAGAGCCCTTCAGAACATCTCTCACAAAGGTATCAGCCATTGCCTATCCCTTTACATGCCATACTTCTACCTAGTTGTAGTAAGTCATTATCACAATCACTAAAATGATCTTACAAAACCCCCACGCTACTACATATTCCTAGCCATTTTGCCTATTTTAGAGTTAGGTTTTCAAGATGAAATTAAAAATGAATTTACAATAATATATATACAATGCTCATTGGTCTCTGTCCTTACTTCCTTAGGAGCTAAATCAGTCTCAACTGTTACAAAAATGTCATGTTATGACAAAGAATGTTGTACTGCAAAATGAGATCTATTAGGCACATTGAAATCTCAATACTTAAATTAAATCCCAGGATTGCGTATTAGATATAACAAGCTCCTAAATAAAAAGAAAAAAGAAAGTGAGTTAAGAAAAGGCCAGCATGTAAGTCAGGTAAGTGCGCATAAAGACCAACGTTATTTTTGGTATTAATGTCAAAATACATTTCTGAAGGTACTTCAACAGTGCTCAAATTAGAGGCATCTATAACTGGTGAAGCGGGCTTTCAATATTTTAGTAAATTATATACTGCTGATAATTACATGTGTCTATATTATGTTTAGTCAGCTGTATACCGATAGCTATGTCTGAAACAGAGGATCTGCTCGCCCTAAACTCCCACAAGAAAGGCAAGTCTAAAGGAGTTGATAAATTGCCAATAGTCATATATTTAAAGCAGTGCCTTCAATTTGGATACCCCTTTTAACCATCTTTTTTAATGTGATAAACAACATCAGTTAAATACCACAAAGATGGAAGCAGGCAGAAATTGTACCAATATTTTAAAAAAGGGGGAGATTATTAATAAATGAATATAGTCCAATCTCGCTCATCAATAGTATATCAAAGATTTATGCCAAAATACTCAGAGAATTAAACAACCTATGGGCTCAGGATTTTTTTTTTCAGTTCATCAAGTGGTTATTAAGTAAGGGGTTTTGTTTATTTTGTTTATTAAGTACATTTGCACTCGTAAGGAAGGAGACACTTTATTAAGCTTTTATCAACTTCAAAATGGCCTATAACTGAGTAGACTGAAATAAACTGTGGGAGGTTTTAATGAACTTGCAGGTACCCTGAGATATCTTGGTAACAATACAGAGGCTCTATAAAGAGAGCATTGCTGTAGCGAGATATGGACTAGGAGGAGAAACTACAGACTGCTTCAGTTTAAAAGGTGGAGAGCCACGATGGTGCGTTTTGTCTCCCATCCATTTCCTTAAATATATAAATGATTTTGCCTCAAGGATCTTAAGCCTAGAAGCTGATGTCCCAAAAACTGCAGAAAATAAATTAGCCATTCTTTTTTATCTAGATGATATTGTAATTATTTGAAGAACATCAGCAGATCTTAACAAACATTTACAAGTGACAGTAGATTTTTGTAAAGATAGGAAATTGACTATAAATATAAACACATCTATGTCAATGGTTTGTAATAGCCATGGTCATAAGAGATCTAATATTATGTTGGACGTGTGCTGTTGTAAGCCATCAATCACTTTGATTATCTAAGCAAAGGACTGAACAAAAATGCAAGATAGAACCTGCACATTTCTGAATGTGAAGCAGCTTTACAAATACAGGAAGTAGCTTTACATTCTTTAAGTTGCAAACTAGGGAACAAAATACCCATGTCAAAACGTGAGGTACACAAAACTGAAGCAGGTGCATCCACATTTTATGGCAGCAAAATCTGAGTGACCTCAAATATAGATAGCCTAACAAAGGCAGAAAATGATTTCATAAAACACGTTTTGGGCTCCCACATAAAACACCAACAGCCTGATTCATCTAATTATTTGCATGAAAAACGCAGATTTGCATGCCTTTCTGCCCAAAAATCCCTGTTTGAAGTATGGGGCTTTTCGGGCAGAACATCACGCAAATCTGCGTTTTTCACGCAAATAATTCCATGAATCAGGCAGCCAATATCTACCTATGTTTTTTTATTCAAATCTTTATATGTAGTAATTTCTTTCACGCCATTATTTTACTGGTTAGGCCTGCATAAATACAAAGTACTACATTTATGCAGAGATATTATGTGGGACTTTATCCAGTCTGCAAAAGTATAGATTTTCAACATGTCTTATATGAAACAGTAGTTGTTATTAACCCAATGATACCGGATGTAAAATACCAGCTAAAAATTGTGCACATTGATGCTCAGATTGCTGGCTTGTACAATCAGATTTGCAGGTTATCTAACTTTTAAAGATTATTTCTGTTGAACCATATTTGTTATAGTATGGTATGGTCCACTACATATTAAGCACAAAACATATCACCTCAACAAGGATGCATCAAGGCGCTCAAAAACAAGTGGCCAACACACCCCACCACCAAACAATATTTTCCAGGTACAGAAATGATCTATGTGTAATAAGCTTTTTGTAAATGTCCTCCTAATTGCAGAATTTACTTCAGGTTGTTGAACAACAAATTAGAAATATTGTCCCTTGTGTACATCAATAATTTCATCAGCTATGCATTTTATGCTTATTTTTTTGAGATACTTAGATATAAGGAAAACATCGCTAAAATCAATTTTTAATAAGTACTCAATACCACTGATGAAAGAAGCCTTTCTGCTCATCCTCAAGTTGGATTTGCAGTAATTTGTTTTATTTATTAAGCCAGGCATGAGATAAGTAAATGCTGATATTTCATTAAGGAATGTATTTAATTATGAATAAGATTCTTAAAATATGCTGTTACCCATAGATGTTTTATGTTTTTTGTTTAACAATGATTTGTGTATTTTTGTCCTCTTTATATTTGTGTCGCTTAACGGAATGGGCCATATAAGAAAGGTTTTCTAGCTCTTCAATGAACTAAATCTGGAAATTAGAGGTTAGCGTTATATGTTTTTAATGATGGTGTTGTTTCAGTAAGAGCTCCTACCCTGCAGTATACACTTTAAATGAATTTAAGACTGCAAATCTGTCACTATCGTATTATGACTTTTACATGATATTCATTGAAACAACTGCATATTTATGATTTGCAAATTCCAAATCTGTACAGAGATTAAGGTTAATTGTATTTTTGCAAATGTGTTCTAGAAAATATCTGAAATAAATATATATTTGACTTGACTTGAGCATATTATAAATGCCAGCACAATTACTTATTCCCTGAAATGCAGGATGTGTGAAAGCCTGAGCCAGTATAACGGGACAGGGTGTTTTCTGGCAAAAGGCTATGGCTAGAGGTTGATGGACCGTATGACAGTCCTGGATTTTCAACAATGTTGTGATTATCACAATCAGGACATTGCATAGTAAAACATATTAGTTCTTCAAACCAGACAACCATTTATGGGTCGCAAACATACACACTCAAGCATGCAAGCAACTGCCTCTGAGAGAAAGAGGAGCAGAGGAAAAAGTGGCTGTGGTCAGGGTTCACCTTTCCGATTCAATATTGGTAGGCAACAGACTAGAACATCTGCGACTGCAAGCAAATTGTGCTATAGGTTGGTCTTCACAAAAAGAAAAAAAGGACTGTGGCGCCAAGCCTTTCTTGAAACCAATGGAATTCGACCATATGAGAGTTCTGCCTTTGACAGTCTTGGTGATGGAAAAACATGGTCTAAGAAAAATGTTTTGTTACCCTAGCAGACTTTATACACCGCAACATTGCCCCAGTGGAATATCTTCCCAAGTTTGGCATTGCAGTCAAACTAACCAGCAGATTTAAATACAACTGTGGTGCAGTCATTGTAATGTGTTTCGCACTGTGAAAATGCCTGTTTTAAAAATATGTTTTCTTTTCAGAGAAATACAGAAATCAATGTCTCACCTCAACCTCCTATATATTAGCAAGATCAGGAACCTCCTTCGTTTCAACAACACCAATCATCCTTTGACCACTCATTTCTTCTCTGAATTGGGTTACTATGCCAGCATCCTCTTTGGACTCTGCAACTATGCTATTTGTCCTTTCAACAAGATCATTAACTTCGCTACCAGGACGCCTTTGGAACTCCCTCACTTCACACCTACTTCCTCCTATGGTCAAAGGTCTGGATGGCTATCTATCTATCTATCTATCTATCTATCTATCTATCTATCTATCTATCTATCTATCTATCTATCTATCTATCTATCTATCTATCTATCTTCTTGTATTGCACCACTAACCCAAAGGCCTCAGGGTGCACACAGGAGAAAGAAAAGACAGACCACAGATCACATGGAAAAGTTCAAGAGAAGGGGGGAGAGAGAAAAAAAACATGAAACACGAAAGAACCATGTACATCTAGTACTCACAATAGACCGATGTAAGGGCACATACAGTGAAGTACCGGATTAAGTGCACCAGCACTATGGAAGGAGAATAATTAACCCTTAGCCTTTGTTGAACAGGGAGGAACCACTGTTAGCAAGGTGTTTAGGCAGAGAATTCCATAAAGCCGGGGCCCAGGAATCAAAGCGTGTTCTTCCAGATCTTTTTAAGATGAACAAGGGTTGAACCAGGAGAGTGTCGCTGATTGAGCGCAGAGAGCGACCAACCGATTTCTTTTTTAACCTGGCGGTAAGATATGGTGGAGCTTTACCATGCAGGCATTCATACACAATGGTCAAGCCTTTATGTTGTAAACGCTTTTGGACTGGCAACCAATGTAGACTGTGCCTAGCATCGGAGACATGCATATTGCACTTGAGTCCCATTACAGCTCACACTGCACTGTTCTGTATTACCTGCAAAGTCAAAATCTAAAGATTGGCCTGCGAGGTGCCGCTCAGAAGACTATTGCAGTAATCCAACTTGCAATTCACAATCGCAATTGAGATCAAAGCAAGGTTTTCTTTAGACAGCTATGGACGTATCTGCCATAAAAGCTGAATATAATAGTGACAGGAAGATTCAAGATAATTAGTCTGTCGAGTAAAAGACAATTGAGGGTCAAATCTGGTTTCTTATCTATAGTACATTCTTTTGTGCTGAAAAGATCATTGTACCTCCCTGTATATCAATAAATAATGAATAACAAATACAAATTTGAATCACCAGGACATCCATTGATACCTTTTGCATTCTCCTATTCTTTAAATTACTCGCACAGCTGCAAGAATTCTGGTTTGGCACAGCTGCGCCACCAAGAACTGTAAAAAATGTACCATTGACTACACATTGCCCACAGCTCATTTTTGTAGCCTAGAGACTCGTCAGGACTCTTGTATCCCGTTTGCACCCAAGAGCAAATCCTTTTAAAGATCATTGTGGTTATTACTTGCCTCTCACTTAGAAACATTCTGGGGTATTGTGGCTAGAAACACTGAAAGCCTTGGCAAAGAGTGCCCACATATCCCAGAGGTATATATAGGTGAGGAATATTGGGTACTAAATTATAGTGCTCTGTTTGGTACCACTGTTTTGGATTGGTGTGATAGGTATTAAAAGCAAGAGATGGGTAAAAGTGCAGATATTCATTTAGACCTTAACATCTGGGGAGGTACTGCGGGTTCCTAAAAGGCAAAAATCGCTCAAATCCCCAGAGGTAGATGCTGTCCCAAATGATTTATTTTGGGCAATACCAGAAGTATGGCGCTCCTTTTTGTTCCAGGTATTTAACATTCTAATCTTCACTAGCCAGCCTCCAGATAGCTGGAAGATGGGAGTTACTGTCCTGATTTATAAAAAAGGGAGCACATCTGTGCCAGCCTCATATCACCCTGTGACGCTACTGGATGGGACATTCAAGATGTTTGCTGCAGTAATTTTGAATTGGTTAGAATAATGGGTTCAGGTGAAGGGGATTCTCTCAGACACACAACTGGCATTTAGACCAGGAACAGGCTTTCTGCATCTATGTCTTAATTTGTATCTAATATTGGCAAAGCATGTTTATGTCTTGGATTCACCTTTCTACGTGGCCTTCATGGACCTTAGTTCAGCTTTAGACCATGTAGACAGGCGGACACTTTGGAAGATACTTGATGACATGTGTGCCCTGAGACAACTGATAAGGATGATAGAATCAATACAATACTAGGGTATTTGTTTGATGTGGTCCAGATGGTGAGTTATCTACGAGCATCAGTGTTAACAAAGGAGTTCGTCAGGACTGCGTGTTGGCACCCATGCTTTTTAATTTATATGTAAATGCCCTGGCTGCAACTATGGAATTATGCTCTGCTGATGTACAAAGATGTGGTGCCAGGAGACTGCGAGCACTTATCTACAGTGATGATGCTGTTCCCCTGGCAAATCTCTGAGATCTCTGCTGGTTTTAGTTTCGGCATATGCTGATTCTATGAAAGAAAGAGGTATAAGGGTTAAAAAATTGAAATGTTTTACATTGTGTGTTTCGTGCAGACACAACAAATATTTGCCAATCCCTCTGGAAGGTCAATGCCTAAAAGACTGTATTTCTTTCGATTATCTGGGGATGAAACTTGATAACAGACTCAAGTGGGATGACCACATTGGAAGCAAAATATTAAATTGAACCAGACCATTTGTGGTATATTTAGTTTTGCTAAAACAATGGGTCATTATTCAGTACCCCATATGCTTAAAGTATATGAGGAGAAGGCCATCCCAATGGGAATTCATAGGTGTGAGGTATGGGGCTTTAAAAAAGCGGATTGTCTTCAAGGGACGGACAATGTGTTCTTGAGGAGATTATTAATGGTCCCTTCATCTATACCAGTCTTCCCGATGCACAAGGAGACTGCTCTGGTCCATATTGCACACACTATTTTCATAAGACCAATCCTATTTTGGTTTGCACTATGAGCCAACAAACAAGCTATTATCAAAAGATCTGATTTTAAATCGGTAGGATGGTTAGCACATATTAACTCATCAATGCATAACCTTTTATGGTCAATGTTCTTTGAGGATCCCCAAAGCATTGGAGATATTTCTAAGACTATGGGCCTCATTCCGAGTATGGCGGTAAGGGATAGTGGCCACCGGTAACGAGACCGGTGGTGGTAATCCCTTACCGCCATACTCCGAGTTCCCTCTGCGCCCTCGCCCTTAACGCCTGCTTTGAGCAGGTGTTAAAGTCGAGGGCGCAAAGGGGCCTCCAAGCCAATAACGGTGACCGTAATGAACGGTCACCGTTATTTGCATCTTCCCCATTCCCATTGAGCCCTATGGGGGCTCGTTTGGGAATGGGGAAGAGCCTTGGTGAATGGGGAATTACCACCCCGCCAACCTTGGAATGGGGCGGTGATTCCGCCATCCACCAAGGCGCTGCCGGTCCGGGTACGGCATCAACCAAGGCGTTAATAGCGCCATTGGTTAGCGCCGTACTCGGAATGAGGCCCTATGATAAAGAATAGATTGACCATTTGGCATCAGCAAGGGAGGATGCTGTGATGGCTAAGAAACATGTTAAGGCATACATTCAGCACATCGTGCAGTCCTGGTCTAGTGCCTCCTTTGCATCCTTGCTGCCCAAATCAAGGGGGTGAGTGCTGGGCATCATTGGAGTTGGATGAGGCCTTTTTTGTGCTAAAATTGTATTTTGGAGCCCCTGATCCCTGCTGCAGCCCTATGTCGCTGTGTGTTTTCCCCTTCCTGTTTCCCCTCATCAGCCCGCCCCGGCCCCTGATTGGTTGTCTCCCCTGTGCAGTTCTGGTCTAGTGGCCGTGTAATCCTCCATTGCATCCTTGTTGCCCACATCAAGGAGGTGAGTGCTGGCCATCATTGGAGTTGGATGAGGCCTTTTTTGTGTTCAAATTGTATTTTTGAGCCATTTTGGAGCACCTGCCCCCTGCTGCAGCCCCATGTCCAGTGTGTTTTCCCCTTCCTGTTTCCCCTCATCAGCCCACCCCTGGTCCCTGATTGGTTGCCTCCCCTGTGCAGTCCTGGTCTAGTGACCATGTAATCCTCCGTTGCATCCTTGCTGCCCACATCAAGGAGGTGAGTGCTGGCCATCATTGGAGTTGGATGAAGCCTTTTTTTTGTGTTAAAATCGTATTTTGGAGCCCGTGACCCAGCAGCCCCATGACCCTGTGTGTTTTCCCCTTCCTGTTTCCTTTCATCAGCGTGCCCCCGTCCCCTTACTGGTTGTCTCCCCTGTGCAGTCCTGGTCTAGTGCCCATGTAATCCTCCATTGCATCCTTGCTGCCCACATCAAGGAGGTGAGTGCTGGCCATCATTGGAGTTGGATGAGGCCTTTTTTGTATATAAATTGTAGTATTTTGGAGCAATTTTGGAGCCCCTGGCCCCTGCTGCAGCCCCATGTCCCCGTATGTTTTCCCCTTCCTGTTGCCCCTCATCAGCCCGCCCCGGCCCCTGATTGGTTGTCTCCCCTGTGCAGTCCTGGTCTAGTGACCATGTAATCCTCCATTGCATCCCTGCTGCCCACATCAAGGAGGTGGGTGCTGGCCATCATTGGAGTTGGATGAAGCCTTTTTTGTGTTAAAATCGTATTTTGGAGCCCCTGACCCCCGCTGCAGCCTCATGTCCGCGTGTGTTTTCCCCTTCCTGTTTTCCCTCATCAGCCCGCCCCCGGCCTCTGATTAGCCAGACCTCTGGTCATATCTGACTCTCCAAGGGCAGCCCTCTGCCCATGCAGCCCCCTTTGGCTAAGGACCCCAAGGCAAAGGACGGCTCCTACAGAGACAGCTCCAGATCGTATCTGCAGGTATCCGCAGGAGAAGCAAGAAGCCAGTAGCCTGCTGTCAACCAGCACCAACTAAAAAGTAGGTGTGGCAATGGTGGGGACTGAAGCAATTACGTCACGCCAGAAAGCCCTACCACTCTTACTCATATAAAGTTTTACTGTGATACATCATACATCAACATTTTAAGGCCAAACGATTATTCCTACCCTAAAAGCATCACTGTGTTGAACCTTGCATCTAGACTGTGCTCCCAACATTATTGAGTGTGCCTAATAGTGTTTAAAGTTGAATTTAGAAAGTGTGCCTAATAGCGTCACTGTGTCAGACAAATTAAGAAGGTATTCCCTACATCATTGAGCGTGCCTCAATAGCGTCACTTTGTTAAAATTGAATTTAGAAGGTATTCCCAACATCATTGAGTGTGCCTGGTTGCATGCACTTTACTGATTACGCCAATATCACACTACTGCGCTTACTCTCTCCTATACACCACCATTCAACTAGAACACAGCTGTACTATGACACATTCGGTATAGCTGCTCTCATACTAACATGACTCATCAAACTACCCATCATCCTAATAAAACACAGCTAGCTGAGCACATACCGGCTAGCTTAGGTGTCTCCTCAGGCCTAACGCAGCCACAACTCAGTCTGGGTGTCTGCCCTCCAGACTGAACACATTCAACTGATCTCCTCAGCACCACACAAACCGCAAAGAAGCAGGTATCATGCAACAACACCACCAGCTGCACACATGCCTGGTGCACCCACGACCTTTATGACTCTCTCTCTCTCTCTCTCTCTATCTCGACTGACTTGATCTGTGGTTCCTGAGGGCGTTCAACCTACCAGCGCTTTCAGATCATACCAATGATACATAAGGCGCTATACAAATGCCAAGTAACATAACATAACATACCATCTATGTGATCACTGCGCATTTCTTTATAGTGCAAACGAAAATGTTTTTTTTTCTTTTTTACTGCAATTCGCCACATTTATATACTGGGGAGACCCCCTGCTTCCCACCACTGCACCATATTAATTATTAACGTTACCCACCCCCTCACACATATATGGCAAAATGGGGCTGTCGAAATTTTTGTTTGCTCAGAAATGGGATGCACAATGATGCCATGATACCCATACCTCTAATGCCTACGATGGGCACTGCAGAATATTTCATGACTATCTTCATCCCTATACATCGAGCCTTCATCTTCGAAGCTTGATTTAATATTCTGCCAGTTGAGGAAGTGCAGCAAAAATGGTCAGGGGGCACAACTGGAAATTGTAATTATGACTTTATGTGTGGGTTTCCAGAAACATTTAGAGGCCGATTCATGGAATTAATGTGTGCTGAAAATTACCGCACAAGCGTGTGAAAGCGTGCGAATCGCAGCGTAAGTGCGAAAATTGCAGCGAAACCCGCGCACAGCGATTCATGGAAGTCTGTGCGCGTGTCAATCCCTGGATGTGCGCTAAAATCCTGCGTGGCGCACACATCTCCGGACAGCATGCGCTACGCGCACAGTGAAAGCACACGTAGCGCAGCGCACACAACTAAAGTAGGTGGAACAGGGGGCGTAACACATGGAATGGGGAACAACGCGTGAAAATGTGGGCGTCACGGGGGAAGTACAGGAGCCAAATGCGCGGAACGCCCACACGCGCATCTACAACACGTATTCATGGAATCGAACGGGGCCAATGCGTGTGCCAAAAAAAACGCGATAATCCGGAAACACATACGCCAGCAGGAAGCACGCGTACGTGGACCTGCGCAGCATAAAAGTGCGTGCAAACAACAAACAAGCTCAGAAGCTAAGATGAATATACCGTTCCTCACATCAGTGGTCGTGGGATACCGCAGGAGGAGGAGGAGGATAGTCAGGCCCAGAATGTTTACACCTAGAACCAGCCTTTTTGGGATGCCTGATGACCAGGTGTATGGGAGGTACAGGTTTCCACCTCACATAATACTCGACCTGTTGAGTGAGTGGGAGGATGACCTCACATCACCCTCCCTGTGCTCCCAAGCACTGAGCCGCTTGGAAAAGGTGCTCAATGTACTGCACTTCTTGGCCACTGGTTCATTTCATCGGACAACTGCCATAGTGGGGGGGTCTCACAGGCCACGCAATCACGCTGCCTGCACCAGGTGTTGGCCATCATGACTGCACGCCCATCAGTCCGCAGACACATATACCTGCCCAGAACACCTGCAGAAAGGCAGGCTGTCGTCCAGGATTTTTACGGGGTGGCACACTTCCCCAAAGTGCTAGGTGACATAGACTGCACCCATGTGGCTCTAGGTCCTCCCAGGGCAACTGAGCACATCTACAGAAACCGCAAGCACTGGCATTCCATCAACGTGCAGGTAGTATGTGATGCCAAGGGAATCATCACCTCAGTATATGCAAACTATCCAGAGTCCACCCATGATAGTTTAATTTACAGAATGTCAACCCTAAACCGGGACCTAGAAGCTGGGCGGCATGGCGATACGTGGCTGCTTGGTGAGTATAAATGCCCCTGCACATGCATGCATGTCAGATACTGAGTAATGTCACAACCCCACTAATGATACCCATCATCACCTCCCCAGGGGACAGTGCCTACCCACTGAGCACCCACATGAAGACGCCAATTTGGAACCCCACTACACCACCCGAGGTAAGATACAACAAAGCCCACATTGCAACCCGGGGCATGGTGGAGCGCACATTCAGAGTGCTCAAGTCAAGTTTTCGCTCCCTTGACCACTCTGGTGGGCAGTTGGTATATGCGCCCCCAGTAGTGTGCAGGATCATAGTGGCAGCATGTGTCCTGCACAACGTTGCAACACGCCGGGGCCTGCCAGTGGACATGGTGGTGCCCCCACATCCCCAACCACAAGCATGGCCGCTGTGCATGGGAGGGGAAAGGGCACGTGGTGAGGCAGCCCGTATGCAGCTGGTGGCTAATTCCTTCACCTAAGATCACACCCCTGTGGAGTGCACACAGCCCTGGAACATACCAGCTGACAATCAATGATGATGACATAAGGGACAGTCAACTGTCACAACCATACCAGCCTGAGATTGGTCACCTGGAATTGTTACATTGTGTGCATCCATACCTGCCGAAAGACAACCAATGCTGTGTCACAAAAAAAACACACATTTATGCTGCATGAATGACTACCCCCTTGCAAAATACAACATGGAAATAGCGCCATGTCACCCAACCCCTCCCCAGCTCCGCCACCCAACACACCATGGCATGTCATGCAATGTGAAAGCAAACAAAGCAATGCACAAGACCTGACACAAGTGTCACAGAGTGCACTGTCACAAATGGAAACTGCCCACAGACAATATGCTCCTAGTAATCAATAACAAACAGCACACATGAACAAATACTTACCACCAACACAATACAGCAACACACCATGAAACAGTGCAAAAACATGACAGTACTAAGTGAAAGTAGTGGTAGTCTTACAACCTGAATAAGGCAGCACATCAACCCCTTCCAACTCTAGAGTGTTGCTGCAACGCAAATGTGTCAATGTACTGCATACAACATGAATTCCATCTGCAAAGGAGACGGCCTTGTGAAGACATGAGGAAGGAACCTGCAAATTAGGAGGAAGACATGGATGCACAAGCACATATCAATACACCATGTGTTCTACAATACAACAACAATACCCACTAGGGATGTACACACAGTATTGACTACAGACTGCCCACACAGCTCATCGGAGCCCAATGTCACTATGTAAGTCACTGTCACTTGGTCACACCCTTTGCAAGCCCATGGAAACGGGAAGCAGGAGGGTTGTGTGTGTCACGAACCCAAGCATCTAACCCAAACTCAGGACAAGCCTGCATGTGCCCAGCCGGAATACAGTGGATGCCCACGGGAGCCACACAAGGCAATACACTGTAAACAAAAAAAAACAAAAAATTAAAAATGGCCATATGGGGGGCAGAGGGGGAGGCCACCCACGAGGTTCGAGGACAGGGTGCACACCAACACCCACCTGCGTGGATGTTGCAAAAAAAAAAAATACCTCCATGGGCTCATGGCCTGAACGGCTATGCCATTGTGGGAGAACTGCTGTCGCTCTCTTCACCCTCTGCTGCTGCATCAGGAGGTGGTGGCACTATGGGAGGCAGCCCACGCAAAGCCCTGGTATGGTCCTCCATGGCAGCAAGTATGCGGGTCTGGAAGGTCTGATTCTGGACGATTAAAGTGTGGAGATCCCCATGCAGCATGTCACGGGTTGCCTGCACTTCTGCACGCATGGCCTCGTGGGATGCCCGGATCTCCTCACGTGTTGCCTGCAGCTCAGCTGAGAGCAAACATGTGAGCTGCTCCAGCTGCTGTTCTGCCCTAACATTTCGGGAAGCCTCAAGTTCAAGCAGACTCTGCCTGAGGTTATGGAGTTCCACCCTCAGGGCTTCCCTGTGGCCCTGTGACTCTATTGATATGGATTTGCGCTGAGTTTCCAGTGCCGCCCGTCGGTCCCTGTTGGACGCCAACTTGTCTTCCCTGTGTGATTGGCAAATGGAGTTTGTTGCCTGCTGTTGTTGCTCCATCTGCCTTTCAGGGGAGATAATGGAAGCGGCCACCCTCTCCATTGCCTGAGCCATCATTTCTACTGATGCTGCCTGTTGGTTTGCCATGCCGTACATGGAGTTTTCCCATACAGTATTGCCTGGTGGCGCACGGCCACTGTGTCGGCGGGCACCACACCCGTTCGGGGCAAGGCGATCTGCACCTTGCTGTGCTGGCACTGCCTGAGGCTGCAGGACTGCATTCCCCCTCTGATCCGCTGGCCCAGCAACAGGATCAGATGCTGTGGAGTGTGACCCTGCATCCGTAACCACCAAAGGCGGACCTACCAACACTGACATCCCCATAGAGGGTTCTAACCCTGGTGCAGGTGGGTTGGACAGAACAGAATCTCTGCCAGAGCAAGGACCTGCGACAGCACATAAGTCTCATCATCCGACTCAGCACCTGAAATTTCGTGCTGGTTCACGTGGAGATTGAGGTTTGATGACATCCTCCACCTTTTGACATTTCGGAGTGGTTGCAACAGAACCAACCATCCATCTCGTGAAGAAGGTCGCTTATATTTACCAGCTTGAATTAGGGGCCTATTGTGATGACCGAAACATATGTTGCGTTACAGCAAATAAGCAATATGCTATTTGTTTCTGTATTAACACTTACTGTAATTACCTAGAGGTGTTGACAATTATGTTAATATATTGGTTCAAGGTTGTCTTAGTACCACAAGTGTGGAATATTGACATGTATAGTGAGATTGTGAATGAATGATGGAATGTATGGTGGTGTTTAAATGTGGATGTTGAGAACATAATATTTGTGTAAATTGCTTATAAATCAATATATATTTTTTGACAAGACTTGGTATTGTTTAAATGTGTACAGAGGTTCTGATCTCATTTCGCCCAGGTTCATTTTTGTTGTTCCAATACACATACATGACACATGCCAGCACACAGATGTCATGTAGCATAGCCATGATAAATTAGACAACTACAGCGATATGTCAGTGAATGAGTACTGTCACACATCCATGTCACATGGACATGATGAGAAGATTAATGCAGAATAGTGTTGCAAAATATGCATGTGCCGCACACTGAAACACATCCAGTGTACAATTAAACAATGATTGTAGGCAGATGTACACATCAATGGTTGGTCACTTCAACATGACAGGAAACAACTATCATGTTCCACATGCAAACAGGCCCTAAAAATGAATTTAAGCAGGCCAATACTCCCTCACCCTGAATGGTTTAATCATTCACATAACCAGGTAACTAAAGTGGCACAATGTGGGGTGTAAACAATGACAGAAGCATGTCACATATGTGGCATTAGGGATGAAAAAAGCTTATGAAAAATTGGATAATCTAAACAATCAGCCTGAATGAACACAGAAAAAAACAGAACAATGTTAATGCAAGAGGATAGTTCAAGTGCAACAGCAGTAATGTGGGGCTAATTGGCTACTGTGGGCAGAAGGGATACTGTCATACCCAAATCAAAGGCACGTGAATGTATTGTAGGAAGAACATGGGTGACCCATAACACTCAGGAGTACACACCCTCACCTGGCACTCAATCAGAACCCATCACCCAAACAACATACACATGGATTACACACACATGCATGGGCACTCACCGGACAATGCCTCGTAATCAGGTAGCTCTCCCACGCCTTGGATCTGTTCCTCTGTGACGAAGGTCGCAGCAACAGACTCATGTTCAGTGAGTTCCTTGTCCTCTGGTGGAGACCCACCGCCAGTCACCAGAGTAGTGGCATGATTTGAGGCCAGCTTGTTCTTTGCTCTGCGTTTCAGGTCATTCCACCGCTTGTAGCAATCATCAGCTGTGTGCCTCACAAATCCAAGGGCACTTATGCGGTCTGCGATGGTCTGCCAGTGTGCCCTAGGTTGACCAGGTGTGGTCTTGCACCCTGCAGTCACCACCATTTCGCGGCTATGTGCTGACACATAGGTCACAAGTGCATCAAGTTCGGGGTCATTGAAGCTAGGCTTCCTTGACGTGCCGGACTGTGTAGCCGTGTCTGGGGTCTCAGCCTGTAGTGCCAGAGTACCCTTCTTCCTCTTCTTCAAAGGTGGAGCAGAGCATGAGTGGCTTGTGCTGCTCTGTTCATTAGGGGCAGAAGCGCAGGTGGAATGGGTACTGGGAGTGTGCGAATGCACAATGACCATAGGTCTTGGTGCAGGCATTGTCGGACGTGTGATGTTGGCAGGGGCAATGTCAGTTTGATGGACCAGGACTGACACTGTCCCAGCTGGGAGACTCAGAGCTGAGGTGGATAGAGCTGCAGCTGCCCCTGCAGCCTCCCCACCCTGCCTACTTTGGGCAGCAGATGACATCGCTGCCCCAGATCCACGTGGCTTGGTGACACCAACTTGCACCGGCACACGTGGCATAGACTTGCTGACCTGGAAGTCAGCCTGGGAGTCATCCTGTGCAGGGTCAGGTCCCATTGTGGCACCTGGTCCACCAAGGGCTGTGCTGGGATGGTGTCAGCCACGTTTCCCTCAACCATGGGGGGGGAGCATGGGTGTCCCTGATTGGTCCTCCACACATGGGGGCCTAGGGGCACCCTGCAAATCCTGCCCACATCCCCTACTGCGCCCACCATGCTCACCTTTTGGAGGTCAGCCACCTTTGCCTCCCTTACCGCTTGGTCGCCTCCCAACCATGGCACTGATGTTGTTGTGCGTATGGGAGTTGCAGTAAACAATTGTCCTAGGCAATTGGGCGTGAAAGGGGTAGGGTACTAGATGGAATTTGTACCCTAGTGCTCTAGCAAGGCTGTCTGTGACCCCTGGGGGAAGATGACGGGTCACGCAACGCCCAAAAACAAAAGGTAACATGCACACAACCCTTCGAAGACCACGTGCGTGGAAAAATGAACCCGCACTACACTGTGGCAACCAGAAACACAAAATTAAGCACACGCGTGTTACACGCCGCCTACAATGACCTCCGAAGGGGTACGCGACACACGGGGCAAGCACAGTTGGTAAATGCGTGCGCAACTCACCGTCTGCCTGGAAAAGTAACGTGAAAAAAACACGCGTGGGTGCGTAGGCAACACCACCGCCAAAAGAAGAATTGTACGCTGTCTGAGGAGACAGGACAAAAGAAGAAGTGAACGCTGTTTGAGGAAACAGGCCCAAAAAAAATAAAGAACGCTGTCAGAGGTAACAGGGAGTACGAACTTGAAACGCTTTGAAGTAATCGCTAGTGATCTGACAAGAAGTACAGAATTCACCCACTCGCTCTCCACAAAAAGCACGTACAAGGAAATCGCATCCTACACGTACCTTTTAAAACGGCCCAAACATACAAAGTCACTTACGCGTGTACGCGCTAAGGCCCTTTTCTACAATTACACGAGCTGACACTCGGACGTGCAGTTTTTGCACGTGTACAATGAACATGCACCCGTGTTGTGGGAAATGCCCTTGCGCGTCACGTCACAGATGCGCTTACGCGCTAAGGGCCTTTGGTCCAATGAAACCGCGTACGTGTGCTGACGCGCTTACGTGCTAAGGGCCTTTCCTCAAATTACACGCAGACGTGCAAGATTTTCACATGCCAAATCGCTCCGAATCAAGCTGGCCATGCAACAACACACGGAAGACCACGCTCCTGCCAGAAGGCTGAATTACTGCCCCCCAGAGCCCTGAGCACGCTCCCACCTGCCATCTACTGCTGCTTGACTGCTTGCTGCCCACGTGCCCTGCTATTTGCTGCCTGCACGTCAGCCAGGGGTGAAGTTGCTGTGACCACCCCTGCTGGAACCGAAGACTCCCGAATGGGATACCATCCCTCCACAGCCCAGCCCCAGGACCCAGTTGCCCACCCACTCCTGCCTCTGGGGTTGCCATGTCGGGCACAACACCATCTGGCACCGCTGGCAACCCCCAGCCAGAGAGGCAGAGGGCCACCAGCATCAGTGCCAGGGAAGTTGATGTCCTGGTGGAGCAAGTCCTGGGGCAGTATGATGCCCTCTTTGGAAGTTTGCATGCCGACAATGAAGGACGGACCAGGATCTGGATGGACATTGTGACTGCCATCAACGCGGAGGGGGTGGCAGTCCGCGACTTACAACATGTCAAGAAGCGCTGGGAGGACTTCAGGTCCAGGACCCTCAACAAGGCCTGGCGCCTCTTGAAGGCAGCGGATGCCAAGGGGCGCCGGGGCCACCTGTCCAACCACCAAATGAGGGTCCTGGAACACATATGCCCAGCGCTCCACATCCAGGTCCTTGAGAGGCAGACCCATCTGGAGCCGAGCGGTAAGTGTACATGCATACTGATTGGACGCTGTGCGTGTGGTGGTTTGCCAGTAGTGTGCAGGTTGCACATGTGTTTTCATAGGGCCATGTAGGGATGTGTATGAACAGAGGCGTGAGGCTGTCACATGTGAGTCCTCTCAGGTGTGAGACACATCAATGGTGTATGTGTTGGTAAGCATGCTGTGTAAATGCAGGTGTGGGAGCACACGTTTGAATTTCTGTGTGTGTACGTTGGCATGGTTGTGGTGTCAAACATGGATAGTGATTCCTGCTGCATGTATCTGCACTGTGTACATGTGCATGTGTGTGTATTTGCAAGTGTGCAACTGTGATGCAACATGGATGCAGGTGACACTGATATGTAGAAGGCTGAATGCCAGATGTGACATGTATGGCGATCTCATCACTGCGACAGTTGGAGGGGATGTAGACATGCATGTAAGTGTGGTGGCGTGTGTGCATGTCTAGTGCACTCCCTGTGTTTCATGTGATGTCAGGCTCACCTTCGGCTGTTCATGCTGTTGTATGTGTGTGGATGGTGCTGCCTGGTGCAATATTGCTGTGGAAAAGCTCATGTGTGTGAGTTGAAATGACATGTGTGTCGTGGAGTGTGATGCCATGTCTGAAGTTTGACACTGCCACTCATGTGCAACTGTCATGTGTGTATCAGTCCATTGTACAGTGCCCCGATGGCTGTGTTTTATCTCTCCCTGTCTGCAGCATCAACTGATGAAGAGGGCGGAGAGGGTGCTGTGGAGCACAGCGGCAGGGATCGCACCACCAGCCGGAGACGCAAGGCCCGACTCCCCTCCCAGATTGTCATCTCGTCGGGGATTGAGGAGTCTGGTGCCACGTCCCAGGCGGCAGCTGCTGAGGGTAGGTCCAAGAGGTGGAGGTTGGAGGTGGACTCCTCGGCAGCAGAAGGGGCAGTTGAGACCCCACAGGGTCCAACGGAGGAAGATGGCACGGAGTCATACAGTTTGGTGGGGGGTTTGGTGGAGGAGGAGGCCGCGGAAGGGGCACACACGGGGTCTGGAGGTGGGGATTCCACTGGTGCTAGTGGTGCAGTGCAGGGGCAGGGACAGGAGGCAGCACAGGCCACCGCGGAGGTGCCTGTGTGCAATCCTGTCCCTAATCCTGTCACTGCATCATCTGGCACCAGCAGGGATGCCTACGTCCAGACCCGTTTTCAGGGAGGGGATGAGCGCACAACAACTGGCCTTCCTCTCCCTGCGGACGTGGCTATCCGGGACCGTGTTGAGCCTGTCCTGGCCAGGATAGCGTTGCGTCAACGGGGCATGCGAGTTTACATGCAATCTTTTTGTGAAGAGACTGCACATCATCTTGGATGCCTCTTTGACCACATTGACCTGCTGGGACGTGTCACCAGTGCTGGATTCCTCCGTGTGCTGGACCTTCTTGCGACCCCCTCCTCACCTGAACCCCCTACGCGCCAGTTGTCCTCCATGCCATCTTCCCACCCATGTATCACATGGGTACCCTTTGGAGCTGCCTCTGACCCAGCGGCCAGGCTGGTGGAGGACACATCCCTGCCACAGTCGGTAGTCGGACATCCAGCAGGGGTGGCCACCACGACAACTGCACCCCCAGCCGGAGGAGGACGTGCACGCAGCAAGAGCCAGGGTGCAGGCACAGGCACAGCAGCAGCAGCAACATGGTGGGAGCAATGATGGCTCAGGGCCTTCAAACATCGGAGGGGCAGGCATTGGCCAGAGGGCAGGAGGACCCAGGATTTCAAGTGTCTTCCATGTGGCAGCGGTTAGGCCACGCCATAGATGCGGAGCGGCAGCAGGCAGAAGAGGCACGGCTCACAATGGTCAGGGCAGAGAACTCCATGTCGAGGGCACTGAGGCGGGCTGAGTGCCTCGAGGCAATTCGCAGGGAGTTGGAGGTGAACATGTCGTCGTCCCTTCGAACCCTCGGGCCATGAAAGAGGACCGCCTCAAGGACATTGAGCGGGAGTTCGATGATGCCCTGGCCCAGGACATCAAAAAGTGAGCCATCGGACTAGCCTGCTGCCATTGTAAATAGTTTTTAGAGTTAGGTTTCCTTTTCCTTTTTCTTTGATTTGTGGTGAATGGACTATGCCACACACATTTGTATATAGTTTTTTTTATAAGGTAGTTTATTAGGTAGGTTTCATTTCTTTCGTTGGGATCATGGACCCTTGACAATGGATTGTACATAGTTGGACAATGGATTATTTTGACCTTTTTCATTTGATTTCACCATGGATAAATGGGTTTTTCTTTTTACGTTTCCTTTGGATTGGCGTTGTTGGAGGGAGAGTTTGGACTATTTTTCTTTCAGATTTCTACGAATTGACTGCTGGGCATGGGGTGCTGGTGGACATGAGTGGAGGCCTGCTGACAGGTGCCCCTGATGCTGGGGCGTGGGGGTGCTGGTGGACATGAGTGGGGGACTGCTGGCAGGTGCCCCTGACTGCTGTGGGGTGGGGATGCTGGTGGACATTAGTGGGGGCCTGCTGGCAGGTGCCCCTGACTGCTGGGGGTGGGGGTGCTGTGGAACATGAGTGGGGGCCTGCTGGCAGGTGCCCCTGACTGATGGGGGGTGGGGGTGCTCTGGGACATGAGTGGGACTTGAGTGGGGGCCTGCTGGCAGGTGCCCCTGACTGCTGGGGGTGGGGGTGCTGGTGGACATGAGTGGGACATGAGTGGGGGCCTGCTGGCATGTGCCCCTGACTGCTGGGGGGTGGGGGTGCTGTGGGACATGAATGGGACATGAGTGGGGGCCTGCTGGCAGGTGCCCCTGACTGCTGGGGGTGGGGGTGCTGGTGGACATGAGTGGGACATGAGTGGGGGCCTGCTGGCAGGTGCCCCTGACTGCTGGGGGAGTGGGGGTGCTGTGGGACATGAATGGGACATGAGTGGGGGCATGCTGGCAGGTGCCCCTGACTGCTGGGTGGTGGGGGTGCTGGTGGACATGAGTGGGGGCCTGCTGGCAGGTGCCCCTGACTGCTGGGGGTGGGGGTGCTGTGGGACATGAGTGGGGCCTGCTGGCAGGTGTCCCTGACTACTGGGGGGTGGGGGTGCTGGGGGACATGAGTTGGTGATCACTAGTGCAAGGTCACATTTGGCCTGGCTGGGGGGCATGCCCATGGTGGATGGACTGACTGCGGCACATGACCAGGGGTGTAGGGTAGTCCCCTGTGGTATGGGCTGCCTGCATGGGCCGTGGCGGGAGTAGAGGGGACACCTGGGAGGACCTACCGTGCTAATTCATGTGTGGGACTCCACACGCACCCCACTGGATACACGTACCCCGCTCTGACAGCATAATCGCTTGTAAAACTTCCCGCGCACACCAGTAATACATGCACCCCACTCGCACAGGGCCTATCGCGTTTGAAAGTTCTCATGCACCCTGAAAAACACGTACCCTGCTCCAATCGCGTGCGAAACTTCCTGCGCACCCCAAAATACACGTACCCCACTCGCACAGGGCCTATCGCATGTGAAAGTTCCCACGCACCCCAGTAATACACGTACCCCACTTGCACATGGCCTATCGCATGTGAAACTTCCCGCGCACCCCCGAAATACACGTACCCCGCTCCAATCGCATGTGAAACTTCCCGCGAACCCCAGTTATACACGTACCCCACTCCAATCGCGTGTGAAACTTCCAGTGCACCCACGAAATACACATACCCTGCTCCAATCGCGTGTGAAACTTCCCGCGAACCCCAGTTATACACATACCCCACTCCAATCACGTGTGAGGCTCCCTGTGCAGCGGGGTATGTGTATTTGGAGGGGTGCGTAGGGAGTTTTACAGGCATTTTCGTGGTTGGGGGCCTGTGCGCCATGTACGGGATTTGTGCGCGGTGCATGGCGCACGGGGAGGGGTTGGGGGCGTAACTGGCGCTGCTGCAGGGTCACTGCACCACTCTGCGCCACAGCTGGTTTTGGAAGCTAAAATCCATGAATACGCTGTGCGCGGAAATGGATTTTAGCGCACGCAGCTGGCGCAGAAAGTCGCACGTGCACACTGTGCGCCAGCTGCGTGCGCCACTTGTGCGCTGAATTCTATGAATTACCCTGTTAGCCATTTTGTTTTACTATGTCCTCTTTTTAAAGATCTTAGAATAACATTTCTACTTAAAATTCTTAACATTCCTGGGGAAAGTGGAATCGGATCACATCTTCTGGCAATGTTGTTTTTACTAAGCAATACCCTAAGCAATACACAACCAGCTGTTATGTTTGCTTTTGGAAGTATTCTGAAAAATGCCAGGTGGAGAAGAATAATTGAGGTTTCCTAATTCATTAATTAAGCTCAAAGGATGTGTTGTTATGGGTAGGGAAGGTCTTCCTATGTTGTGTAGTTTTTATATATGTTCTACTGCTATTAACTTTTGCTACAGGTTTTATGTTGAATTATTTTTGTGATATAACTGATGGTTGAATGGTTATGAAATATAATCTGAAATAAACTTTCTATCTACTGTATGTTTTATTGTGCTGAGAAGAGCATTGTACCTCCCTGTATATAAATAAATAAATAATCGAAAATAAATACAAATTGAACCACCAGGACCATCTCAGGCTGACTCGCTCAGCGCCAAGAAGTCTGATTTGGCATAGCAGTGACACCAAGAACTACAAAAAAGGTACTATTGACTGCCTCCTGCACCTGGCTCATTTGTGTGCCCTAGAGACTGGTTAGGTCACTTGTATCCCTTTTGCACCCAAGAGCATATCCTTTTAAAGAACATAGTGGTAATTACTTGCCTTACAAGCCTGATTCATTATTCAGAATGCTGCATCTTGCTATCTTTGCTTAATCTGTGTTCTTTCATCAGGGGTGTGTTTTGGGTAGTGTTTTATTATTGTGCATGGTGTGTTTTATTAAAATATATATCTTCTTATAGATCCTTGATTGGACATTCCATTATTTTAGACTGTTATACTTGGCGGCTTGGTTTGCCACTGAACAACATTCACATTCACACCCCTCTTGAGAGTATAGACTTCCCTCTGCCCACATTATCACAAAAGGCAAAGCAGATATATCTTTTAACTGTGCCTATTTGCCTGTTTTACCTTTATGATTGTATTGTCTCTTGCTTTGCCTCTACTCATCCCTGTAGGCCTGCAGGGAAGAATCCAATTTGATACACTGCTACGGGAGCGGATGGGATTTTCAAGACACTGGCCTAAAGCCCAGTCAGCCAAAATAACAGTGTGCCTTTAACGTTATTATCGTTATTATCGATACAAAGGCACTTTTTAATGGCAACAATGTGGCTCACAATGGATATAGTGCAAACCCTGGTAACAAAGTGCCTGCACCTACTCTGTGAAAGGTTGGGTCTTCCACGTGGCAGTTAGGTTAGGAAGAGTGCACTTTTAAGCAACCCCGAAGCATTTCTAGGTGATGGGGGGATTTTGTTTGAATGGGAAACTGATAACACTTCCAGTGCAGAAAGAAGTATCCCAGGTGGTGGCACCCATGGAGAGCTTAGGCACCAAATCCCCAAGGTATTAGTCCAACAAGGTGGGGAGTATAACTTGAGTCATTCACCCATTCACCCTTGGAGTAAAGATGGGGATGGACTGCATGAAAATTGTGAGATTGAGTTACACCAGCATTTAGGGGACATGAGTGACACCAAGAAGGCTGCAGGTGGTATGTGAACTCTCAAATGCACAAACAAACTAAGAAGTATGCATTCAAATCAGAGTCAGCTGATTATGATAAACACAGGGAGGGAATGGACAGAGATTCTTATACGTCATCCAAGAATGGTACCCAAAGGGAGATTCCAGCCCTGTGCTAGATCATTTCACACTGAAATGTAGACTGTGGGCACATCTGGCACCCAAACAATCTACAACCAGGTGTTGTGTGGAAATTTAACACATATTGGCCCTCATTACGACCCTGGCGGAAAGTGACTGAGCGGACCGCCACAGCGTAAATAGCGTTTCCGCCATTGCACGACGGAGCAAAGTGCGGCTAATTCCGACCCATCGGGCACGAGCACTACTCCATGGCGGAAGTGCAATGTCCGCGATGGCGGAAATGTCCCCAAAACGCCCCCCACCGCCGTCGTACGGCGCCCTAGGTGCAATTCCGCCACCCATCTTAGCGGTCACCGTAATGAGCGGCAATCGGAAAGTACGGTGACCGTAAATATACGGAAACGGAAGTAAAAACATGGTCCCGGAACGGGAAACAGCACGCCGTACACCTATAAAATCAGAATTCCCACACAACCATTAAAAATACTACCCTGAGACACATCACAACCCGTCATCCACCCTAATGAAAACAATAACAATGGGAAAAGTAGCGAAAAAAGCGTGCGACCGCAAGCGGCAGGTCCACTTCTCCCGTGAGGAACTCACCGTGCTCACAGAGACCCTCCAGGAGAATGCTGCCGTCGTCTTCTCGACGCAAATGACCAGGACGGCACTTGCGAACAAGAAGGCCATATGGGCCCTGGTGGCACAGCGGGTAAGTGCAGTGGGGACCGCACCCCGCAACCCACAGCAATGCAGAAAGCGATGGGACGACCTGCGGATACGCGTCCGGAGCATACTTTCTGCCAACCGAAACATTGCCACAGCCACCGGGGGAGGATCGGAATCACCCATCAAGTTGACCCCCTGGGAAGAAATCTGTGCCTCCACCATTGGAATGGAGAGTATAGAGGGAGTCGGAGGGATGGAGAAAGGAGTGCAGACATCCGAAGAATCAGGTAGGTGGGCCAAATAAAACAATGCTAAAACCACAATGTCCAATCATGTGAAGTACCATGCGTCCACATAGTGCAACAGTAACACTTGTCCATGAGAACGTCCACATACATTGGCCTGATAGCGCACTTTAAAACGCACAATAAATACATAAATAATTAAAAACCCTAAAAACACCCTCTACACGTGCAGCATGCACACCCTAACTGCAGGCTGCAAAACAACTGCATCCTCAATCCACACAAAAATGAAACCACCTCCAAGGCCCCGACCCAAATCACCCTCAGGTACCACCCCAATGCATGTGATACATTGCCATTCCAATTTCAACAGACCCATTAATAACGCTCGCCCTCCTTTACTCCACCACAGGGTCCGATTCAAACGACGAGCTCCAGGACACCCCTACCAGCACACCTGCAAAGAGGGCCAAGACCAACGGCCAAAGACCCTCCACCTCAGCTGCACGCATCAAGACACGGCAGCAGCACAAATCAAGTGACAGCACACAGGAGGGAACTTCAACAGGCACCCCAGCAGCCAGCATGCCCACAACAGCACCACCACAGGTCCCCCCAATGGATGCCACAGAAGGCACTGCTTCTGGTGGCAGCAGCACCATAGGTGACACTGCATTAATGGCAGCATGCTCCGACACAGAAAACGGGGATGTCGAAGTAAGATCCATCCATGACCTGTCTCAATCCCCCTGTTTGTTACATCCCGTACACCATGAGGATACCACGCAGGGGCACCCACAAGACGACGACTGGCCATCCCCCACAAGCCCTGTGGCAAGGCAACATGAGGTCACCAGCCCCTCTGTGACACCACCGCAAATGGCCATGGCCCAGCAGAGGCAACAGTCCCTCGACCAGGTGATCGTGCAACAGCAGCAACTGGCCACGCTCCTCAAGGACCATGCTGATGAATGTGGGGGTACTAAGTCAGCCATAGAAACATCTACTGAGACACTTAGGGCAGAAATGGAGAGAAGTACAGAGACACTAAGGGCACAAATGGAGAGAAGCACCGAGAGCCTGAGAGTACAAATGGAGAGAAGCACCGAGAGCCTGAGGGGGGAACTGCATGCGACGTCCAAAGACGTATGTGCTGAACTTGCCGCTGTGCGCCGTGTGCTCACTGAGCTCTCACAAACCCTCAGGGACATGCATGGACGTGAGCAGGCAGAGACATCATCCGTTGCAAGTTCCGTCCAGGGCAGCCCCCAACGTATATCTGGGAGGAACCTGCGCTCCACAGGCAGGGGTGCCCCTGATACCCGGAGAGGGGGCTTGCAATAGCGTCTGCCCACTGACAATGAGCACCTTTGGACACTGGTGTTCGGGGGGGAGGTAGGAGGGTGGAGGGGGTATGTTGGGCTCACTTGGGTGGCGGGTAGATGGGGTGTGTAACATAATTTCACATATGCGATAAACATTTCACTATCATCCAATGAGATGTGTGGACATTGATCTTTGTGTACGAGGCCATTATAGGCGTACAGTCCATATTGTGCATGTTCCAGACACACACAGTGCCACAAGTCCCGTGTCCATGTATCAGCCACCAGGCGTGAGTGCTAGAAGCATGAATCTATGAGAATCTGACGAATGTCTCGGCCCGCCTGTGCCTCGCGGACTCCTTGAGGTGCTGCCACATCCCCACCCTCATCATGACCATCTTCAGGTGCTTGCAGTTCTGCGTCAGGGGGCATGGCACATTTCTACATACGCACATGTTGTGTAGCATGACACATGCCATGACCATCTTTGCCACCTTCACATGGCGGTACAGGAGTGCCCCGCCAGACCTGCTGAGGCAGCGGAAACGAGTCTTCAGTAGGCCGAATGCCTGCTCTATGACTACACGGGTACGTGAGTGGGCATGGTTGTAGTCCTCCTCAGGCTGGTTCTGTGGGTTCCGGAGTGGTGTAAGGAGCCATCTCTTCAGTGGATACCCGGCATCACCTGTATGTGGACAATAAAGGATGTTTGTGGAATGACATTGCTACGTACGCCCCCCCCCTCCTGCCAGGTCATTGCCGCATCACATACCCCACATTACATGCATGAAATGAGACTCACCGAGTAGCCAGGATCTGTTCCCTGCGTGTCGCTCCATGTAGCGTGGTATTGTAGAGTTCCTCAAAACCATAGAATCATGGGTTGATCCAGGAAATCGGGCACAACAATGGGTAATGATCCTGTTGGAGTCACACACCATTTGTACATTCAGAGAATGAAATTGTTTTCGGTTGCGGTACTGGGCCTCCATGGCATGCGGGATGACCAATTCCACATGGGTGCAGTCGATGGCACCAATGCAACCCGGTATGCCGCCAAGTGCATGGAATCCCACTTTTGTGTTCGTAATTTCCTGCTCCGAGCGTGGTAGAGAGATGTAGTCGTCTGCGTGCTTCAGGAGGGCATCGAGCACTTGCAATAGTGTCCGTGAGAACACTGGCTGTGAAATGCCATGCAACTGTCCGACTGTGTGCTGGTAGTTGCCTGTGGCCAGGAAGTGGAGTACAGACACCACTTTCAGTAGGGGTGGAATGGCGGTTGGGCTATCTATCATGCTGACAAGGTCAGCCTGTGTCATATCCACAATGGCGGTTATGGTGTCCCGGTCCAAACGGTAGAGGGTGTGGATCTGCTCATCCGTGAGGTTGAACGGATGTGCCCGGAGGCGTGGGATTGCGGGCTGCCTGCGTGGTGGTAGTGGCTGTGCTGGCGGGCCTTGCTGGCCCTGCCTTGCCCTCCTCCTCCTCCTGCATCTCCTCTGTGCGGCCGGTTGTGTAGTAGTTGCTGTTCGTCTTCTTCTTGAAGTTGGAGTACTTGCAGTGCAATCAGGTCCCCCAGGGCCAACATCGCTAGTCCTGCCGGTAGCATTTTGGTGTGGGTGTGGGAGGGGGTTGGGTGTGCAATTTATGTGTTTTCAAGCTCTATTGCCTCCACCTGTGGTGATTCATTCCACCTGTGCAAGCTGCAATCCCCTTTGGGCGAGCACGTCCCGCACACAACGCTGCAATTCGACGCATGGCATCTTGCTATTACAATCATGTATATGATCCCGATGGCAGTGAAATATTGGTTCATATGTTCATTCTGCTATGGTTCCATTGTTTCACATACTATCTTTGCAGTCGCGAACAAACTTGTGAAGGGTCAGTGGAATGTAGTGCTCGATTAACGGTGGACCCTCATGCAGCACTGTACCGCGGTTCACCGACGGGCGGGGCGTCCCATTTGTGAGTGAAGCCAGTTTGCATTTACACACAATGCCGCACTACATGGATGAATTTGTGATTTCGAGCGGTCACAGATGCCTTTCCGACGTGATGTTGCAAATGAGGTATTCGAAGGACGGCGCTTTCGGTCTTCAGCTAGCGGCGAGGAGACGCCCACAGGTCTGACTGCAAATATAACGTTCTATTGTTTAGTGTCCTTGGGACAGGGGCCATGGCGAGAATGCAATGATTGATATGAATAGTATGGGATGCGCAATAGCGTAGTGGACGATAAGGCAGGACGTTCCCAAATACATCTTACTTCACAACACTGGAATCCCGGCCTGGAGCACAGTGGATTTTGCAGACTGCATTACGCACAGACTCAATGGAAATTTCACATGTCATGTGAGTAAATAATCAGGCGTTTTCATACAGGGATGAGGAAATGATGTATGGATGCATGGACAGATGATTTAATGGAGAGTTTGCCATGTACAGGGCTTTTTGGAATCTATCCACCTCCCCTGCGCTATGTGATGCAGAGCTGCCATAGTGGGACCATTGTCTATCTGCCCTTGTTGTACCCTCCCTGTCTCGACGCGCCTTCATACACTTGTGTCTATGCACGTTACTAATCCCATCGAATGGATTCTGTTTAGACAGACGCATGCACACAAGCACTCGTGTGTAATAGTGTTTCCAGCTCGATTTTCATAGTTATGATTCGCAAGTGATTTTTGGGTGGGAATAATCCTTTGGAGTGGGCTAGCATGCATATGGCTGTAGATTTAGTGTGATCATTGAAGTGAGTAATACGAATCAAGTTCTGATGGCCTACTATTCTTTTTCATTTCATTTGGGTGACAGGTATCTCCTCCCCTTTTGCCGCTGCCATCTGTATGCCACTCCTGCAGATGGCTTTTACTCCCGGCACCTGCTGCTTCGAGTTAATCAGTGGAGCACCATTACGATCTTATGGGACGATCGCCAATGGGCCACATGCCCTTACGCAGTACTAGTGGCTAGGAGCAACATTTCGAGCTTTCAGCTGGACTAGTGCCTACCTAATGGGACGGCCCTGCCGTTCTAGGCGCTTCCATGTTGCCTTTTTGAACGTGAATGTAGCCCCTGTGTACCATGAAGGAACAGGGCGTCACACAAGAAGAAGCTGGTCATTTATTGCGGATGCAGCCCACAATGATGAAATGTATTTTGGGGTTCATGTCCTAATGGCTGTATGGGCTTGGTGATTTTGTGGTGCATTAAATGTCTATTCTGATTTTAATCGTGTAGCGTTCTTCTTTGCAAGTAATGTAGCATATTCCTATTTGTGGTGCGATGTTTTGTGAGAAGATCTGCATTGGGTTCCGGCTTCTGAGTATAGTTGCGTGGTACTGTACTGGCCGCGTTTGCCTACGAAGCCCAGTGTGGTCAGGGATAGGGGCTACCATTGTGACTGTTTTAATGATGTCCTGCTCATGGGCGGGGGATTTGCTTTTGTGTAACAGATGCCGGTCAGCCAGGTGGATTGGTGGAATGATGTGATTATCAGAATATGGCTGGTCACAGGTGCCTGTGTTTGCATGCGTTTCTTGGAGGGAGACTGAGGTCATGTCCATTGGAATGGCTTCTGTATTCGTGCCATCTGTGCCCTGCAGCTCCCATTGGCCCCTCTTGAGATGTGCCTGGCTGCTCAGTCACTCTGCCAACTTGTGTGGTCCATGCTTATGCTGATGGTTGGTTGGTTTACTGGCAGGAGTACAGGGCTGGTGCAGTCTCCCTCAGGATACTGCTTTGTATGTTGCCTTACACTGGTGTCAGTCGATGGGGGGGCCTGTTTTTGTTTGTCTCATTTTTCTGCTCATGTTGCTGTACTTGAACCTTCACATGCCTGTGCTGCATCAGTGCGGCAATGGTGCCATGGCATGAATGGATGGCCACTCACAAGGCACTTGGAGCCCCTAGATTCATTTGTTCGTTGGCATGCATGGGTGGCTTGTACATTTCACTGGTTGCATTTGTGTCTTCATTGCACCTACGAGGAGTTGTGCAATGTGGCCAGGGAGTGGTGTACAGGCACTCAGTAGGGCCGTTTACGGTTGATTCGTGAAGCCGTACTTCTCACCATGGCGGAATGGTACATTCCGCCATGCTTGATGGCGTTAGGTACATGTCCGCTTGGATCGGAATTCGCGTACCATTACGCCATGGTGGTAATTACGGTTTGGCATGGCGCGCGTGCGCGTACTTGGTGCAGTTAGCGTTGGCGTTCACTACGGTGTCGCTAATGGCATCGTACTTTACGGTGACGGGTCATAATCGCACCGAGCGCTATTTGATGGCGGTATTGCATTTCCGCCATCGTTTTTCGATTTCCGCCAGGGTCGTAATGAGGGCCATTGTGGGATATATTGACCCACTCAACAGCATTTACCCACATCCCCAAGCTGCATTTTTGCAAGAAATAGCAATCTGGCTGTGCTGGGTCCTGTACGCACCAGGATCTCAAAACTGTGTTTTTGCAGCAACAAAAGGATGGCTACACCATCCTGCCAAGCCCACTTCAGGCAGGATGGAACAAGGGGACACACTGAAGGAGCGTGCCAGTATGTTATGAAACAAATTAATGGAATAAAGTGAAAAGGCAAGACTGTGTTGCTGAAAACCCAAAATTCCCCTTCAAAATGAAACTTTTCCACACTTTAAAAATTCTGTTTTGATGCTAATTCCATCTGTTCTGTCTTAAACTACTGTGATTAAAAAGGACATGCCATGCCGAGGGGATTTCGTTGTGCCTCAGCAAAACCAGGCATAATTCCTGAATGACAGGCCCAGTCAAACCAACTCTGGGAGTAATCAACCAGGAACTTTACTTTTACTCGCACATGAGCATGCTTTTGTTTCTTTACAAAAATATCCAAAGCAGCAGTTCAAAGAGAATCTAACTCTCTGAGTCAGGTCAGTTTTAAAATATCAGTTCTTCAGACAAAACTCATGATTTCAAGAAAATTACTATGGCTACAAAGACAGTGTAGGGATCTGTTGCAGCTGCCAAACCAAATTTAAAGAAAGAACTGCTAGCAGTTTTCAACAGTTGTGGAAAAACTAAAGAGAAAAAAGGCATGTTTAAAAATAAACTCTTGAATGAAAACTTGCTTATTTAGCAATGCGAAGGGGTTTTGTTGCTGATGAAAATGCAGACATGGGCTATTTTCTTTCACAGGTTTGTTTTAATTCAGGACCCAACATAAGAAAATAAAGGTTTTAAAACACACGGGCTGAATTTGCAAGCTCAAAAACCAGTTATGCCAGTTTTCATCCCGGAAACCTCCCTCTGAGTAAGGGAGCCACACCATAAATTCCCAGCAGAGACTAACAACCCACTGATAATTATAGGGTGGGAAAGAATCTAGTCTAGAGAAACCCACTGACAATGGGACTCCCAGGGCAAGGAAGTTGGAAGTGTGAAGGGGCAATAAAATATCCAATCAAGATGAGAAACCCCCATTAAGGAAATGACAGTTGGTTGAAGTTGAAGGAAGAAAAAAAAAGAAAATGGAATGCCTTTTGTTTCCAAAGATTGTTTCATAAATAAACTTTAAAGACTTTTATCTCAACAGCAAGACTTTGTAAAAATGTAGAATTTTCACAGTGTAAACGTGAATTTTTGGGCTTTCTTTTAAGAGTTGGTAGAATGCATTGACACCTTGGGGACAGAAATGGCAAAGTATTGCAGATTCCCAGAAAAGTATACATGTTGCAAATGCAAATTCTTGTACATACAACCCTGATGATCATCCACATCTATGTATAAAGTTATAGAATTTTGAATAATATAAATCCCATTGAAAAGTGTGAAAAACTGGTAGAAGGGAGAAACAAGGTCTCACAGCCTGGATTATTGGACTGCAATGTGCTTTACAAAATATGTAACCTGTGTATATAATTTGCTAAGAGATAGCAATTGTATAAATGTATGTTTGTGGCAAAATCGGATTTTAATTAAAGTAACTATGGGAGGTTTTTGGATATTGTAAAACTCATACCATAAATCTGACATCATTTTCTGGAAATCCAACCAGCTGAGAGCGAGGCGGAGACTATCACCCTTGTCCAATCCTATTGTTAGAGGCATGTTTAGTTAAGCCTGCCCCAGTCATATACTTTGATGATGTCACTATGCCTTATAAATAAGAGTCCCTGACAAGACTCTAGTCACACAGGGACACACGCTTCCTGATTTTCCTGCACCGGCATCCTGTTCCTGTTCCATCTATCCATACTCCAGATCCCACTACAAGGCCAAAGCATTTCTGACCCTCCTCCAGGGCCCACTCCAAAACCCAAGCATTGCTGATCCTGTTCCAGCAAGGCCTACATTCTGAAAACCCACTAAAAATGTCCAGATACCAAAGGGGAAAGCTCTGGTGTTTTTGGGAAGCATCCTGATCCCACTAACTGCATCCAGATGTACCTGTGCCATCCAGCTGACCTGTAGTATCCATTGACCAGAATTGCCCTTCCTGAAGAGCTACCCGGTAACCAGAACTGCCCAGCTGTTTGCCAGGTGCACTGCCATTTAGTAACCAGAACCGTTGACTGTCCAAAATCCAAAAACTAAAAAGTGGACTGTGAGTATCAATTGCCACCCCATCTGAACCCATAGCCTATCTTGTCTTTGTCCTCATCCCACTCTATAAGTCACCCTATCCTAATCCCGATAACTTGTAAAACTGTCATAATCATTCTTGCAACCCTGCCCTTGATTTCTAGTGTTAGCGCCACGTTTCTATTAATGTCTGTCTTGAATAGATCCTTAGTCATTAGCGATATAAATTAATTTTCCCTTAAGAAAAGGCGTACACTGCGTGAAGGGTTACAACTGCAGCATAACTTTTAAGATTCACGGGTGGCGTTCCTCTTTTCTTAGCCATTAAATCTAGTTTAAGTAAGATTTGCCATTCAATTTTAAAACTGATTACTCTTTTCACTGCTCTATTTTCCTAAAAACGAACCTCACTCTACCTGCCATATTTCACCAAATTTACCAGCTCGAGACCTAATTTCACTTCCATGGGGTACCTGTGATCAATATCTACCCCCCAAACAAAGAACCGAACTTCAAATCAGTGTATTTTACCCGTTTTTATTAAAACTTGTTTGGGTAATTTCAGGCGGGAATCGCAAAACTTGCAAAGTTTCCAACGTGTCACTTTGCTGCCATCTGTTCTAAACCTGCCACTCATTTTCGAACTGTATGCTTTTTGGTAATTAATTCTTTGTGATTGTTAGTGTATTTGCATTGTGGCTTTAGTGAGGAATTATATTTGCTTCAAGGTTTTTCACACACATTCATCATTTAATTGTCCATTTCTGAATGTCATTTTATAACATTGGAAGGGGTTTAAAATCTCTCTTATTTGGGGAGGAAAGATCAGATTTGAATTCTGTTTCTTGCCTATCATTTCTGATTACCTGCTGCTTCTGTTTATCCACTCAGAATTGATTATTTGTGGGTTGAGGGAACATTGCAGGGGGAAATTCTAACTTAAGTTCTATTTTAGCTAAACCAAACATGCTCCTATGCTGCTGTGCTGTGTATATGTTTCACTAGCAAGTTAAACCCAGTGCATTGCTCACATTCTCATTGTTATCATCACCCCACTGGTGATTGCTGCCCCATATGAAAAAGTGTATGATTTCTTTTTGCTTTTCAAATAAATAAATAAATATTGTATTTTACCAACCAGCCTGGTTCATGGTCCATTGTGACCCAGGGTACTTGAAAAGGGTGTGTGATATGAGTGGTGTGCCATCTCAATATTGAATCAACATAAAAAGATAAGCATTTCAGTTGTGCGGTGCATACTAGGCCGAGACAAGGTGTGTGTCGCCTGATTGAAATCCTTAACACATTTGGGGGCTCATACGGGATTGAGTTTGGTTGCCACCAGTGACAGTCTAACACAGCACACTAACCTGCAAGGTAGTAATACTTTGTGTGGTGTGAATACTGGGTTACACTGTACAAGCGCCTCCCCAAAACAAATACTCTAAGTACCAGGCCTGTGCCTAAAGGTAAAACTAAAATCAACCCCAAAATAGACAGAAAAGCCATTGAATACAGGTTACCTGTACATAAATAAATACATTAATAAAGAAAGAACATGTCCAAAATGACCGTAGTAGAAATCATTACGGCTAGGGAGCACCTTCTGCACAAGCTATTTGTCAGAACAGGATGAAAAAGCCTGGCTACAAGAAATAACACAACAGGTCCCTGCCATGAACCTGGATACATGGCAGGATGGTGGCCTATTACAAAAAGCTCTGAGGGGGCTATGTATGACCCCAAAAATTAAAGAGGAGCAAATCAAAATTGCCAGAATCACGGGCTACATGTATCTCCACATTGGAGTGATGCGGGAAAGGTATGAGGAAAACATGACTCTTATGCAGAATCAATCTGAACTATTAAATAAAATCCAGATTTATTTAAATTTAGCAGAACAAACATTACAAAAGAGCCAAGAGTTGGAGGTAGGATTTGTAAACTACATCATACAATTAAAAGAAGATTTCACTCTCCAACAGCAAAATAATGCAGACCAAGAGGCCCAAGTAGACGCAATAAGACTAGAGTGTCAGAAAAAGGTTGACTCCCTAGAAGAGAGACAACAGAAGCTGACTCAACAATTAACCTATATCATGTCCTGCTCAGGACAAATAACCATGTTGCAAGACCAGGTCGAAAAAAATTGAAAGAGGAAAATAATACATTAATTATGAGAGACCTCCACTCTCAAGCAGAATTTGATGAAGAGCGCCAGAAATCCAATACCATCAAACAACAACGGGATGACCTGGCTGAACAGAGAGGCACCCTAAATCAATTGAAAGACGCCCTAGGCCAGGAAATAAGCAAATTAAAAATATAGTTACAGGGAAGTGAGTTAGCCCTCCAGAAACTCAATGACCTCAAAACAGTGTATGGGAATCTACTTGAGCATGCCAGATGGGTAAAAGGGGTTCTGGAAGAGAACACCCAGGCCAAAGATGCAAAGACTCAGATGGTGGGTCTCTTGCAACAGAAATGGTCTCATTGTTCCCAAACCATACAGGAAGCACAGAGGGACAATGAGGCCCTCTGTGAAAAGAATGATGAGCTCCACAAACAAGTGGCAGTGCAAGAGCGGGTTATAGAGGCCAGTAAAGACGTGATAGCTGAGCAAAAGGCTAAGATATTTGCTTATTATCAGGAAGTGGGAGCTGAGAAGAAGAAACTAGCAAGGTTAGAGAAAGAGGGTGCTAGATTTAATCCTAACTGGAGGGACCCTGAACAGGTAGAGAGCATAAGGACCTCTGTACTAAGGGACTCAAACCCATTATACACTTTGTGCACTGCTGACTTCATGGCTGCCGGTTCACATGAGCCGGAAACCATGAGGCCATCAGAATTGAATAGACCAGGCATGATGGAACTGACAGGTCAGCACCCCACAGAAAGTGATGGACAGGCGTCCCTATATAGATACCCAAACATCAAAGCTGATGTATTTGACAAGGAAGCCTCCTATGAGGGGAGGGTCAGGGAATCAGATCCACAGAAATATTACTTTCCAAGGGAACAGTTGGTCCAATTCAATGAAAAACCCAATTAAATGAGGCCCAAAAAGAGCATCCTGAAGACCTCTACCCAATTAGGGCAATGGGGGGAATACTCTGCCAACCCTGGGGATAGGGAGGTATCAGAAGACTACTCTCCTGTGCCCCACACAAGTGGACGAACTAGGCCCCACCATTGTGCGAGCCCAACACAATCTCACAGAATCCGGGAGAGCCTAGAAAATCATGAGGGCACCTCAAGTAGTAGCGCCTCTGAGTCTGAGAGCGAGTGGACTCGGGTGACAAAGCCAAAGAAAGCAAACAAACTCCAGAGAGTCTTGACAAAAGACCCCATTAGGCAGATTAAGGCCCTTGGGAGTGTCATAACCCCATACCATTAAAAATGCAAAATATTCTGTATGGGAACACTTAGAACTCTATGAGCAGATAATCGACATTTTTCATATGAAAGACAACCAGAACTGCATAGAGTATGTTAAATGGACATTCTCCCCTGAGTACTCCAGTTTCTTTGCTGGACTGGAGGACCAGAACCATTCAAGATGGTCCACCTACAGGCGGCCATCTTGAAACACTGTTCCGCCCACAGAAACCCAGAGGAAGTTCAAAAGCGGCCTACAATCGGCATTGTGGGGAAGATCAGGCCCCCCAAGAATTTGTGCAGGTGCTCAAACGCGCCTTCGCACAAACTACTAGGAGGGTGCACACAGATAGCAGGGAGTTTGTAACCACCTTTTTTTATATTATGACCCAGCTGGTGAGGGACTTCCATGAGAAAAGATCTCTGGACTGGGTGATAGAGCAGGCGACCTGCTTTTATGAGGTCCAGAAACCTGCAGAAAATAAAAATCTGAACAAAAACCCCAAACCAGCCAACACTCCTGCTGCTGCTAAGGTGGCAGAGGTGAAGGTTGCCCCCATTTTAGATCTAGAGATGGGGGGGCCTAAAAATGTACCCACACCAATTCAGCAGAATCAAAGACCCAGAAGGCCTTCAGGCCAACCACAAACAGGTGGCAGTCAGGGAGGTAATCCCACTAATGGGACTCCTAACTCCCCTGATTATATCAGCCCCCGATACAAGGGCAACCGACCAATCCTGGGGTATGTATGGACTCCCCCAGTCCAAGGGGGGATCCAATCAGGTAAGCACTGCCTCAGGAAACTTCCCCCAGGAGGGCAGTAATTCCTCAAATGCTGGGTTAAGTTTCTTCCCACGATACTTTCAAAACCCCAACCTGCAGGACAACCCTCCTTTCATTCCCCGATATCAGGAACTCAGACAACCCAATCCGGGAGAGGGGAGGCCAAGGGTGGAGAGTTACCAAAACTCACAGCATCCAGGATACTACGGGAGAAGTGATAGTTACCCTTCCCGTGATCCACCTACGGTTGACCAGAGACCCCCGTACCAGCGGGAACGGGTGACCCAACTGGAGCGGCAGGTCCAGAACCTAACCCAGTATCTGGGTCGCATGTTGAGGGTTCAACATAACCCTCAGATAAACATGGCGGCTCAGAACCCCACGAACCAAGAGTCTGGTACCCCAGAACAATGACGGTACAAGCACCCTGACAACTCACCGGTTCCAGAGGAGGAGGTACAGGGGGAAGGGGGTGTAAAGCCCTAGAGGAAGCTTCCTTCCTTACTCGTGAAAAGCCCCTGGACATCCAGGAACCGGAACAAAAATCTCCTGTCCCCAAAATCCTGCAACCCAAGGAACAGAGGGTGGGTAGGAGAAATAATGAACTCAATAAGAGCCATTTTGTGGAGGAAGTTAGTGTCCTCCAATTTGAAGGGGAAGAATGCTTAGAGGATTCGGGGAAAAAGATCTTCTCCTTCAGGGATGGGGGTACTCCTCCCAAAGAAAAATGGGTCCCAAGGGATTTAAATGAAGACTGGGTGGATGTGGGGACTAAGTCAGAATCGCCCATCCTTGAATCGAAAGAATGAGCATCCAGCAAACCCAATAGTAACAGAAGGATCCCAAACCTCACAAACCAACTCTGGTGACTGCCTCCTAGAAGGGGGAGGCAGCCCAGAACCAGCACAAGAGGATTCACAAACGTTCCAAATCAATTCTGTTGACTGCCTACAAAAAAGGGGGGGCAGCCCAGAATCAGAAAAAGGGGAGCCTGAAACTCCCCAAAAATCTGAATGCAAAATGTTTCTTTCAGATCCCCAAACTCCCACACCGAATTATGCCCGAACTAGTCCTGTGTCGGGAAGTAAGGAAATTGACCACCCAGCTTTCCCAAAATGCACATTATCTTTGCCCATTGGAGGAGAAAGAGGGCATATTTTATGCCCCGGTCCACATGCAAGGGCAAGGTGCATTTCCGGCGCTGGTATACACTGGATCCCAAGCCACTCTTCTGTCAAAAAGGGCCTTTGATCAACTAAATTCAGGAAGTGGGGAGAGATACCAGATCCCTCTCGCCCCTCTTCCTGGACAACTCCAGAACTTCGATGGGAATGAAATTCCTGTCGAGGAGACTGCGGATTTGGAAATAAAAATTGGGCAATATAAAATGAAACACCCAGTCATAGTTGTGGCTCCAGAGGGAACCCCCTGTCTGTTAGGGAATGACATCCTGTGCAGGTTGTCCTCTCTTATATACTGTGTGAACAAGATACTCTGGACCCAGACTTGCAGGCCATTAAATTAAAACAGAGTGTCATCCATGTTAGTCTAAATGTCAAATGCAACATGGTTGAACAAAAACCAGATCAAATTAAGTTTCATCTTCAAAATAATGAAATACCCGACATTTCAATAATTGCTGTGGGACAACAAACTGGTGATGGGAACTCCTTTCCATTCCTGAAAATCAACCTTCCATCCAGTCTCAAGTGGTACTCCACACTGGAAGGAAATACTTTGAAATTCTATACTGATACACAATCTGAAATTCCTAGTTCTATAGCCAAAATTGATAGAAAACCAGCACAAAGTGTCGCTGGCATTCAGAAGAAGGGCGAACAACTCTTCTTACCGATTCAGTTAAATGACAGGAAGGAGTCTGTTCTCGCCCCAGTTGACTTGAATAGTGAAGAAAGCTTCATCAGTGAGGTATTATTCAGAAAACTCCCAAAAGACCAGACCCTGCCTGCTGTTGACTTTTATCAGTGGGTATTGGGCCTGGAAATTCCCCGTTCCAAACATATGCTGCTTAGCAGTTGTATGATAAACATTTATAGAGGTGACAAAAGCACAGAACACAATTGTTGGGTCATGCAAGGTGTTCCTTCAGCTTTTTACATGGGCAGTCACATCCTCAACCGACTCAAGATTAATTTGGATCCCAGTTATTGCCTAACCCAGTCCGAGCTGGAGAGTAAATCTCAGGGCCCTGGCAGTCCTAAAGAAAGCCTTCCGGTTAGCCCCAGTGCTACCATCGGAAATTGAAGTTCAAAAATAGAGAAGAGGTCACCATCCCAGGCCTAGCCTATAGAATCCGCATCCCCAAAGGCGAATTGACAGAAGAGAAATGAGTCCATATTAATCAGCTAAAGAGTTGTCATCCTAGGCACACTTTACAACAAATTGAGGAGCCCAGAGAGAATCCAGTAGAGGAGACATCTGTAACCTGAGAATAAGAAAAACAAGAACCAGAAGGGAACAGATAGAGTTGTTGGTATAATTATGTAAAAGGGAGTAATTTTCTTCATTATCAATTGTTATCATTGAATGCCTGCGTATCCCACTGCTGCCAACGCGATTGGTGGGCAGTTAGTGGGAAATGGTTGTAACCGGATTGTGTTCTCTTTCATAGATTTGTACTGGGTGCACTGCCACTACCAAGAAGGACCTACTCGGGGACCTGGAAAGAAGAAACCCAATGAAATCTGAGGTTGCCACGCAACACCATGAAGGAAGATTCTAGAGAAAGCTGAGGGTGTCGTTCCATGTTCCAACCAGAGGCAGCAAGAGGAGCGTGACTCACCACTCTCTGATGGAAGAAGGACTCATACCTGACTGATCCTACTTTGGCCCATGAAGAAAGCCCACTTGCCCCGACTCTCCCTTGACTTGGAGGCTCAGAAGAAGTCAGGGGGGTTATGTGTGGGATATATTGACCCACTCAACAGCATTTCCCCACATCACCAAGCTGCATTTGCGCAAGAAATAGCAACCTGGCTGTGCTGGCTCCTGTGTGCACCAGGACCTCAAAACTGCATTTTTGCAGCAACAAAAAGATGGCTGCACCATCCTGTCAATCCCACTTCAGGCAGGATGAAACAAGGGGACAAATTAATGGAATAAAGTGAAAAGGTAAGACTTCGTTGCTGAAAACCCATAATTCCCCTTCAAAATGAAACTTTTCCACCCTTTAAAAATTCTGTTTTGACGCTAGTTCCATCTGTTCTGTCATAAACTATGTGATTAAACAGGCCCTGCCTTGCCCAGTGGATTTCATTGTACCTCAGCAAAACCTGGCATAATTCCTGAATGACAGGCCCAGTCAAACCAACTCTGGGAGTAATCAACCAGGAATTTTACTTTTACTTGCACATGAGCACACGTTTGTTTCTTTACAAACATATCCAAAGCAGCAGTTCAAAGAGAATCTAACTCTCTGAGTCAGGTCAGTTTCAAAATATCTGTTCTTCAGACAAAACTCATGATTTCAAGAAAATTACTATGGCTGATCTGATGCAGCTGCCAAACCAAATTTAAAGAAAGAACTGCTAGCAGTTTTCAACAGTTGTGGAAAAACTAAAGGGAAAAAAGGCCTCTTAAAAAATAAACTCTTGAATGAATGCTTGCTTATTTAGCAATGCAAAGGGGTTATCTTGCTGATGAAAATACAAACATGGGCAATTTTCTTTCGCAGGTTTGTTTTAATTCAGGACCCAAAATAAGGAAATAAAGGTTTTAAAACACACGGGCTGAATTTGCAAACTCAAAAACCAGTTATGCCAGTTTTCATCCCAGAAACCTCCCTCTGAGGAAGGGAGCCACACCATAAATTCCCAGCAGAGACTAACAACCCCCTAATAATTACAGGGTGAGAAAGATTCTAGTCTAGAGAAACCCACTGACAATGGGACTCCCAGGGCAAGGAAATTGGAAGTGTGCCTAGCAGCGTCTCTATATTATAGTCACTGTGGTAAAGTTGAATCTAAAAATGTGCCTAATAGCGTAACTGTGGTATAGTTGAATTTAGAAAGTGTGCCTAGTAGCGTCAATGTGCTAAAGTTGGATCTAGAAAATGTGCCTAATAGCGTAACTGTGGTATTGAAATTGTGCCTAAATGTATGCCCCCTGTCCTGCTCTTGTGCTTGATCACAGGCGCTTTACTGATAATCACCATATCAAACTACTACACTTACTCTCCCCTATACACCATCATTCAACTAGAACACAGCTGTGCCATGACACATTCGGTCTAACTGTTCTCATAATTAATATGACCCCACAAACTCCACATCATCCTAATAAAACACAGCTAGCTGAGCACATTCCGGCTAGCTTAAGCGTCTCTTCAGGCCTAACGCAGCCAGAACTCAGTCTGGGTGTCCACCCTCCAGACTGAACACATCCAACTGATTTCTCCAGCACCACACCTACCGCTAAGAAGCAGCTTTCATGCAACAACCACACCAGCTGCACACATATCCAGTGCGCCCACGCACCATACCACACTCTCTCCCTCTACTGACAGAACTGCGGTTCCCGAGGGCGTTCAACCTACCAGTGCTTTGAGATCATAGCAATGATACATATGGCACTATATAAATGCCAAGTAACATAACATAACATAACATAACATTTCCGAGTGTCATTTTTTAACATTGCAATGGGTTTAACATCTGTTTTTCTCTCTTATTTGCGGCGGAATGCTCAGATTTATTCTGTTTCTACGCTATAATTCCTGATTACCTGCTGCTTCTGTTTATCCACTCGGAATTGATTATTTGTGGGTTGAGGGAACATTGCAGGGGGAAATTCTAACTTAAGTGCTATGTTACCTAAACCAAAAGTACTCCTATGCTGCTGTGCTGTGTATATGTTCCACTAGCAAGTTAAACCCAGTGCATTGCTCACATTCTCATTGTTATTATCACCCCACTGGTGAATGCTGCCCCATATGAAAAAGTGGATGATTTCTTTTTGATTTTCAAATAAATAAATATTGTATTTTATCAACCAGCCTGGTTCATGGTCCATTGTGACCCGTGGTATTTAAAAAGGGTGTGTGATATGAGTGCTGTACCATCTCAAAATGTAATCAACATAAAAAGATAAGCATTTCAGTTGTGCGCTGCATACTAGGCCGAGACCAAGGTGTGTGTCGCCTGATTGAAATCCTTAACAATAGAAACAGTGTCCTGGCCTTTTAGGGAAAACCAAGCAGTCCATTGTGACTGTTGACCCCTGGAAAAAGAGACCAAAGTCAGTGTGGGCATCTTAACACATTACGTCCCACTAGGCCAGGGAGTGGCTGAAAGTTCCCTCACTCTGAGTGGTGATGGTACCAGGTACTTTGAGTGTGCCCTAGTTCCAGACAAGACTCATATATCTGGGCTGTGGCTCCAGAAATTGGGAAAAGGCTAACACTTTGAGTGGCCCTGCTGCTAATGTGACAAGCCCTCATACAACTCCAAAATAACAAAAACATAATAATCAAACCAGCAGACAAAGGTGGGGCCATAGTCATTATGTCAACAACTCAATACAAACAAATGGTACTTACCATACTGGAAGACCAAGAATGCTACTCTACTCTCCGTAGTAATCCTACCAAAAACCTAGAGCAAGAGATTGCAGAAACAGTTGATTTCGCAATGCAACGAGATTGGGTGACTGAGAAAGAAGCAGCATTTCTGATAAGGAAGGGGGGACGTACACCCTGCTTTTACGCCCTACCTAAAATCAACAAGGACCCCGCCTACTCTCCGGGATGCCCGATTGTGTCAGGATGCGGCTCAATTTTAGAACCCCTGTGTAAGTTTATAGATACTTTCTTACAACCATTGAGCACGCAAAAAGATACATACTTACGTGACACGAAACACACGATTACGATCTTTGAGGGCAAAGAGTTTAACCCAGAAACAGATATCCTGGTTAGGCTAAATCTAGAGATATCCCTAAAGTCCAAAGACCATGACTTTAAAAAGTCAATCTTGAGCAATGAAGTTGAGAGAACTGTTAATAATACTCTGCTCAAATAACCAACCCTCGAGGAAACCACGCCTCAGAACTCATGTGACACTCCATACATGTTCTATAATTGTTCTGTTTGATTGTATGTTACGAAAAATATGTTGTAGGAAATATTTAGGCTGAATTTATGCTTATTCCTTCTTTGTACATTGATTGTTTGGCACTAAGAATTTAAAGTGCAACACAGTTATATTTTGTTTTGTTTTATTTTGGTTACACACTCGGCCTCATTACAACCCAGGCAGTAAGTTCCCTACTTTACCACCATGGTGTAAACTCTGTTTAAACTAAAGAAGAATGACCGTATGCAACCAAGTGTATTGAGAAAACAATTTATATAGTAAAAGAACAATTTATATGGTGCAAGTGTGTAGTGACCAATTTACAGTGACACATATATACAGTGGGCCTCATTAAACTCTGTAAACTCAGTAAACTCTGTTTACACCATGGTGGATGGCGGATTTACCGCCCCATTCCAAGGTGAGTGGGGCGGTAAATCCCCATTCCCCATTTACCCTTCCCCATTCCCATTTTTGCCCCATAGGGCATAATGGGAGTGGGGAAGGCGCTAATTACGGCACCGTAAATTACGGTGCCGTAATTAGCACCAAGGCGGGTTAGCGCCTTGCATTTTAATGCCTGCTAAAAGCAGGCGTTAAAATGGTAATCAGGTGTTAAGGGTTAACGGCGTCGACGGCGCCGTTAAACCCTTAACGCCTGGGTTGTAATGAGGCCCACTGTATATATGTGTCACTGTAAATTGGTCACTACACACTTACACCATATAAATTGTTCTTTTACTATATAAATTGTTTTCTCAATACACTTGGTTGCATACGGTCATTCTTCTTTAGTTTGGCAGCCACAGGGCCCGAATTAATAGAGGCATTTGTACAAACTATAGAAACAGACATAGACCGCAACCAATGCAGAGAAATGTGAAGAGCTCCTCGGTAGTCCCTTTGTCTACACATCCAGTGACGATTCAGACAAAGACAAGGCAGGAACAAGTTTATGCCCCCATCAATTTAAGGAGGGCCACATAGAATTTGTAAAGTGGGAAAGGGGACAACCTTTTCTTTGTTGGCATATGATAATGTGACATCTGTCAAGCAACTGATGAAGACAGGGCAGAACTCTCCCAGAGCAAACCTACAGGTAAGAGGGTTTGCTAGTCTGAAGTACTGTCCCTCGAAAAGAGTAGGGCTTAGTTGGAGGAGTGAAACCTCCTTCCATCGAAATTTCAGTCAGGAACTACAGTGCAGTATGGTGTCGGTTAGGTAATAGCCTATATGACCCAGACATAGCCAAGGCAGTCACCAGAGTGCAAGTACTGAGAGCAGCACAGGAGGATGTTTTTGAGGACTGAGGCCCTGAGGTTTCCTCAGCTGGAGAATTTGAGAGGCCAGTGTCACTGATAACTCCCTGTCTAGGCCTGATGTCCCCTGAGACACCTACTCTTGTGATAGAGGGCTCAACAAGCACTCTATGTGACTAAGCATGTAGGACCAGCTTCAGTGATCTGAGGGTTGCCTACTGGCAAAGAGGAGAAACTGGTGATGGCAAACAGGGAAGTTTCAGACCTGAACCAACAGCTAGGCAGGAAGAGTTGTCTTCAGTTGGAGGCCTAGGTCAAGGTGACTTTTGCCAGGAAAAGTGTGACTGTCCGACTCTAGCCAGGAGTATAGCCAGGAGTGGATTGTTCACCCAGGAGTTTCCTGACAAACCTGCTAGCCACTAAGATGTGGCTGGGACATTTGACAGCTTCTTAGATCATTTCTGTGTTACTTGCGTGGATTCAAAAATAGAAACTGTCCACTCAGTCCTGTTCTGCCTATGCACTGACAGGACAAGAAAGAATCACCAGCCCCCTTTAGATCAACTACTTGTGGTTGGGTGGTCTTCTGAGAAGAAAGGTAACTTCTCTCAATATGTCATAACTGACAGGGGACCCCACGTCATATCTGTGGCTGTGCAGACACCACAGAAATCTTAGCAGACCTCTGCCTGCCAAACCACTTTTCAGTGCTGGAAAGCTGGCTTTAGCGGGGCCCCAGTTCTAGAGCTCTCAGACTTTGGGCAGTGAAATAAAAGCCAAACAGGCACCAGTAAGAATGGAATTAGTGTGGACTTAGTGCAGCCAAGCCTAAATGTTGCTGATCAGCCCATTACCTGCCTTCACGGGTGGCTGATGGAAAAGAGAAAGACTGGACCATGGTTGAGAAGAATCCAGGGCTTTGTCTGTGGGCATCTCACTACAGAGAGTTGAAATGGACATACTGTCTAAGCCTAAACCTCAATATGCTAGTCAGATGGCATCCAGTTATTTTCTAACCTTGAGGATGAGCCTGACCCTTAGAAGGGTGGGACTCAGCCTTTTTAACTGAGGGTGCGTGTGATAATTGCCATCTAGTAAGGGTGTGAAAGCCCTGGCTTTTTTATTTTTATGTATAAATAAAATGATGCAGGTAATTCCAGCTCTGAAATAGTAATCTGATGATCGCTTTCCCATTTCATAAGCTCAATGTCAAAAACATAGTGTGTACTTGTGCATTGCTACATCAGTATTCTGACCTTCATCGCCTGCTCGACCAGTAGCAGAGAGAAGGTTCAGAGGTCAAAGGTGTCCATTTATCAGCTACAGTGACAGCCAAGTCTCTACAGCGCAGGGGCTGCATTGAAGATATGCACCTTTGTACCAAAACTATATTGACAATAAGTAGCCCATGCCGGTGGCAGGGAAAACTCTAAAAATAAGTCATGCCTGAATTATGGCACAGTGCATGGCCCCATTCATAATTATTGCAGCCGCTTCCAATTTCATATCATACGTGTCACCTCCTGTGTCCTAGCTCAGCTGTGTAAGGCGACACGCTCATCCTGCTAAAGTGACAGGGCAGGAACCTGATTGGCGTGTCTCCTCTTAGATCTCTTTGTGAGGGTAGGTAACACCCTCATCCAGAGACAACCGCACAACAATATACAGATCTAGTATCACATCAACTCCTTTGTTTTATTCCACATGCAATACAACAATATTGAAAAAGGGTTTATTTTTTAAAGGCTATTTAACAAATAAAAGTGTGTATGCATTGATTGTCTACTGTGTTTTTCATGCAAAAACATGATTTTTTAAATGTGGAGACTGTACGTTTAGCTCTGTCATGCCCTAGCATCATGGCAATGGTCATTGCATTGCATAATGAGCAGCAGATGTCACATACAGGGATGCATACTATGATTTATTGCTGCCAGGGAACTTGACTTTATGTTTAGTGGCAGACCGGAACTGATGTGGTACGGAGATATACATTTTAAGAAATGCAATTGATGCTCCACTGTGATCACATGACTTCTGCTGTGCAGGAGTATAAGAATATTTAACGGCTAAACTACTATTCAGCCCCAACACTTCTACAAATCAACAGCAATCCTATCCATAAAGGTAAAACAGGCCGAACCAAGAGATATGTTTTATTCACCTTTTGTGGTAACGTGTATTGAATGACGTCTATACAATCAGAAGGGGTTTGAATGTGATCCAGGAATGACTCAAAAAGCAAACTAAAACAGTCCAAAATAAAAGGAATGTCTAATAAAGGTTCTAGAAAAATCTATCTACTTTAATCAAACACTCCAAAATACAAATAATTATAAAAGTAATATAAAACTCTGTAGGAGATGTGTGGGAGTGAGGGGCAGTAAGCCCCCCGTCCCTCCTTTCCTTTAGTACATGTGCCTCCAATGGTGGGAAGTGCCCCCGTCGCTTTTATGTAATACCAGCATCGGCTGGCATTTGCGTAGATAGGGCTTTTGTGAAAGACACGTGGCATCCATTTTGTGCCCCCTTGACTCCATCTTGGTAACTAGGCCTCACTGCGATAATACGAAAAGGCTTCTCTCCCCTTTGCAGCGCCGCGCACACCTTTTCTCTTACTGTGTCTGGAAAATTTTGCGGCTCCATTCTCACGCTCAAGCCGGAGGTAATTGCAACAAAGAACAAATGTAACATCTCACTCTTCCTCTGAGATCACTGCCCCGCGTGTGAACCAGCTTGAGCCAGATCATGTAACTCATCCATCTCCACAAATCTGTTCATGCCCCCTCACCGTCGCTATTTTAAAATTACTGCAAGTGTAACCCTGTGTCCCTGCAAGGTATTCTCTTGATGTACCAGATATGCAACCTCGCCATGATGCCCACCTAGTGAGCCCCCAGCTAACATTAGACCTCTGTTGCAGTATATTGTCTCTCAACACTAACAAATGCCAACCTGCCTCAGATTCTTTACGAGTCCAGACCCTCACTTCAATCAGTCCTATCATACTGGTCAAAACCCTTAACCTGATGCTACATATAAGCCTCAGTTATTAATGATGTAAATACATGAATGAGGTTTATAGGTTTACAATGATTTGTTCAAATGAGTTGCAATGATTATTATTTAGTGCATGCTTCACTAAGATGTATTGTGTTAGTTTAGTTAGTGGCCACCCCGCTTCGCAGCGACCTGACCTTCACCCCTCCTGGACGCTGACAGCCGGACCACATGATGTTCACCCTCCCGCCAAAGGAGCAACAAATCCGGATGAGATAGCGCCTCCACAAATATATAGTGCTATAATGTCTATCCAATCCTGCATTGATTTAGTGCCCTATGTTAATTGCGTCTTCCATGATGATTTTTCTCTTTATAATATTGTGTAATTGAAACGTTTGCCAGAGCGCACTCAGGCAGCAGAGTTCTTTGGATGCCAATTCTATATAAAACATGTTGAACTCTCGCAACCTGTCCTCTTAGCCTCATTCCCCGTCTTGGGTGTGTCTCATTTATTCTTATTGCACTTATAAGACGGGGAGGGCTCTTACAGAGAGCACACAGAATGTGCAACAGATAAAAAGATGCAGCAGTAATGAAACAGAGGTGAAAGACAAGAAGTAACTACATTGAACTTAAAAGGATATGTCTTTCATTTGTAAATGGTGCAAAGGGGACCAAACCAGTCTCTAGGGCTCAAACATTGACGAGGCGGGTTAATAGTACTTTCCTGCTGTTCTTAGGTGGTTCAAAAGCATTGAACCAGGTTTCGAGCTGTGCTGCAGTGTGGGTCGAACCAGTTTCGGGTGTGGATAATTGTGTTGGGTCAAGTGGCAAGCTCGCTAGTCAATTCACATTCAGAGATTGGTACAGTTCCAGTGCAGCATACGGGCTGTGCAGCTCAGATTGTTCACTAGGGTTGGAGCAGGTGTTGAGGTGGTTTGAAAATTTGGTAAATGCGAGTTTGTGTTTGCATGTAATGTGATTATCTAGCTATTCTATTGAGGTCTGTTGGTTCGATGCAGAGACCTTGGTGCTCTGATGCTAAGGTGCAGAAGTTTGTGTGAACAAGGTTTTAATACGTTTTGACTGATTTGATGCTTCATAACAGGGGGAGTTGTCTTAAAGAGTCTTGCAGATGCTGTGAGACCCAATCCATGGTCTCTAGGATAGGATGAGTCAATTCAGACTCTTCTCTCCCAGCCTAGGGAGATTTGGTACAGAGTGGCAGGTTTTCATCCTCAGCAAGAGTCACCATCAATGTGCACTGGGAGTGGGTCAAGAGCAGAGCTTGCCTCTGTCTTGGACTGCTCCTTCTTCATCTCAATGGCTGAGGATCTTATATCAACTCTCCCAAAAGAGGTCCAAATGAATTCTCTGTGATGTCCTTCAAGTTGAAATATAATTAAAGAAGGAAGGGCAGACTCCCTCGTTTATAGGCAAAAGCCCACAAGTGATTGGACAAAAGCAAGCATACTTTAAGGGGCCAAATCCCAGTTCTTGAGACAAGTTTTCTTCGCATGCTGACAATATACCAAAAGTGCACTGTGTTAAGATGGATTTCTGAACTCTGAACTGGAGGGGCAGAGGTTCAGAAGGCCAACCTAGTTTCTTGGAACAGGGTAACCTCTGGACAAGCCAGACCAATCAGGGTAGCTATGGCAGGCGGTCAAGACTAAGTCTCAAGAGGGGTGAGGGTGACTGAAAGACCTCAATGAGCACACAAAGCAAGGACACTTACAACTTACTCCAGACAGGTGTTATATTAAAAAATATAGACACATTTATTACAAGGCCTTTGTAATATAGACCATAGCAAAGAATCACAATAATACTGAAGTAAACCAACACATCACAATCAACACAGTATATATACAAGACCAGGGGGGGTCTAACGGATTAAGAAGCACAAAATATGTAGACCACCTAGATGGGGAGGAAAACAGGCAGTGCAAGTAATCTTTAGTCCCAGTTCGACATCAAGAATGCACCTAACTAAGAGGCAGTCCAAACCCTACGAAAAGAGGAGCCTTATGCTCAATAGTACATGCACACGCTTGTGCCACGGGACAAAATAGGGTCTCTTCAAGGGTCCCTAGCAGCTCAGGAAGGCGGATAAGGTCGATGAAGAACAAGTCCCCACTATTCAAGCAGGACCTCCACTTGCGGGCAGAGGCAGGTTGAGAGTGCGGGATAGAGTCGCTATTTCGCAACAGCGGCAGAAAAGTAATAGGCTCCTGCATGAGGGGCCACCGGTTGAGGTATGGACTACTCACCGGTCCCCGACGCAGGCAGACCCAGACTTCGCCAGTTCAGTCCACTTCACTGGCAGGTTCGGATGCAACAACCAGGACGTCTTGACACCGTGTAGTTTCCCCGGTAGCAGGCTTCAGGGTCAAGAGGGTCACAAGTGCAGCGAACTTGCACAGGTCGTTGCCACAGCAGGGAAACACGGTAACCGCGTTTACTCCGGTCCATGTGCACTCGTCTCACTTCAGACCTGGGAATGCCAAGTGCATGAAATTCGGGGTAAGGGTGCCGTGGACACAGAGCAAGCAGTATACCAAGTTTCGAGGGTTTCCTCGAAACCGCAGTGATGACAGAGCAAACGTCCTGCATAAGCTGGTCAGCCCACTGGTTGGCCCAAGGAAACTTCCGAAGAGGCTTACTTGCAGGGTTTGATGAAGGTGCTGGGAATAGTTGGTCCCACTATTCCGATGGGTCGAAGCGCCTTTGCAGACCTTCTAGGACGATCAGATGCAGAGTGGTCTCGCAGGACGACAGCGAGCTCAGGGTGCCAAATCTTCCAGCGGGTCACCAGCGGTTCCTCGACTCAGCGTCTTGTTGCAGGATACTTGGCTCCTTATCCTTTGTTCGTGTGAACTCAGGAGATCGACATGGTAGTGGTGTTTTCGGCCTCCTCTTATCCAAAGTTCCCTTTGCGCAAAAACAGAGAGGACCCAATGGGAGATCTGCTCACAAACACTCACTCCATACGTGGACCAATCATGGACCCTGGTGGTCCCAGGCATTCGGGACACTCCAGACTCTCTGGCACCCAGGATGTGTATTGGGAACAGACATCCCAGCCCACATCCTGGAGGCACACACACAAGGTATGCAGAAGCCCTTGAAAGCTTTGGGTTTCGCGGGAAAGTGCATGACCAAATAAGGACTGACCCGGGTCGGCTCGACCTGGGGAAGGTGAAGGGGCAAGATGGCCAAAGGACAGGACAAAGAACCTCGTGGCCTGGCCATTTTGGAGCCAGGCCACCTATTTGTGCCAAACGCGGTAAGCGCAGATAACATGGCAAAAAAGGGTTAAAAACATAAGATAAATGATGCTGCCACCAGTCCTGTCCGTGACACATCTGCACAGTTCATAATAAATTCAGCAAGAGTCTCTAGGGCCTTTGGAATGACTAGAGACCCAAGGGTGCGGTAAAGTAAGTTACATTGCACTCTTGTTACATGTTGCACAAAAGCTGCAACATGAGGAAAGTACTAAGGGAAACAAAGTCTCCCAGTACTGATTGTTTTAAGGGCATGTCAGTTTCCCCATAAGAAGTGAGCGAAAGCCCAGAGGAGTGCGGCTGAGGGCTGCGCTTCTCTGGCAACGGTTAGATCAGGGTGTAAAACAGCAGCAAAATGTTTGGGGGTTGACACATGGAGGGAAAATTACATTCAAATATGAAATCTTTCCTAACACACTTTTGTAAATAAAGTGGAGGAGACAGGAAGGAAATAAAGATAAAAAAAGAAACAAGATGGTGGAACCTTCCTCGAACTATGCTTAGCTCCCTCTGTATGCATTATTTCTGGTCCCTTCCCTTATGCATGCCATCAAATACCATTTCAGTATGCAGCACCCTGGTGTGAGGGCTGTCCTTTTTGGGATGGGCTGCCCCTTTGATTCTGGTTTCCGCCATCAGCTCCTGCAGGGAAGCTGTCCTGTTGCAGGGAGGTGTTCCCATACCTCACAGAGGACCAAATGAGAGGCACAGCCATTCAGTCTCCTGCCCTATGAGATGGCAGGGCCTAGATGTCTGACCAAAATATTCATAACTCGTCCACAGCTGAGTTGGGCTCAAGTGTTGACATATGTTTAATGTCAATAGGAGTTGGCTTTCATACTTATGAGAGATCCTAGTCACCAACCTTAAACTCCGGTAAGGCTTATATTTAACTCTCAAAATTATGTGTTTTGGGAACATGGTGCAGACTCTGCTCTGAAGTGACATGCCTGTCACTGCAGCCGTCAAGTGGATACCTGCGACCCCTGAACCTACTATGTGCCATTGAAGAGCAGGTGCTGCCCATCGGGATACTGATTTAGCAGGACACACAGGTGCACTATCCTTTTGGCATGGAGTTTGCTGAATGGGGTTCTGGTTAGCAGGCCTCCCTTTATGAGGCAGAATAAACCAAATTGTTGTATTATCAATAAAAAATACAAAAACAGGGATTCCACAACCTTGCTAGATGGAAATCCTTCACATCTGCGAGGAAAAAATTAAATAATAAATATGTGGTATATATGGTACAATGCGGGTGTCATTATGATTGGTCGAATTTAACACATGAATGAGACCTTCCCTTACCACATCACCTAAACAAGAGTTAGAAGTTGTTATGATTTCTCTGTGTGATGTGTGATTCGTTTTTTGTTTTGTTTTATTACCTCCAATGTGATTGTGTAGTGAAAGAGTAAAGATGAAGTCTTAGGTTGCATTTTAACACAGCACCCTAGTTGTACTTGCACATTCCACTGGTGTAGCTAGTTTTGAAAGTGCAAAACATACAATAAATGTTGTCTGTCCAGTCATCATTGCGTTCATCTGATTATTATGGTATTTTCCTTATGCTTGTTCGTGCATTTTTCTCCTCTCAATGTATGATCTACCAACAAGTTAACTAAAACTTCGTGCACATCACAGCGAAGTCTTTCATGACAATAATAAGTGTCAAAACCCCGTTCTTTCATGTTTCTGGAAGTTTGTTCTATTCTTGCCAGATAGCTAGAAAACATTTTACACTTTTTGTTTTCATCTTTATGAAACTCGTGTTGGAATTTATCTAACAATGGAGTGCCTGGGGACAGTGTGAACAATGCAGGAAAGCGTGGTTAGCTCGTCAATGTCCCGTGTAAATCCCCCTCAGATTTAGTTTCATATATACAGAGTCGCTAAGGCAGGAAGGAAAATACTAAAATTGACGTTTGCCTTTGTCACTGTCTCAGATGGGGAAAGGCAGGCAGCTCAGCAGTGTGATTCACTGAGGTCAGGCTGAGTTTAGAATCACTTCCTGCCGCCATCACCTTTTTGTCAGCAGCACACACACACGCTCTGCAATGTGGCGTGCGTGCAGCACAGCAGCACGTCCCAACAGCTCGCTCACATCATTTCCTCTAAAAACCCGGCACAAGAAGTGCATGTACCTATGAAAAGCCACTGACGTTGATGTGTGTCCTGCATAGCGTTGTCTGACGCAAGCCTGGCACATTCACCTCGTTAACCGACAACAAAAGTCGTGAGGCTCTTGGAGGCCTGCACATGATGAGGCAATCGCCAACAATTACACCATGTAAATGGTCACTGTATCTCTTTCCCACAGCCTCTTAAATTCTGACCGGAGTAATCGAGCAATTCCTTTTGCTTGAATCGCCGGTTCGTCATCGCCAGCATTCGAAATGTTCTGCGTAGGTCGTCAATGGCTGCTGTTTTAGGCTTCTGAACAATAATTGTGGCTTTAGGCAAACCTGGTCGCAATGACTTTACGCAGGCATGGGCGGATCGTTACCCACATTTTCATTAATGTCATTTTCTACGTGCTGAAGCATTGGCTGTTAATCGTGCACTATTGGTAATATGTAATAAAAATGTCAGATCCCAGACAGGTGACAATTATTTTGCAGTGTAAAGTGCTTGTGAAATAATCGTCAGTCCGTACTCTACTTTAAAAAAAATCCCCCATTAGACTGCATCAATGCAAATACCTTTTGACATACCATATGGTCTAGTTAACCAACTGTTACAGTTACAAGCCATCTGTAAGGTGCTCATAAGCCATTGGTATGGCCAAATGACACTAGCGTGCCTCTGAGGACTCCGATCCGATCCAATATTTCAAAATAAAAAGCCACTTCGTACCTACATTACAATCTGATTTCCTGTTCAATAAGCAGCATATTGGTTTATGCCTTAACTGGGTCTGCCAACACATTAATTATGGAAGTTGAGTGTTCAGGACTGCAGAGTGGGGAGGAGTTTGGTCTGCCAGTTGCACGTTCTGTATGTGTTTGTGGCTGATCATTGTCACAATCCCGGGCAAGGCTACATGGTGTCCCTTTCTACATGTGTGCATGTGTTGTGAGTTGCTTTAGGGAGGGTCTTTTCAAAATGAGTACAGCTACAGGGCAGACATATTCATTTACAGCCTTTAGAGTTATTGCTAACCTCCTAAAAGTTCCATTAAAGAGTGATATCAGTGGTGTCACATATGTATGGTTAGTGTTGTGTTCCCTTCCCGACCTCCAGTGTTACTGGGGAAGTCGGGCACGCTTGCATTCACCTCACACGCTTGCACGTTATGACACGGAGCAATGATACTATACGACTCGCTTTGGCTGTTGCTGGTGCCGGAATAACTTATTCTGCGCCAAACTTTATTACGCTCTGGTCATGTGGCTCGGGTCTCCCCTCGTCACATGATCGGGCCCTACTTGGATACACCACATTCCTCCCAAACTTAGAATGCTTGACTAATACAACATATTTCACTAATGTCTCTCACTGGTTTTTCATCAACCACAGTTGTAGATCCCTTGGAGCACATATCCGTGTACTCAGGACGACGGCTGTGGCTTTTCTCGAAGCTGATACCTCGGGTGTGCTCGTTCAGGTGTAGCTCCCTCTGGGGAGGGTCTCGTCCCCGAGTGGTGACTGGTTCCGAGTCACTAAGTGGGGGTGCGTAGGTGCACTGAAGGTACCAAGAAAAAATCTAATTTTGCATAAGGAAAGATCATGTATTGAGAGGGCTGGAACAGGTTACAGGTAGATTTTTTGGGCTGTATTAGGAGGAGGTAGATTCAGAATTGGGGTGGGGTGGTAGTGGTGGGAGCTGGTAGATGGGGTGGAGTTTGACGGGGTAGAGGTGAGGCAGGTGTCATGGACAAGGTGGAATTCCTACCATGATAGCTCAAACAATATCACATTATATGATTGATCATAGCATAGCAATGTATTGCATAGTCACATATAGTCTCATGTATCATCACATATGATAAAATGCACCTGTGACCAAAGTAACTTTGAAAGAATTTCCCAGCATGCTAGGTAAACCATAGAACAGGATAAACCAAAGGTAAAAAAAGAGCAACATAAGCTTAACCTGAAGGTCTTTGCTCATTTTCATTGTGACCATTGACATCATAGATGCTGTAATGCTATTCATGTGTCCGGCTATGCTTAAGTTTGAGCCGGAGGCGAAAGAGCTCTACATCCAGAACTCAATACCATCTGTTTATCCACTGGCAAGTTCCAGCATGAGGCAAGGAAATCCAACCTGGGAAGACATTGCTGAAACCCAGGATGGGTAAAGCCATGGGAAAAATGTGTGGGTTCGTTCATATTGAGAGAAATGTCAGTCAGTCAATAAAGCATTATTCGGATATGAATATCCATGAAAGTACAACCACAAGTAAAACACAGTAACCTTAAAACATCTCCTTAACCACCCCCTTAAAACCAAGCAAAAACCTAAACCTGCAGATCTCGGATCACCTAACAAATAATCTCTATTCCAAAAATCATGAATAAGCAACATACTTTTCCTGTATAGACTTCTGGCAGATTTTCAGTGCCCCGCTTATAATGGTCGACAAGGTCCAGGCTGTCAGGGGCTTTCCATCTTCAGCAGGAAAAGGAGTGCTGGGCGATACTTGGAAAACTATTTCCCTCTAAAGACTGCAACCAAAAACCACCTCCTTAGCCTCTCAAGTGAGAGGCAAACAAGGAAGTGTGCCAGATCCTCCAACTCAGCCCCACATACGGGACAACCTGCATCAATGCTCAATCCTGTTCTGTTTGCTATCACTTCCTCTAAGGTTAGGCAGTTAAAGCATGGTCTTGTGATGTGACAGCAATGAGATTTCTTGTGAGACCAAACCAAATAGTCCTTAATATCATTTGCGGTCAGTATCATGAAGCATCTATTCGAGGGTTTCACTATCTCTATGGTTTCACTTACATCGTGAAACCAGACAGCCACTCTCTTTTTCATGTCTCCTGACATTACCCTGATCAATAACCTTGGTTCCTCGAAGTGCCCCACCAAATTTACACTCTGAAGCATTTGGTTTATAAAGGACAGCCATTTAATGTTATTCACTCCATTCTGCATTATGACATTCTTTATTAAATGCTGGGAGAACAAGGGATATGATCATCCAGCATATTTTATAGGCTTTGGCGTGGCTAAGCTAGAGTGGGGTGTACATGTGGAGAAATCATGATGTATCTCTAAGGTGGTCAGATATGTGTGGATGTAACAATAGGCAATGTGTATGTTGGTGCATCTCTAAGGGAGTGTGCGAGGTAGAAGAGAGGAAGTAAGTGAAGTAGAGTATTGATCTGATGCAGGTGTTGCAGGCAATGTGTAAGGTGAGTGAAAGTGATTGTGTGACATTTGAAGGGGGTTTAATTGTAGGTAGGATGTGAGGGAATGGAAAAAAACGCTTATTATCCGTGCGTAATTTGACATAGTAGTCTGGATCAGCAGGTTGATTAAGTACATGACCAAAGGTATCATTTAGCTGAGACTTGTGTCTGGGGGCCAGGGAGAGTAAGTGAGTACAGTCTCAGGGAAGAGTTAAGAGAGGGGATGAGACAAGAGGACATTTTGTTTTGTGGAGAACAGTGCAAATAGTATGCGAGAGTAGAGCAAGATGATTTTGACATAAGTGGGTAAACAGGTGTAGTTGTCTGGATGAGCAAGCTGGCTAAGTATATGTCCTATAATGTGATATAGCTCAGAGTGGAGACTGAGAATCAACGCGAATGAATGAGCACATAGGCATTGCTAGGGGTGGGCTGAAGGGTCTCTAGCCCCGGGTCTTTTGGTTGTAGCCCTGGATAGAAGCTCAGGGGCTACAACAAAAAGGCTAGCTAGCCCCGGGTCACAACAGTCCTGACATAAGCATAGCCCTGGATCTTTTCCAGACCTAGCAACACCACTGAGTGAGCATATGCACACAGAAGATGAGGCAGGTATGGGTGGGACCAGGCAAGTGCTGCACTGATATGCAAAGGTAATGCGGGCCGATGAAGGATATATAGAATGTGGGCAAATCAAAAGTGATTGTAGAATGCAATAGAGATTGGTTTCTTGGGTGGTGTAATTATGGTGTGGGTTGATGGGGTGCGGTCAAGCAAGAGGTGTTTCCGGAAGTGATAATATAGGTTTAAAATTCCGAACAAGATTAGGGATGTGGGGGGATACAATATCTGTGAGCAGTCGGTGTGGGTCTGTGAGAATGAGAGTAGGAGTGCAGCAGGGGAGAATGTTTGTTGTAGTATTGGTGTGATTTAGGTGGATAGTGAGATACATTTCTAGTTAGTATTTTCATGAAAGAGGAGGAATGGAGCTGTCGACCTGAATCCAAAGTGTGTGTTATAATTCCGGCTATTTTAGGTTATTTGTTTTTTATTCTGTGAACACCCCAGTGTTGGTCTTAAAGGGCAGTGCCTTATACATGTAAGGGTGAAGTGTTATCCAATCCAGGTTGGCAATCAGACCATGGTCTATGGAGTGATAAGGACATGGGGTCAAGGGGAGCAGAGGCGTGGAAGGGCTGGGGGAGACAAAACCATACCGCTTTAACTTACCAAATGTAGAGAAATTAAACTCTGAGGTGATCTTTGGGACAGAATCAGCATCCTTAGCCAACTCCAGCCAACAACCTTACCAGTTCCATACTCACTACCAGGTACAATATTTGAATAGAGTTGTGTGAATGTTAGCAGTTGCCACACTTGAACTAAGTTCTGAACATCGGAATGGGCCGAGCCCAGATGTGGTTGTGAATGATGGCAGGTGCCACCCCTGGACGTGAATGCAAGCGGTGGCATGTGCCACGCTTTGAAGGGGCTGTGAGCGGTAGCCTGAATGAGCAGCTGGATAGGACGATGAATGCCGACCTCTGCCACATATGGATGGAGTAGCATTGGCTGACCGATGCCGCGTACAGACTGGATTGGGAATGCTAGCCAGGCCTGATTTGGATGGACTCACAAACGCCTGTTTGCCCCACATATAGACAGATTGGATAGAGGTGGTTGGGCCGAACTTGGACAGGGTTATGTTATGTTGTGTTATAAGAATTTATTGAGTGCACGTACGCCGAAGGCATCATGGCGCTAGAAGCAGCTAGCACAAACAGAACAGTGAGGAGAGCCATTAGAATAATAATGTTTTCAATTTACGTTGAAAGCAAAAATGATCAGCAGTGCTCTGCAGGGCATGCAGAAGTTTGTTCCAGGCATTAGCGGCTACCGTACAAAATGCACAACCACCTGACTGAGCTAGCCTCTGCCAGGCAACCACAAGAAGAAGGGCTGATTGAGAACATAGGGGGCGTGGAGGTATGCAATGCACATATTTGGCTTGAAGATATTCTGCTCCAATACCGTAGAAAGCTCGGTGGACCATACACATAAATTTAAACATGACACGGGCCTGTACGGGGAGCCAGTGCAGTTGCCTCAGTAGTGGAGACATATGAGTGCCGAAGGACGGGCGGAGGATAGATCTGGCAGCTGCATTTTGAAGGAGCTGCAGACGTTTAGTTAAATAAAGAGGTTGGCCCAGATAAAGTGAGTTACAGTAGTCCAAGCTACTCAATACCATGGCAGCCACCACAGGGGCTTGGCAGGCCATCAGAATAAAAGGGAGTACCTTCCGTAAGATCCGAAGTTTGAAATGGCCAGCGTTGCATACTGCCGCCACCTGTTCTTCCATGGCCCGGGAGGCAGAGGGCCTCATTATAACCCATGCGGGATGGGGTTAACGGCGCGGGTAAAGGTGCCGGTGCCGTCAACCCCGTCCCGCCTGATTATGAGGACCCCTCGCGGCACCCGGTCTGCACCAGACATGCAGAGCGGGTCTTTCGAGGGGGAGAGGGAGCAAACAACGGGCCGCTCGTAATCGGCCCGTTGTTTGCTCCCTCGCCCATTCCCTTTCAGCCCTATGGGGGCTGAAATGGAAATGGGGAAGGTCTGGGTCTGGGTTCCTAGAAGGAACCTGGACCCGGACGCGATTTCGGCGGCAGCCATGCCACAAATAGCGGCATGGCTACCGCCAAGGTCGTAATGAGGCCCAGAGAGTCTAACCTCTAGATTTCTGACCGATGATACTGGCATGTGGAGAGAGCCTAGGGAGAGTGGCCAGAAGTCAGAGGTCCAGAACTGCTGGGGGGAGGATGTACCGACAACCAGTACCTCAGTCTTGCCAGCATTGAGCTTCAGCTAGTTGGATGACATCCAGCTGCCCAGATCCTCCAAGCATTTCTGCAGATGGGCAGCAGTTTCAGGCTGAGTCAGGTCAAGCCGGACAATGATCTGCGTGTTGTCCGCATAGGAATAGTAGCGGAAACCATGAGATTGAAGAAGAAGAAGATGAAGAAGTCTAATGTAGAGATTAAAAAGAATAGGGGAGAGTGCCGATCCCTGAGGAATCCCACAAACCAGGGAAACTGGAGAAGAGCGTAAAGGAGGAAGAGAGACCGACTGGGAGCGGTCGGCAAGAAATGCTGTGAACCAGTCAAGAACATGACCGGCCAAGCCGGCGGCGGACAGACGAGAGATCAGGGTGAGATGATCCACTGTGTTGAAAGCCGCCGATAAATCCAGAAGCAGGACCACTCCGACACTGCCCTGGTCCACCACATGTAACAGGTCATCAAGAACGGAATTAAGAACGGATTCCGTGCCCCGGCCTCGACGAAAACCAGATTGAAAAGGGTCAAAGAACTGAGAAGACTCATGGAATTTAGACAACAGAGGAGCGACCAGTGCTTCCGTAACTTTCATCATACAGGGCAGGAGGGAGATTGGCCAGAAGTTAGACAGTACTGTAGGATCCAAGGAGGTTTTTTTCAATAAGGGAATGACTAAAGCATGTTTAAGAGAAGGCGGAATGACGCCTGTGAAAAAGGAATGATTAACCACAGAAGATATGTAGGTGATCATGTCGGCAGATAGTTCCTGAATGTCAGTGGGCATCATGTGTGGAAGGGACTGTGATTGTCGGCCGGTCCCAGATCTTGATGGAGATGCAGAGATGCTTGCACACCGCACCTGGAGAGAATATGAAAGTTTAGCGCCTCGTTCCAGACAGCAATGCAAATTAACCAATCCACTAACAATTTCACCCCTCTGCACACACCTCTCAAACTCTAACCAAACAACCCCAGGCCTGTAACACAACAATCCACACAAACTTCACTACACTGCAACAACAAAACAAACCACACATAGACTTGCACAACAGCACACAATGACTACCGACTGAAAAACACCCCAAGCCCAGCCAACAGAGTTAACCGGGTTGAGGCCACCAACAGCATATCACTGCTCTCTTGCACTTTTGCAGCTTATTCCCACTAACTCACCCCCCGCCCCTTTCCCGTTTTTCAGAGCTGCCAGAGCACCATGGGACCACTCCGGTGGTGATAGAGCGCAGTACAAATATCCTTTAACATTAACATAACATCGGGCCTCATTATGAGGTAGGCGGCCACGGAATGAACAGTGCCGGTATGGGACTGGCACCGTTCATTCCGGTCTGCAGGTCTGCAGACCGGAAGTCCCGGTCTGCAGGTCTGCAGCGGGTCCCGCTCTGCACACCTGGTCAGACCAGTCGTGCAGAGCGTGACCCGCTAGCAGACCAGGATGCTAATAACGGGGCCGTTGTTAGCATCCTCCCCATTCCCGTTGAGCCCTATGGGGGCTCAAACGGGAATGGGGATGTACCGGGTCCCACAAAAGGGAATTACCGGGCCCTCCAAGGTCGAAATGGCCCGGTAAATCCCATTTTGCGGGTGCCAGACCCGAGTTTGGAGGTAGCCATGCTGCTAAAAACGGCATGGCTAACTCCAAACTCGTAATGAGGCCCATTGACATTAACATTAAGATGAATGTAGTCTTTTCAGTGTTCGAACTGAATAAAATGTAATCAAGAGAAGGGATGAGAGTTTCCCTAATGGCCCACCATCATTTTCATCGAGGCAATCACTAGTGTGTTGGTGGTATTTTGTTAAGTCATGTTGCGGTTGCACTAAAGCCTTGAGATGTGCTCAAGAATGCCTAGGAGTTGTGGGAACTACTAACTATATTAAATTCCACCTGGCTGATAGCTGGATGGAAGTTTTGGTAAAGCGTAGCCTGCTAATGGAGGTGTCAGAGCCAGCAAATGGTTGTGTGCACAATGAGTGCTAGGGGTCACAAAAGGAGAGTTTGAAAAAAGATTCACTGCACCCTCAGCCATGCCAGATCGGGTGCGGTGAAGAAGAGAGAATGTGCATTGCCCTTTTTTGTAGTGAATTGGTAAATAAGCCACTGGAATGCATTATGAGAGAATTACAATAGATGTATGGTTACACAATAATGCCTGGCTGACTTGCTATGTGAAAAGAGACCTTGTTTTTATTAGTATTATTATTGTTTATTGGCTAAAAACAAAGTTTATCCGTAACAATTTCCATATACAAAAGATACATTAATACATGTTAAAATTCCAGTACAAACATAACAATTCCTAAAAACAAATTATATTTATATTTCTATTAAGAAAAAATCCTAATTAATTCATTGTGAACAAAATTAAAAGCACATTTCATTACACTTCACTCTATTTCATAGACAAAACCCACAGTGGTAATTGCTAAGGAAGTCGTTATACCCATCAAACATCTTTTCCAAAATACTGATTTATCAAAAAGCAGAGTTTTGTTCTTATATTTGGAAAAGTAAATGTCTTGCTTGAGTGACAATTCCAGACAGCCCATTATATGGTGCCCCATAGTTTGAACAGTGCCAGAGACATGAGAGAAATTACTACATGGCCCTTTGTAGTCCATAGGATTTTATCTCACAAGAATTTCTCTGGTTTTATGTAAACTCCAGAGGAACAAGGTAAATATTCACCTCAACTTTTGACATGTGAATAGTTTCCAATGATGTAATAATTCCCCCCTGTACTTGTGTTCATGAGACATATACTTAAGACTTCTCTGCTGATGAAATTTCTCTGTCAGTATAAACCTTTCAGATAATTTAAGAACTCGCTTCACCTTATTTGGGTTACCCAACACATTTGCACTTGTCAGACCCAGGCCGCCTACTATCTGGTCACATATCATACTGAAATCATTCAAAGTCTTATTTAATCTCGTGTTCAACACTTGACCTAATTCTGAATATAATGTATTCAAACATGGGCCAATAGTTTGAGGTAAAAAGACAACTTGATCACACTCAGGATACTAAAGAGACCAAAGTCGTACAGAATGCTCACCGTAGCGATTGAATTTGGGATTCCCGACACCTTTCGCCATAACATACTTTCCATTTTATCCCAAAAAAACAGAACCCAGCATGGATACATTTCAATTCCATTAATTAATTTTGGTCTTAAAGTACCTACATAAAACTTTACCAAAGGAACAATAGAATAACGGCAGTACTTATTTTTGATATAAAACATCTGAGGGATAAACAAGTCAATCTTTTGTGTTAAGTATCTCATCACTTTACACTTATTTTGGGAGCCTAGAATGTAAAACCCTAGGTAATTCATTTTGGTTACTTTTTCAAATTGAACTCCACCCAGAGACCTTTTCCCTTTAACTGTCGCTCATCTTCAATGAAATTCAATATTTTGGACGCATTCATTTTACAGAAATGTTTGTCAACAAATGTGGTTAACAATCTGTGAAGTCCTAAGACTGTGCAGTCCAAACGTAGGCAGTCATCCGCATAGGATAGCTATGATGCTCACATCTGACCTATTTTAAGTGCAATAAAAGAGCATGGTTCCAGTGTCTCCAACACACTGGACACATAAATATGAAATTGACAGGGGACAAGTATGCACCCCTGTCTCAACCCATTATTTACTGGGATCTCTTTGGTCATATACCCTGTTTTGTTCATTCTTACCTGGTTCACAGTCGATTCAGGTAGGCTAATAATAAGCTTTAATAAACGTGGCGCGATCCCCCGCCTGTTTAGTTTTGCCCAAAGCAATTTTCGACTAACCAAATCGAAAGCTAAACTAAGATCTATATAAGCCACATTTATAGTCTTGTAGTGGCATTCCTGTGCCAGGTCTTGATACATTGTAAGAATTAACCCATTCAACTCCATTCCGTGGCACTTCCTCAAGCCGGTTTGCCACTTAGGCGCCAAATGCTTTTTGCCTACTGCTCTAGATCTTTTAAGAGCACTGAAGCATTGATCTTAATACCAGCATCTAATAATACAATTGGGAGATAGTTCTTTGGATTGGAGTGGAGACCATGTTTATACGTGGGTATTATTTGGGGGATCCTCCAGGATGTCGGATAACAGTCCTTTTTTGAATGTCCAGAAAAAGGAGTGATAGAATAAATGGCCAACAAAGTGGGTTCTCTTTAAAAAAAAATATTTGAGAGTTTGTTGGGCCTGAGGGCCCTCAAATCACTCACATAATTTCCAACATTCTCTGTGGCGAGAAATTAATGTTGTCCAGTAAATTCTCAGCTCTACTAATAGGGTAAAATGTACATCTCTCAACCATATCATCAGGATACAAGGATTCAACATGGTTAACCCAATCCGTTTCCAAAACAGTATTTATTTGGACTGCCTAAACTAGTTCACTTAAGACCAAATTGGACTAACTTTATTCTTTTTAAGACTATACAGCATCTGTATTGAGTCTTGACAATGTAGTGTTGCTCTTTGACCTTTGGTCCAATTTTTATATTTAGGACAATTTTAGTGATCATTTTATATTTCTCCAACTCTTATCTTAAATACCCAAATTCTTTCTTGACTTCACTATTACTCTCATTTCAGATCTTTTGTGTGCAAGCAGTTAATCATAGGAATGAACGTTTAATTTTCCCTGTCTAGTATAATATCTTCCTGTTGGGCTGCGAGCAGTAAGTGTCCAAATTAGAAGTAATTGTTTCTTCCAAAAGTCTACAGAAAACAACCCCATTTTAAGCTGTAAATCGCTTGTATCCATGACATGCTCAATTTTAGCATTACATTTTTAATGGCTTTCTTGTTCCATGTCACCCCATTTCCCCATTGCCCCCTATGTTAACTACCAGTTCAGGCACATTTACATTCATTTGGGAACCAACAAGAACATTTAGGGCCTCATCACGAGTTTGGTGGTAACCCTTAAATGCGGCAGTAGCGCTATTACTGCTGCACTTAAGGGTCCACCAGATCATGCGTTTGGTGGATTTGCCCCCAGCTCTGAGCTGGGGGAAAATCTACCACGATTTTGCTGATTTTTGGTGCTGTTACTGCCGGTGCTGATACCACCGGTGGTAATAGCGTGAACATTCCCCATTGGTCGCAACGGGGAATGGGAACCAACCGTTGTGCCAAACCCGCGATCTAGCACTAATAGCCCCGGTGGTATTACCGCTGGGTTACTGCCCAACTCGTGATGAGGCTTGCAGTTCAGTGAACAATGGTCACTCCAGGGGGTTTCCGTCACACAAAGATCCAAGCAATTATTGAACAAATAATTGTTCATGTAAATGTAATCCAAGATAGATCGCGAATCACCTCTGAGGCATGTATATTGTTCCACCTCAACTCCTTTAATTGAACCATTTACTTTCATTAGTCCATGTGGGGGCATAAAAGTAGCCCATTCCTTACCATTACAGAACTTCTTCCTGGAATGACCACTAAGCAAGACAAATAACTCATTTACACTGTCACAGTCAAATGACCTAGAGGTACAATTCAAGTCACTTGTGCTCGCTCCAGCAGCACATATACTAAAATTGTAACGATACAGAGAATATTAGCATGGCCCCTGCGCAGTGATGACATGCAAATTTGTGAAGCGTTCCATAAAAAAAAAAAAACAATTCAAGTCACTTAAGATGGTAACGTGCCCCAATATCCTACTAACCTTCCACTTATCAACCAGAAATCTCAATTTAACTAAAAACGTGTCCAATGGCCTAACTTTCTCATGCCAATAGATGATAATAAGAAATATCCAAGCAGTCACTACAGAGATCCCCAACACATGTTCAATCACCACAGCTCCAGTAATTGGGACCACCTCCTTAGCTTCAGTCATTACACACCCTGATTTTAACAAGGTAATAAGGCCTCCCTTTGGTCTTCCCACAGTTGGCTGCCTGACAAAAAGAAATATATTCTTCTACATTTGGGGCATTTATAAGCCAGTATTACTGGAGACATACAATTGGGTGCTTTTTTTTTTTTTAATAGAGATCAGGCCAATATTTCTAAACAGAGCACTATGACCCCTCGAGTTCCAAGACAGTACAATGCAGAAATAATGTATTGCTAGAGGGGATCATTCCTGGCTTCCTCATTCCTGTCAATTGTAATTGCTCGAAAGAGCCAAGACCAATCACATTCATCTCCCTCATTTGACTGTCCATTCTTTGTGAAATTAACACTTCTCTAGTTTCCATTCTTATTTTCCAGGGAAACTATATGTTCATTTTGCTTTGGTATGTTATTTTGATGTACCGAATCATCTCTTCCAGTATATCTACTCTGGAATGTTTCACTCAGTTCAAGCCCAAGATTTCTAAAATGGGCTACTTCGCGAAGAATTGCTTGGGAAAACTGAACTCGATCAATATCTCTGGTACTCTGGTACTCAGACCATATGCATTTGGTATTTTCAAAAACACCATAAGGATGGCTGACCTATTCAAAATTAAGGTAGGATCCTCCCTGGAGACACTTTCCATCAACATCATACGATTCGGTTACACGTTTGACCTGCTACGAGTATCTAAATTCAACACTTCAGTGGGACGAGAGCAAGGCCCATTTAAAGAGACCCATTATCTCCCTCTCTTATCATGACCACTTGCACCCTTTAAGATACTGAAGACCTTGTCTTCATACCCCACTTCCTTCTGTTTAACCATCGTAACCAGAGATTTGGATATTGCACATATTTTGTCATGTAATGTATCTGCAGCCAAAGGAAACCCTTAATTGCCATTGGGTTGTGAAGCATTTAAATGATGTCGTGAAGAAGTAATTTTCATTGTACCGGCCAACTGGCTGAACCCTCAGGAAAACCCTTGTATCCGTACATATTTCCATAGCAGGGTCAAACCTTCTCCCCATGCTTTGATGAAATAGGCCAGTGGGCTTACTGGCTGTCAGAGCTTTTTCCCTAGAGATCATCGGGTCATTAGAAAGATGGTCCTCTGTCTGTGCTTAGCTACATTATTTGGGTACCTTCACATTAAGGACAATGCTCTAGGAGGGCGTCTATCCATTGTTAGGACTTGATGCAGAGACTGTGTCATGCACATTTAGTACAGCATTTGGGTCCTTTCTGAACTTCCTAGATGTATTCAAGCAATGTGCAAAGGAGCAGGAGAGCACACACTCTTACACTTGCTACCTAGGCATAGAATGAGGCATTAAATAGCCACAAACAGACAGTTTCTCAAGACAGGAAATCTTGGAGGAATTACAAAAACACTTATATGTGGGTGGCTTTTGGTCTGTGGCTTCACTGGGAGCAAGGCCTTGGGCAAGGCTGCCTGGAAGTTCAATACGTATTTTCTCCTGAGAAAAGCAGGGGAAATGTCTGCATCAGCAGCTGAATTTTTATTAAAGATGTCATAGAAGGACAAAGGGTCAGAATCTGTGAAAGAAAAGCCCTTTACAGAAAATAACTTTAAAGACAATTCCTTCTTTACAAATGTTAGCCAACTACAACATGAAGCTAAATCAGAGTTCTCCAGATCCAAGACCATACCATGCAATACATTGTGATAATCAGTTTTCGATAAGCAAAAACAAAACTCTTACTGTGTCAAATTAATTTAATCTGCTACAAAGTCCAAATCTATGCTCCAGGTGAATCAGAAGCAAAGGAGTATCATGTGAAACCCCAAAAGCGCACACAAGAACTGATTCTTCCCAATTTGAATTCTATTAGCTTGTGTGTGGCCCCAAAGGTCAGTGGCATATGTTGCAATATTAATCTATGTGGCATAATAAACATGAACATATGGACCAATGAAGTGGTGTCTCAAAGTTCTTCCAAATCCAACCAATGTTCCTTCACGTGAGACAACTTTAGTGCTTGGGTGTCCACATTGCTTTCCAACTCAGACTATATGGAAGTACTACACCCAACTATGTTAAGTGCTACACCCAAGCCAGAGTGCTTCCAACAACCTTCATTGGAGGGAGGCTGAGAGGATGAGTTCTAATGCACATAACGTGATATTTAAGAGCATTAATCTCCATGTACTATGACATTGCCCTACACAGTTCATAGCACTTGACCCGACTGTGCAATGCTAAAGGTGTATGGGCTAGCAAGACCACACCATCGGCATAGGCCGGCAAAGGAATTTTCTGACAACCTATTCTTGGGAGACTGAGTGTTATTTTGTTCAATTTGATTGGTAAGGAATTACCATGGAAGACATAACCCTCCGTGACTCCTCACGAGATAGAAAAAGGAGCTGAATAATTGAAAATGTACCCAAAACAAATTCTTGCCGCAAGTAACTGTATATCTCTGGACCGACTACTTTTATTTTTAAGAGTTTCACTTCTTTTTACAGCCATTTTCACCATTCAGAACTCTTGTATATAAAGTTTAAGCATACCGCTTCATTTTACCACCCTATAGCAGTTACAGCTAAACTGAAATCTGTTCACCGTACAGTCAGGAAGACTTAATGACATCTCAGCCTGAATGGACTCTAGCTGGCTACATCTTAACTATCAGAAGCTGGAGGAGGTTCTGATAACACTAAGAAAATATGTCTTGCAACACACCATTGCCTCCTGAGTTTTGGAAAACTTATTGCATTGTCATCTCAGGTTAAATTCTTACATGTTATAGTTGACAAAGATCCAGGTCATTTCCACAGGATTTTATTTGTACATCAGGTAGTTAGATGGCTTTTCCCTCTTTATGCCACTGGACAAGTGAGAAGCTGCAGTAGGAGCCTTAGTGAATAGTCTGTTAGACTGCAACTGTTATGATGCGCTTGTGTGGAATACGTAGGACCACAGACTACTCATCCCTCATGCACTGTCAGACCAGGAGAGACATTACATGTTCAGGATTGGGATCCAGACTTTGTAATTATTTACCAAATTCTATTCATGACAGCAGAAATGTTTATAGTGGCAGGATCCTGTTGAAGCAGCTCATGTTCAAAGAGGTTTTAAGTATGGTTTCCAGCAGGGCTAAGACCAACGAGTAGAGGTGACTGATTTGACAAAAGCTATATAGAAATGTGTCAACTGACTGACCATCTGAGAGAAACAATACAGGGGACCAGTTCATTATGCTTGGTCCACCCACATAGCTGTCAACCTGCATTGGCAGCCACCTCTTGAAACATGTGTTGCACCTTGCTCCTCTTTCTCCTATCCCGTGCCATGCCATTTTCACAGTACCACTACTTTATTTGGAACACTTCTTCCACTGCCAAAGTGATCCATCATTTTGTGCGATCAACATTATCAAAACACAGCAGACAGATCCATTGACCAGAAGTACATTCTAGACTTATATCCATGCATATACCTATTAAGTAACAAACTAATGTTCAGGATCTGTTTTATAAGAACCAGGACCTCACAAAAGCAGCTGTACTTCAGACAACATGTTATTGACAGTGAAAACAACATAGGTAACAACGCACACCTATTTTTAAATCTGGATCTTATGCTGTTACCTTCATGTGGTAGGGATCATTTTTTCCGAATGAATCAATACATTTAAGGTGCAGGGGAGAACCATCAGTCCTGGCACATGGGCCATGTAAATATATAAACCAAAACTAAGTTCCCAATGTATGGGAACCCCCGTCCCCTGCACACTACCAATGGCTGTGTTTCAGACAAACAATTATCTACTATAGTAATAGATATGTTCCAAAATATAAATTCAAGGATTTTAAACAAAGATAAATATTCAGTGTTTAAGCATTTGAGAAAACAAATGTTCCTTATGATAGAATTCAAAATGAATTCCTTTCCTTTCTTCACAGTCATAACTTTAATAGACAACCCAATGCGTTCCAAGCTTCAATGTTCTTTTTCAGGGGATATTATGTTTGTGAAGATTACTGTAATTTAACAAAAAAGAGAAAATATAATTATCTGTACTTGTGTTTACAATCCTTATGGTTCCACACTTTTGGCCATATGTATAGTATGACCTAAAGCTTGATAAATCACCTTTAAGAAAATCAAAAAAGTTCCAGAAGTCCTCTGCTCTTGTATTATAATGGATGGATCTAAGTCCAAATATTTTCATCTGTGGTAACTAGCGATCTAAAGATAAAGATGAAATCAGGTTAGACCTCAATCAGCATATTATGTGTAGTGTTAAAAGAAGGTCAGAACAAATCTATTAAAAAGTTAATAAAAGGACCATGTCTTACCACTGTGCGGAACAAGTCTGAGTTAGTGATTGCTGGTCTAGAAGATTTGGTAATGCTCAGAGACTTCCTTCTTGTTATGCATGGTAGCTGTTGGTAAATATCATACTCTAAGTCCTCAGGGCAAACCTTTGAAATATCCATCCATTCATCATACTAAAAGAATTGGAGGAATATATCCTTACCTAAATGAGGTAATGCTGTTGTGAAGGTACCTTGAGCATTCCTTCAGAAAATACAATAGTGCTGATTCATCTCAACAAGTCCTCACCACAATGCCTATAGCAATCAATGATATTGAAAATAAAGAGTCCATAGTGAGGAATTGTCAACAATCAAATTTAAGTTCTACTGGAATGTACAGTAAAAACATTCCCTTACTGGGGTCTGGGAGACCATCATGTGGTGATGTTGAAAGAAATGTCGCTTTGTTTTGTTGGATGATGAACAGGGGTATACAGGAGATGCCAGTCTACAGACAAATTGTTCAGAAACTAGAATTAGGTCGTAATGTCTCTAGAACCTATCAAACGGCCACCTAGGCTAGGTATAAAGATAAAGGATTCATGTTCAGTATGTTAATCGGGTTGATGGTGTTCTGTACCCCCGAGGTCCGCGACCGCTAAATGATTTGCGGATCCAAAAATGAACAGCATTATGAACAAAGTGTGACTAAGACATGATGATGTCATTGCGCTTGTTTACTGTGTTAGCCCACAATAATGGTCCGTGACTGTTAACAGGCGTTAGTTATGCAATGTGACAAAATAATATATTTAGATAATGTTCTTGCAATACTTATAGATGTGAAATCAGAGGTGTGAAATCTTGTGGAAATTATTTGGAAGTTAAAATCAATCTATGATTGAATGGTATATATGAGAGTAAGAAAGGTCACTTATGGTAGAGAGATCTGTTGAATTCATGTTAGTGTTGTATGGAAATGTCAGCAAATTAAGAAGTGATGATATGTGAGTCTATATGGGGAACCACCCATATAGTTATGACCATGTTGGTAACTGGTGATCTAATAATAATTTTAAAAAGGGGGTTTTAGGAAAAATGTGAGTAGTGTAGTATGCTGTTATTGTTTGGTCATATTCACCAATCCCCGGGATCTAAAGTAGATTGAGCAAGCTTAAGATGTTACAATGTTTCAGACAAGATTAGGTTCATACAGTGTTGCATTCAATTAGTAGGGAATATTATGTCCCACTTCTTCAGCTAGTTATGAATAAAACTCTTTGACATATATATCTGAGTGTATGGGTAACATTTGTGTGATGTTGTTATATCTATGTTGAACCAATATGTTCTAAAGGTGTTCCCAACAGATCTAAAAAGTTAAACATATAGAACATCTGGTCTGCAAATGTGTGATTGGCAGTCAATGGGCCTCATTACAAGTCCGGCAATAATCCTGCCGGTGCTACCGGCAGGTTGCTGCCGGACTCGCAATAGTTTACGGGCACCTGACTTCCCGGTGCCACCAGGAGATTACAACTCCGGCAGCCCAAGAAGTCAGGCGCCGGTAAAATGGACTCTATGGGAGTGGGGACTCGGAAGCGCCTGCACCATTGTTAATGGTGCTGGCGCTTCCGTGCGGAGTCTGCCTACTGTGGCTGCTGCCCCAGGCAGGGTCAGAGCTGTCGGGCAGAGTGGCCACGGCAGGCAGACATGTCGTTTTCCGGCCCGGCAAACTCATAATGAGGCCCATTTATTCTTAAGGAAATTATTAAGCTTACAATACTCATGTGTTAATGTTTTAAAATATAAAGCAAAACTTTATGACTTTTCCAATAAGTCGAGTAAATCACTCGCATCATACCTCAAACTTAAAAAAGAAAAATCCAGGATTGCGGTCATTAAAGATCACACAGGTAATAATATCTTCTCAGATAAGGAAATCATGCAAGTTTTCTCTAAATGTTATCAGGAAATATACACTTGTGATGCTCCCCCCATTAATTCTCATGTTCAGGAGTTTCTTTGACATGTGCCTCATGAGACATATCCAAAGACTGATTTTCAAACATTGAAGTGCTCCCAACCTGTGAAATTTTATATGTACGGAAGACTGAGTTAGAGAGTTTGCAAACTTGTAGATATTGCAATGCTCCAGGAGTAATTGAAACTTTAGAACATCTCACGAATTACTGCTATGCATTGAGAAATGCACAGATACAGCACTTTAGTAAATTTGTTGTTAATTTGGACATATTGTGGTGGGAAATGCTGCATGGAAAAGGTAAGCCACTGCAGTTAGCGGTAGTTCGTTTTTTAGAAAACATATTTAAATTGGTAAAGGTACCTGAAGCAATTTTAAATGGTGCTGATTGAAATTAATTGCTTAAATTTGTAGATATTTTTAGTTCTTACTTCTTTTTTTATTTCTTACTCAAAAGGGTGTGATGAATACCGTTGAATCTTTCTTATCGAATTTGGTGATGTAATGTGTTTGTAATGTCTTTGTTTTCTTTTTTGTTTAATTGATATTATGATTCATATTTTTGTAAAGGTTATGTTTATAACCAGAAACAAATGAACAAATAATAATGAATATTGCATTGGCTGCATTTGAGTAGTACTTGGTTGGTTGGTAGCAGGGATGGATGCATAAAACTGTCAGGGAAGAGTTTGATGCCAGAGCTAGCTTTGTTGCTGTTGGTGTAGACACCCCAAGGTTTATCTTCCGTCTGCAGTAAGGTAATTGTAGTGGTTGCTTTGTTCAGTGACTTTTGAGGAGATCAATTATCACCCTCACCGTTGAGAATTATTTCTACACATCGGTCAGCTGTCAAAACAATTGGTGTAGTCAAGCAGTATCAGTTCAATTATGGCCATATAGGTCTGATGTGAAGCTTGTTGTAAATTCTGGGCCGCATTACTTCACACATCTCCAGGGCTCAGGATCACCCCAGGATGCTAAATTTATTAGGGATGGGGCTAACAATCAGAGAGCTCAAGTGCTACCCCTTGTGGCTGGAAGTGACTGCAGCTATCCTAGACATAGGTCAAGATATGTTCTCCCGAGTAGCCTCCATTTTCTTTTACTTGGACCCTGTCAAGAGGTCCCTTGTCGCTTTCCCTTTCCCTGCTTTACTTGAAGCACATGTTTCTACACATCCAGGATCAGGATGGAAAATCGTCACGTCCTATATCTCTGAAAGTACAGTTGATCATAGACTCACCACAAACATCTTTCAGAGCCACCTCACTCGCATATCTTAGTAAGATTCTGCAAAGGCTAAAGGATTTGGAGTCACACGCCACTGACTTTCTACTTAAAATGTCCCCACATTCCTGTTCAGTAATCCAGCAGGATAAGAAAAGTGCTTCAACCCGACAGCTTGCCAAAGCCAGAATACAGAGGAATAGGGTGGTAATGGAGTGGAAGAAGGGTGTAAACCAAACAGAAGGCGCCTGAATGTTGCACTCCTAAAGCTTTGGCCATCCTTTGTCCAAAACAACCATGGTCCCACAAACATTTCCCACCATTTGTCCCAACAGAAAAGAGGAATTAGGAGGAGTTGATAACTTAAAATTAATCAAGGGAATTGTAGGGTTGATAGGCAGTCAACAAGTAACAGAGAGAATGTGGGTATACTGTATGGCTTATACCCAGATCATCCCTCGGCCCTCAGCCACTGCCAATCTGAACATCTTACTGGAAGTCTGCATTGTGATCCAGATACTCACTCAAACAGCATTTGCAATTATTTCCAACTGCTTTTACTCACTGAGCTAATCCTTGCTTGCTCTGGTTAATCTTGCTGCGGAATCCTATAGGTTTTACACTTGATGCAGAGAGCTGTTAATAGACACGGGAGCTATGAGTCACTGGCGCAACTTTGGTGGACAGCCTACACAGCGGCCTACCTCCCACACCATGTCATGCACCACAAGTAATCTAGGGGTAACTGAGGAAATGCAGGATAAATATTGAAGTCGCAGGCCCTTTGACATTGACATGGGGTGTTGTCCTTGAGTCTCACACCTCTATCGTAAATGGTCCACCCAACTAGGTTCCATATCTCTGAATCCCAAATCAAAGGTGAAGGAGAAATTCAGCAGCAAGTGTTAAATACGCTTTAATGAACTCCTTCAATATCGACATGCAAGACTCCGAAATATTTTTGGTGTACTTTGTCAATTACTGCAAGTATAGGATGGACTTGGCGTGTTTGATAATTGGATTAAACTTGCTTTAGGATTTTGGGTCACTCATGATAAAACATCATCCAACCATTAATCTCATATATTGGGTACATTCTCTGTCTTAATTTTCTGATTCGTTCAGTGAGACTCCACCTTTGTTATGATATGATATGATATGGCATTTATAACGCGCCTATACACAAGTGTTTCAAGGTGCGACGAGGTGGGGGGAACAAGGGGAGACCGACATACGATCCTACTAGGCCAGGTGTCATTCAGATCGCGCAAGTGCAGGGTGGGGAGGAGGGAAAAGTGCAAGGGGGAAAGGGAGAGGAGAAGTGCAGTACAGGTTTAGTAGAACAAGATAAATAATAAGGTCCAGCTGGTGGCAAGTGCAAGATAAGTGCAGACAAGTGCTGGGAGGAGGGGCTGTAGGGATACAGAGACAGTCCCACAGTGCAGGGGTTGCCAGGTAGGCAGTGCAGGGGAGAGTGGCAGGGCCATGGACCGGGGTAGGTGAGTGGCCCCGTTGCAGATTCAATGCAGTTTCAGTAATATTAACAGGGCAGAGGGGGAGAGAAAGTGGAGGCAAAGAAGAAGGTTTTGAGGTGCTTCCGGAACCAGAGATGGTTCTCTTCAAGTTTCAGGGAGGCAGGAAGGCTGTTCCAGAGGGAGGCCCCTGCAGCTGAGAGAGATCTACCCCCAACTCGTTGCTTGGAGAGGCGGCTTGTAGGGTGTCCTGACCCACGTTTAAGCTACCCTGCTACAACATTTGGTGCTGTGGGCTTAGGAAATTCAAGATGGCGGAAAACCCACATGTGCGCCGAAATCCAGGAAAGCTGCGCAGTTGTGCGCACACCAAAATGGTTACCTAACTTGCCACCCACCAGGGTAAAGAAAGGTCTTTGTTAACAAAATCCACTTTTACTGATGTCAAAAAGTTGCTGAAATCGTGACTCATTGGACCACTTTAAAGATTCAACCCTTTTTGTGGGGTTCCACATAACCATCTTACTGTAAGGAGCCCCATCAAAACAATGTTAAGCAAGGATTTACTACCATGTAAGAACCATTCCTGTTTAGAATGCATTAATCCAAGAAAATCCCAAAAATGGGTGCAGTACCAGTACTCACCACTATCCAAAAGCCGGCGTTTTAAAACCCACTGTGTGTTTTTCTGAAGGCAAGCAAAATGCCTATTTCAAACCTTGCAACATGTGCAAAATATTCACTGAACACCAGCAGACATTTGGCAGAATGGAGTTTTGTGTGCCTACAAAATCTGGGAAATGAAGAGCCCAAAAACAATGCTTATAACAAAAATGCTATGGAGTCAGCAGCTTAAGCCTAACTGCAACTGGATTTAAAACCACCAAAATCGAAAATGTTAAATTAAATGAGTGACCTATGTTTGGTGTCACATGCCTTTGTAACTGTTGAAATGTCATAGTTTTGCACTTAGAATCAGCATTCTAGCTGCATGTGTAAAATTACAAGTTATTTTAAAAGCAACAAAAAGTTAGCTGAAGGTCTGGCTTAAGGAACTTGATTTTGCCTAGCAACGGATCCCATCAGGAGTGAAACTTGAGTCACAACTATGTTCCCAGGCCAATGTTCCTTTTGCTGCCCACACTAAGGATATGCCATCTATCTGATAATTGAATTTCCTGTGCTCTGCCAGAGAGTGAACAAAGCCCTCTCCACTCAGGCAAAGGTTTTTATTACAGACGTCGTAAAAAGTGGCTTCCTCCTGGAGAAGCTGGGAGGGGCACTGCCTGTGAGAAGCAAGCTGGCTTGGCAGAAACTGGAAAGACTGGTTTCTGTACCATGTGACCTGAAAAGACACACCCCTGCAGCAAGGATATGGTTTTATAAAAAGGGGGATAATTCATAGTGCGGACATGTGAAAATTTTATAAATGATACCATAATTCTTGTGATTTTTCTGCCCACAGTTTAAGACGTGGTAGGAACCGGTGGTATGTTCAGGGGGGTTTTAGCGGAAAAGTGGATATTACTCTAAATGTGTGCATGTTAAAAATCTGAAACTTCATCAGTTAATGTCCCTACCCCCTGCACACATGTATGTAAAGTTGGGTCCATGTCGGAAATTGAAAAAGCAGTTAAAAAGTCAATTATGTACACTCTTTGAATGCAAGCTCCGAGAATGAGCAGATTTGGACATAGACATGGCTAAATTCAGCCACACCATGTATATGTAATTTCAAACAACTGTGTAACTCTGAAGTATGGATTTTGATCATATATATATTTGGGTGCACAGATGATAAGGGAGGTTGTTTCAAGAGATCATAAAATGACATCAATCTGACTCAGAGTTCAGTTTGCCAATCAAGCGGAGGAATGGAAGCCTGACCAATGACGAATGAGAGGGGCAAGTCTAGTGATGCAACACACACACCCATTCTCAAGAAACAGATAAAAGCAGAGAGTCAGGACACATAGAGACATTCAATTTCATCTGCCGCTGGAAGCCCTGCCGGAAAAATCCATACTTACCTCCATCAAACTCCAGAAAGCCAAACTAGAGACTTCAATCTATCCAGAGCAGAGACCAGACCAGAGAGAAAGCAGTGCTGTGCCTAGCAGAGACCAGACCAGAGAGAAAGCAGTGCTGTGCCTAGCAGAGACCAGACCAGAGAGAAAGCAGTGCTGTGCCTAGCCGAGACCAGACCAGGCGCTGTGAGCAGAATCCGGAAAGACCTGACCAGACTGAAGATCGTGACCAAGTCGCTTTCCTGTTCACAATCTCTTGTGAGTACTTAGCAAAACTCAGAACACATCTCTTAGTTTAAATTCATCTAATTCAATCTATTTAACCTAAGTAGAACTGCCTCCTATCTGTCACCTGTCATTTCTAGTAAAATTTGTCATTTTGAAAAAGTGTGCGTTTAAAATTTACAAAACCAAAAACGACCTTTACTAAATTACTCATATCTCCGCAACCGTTTGGGCTAGAGACTTGCAATAACTTTCATTTGGAAGCTGAGATCCCAGGCTCTCCTAGGACCCCAAAACGGTAGAGATAGTCCTTGCGGTTCCTTTGTAATAGCGCTCGGCGCATCCGCGAATTTTGCCGCGATTTGCAATTTCTTCACATGTAAAAAAACTGCTGCTGCCTGATTTCATTTGCCAGAAATTCGTTTAACCTGCTAACTATCCCTGCATCATTGCTAGTGTGAGCCTGGACTAATATTAACTAGATACCACTCATCCTGAACCTCTAAAAGGGAATTAAGAGCGTTTCCAGCATATTTCTCATTCATTGCTAGCACCTATCAAAGCATTTGCCTGTGTTTTCAAACTTCTGTTTAAGCTTGCTGGATTGAACTGAATTACAGTTGATTGCATTTCTGAGAACTGTGTGTTTTCCTTCCATTTCCTTGCCTTGCATCAAGGGGGGGAGGGGAGTAGCCAGAAAAAAGTGATTACATTGTTTGGTTGAAATCATATTGCGTATTTTCTGTACTGCATTCATTGAATATTGCATCCACCTGAGCCTACATAAAGCATCCTCTACCACATTATACTTTTGTTCCTATTTACCAGTGTGCTACCTTATCCATTTCATCTCAACTCCTTAGTAATTATAAAGAAGTGTGCTAGTGCCAGATTCTCCGTTGTTGATCTTTATCATATCAGATTAAGTGTGCTATTCAATTATTAATTTATTATAAAGCGTGATATATATATATCTATTTTAAATTATCAAATAAACCTATTAAACTTGCAAAACAGAATTACTTCTTGGCTCAGTGGGGTCAGGGGGATTCCAAGAGAGGGGTGTTATACAAGGGTAGTCATCCAGAACGCATGAACTGGACCTAAAGATATATCAATAAGGGTTTTCATTCAGTATTCTAGACTAGGCGTTAACTTGGCTGTAGTGCTGAATTGAATCCTCTTACAAAGTGGGGGCTCGAGCCGAGACGTTGGGTTAGATTTACCAGTTGTGCAGCTTAATACAGTGTGCTAACTGACGGGATACATACACCCGGTCGGATCACCACGCTGCATTACGCTGTGAAGCATTCCTCAAAAGGGACACTCCAAGAAAAGTTCTGTTCTGCAAAAATAAAATACTAACTTCTGTAAGTCAGGACAGAGACCAATCTCTAGAATGACGACCTTAGTAGACATGAAAATAGCCAGAGAGCACCTCTTGCATAAGCTATTTGTGAGAGGTGAATGGACCGAACAGGGCCAGGATGTGTGGTTGCAGGCCATCACACAACAGGTCACTGAAACAGGGTCAGATATATATAGAGATCAGGGTCCCTTACATGTGGCCCTGAGTGAACTATATATGGCTCCTAAAGCCAAAGAGGAACACAATAAGATCGCCAGGATAGCAGCATACCTGTACCTATATATGGGAGACATGCAGGATAGATGTGCTGAAAGCCAAAATCTGGCAAATAGGCAACAGATGGCATTACAGAAGGTCCAATCTGATCTGGACTCTTCTGAGCAGAGGCTGCAGAGGAGCCAGGAGTCAGAAAATGACAGCAGACTGTACATTACTAAAATAAAGGAGGATATGGATGTGCTGCAAAAGGAAAAGTCAGAACAGGATACTAGATTTCTGGCCCTGCAGAAGGAGCACCAAGACAGTTTGGACTCCTTACTGCAGAGCCAGAAAAAGCTGGAGCAACAGATCAATTTCAACAGGGCATGCACAGAGCAGGTAGCCACCCTGCAAATCCAACTAGACAGAGAGAAAGAGGAGAGCAATAAACTGATCCTGAAAGACCTGGATACCCAGGCAGAGTTTGATCAGGAGCGCCAGAAAGCTGGTGCCTTCCAAAGGCAAAGGGACGACCTGGCGGCACAAATGCAGGCTCTTAGTCAGGAAAGAGACGCCTTAGGCCAGGAAGTCTGCCATTTAAAAAGGAAAATGGAAGAAAATCACCTGGCCCACCAGGGACTGGGTGACCTCCAAAAAGAAAACCAGAACTTGCTAGAGCACACCAGGAGGGTGGAGGATGCTCTAGCAAGAAAGGAGCAGGCCAATAGGGACACAGCTCAGGAGGTAACCCTCCTGCAGCAAAGACTGGCCCAGTTCTCCAGGACCAACCAGGAAGCACAGAGGGAAAATGAGGCCCTCTGTCAACACAATGATAGGCTCCAACAGCAGGTAGCGATGCAGGAGAGACTGATAGAGTCGAGTAAGGCCTTAACTGAGGAACTGAAGGCACAAATGCAGGCTCTTGCATTGCAACAGGGAGCAGGGGCGGATAGAGATGAGGTTCGCTGGGAAATGGAAACTCCGGAGCATAACCTCAGGAGCCCTAGTACCAGAGGCCCTCATACCTCTCAGTCCCTGGACTCTGCCACCCCCATGTCCCCTGGCGCACATGAGCACAGGGCCACAGGGATGGCAGATTACTATCCAGCCAGAAGCATGGGGCTCATAGGCCAGTACCATCCAGGAATGGAGGGGTGGGCATCCGGGTATGGGCACCCAAGTACAATACAGTTCAGTGGGGAACCCCAGGAGAGTAGGCCCATTAAGGGCATCCTGAAAACCTCTGCCCAGTTAGGTCAGTGGAGGGGGTACCCATCAAATCCTGACAGCAAGGAGGAATCTGAAGACTCCTCTGAACTGCGCAGGACACAGGAGACCAGGTCCCCACATTCTGCCAGCCATTCCCAGGCTCGCAGAATCCGGGAAAACCTGGAAGAACAGACGGGAACCTCTGGGAGCAGTGCCTCTGAGTCCGACGAAGAATGGACAAGGGTTACCCGAACCAAAAAGGCCAATAAGGCAAAAAGGGCCTTGCTCAAGGACCCCTTAAAGCAGATTAAGGCGATCAGGAGCGTCATCACGCCTTACCATAAGAACGCTAAGTATTCTGTTTGGGAGCACTTAGAGTTGTTTGAACAAATGATGGAGACTTTCCATTTGAAGGACAGCCAAAGCTGCATTCAAAAAATTAAAGTGGACCTTCTCCCCGGAATACTCCAGTTTCTTTGCGGGGCTGGAGGACCAAAATCATTTAAGATGGTCCACCTATAAGGCGGCCATCCTGAAACATTTTTCTGTTCACAGAAATCCTCAAGAGGCTCGCAAGGCAGCCTACAATTTGCAATGTGGGGAGGATCAGGCCCCACAAGAATTTGTGCAGGAGTTAAAGCGGGCTTTTGCACAGACCACAAGAAGGGTGCGCACGGATAGCCGTGAATTTATAAACACGTTTTTCCATGCCTTGCCCAAATATATCATGACCCAGCTCGTGAGGGATTTTCACGAGAAAATATCTTTAGACTGGGTCATTGAACAGGCTACCCGCATCTATGAGGTGCAGAAGCCCATAGAAAATAAAAGCAATGCCCAGAAAAACCCCAAAGCCAACAGCACCCCTGCTGCTGCCAAGGTGGCAGAGGTAAAGGTCACCCCCGTTTTGGATTTGGAGATGGGGGGGCCTAAAAACCTACCTGCACCTAATAATGCTAGGCCCAGAAGGTCCTCGGGCCAGTCGCAGACAGGGAGCCAGGGAGGCAGCCCCACAAATGGGGTCCCTCGCTCTCCTGACTATGTAAGTCCTCGCTACAAAGGTAACAGACCCATCCTGGGTTATGTGTGGACTCCTCCAGCCCAAGGGGGGGGATCCAGCCAAGCACCTAACCCAGGGAACTTCCCTCCAAACTTCCCACAGGAGGGCAGAAATTTACCAAACCCTGGGCAGAACTTTTTCCCCAGATATCCACCCGACTTCCAACCCCAAAATCATCCATCCTTCTTTCCTCAATTCCCTAAGCCCAGACCACTGAATCCGGGAGAGGGGAGGCCAAGGGTGGAGGGGTACCAAAATCTTCCCAACCAGGGGTACTACCAGAGGAGGGACAGCTACCCTTCCCGGGATCAGCCCAGGGGAGAAAACAGGGCCCCGTATCAGCCTGAGCGGGTTTCCCAGTTAGAGCGCCAGGTTCAAAACATGGCGCGGGATATGGGTCATATACTGAGGGCACAGCAGAACCCTCAGATCAGCATGCCGGCGCAGAACGCACCCAACTCTGGACCTGGTGCTCCAGAACAATGACGGGGGCAGCACCCCGATAAATCACCGGTTCCCAGGGAGGAGGCACAAAGGGAAGGGGGGTGTAAAGCCTTGGAGGAAGCTTCCTTCCTCACTTGTAAACAGCCCCTGGAAACCCAGGAACCGGAAACAAAATCTCTTGCCCCTGAAAGTCTGCCTCCTAAGGAGCAGAGGGGGGGTAGGAGAAACAAAAGACCCAAACAGACTCAGTTTGAGGAGGAGGTACAGATCTTCCAATTTGAGGGAGAGGGATCCTCAGAGGATCCTGGGAAAAGGATCTTCTCCTTCAGAGAGGGGGGAACTCCTCCCAAAGAAAAATGGGTCCCTAGGGATGCAAATCCAGACTGGGGAGATGTGGAGACTGAGCTACCGCCGCCCACCATCTCATCCCAGAACCAACAGCAAGAAAATCCCCTGGTTCAAACCCATCCTGGCGACTGCCTCCAAAAAGGGGGGGGCGGCCCAGAAACGGAGCCAGGGGAACCCACAATGGCTCTGATCTCCAGTTGCAAATTTTTTCTTTCAGATTCCCAAGACTCTCCACAGAATTCTGCCCAAATCTCCTCGCTAGCGATGTCCAAAACCAGAAAATTAGCCCACCAGTTGTCCAAAAATGTACATTATCTGTGCCCCCTTGAGGAGAAGGAGGGAAGATATTATGCCCCGGTACAAGTACAGGGGCAGGGTACAATCTCAGCACTGGTGGACACTGGATCTCAAGCTACCCTTCTGTCCAGAAGGGCCTTTGACGAACTGAATGCAGGAAGGGGAGAGAATTACCAAATTCCTCTCACCTCTCTTCCTGGACAACTGCAGAACTTTGACGGGAAGGAAATTCCCGTCGAGGGGACGGCAGACTTGGACATTAAGATCGGGCGACATAAGTTGAAACACCCGGTCATAGTTGTGACCCCAGAGGGCACCCCTTGTTTACTAGGGAATGACCTCCTGAGAAGGTTGTCACCCCTAATAGATTGCGTAAACAAGGTCCTCTGGACTCAGACTAGCCGACCCATAAAATTAAAACAGAGTGTCAACCATGTTAGTTTAAACGGCACATGCCACATGGTTGAACAAAAATCTGACCAAGTAGAATTTCACTTCCAGAACAACCAAATTCCAGACGTGACGGTAATAGCAGTAGGACAACAGACTGGTGATGGGGGGTCCTCTCTATTTCTGAAAATCAACCTTCCTTCCAGTCTAAAGTGGTATTCCACGCTGGAAGGAAACACTCTGAAATTCTATACTAATCCACAATCAGAAACCCCCACTCCTATAGTCCAGAAAGATGTGAAATCAGCTCAAAGCCTGGCTGATATTCAGCAAATTGGAGAGCAGTTGTTCATCCCTGTTCAGTTAAATGATGGGAAGGACTCTGTTCTCGCTCGAGTGTGTGTGAACAACGGTAAGAGCTTCATCAGCGAAGCCTTGTTCCGCCAACTCCCAAAAGATCCAGCCATTCCCACCTTCAAACTGATAGACAAATGGGAAATGGACCTGGAAGCACCTGACTCCAAACATCTCCTGCCAAGCAGGTGTATGCTCAAAATCTCCATTGGCAACAAGAGCATAGTCCATAATTGTTGGGTCGTGCGAGACGTCACTGCCGCCTTTTACTTAGACAGTGACATTCTCAATCGCTTTGCCATTAGTTTGGACCTAATAAACTTCAAAGCTTGGTCCCGATTAGCGGATAATCCCATGGGCTTTGATGATCCAGAAAAAGCATTTAGGTCAGCTCAATTGCTACCTTATGCAGTTGAAATTCAGGTTAAAGAGGAAGTCACCATCCCAGAAAGGACCCGACAATTCTCCCTGGAAGTGAAAGTTAAAAGGGGACAAGAGTTGAAAAACCCTGATGCTTACATACATCTAAATGCTTCTCTCCAACAGCAAGGGTTGGGGGTAAACCCGACTCCATTAGTCAACATAGAACATGACCCCATTCTAATAGAGGTGGATAACAGCGACTTAAAGAGTATTACTCTAGCCGCAGGCACCATTATTGGAATGGCGGTTGATGACCGACATTTCTCCATTGATCTTGTAAATGAACTGTTAGGACCCATCCCCAAGGACTGTTTTGACAGTGACAGTGATGACAACGCAACACCAGACAGGATTTTTACCCGGCATGGGGGGAACTTCCTGGTGTACACTTCCTGCCCCTATGGTAAGGAAGATGTGACCTGTGACTTCAGGAGGGATGAGGTGATTTTCCAGGTCCATGAGGGCTGCCTTTCCCACCTGAAGCCTCCGGTCCAAATCAGCACTCTGACCAGGGACTTCTCCACCCAGCTGGAGGAGGCCGCGGAGATAGCCAAACCAGAAGTCTTTCCAGGCTTCAGGCAGATGGTGGAAGAGAGAGTCAACCTAGCTGATGCCTGTGTGACTCTGGAACAAAAGCAAAAGTTGAAACAAGTTTTCTTGGATTTCCAAGATCTCTTTGCGGTAGACTCATATGACTGTGGTCGCACCGACATCCACACCACAACAATCCCCACGGACCCTGGCATGACTCCAGTGTTTGTGAAGCAATATCGCTTGCCTCTCGCATCAATGGAGTCCCTTACTGAAATAATTAAGAACCTTGAGTCCCGGGGAATAATCCGTCCAGTCCACAGCACCTTCAATAATCCGGTGCTGGGAATATTGAAGCCAAACGGCCAGTGGAGACTCTGCGCTGACCTCAGGGAGCTCAACAAACGGGTCCACACTTCCCGATGGCCTCTTCCCTACATTGACCAAGGGCTGGCCCAGATTCAGGGGTCACAGGTATTCACTGCAATAGACCTGACCAATGGATACTGGACCGTGCCTGTCAGTAGGGAGGACCAATACAAGCTGGCTTTTACCTTTGGGGGCCAGCAGTACACATGGACCCGGACTCCCTTCGGATACCTTAACTCCGGTAATGAGTTCAATATTTTCCTACATAAGGCCATGCCCGACCTGGGTACGAGGGGTAACCTGGCTTATGTAGATGATGTCCTCATCAAAAGTTCATCTGTGGAGGAACACATAGCAGAGATCCGTTATGTTCTGACACAGTTGAGGGCCGCCGGAGCAAAACTTTCCTTTCAGAAAGCACAGTGGTGTAGAACCCGTGTTAATTTCTTGGGGCATGAGATTACTCCTCAGGGTCTCTGTCCCCAGGAAAAGAAAGTGGAAGCACTTCAGAAACTGAAAGACCCCACAACTCTGCGGGAACTAAGGAGCCTCCTTGGACTGACTAATTACAGCAGAAAGTTCATTGAGGGCTACGCAGAGATCACCAGACCCCTGATTCATCTCCTGAAGGGGGGGGTCAAGTGGGAATGGGGTCCAGAACAAGCCGAGGCAGTAAAACAACTCAAAAGAAGCCTCTCACAAGCGCCTTGCCTAGCTTACCCTGTCAGAAACAAGGAGTTCTTCCTGGAGACGGGGTTCTCTAATACGTGCTTGACGGCAGTATTATATCAAAAGCATGACAAGGTCAATAAAGTAATCTCCTATGCGAGCAAAACTTTATCCTCTGTGGAGGAAAAATTCAACGATTGTGAGAAGGCACTCCTGGCAACGGTGTGGGCATTGAAGAATTACCGCCCGTTTATCCAGGGGGAACACATCATAGTGGAGACTCCACACCAGCCTCTGCAATATCTCCAAAGTGACAGAATCCGGGCCGGAAATGTGAGTAATTCCCGAATTACTTCCTGGATTCTGTCAATGCAAGGCTTTCCTGTGGAGGTCAGATATGGCCAAAACAAGAAGAGTCCCCTCGCGCAAGGTCTGGCTGACTTGCATGATTGTGCCAGAGAAAACTGTCTCGAGGACGAAAGTCTAGAAATAAAGGACAACATGGAGGCATACCTTAATTCCCCCCACAAAGTCTTTGAAGAAGACAAGTGTGAGGGAATGCCCACTGTGTATGTGGATGGATGCTCTTACCATGTCGACAACAACGGGGAGAAAGAACTGGTGGCCGGCGTAGGGAATGCATGGGTGAATGAGTCCCCCGAACCCTCCGCTGGATACAAAATTGGTCCCCGAAGTAGTCAGGTGGCAGAATTGATGGCTGTGCATCAGGCCATCCTCACTGCTGCCCAGCATCAACTCCACGAACTGGTCATAATCACAGATTCGGATTATGTACGGAACGGGTTCGTGGAGCACCTGGTTAATTGGAAGACCAGAGGCATGGTATGTGCTAACAACAAACCCTTGAAACATGGGAAGTTGATCCAAAACATTGATGATCTGGTCACCTCGAATGGGATGACCATCTATTGGAAGAAGATCAAGGGTCATTCCAAAGTAGAGGGACCAGACAAAACTGGAAATGACTTAGCTGATCAGCTGGCCAAAACCGGGGCCATCCAAGGGGATCTAATTGAGATTGGGTCCCTGTTGGGGGAAATCCAGGTCACTGCCATCACTAGGTCCCAGACAAATGCTCACAACGACCTCTCAATTGCACAATGGAGTAAGGAGACCCCTGATGCTGATTTGATTACTGCTCAGAAGGGGGATCCAATAATTGGTAAATTTTACCAGCACCTTGAGGACCCTGAGAACTTTCCCCTGACGGATACCGATTACATTGGGAAAGAGGACCTAAGAGTGTTGATGAAATGTCCCAAAATGTTCCGGATCCAAGACGGTTTGTTGGTAAGGAAATCCAAAGCTGGCCACGATCAGTGGGTGGTTCCTACCTCATTCCGAAGCCTGATGTTAAGTCACGCCCATGATGCGGCCACTGCCGGTCATAGGGGGTTTCACACAACATTGGAAATCTTAAGAGAGGTTGCATACTGGCCACACATGGGGCAGGACCTCGACCAGTACCTGAAGGGTTGCCTTGTGTGTGCACAATTTCAGCCATCATCCCTCACACACCGGGCGCCTTTACAAAAGAGGGGAATGACACTGCCATGGTCAGATTTACAAATCGACTTTGTAGGCCCTGTGATTCGCTCGGCTAGGGGGAATAAGTACATGTTGACCGTGACATGCTTGTTTACCAAGTGGGTGGAATGTCTCCCAGCCCCAAATTGCAAGGCAGAAACTGCAGCTGCCTTGATGATTAACCACATCTTTTCCCGTTTTGGTCTACCTCAAAGGATTGAGTCAGACAGAGGTAGCCACTTCACCAGTGAAGTAATGACAAAGATGTGGGAGATACTGGGGGTCAAGAGAAAGCTGCATATTGCTTATAGACCAGCTTCTTCTGGGGCAGTAGAGAGATATAACCGGACAATTGTGAGCATATTAAAGAAGTTTGTGGCAGATTCTGGGCCAAGTTGGGATATCCGATTACCTCTGGTCCTAATGGCCATCAGATCTACCCCTTCATCTGCAACCAAAATGTCACCATTTGAGTTGATGACTGGGCGCAAGATGGTGCTTCCGCAGCATTTGCTCTACAGGACCCAAGAGCAGACACTGATAAATGCCTCCACTACTCATGAGTATGTAGAGAATTTAAGGAAACACCCCCAACATGCTTTTGCTTATGCTCAGCGGAATCTAGAAAGATCGACTGATAGCATGAAGACCCATTATGACCTGAAAACTTCCAGGAAGGAATATCAGGTGGGAGACCGGGTCTATCTATACAACTTCCAAAGGAACCAGGCCAAGCAGCGCAAATTTTTGCCTACATGGAAGGGACCCTTTGAGATCGTCGATAAGATCTCCCCTGTGGCCTACAAGATCCGCATCCCCAAAGGTGGTTCGGCAGAGGGGGAAGACAAGTGGGTCCACATAAACCAGTTGAAATGTTGCCATCCCAGGCACACTCTGCAACAACTGGAGGAATCCTCTGGAATCCTAGCGGGTACTGTATCAGACTAATTCAGTTCCAATCATAAAACCTACCACATCTAGTCTCTAAAATATTGTGATTTACATGAAACTGTCTCTAGTGATGCTGTTTTTTTTTTCAAAATAAGAATGTAATATTTCGTTACGATGAAATGCATATGCTGCCCCACTATCTCAACAGTGGTGGAAAAAAAAAATCGTCTATGAGTAGATATTGCCGCTCTTCCTTTATCATCCTAGGAGAGATGAAACCATGAAGGATGACCAAGAAGGACGATCCGGAGACCGGGAGCAAAGACACAACGGGCCCGGGGTACCGCCCAATCTTCCCATCAGGACCGGCGAGGAGAACTGATCGATCTGACCGGATGGAGAAGAAGATGCTGAACTGTGCCATCTACAGAAGAGGAAGAAGATTATGCGGACAGACCGGTGCGTGGGTCAAAACCCTTGGGCACGCGACTCCCCATCGACCCAAACTCAAAGTGCAGTCACGTGGGGGGGCTTGTAGGGTGTCCTGACCCACGTTTAAGCTACCCTGCTACAACATTTGGTGCTGTGGGCTTAGGAAATTCAAGATGGCGGAAAACCCACATGTGCGCCGAAATCCAGGAAAGCTGCGCAGTTGTGCGCACACCAAAATGGTTACCTAACTTGCCACCCACCAGGGTAAAGAAAGGTCTTTGTTAACAAAATCCACTTTTACTGATGTCAAAAAGTTGCTGAAATCGTGACTCATTGGACCACTTTAAAGATTCAACCCTTTTTGTGGGGTTCCACATAACCATCTTACTGTAAGGAGCCCCATCAAAACAATGTTAAGCAAGGATTTACTACCATGTAAGAACCATTCCTGTTTAGAATGCATTAATCCAAGAAAATCCCAAAAATGGGTGCAGTACCAGTACTCACCACTATCCAAAAGCCGGCGTTTTAAAACCCACTGTGTGTTTTTCTGAAGGCAAGCAAAATGCCTATTTCAAACCTTGCAACATGTGCAAAATATTCACTGAACACCAGCAGACATTTGGCAGAATGGAGTTTTGTGTGCCTACAAAATCTGGGAAATGAAGAGCCCAAAAACAATGCTTATAACAAAAATGCTATGGAGTCAGCAGCTTAAGCCTAACTGCAACTGGATTTAAAACCACCAAAATCGAAAATGTTAAATTAAATGAGTGACCTATGTTTGGTGTCACATGCCTTTGTAACTGTTGACATGTCATAGTTTTGCACTTAGAATCAGCATTCTAGCTGCATGTGTAAAATTACAAGTTATTTTAAAAGCAACAAAAAGTTAGCTGAAGGTCTGGCTTAAGGAACTTGATTTTGCCTAGCAACGGATCCCATCAGGAGTGAAACTTGAGTCACAACTATGTTCCCAGGCCAATGTTCCTTTTGCTGCCCACACTAAGGATATGCCATCTATCTGATAATTGAATTTCCTGTGCTCTGCCAGAGAGTGAACAAAGCCCTCTCCACTCAGGCAAAGGTTTTTATTACAGACGTCGTAAAAAGTGGCTTCCTCCTGGAGAAGCTGGGAGGGGCACTGCCTGTGAGAAGCAAGCTGGCTTGGCAGAAACTGGAAAGACTGGTTTCTGTACCATGTGACCTGAAAAGACACACCCCTGCAGCAAGGATATGGTTTTATAAAAAGGGGGATAATTCATAGTGCGGACATGTGAAAATTTTATAAATGATACCATAATTCTTGTGATTTTTCTGCCCACAGTTTAAGACGTGGTAGGAACCGGTGGTATGTTCAGGGGGGTTTTAGCGGAAAAGTGGATATTACTCTAAATGTGTGCATGTTAAAAATCTGAAACTTCATCAGTTAATGTCCCTACCCCCTGCACACATGTATGTAAAGTTGGGTCCATGTCGGAAATTGAAAAAGCAGTTAAAAAGTCAATTATGTACACTCTTTGAATGCAAGCTCCGAGAATGAGCAGATTTGGACATAGACATGGCTAAATTCAGCCACACCATGTATATGTAATTTCAAACAACTGTGTAACTCTGAAGTATGGATTTTGATCATATATATATTTGGGTGCACAGATGATAAGGGAGGTTGTTTCAAGAGATCATAAAATGACATCAATCTGACTCACAGTTCAGTTTGCCAATCAAGCGGAGGAATGGAAGCCTGACCAATGACGAATGAGAGGGGCAAGTCTAGTGATGCAACACACACACCCATTCTCAAGAAACAGATAAAAGCAGAGAGTCAGGACACATAGAGACATTCAATTTCATCTGCCGCTGGAAGCCCTGCCGGAAAAATCCATACTTACCTCCATCAAACTCCAGAAAGCCAAACTAGAGACTTCAATCTATCCAGAGCAGAGACCAGACCAGAGAGAAAGCAGTGCTGTGCCTAGCAGAGACCAGACCAGAGAGAAAGCAGTGCTGTGCCTAGCAGAGACCAGACCAGAGAGAAAGCAGTGCTGTGCCTAGCCGAGACCAGACCAGGCGCTGTGAGCAGAATCCGGAAAGACCTGACCAGACTGAAGATCGTGACCAAGTCGCTTTCCTGTTCAAAATCTCTTGTGAGTACTTAGCAAAACTCAGAACACATCTCTTAGTTTAAATTCATCTAATTCAATCTATTTAACCTAAGTAGAACTGCCTCCTATCTGTCACCTGTCATTTCTAGTAAAATTTGTCATTTTGAAAAAGTGTGCGTTTAAAATTTACAAAACCAAAAACGACCTTTACTAAATTACTCATATCTCCGCAACCGTTTGGGCTAGAGACTTGCAATAACTTTCATTTGGAAGCTGAGATCCCAGGCTTTCCTAGGACCCCAAAACGGTAGAGATAGTCCTTGCGGTTCCTTTGTAATAGCGCTCGGCGCATCCGCGAATTTTGCCGCGATTTGCAATTTCTTCACATGTAAAAAAACTGCTGCTGCCTGATTTCATTTGCCAGAAATTCGTTTAACCTGCTAACTATCCCTGCATCATTGCTAGTGTGAGCCTGGACTAATATTAACTAGATACCACTCATCCTGAACCTCTAAAAGGGAATTAAGAGCGTTTCCAGCATATTTCTCATTCATTGCTAGCACCTATCAAAGCATTTGCCTGTGTTTTCAAACTTCTGTTTAAGCTTGCTGGATTGAACTGAATTACAGTTGATTGCATTTCTGAGAACTGTGTGTTTTCCTTCCATTTCCTTGCCTTGCATCAAGGGGGGGAGGGGAGTAGCCAGAAAAAAGTGATTACATTGTTTGGTTGAAATCATATTGCGTATTTTCTGTACTGCATTCATTGAATATTGCATCCACCTAAGCCTACATAAAGCATCCTCTACCACATTATACTTTTGTTCCTATTTACCAGTGTGCTACCTTATCCATTTCATCTCAACTCCTTAGTAATTATAAAGAAGTGTGCTAGTGCCAGATTCTCCGTTGTTGATCTTCATCATATCAGATTAAGTGTGCTATTCAATTATTAATTTATTATAAAGCGTGATATATATATATATATTTTAAATTATCAAATAAACCTTTTAAACTTGCAAAACAGAATTACTTCTTGGCTCAGTGGGGTCAGGGGGATTCCAAGAGAGGGGTGTTATACAAGGGTAGTCATCCAGAACGCATGAACTGGACCTAAAGATATATCAATAAGGGTTTTCATTCAGTATTCTAGACTAGGCGTTAACTTGGCTGTAGTGCTGAATTGAATCCTCTTACAGGCTGACCCTGAGGGAGTTGGAGGTGGATGAGCGAAGAGCTTGAGAAGGAAGATATTTAGGAAGAGAGAGTTGAAGGTATTTCTGCCCGAGTCCCCAGAAGGCCTTGTGGACAATGCAGAGGGTTTTCAACTTAACCCTCGAAGCCACTGGGAGCCAGTCTAGCGATTTCAGTCCTGGAGAGATACGGTGCCTGGGCTTGAGGCCAAGGACAAGTCTCGCAGTCCTGTTCTGGATGAGTTGCAAAGGGCAGAGAGCAGAGGCAGGCAGATTCAGATAGAGGCTGTTACAGTAGTTCAGCTTTGAGAGAACCAGGGCTCTAGAGACAGTGAGCTTCTGGGGGAAGGAGAGGAAAGGAAGGATACCTCGGAGGAGGTGAAGCTGGTAGTGTGACTTCTTAGAGACGTCAGATATGTGATGAGTGAAAGAGAGTGTGGAGTCAAAGATGACCCCAAGGTTTTTAGCCTTGCAGGTAGGAGCAGGAAGAGGGCCAAGAGAGGCCGGCCAGAGAGCTGCAGGGAGGAGGGAGTGGGTGTGCTAATGAGTAGAATCTCAGTCTTACTGGCATTAAGGCAGAGGTCGTTGGCGGCACACCATTCCTGGATAGCCGAAAGACAGTCAGAGATGAGGGAAGGAGAAGAGGAGGCCGAGGGTAGCCTGAAAATGAGCTCGGTATCATCCGCATAGCACTGAAAATTGGGGCAGAGAGCGGTGATGCGGTGGGCAAGAAGTGCCAAGTACTGGTTGAACAGCCAGGGAGAGAGGTTAGATCCCTGCGGGACACCACAGGTAGAGAAAAAGATGTCAGAGAGGAAGGACCCCAGTTGGACCTGGGAGGGTCGAGTGGAGAGGAAAGAGGACACCCACGCCAGAGCCTGACCAGTGATACCCAGGTTATCACGGAGATGGTTGAGCAGGATGGTATGGTTGACAATATCAAAGGCAGAGGAGAGATCAAGCAAAATGAGAACACAAGGAGTGTTTGAGTCAAGGTTCGAGAGCAGATCCTCACAGATGTTCAGGAGAGCAGTTTCTGTGCTTCTGGCAGCTCTGAAGCCAGACTGATGGTCGTGAAGACTACCAACAGATTCAGCATGGAGATTAAGCTGGGAGATGGCCAGTTTCTCCAGGAGCTTGCCCAGGAAGTCAGTGATAGAGATTGGGCGATAGTTAGCCGGGCAGGAGGGGTCGGAAGAGGGTTTATTAAAAAGGGGTGCACAAGGGAGTGCTTGAGGGGGGATGGATGGGAAGACTCCAGAGGCGAAGGAGTGATTGCAGAAGTCAGCCAGGGCAGAAGCCAAGGAGTCGATGTGGTCCTTGATGGTTTTGGATGTGCATGGTTGGACCTGTTTGATGAGACTTTCATAGATCGGACTTGTCTCGAAACCTCGTCAGCAGAAAAAAGGGGAAAGGCAGAGAAGGAGGGATTATTTTATCATGTTCTTTCAAGCTTGTTTAGCAAATCTGATCCCTCAAATATCTAAAAGGAAGTTCCATCTTTTATAAAAGGCCCTGATAGCGTTATGTTCCTTTATGGGTTTTTCTAGGCTGAAAGGGATGAAGTACCCAGAGAGGCCCACATTCGGAGGATATTTAGAGTGTACATGAAATATTTTGAGCAGAGTTTTGAGGAATTTTGTGAAAGTTTATGTATTAGTTGTCGGTTTGTGTCTAGTTTGTTTGTGTTGCCCAACTTGGGCCCATTTCTGTTTGTGTGTCTTCAGTGTGTTGTTAGTGTCTTGTTAGTTCCCCCAAATAAAAAAATACTTTGCCCCTTCATCGTGTCCCGTTCCACTTTTATTTCCACCAATAAAACTTTGAAAAACAAATAAATGTCCATGTCTCTGAAACTACACCAAAAAAGAAAACAATGAGTTATTTAATCTTGTAGGATGTTGACTTGTCCTCAGGTTTGGTTTTCACAGTTTTTAGGTTCTTAGGATGTGTATGGCTTCTCAAAGTTCTACCAATATGTTGGCCAGTTCTCTTAGTTAGTTTGCCATGCAGTTCTCTCATGGCATTCCTGTGACCAATGATTAGAAAAATGTGGGCATAGAGAAGGAGGAGGAGCTGCATTTCTCCTTGTGGCAGAGGATTTCCTATGAGTGTTGAGGAGTGGGGGACCAAGTTCTGTTTGTTACCTTTTTTAACTGGCCAGGTCTACACAGCATTGCTATTCCCCGAGTCAGTGGTGGAGCCCAAGTCATTGGGGAAGGCCTCAAGAGAATGTGTGGGAGAGGAAGCAGGGTCAGAGTCATTGGAGAAGGCCCCAAATACAGAGGCCAGGGAGGCAGTGCCTCTGATGTAGCCTCCTCATGGATGCAAGGGAGGCATCCCTCTGGTGGTTGCCCCCACAGAAGCAGGGCCTGTGATGGAGGCGGTGGGCATGTTCTTCATGTGAAAGGAGGGGGCAGCTGCAGCAAGTACTGTGGATCAGTATATGATATTTCCAGTCTTGGTGAGATAAATTGAGGAGGAAGTGGCTTCCACCCAGCAAGGTTTGGTTCCCAGCAGGAAGAGGATGTCCTTCAGGAAAGGTTTCAGACGAAGAACCAGTGTATGCAAATGCCACAATAGGTGGTTGACCTGCAGGAAGAGGAGTAGTAGGAAATAGTGTATGAGTGAATTGTGGAGCCGGAGCCTGACCCTGCACTTGCAATTGTGTAGGTGAAAAGGCAGGAACAGGTGGAGACCTAAGGAGTGACAACGTCTACTCACACCATACACAATCCACATGATCCTGTGTGAAGGAGTATTTTTCCCTAACCATGAAAAACCTTCAGGGGGCATGAGAGGGTGGTCTTCTATAGGTTGGAGTGCGGTAAGATGAAGGTGAAGTGGAGGGAGAAAGACAGTGGCAATGGGAGGGCCCAGAAGGAGTACAGCCCTGATAAACCCAATCTAAAGTGGCATTTACCTAGTAAATGAGTCCTTTACCTCCACTGTGCCTGCACACGACCCAGCTGCCATCATCAACACCTCTACTGGTGGTCAGGTAACAGGTCCTGGTACATCCCAGGGCCAAGGTGCAGTAGAGTGACATCAGGCATGCAGTGCGAAAGCCCCTACCAACCAAACTTGCCCAATGATTGCCAATGGCACTGGCATCTGTGGCCAGCTCTAGAACTCTGTTGCCTGCACCACCTATTAATTAGTTGGGGTTGGCATGCCTCTGGCAGTGCTTGACTTTGGGCAGAACCTCCTAACCCACATGATGAGTCATAGTTGCATCTATTTACTTCAGCAGGTTATAAGGGCAAAGATGGTGATTTCAAGTGAAGGGGTGCTTGATTGCTTAGACGTGGCAGCCAAAATGGAGAGACACATGCCACTGTGCCATCCTTTACTCATGTACGTTGGTGTGCATTGGAAAGGAAGGACTGACCTCACAGGGAAAATCCACACATACAACACCTGCAGCAGTTTGTGGAAGAATATTCTTGGGAGGTAATGCTAAGTGGGAGTGGCTGAAAAATGTAATGGGGGTCAATGCTCTGTGTGAGAGCTTGTGAACACATGGATGGCTCAGGCAGCACCATGTGTGATAGCTTGTGAACATCAGTCAGTGTTTGTACCCTGTTTGAGAGCTTGATAATTTCAGAGGATGGCTATACCAAGTAAGGGAGCCCAAGAGTTTAGTGGGCGGCCACTCCATGTGTGAGAGCCCAATAGCTTTTGATACAGAGTCTCTAATTTTAACAAAACAAGGTTTCAAAACAGTCTGTGCACAATAGGCAATGGCATGTGCATGTCAGAAACTGGTCAAGTCCTTTATCTGTTTCCCAGCCACATGCACCATATGATATTTAGGCTCCTCTTTTAAATGTCTCATTATACCATGTAATAAAGCATCATCATCATCAGAGGTGGGGTGTAACTATGGATGGATGGGGTCTGCAGCCTTCCACAATTAAGTCACAGTTCATTTTGTTAAAAGTCAGTTAAAAGTCAGTTGCTCAACATGTGGAACTGTTTTCTTTATCCTGCAATCAGTGTTGATAGCTCCAACTGCAGTAAGAAGTCTCTTGGACTGCTCGCATGTGGACAGTCACCTTAGAGATTAAATAGCAATTTACACAAGTGCTGCTGGCCAGATTCCTGAACAAATGAAGTACTGCGTCATCATCCCTTCTCACGGGTGAAGTATTTAGTGGATTGGCATCAAACATCTCTGCGGCTGCCCAGTTCACTCAGGGGGTGTTCTACAGCAGCCCCTGTCAGTATGCTGCAACCACGTTGCTCAGAAACCTTTCAACAGGTGTCAGTGATATCCTTCCCATTAAAGCTCTCAATGATGAGGTTAACATTCCTGGTGCAGTTGATAACATTTGGTGTGGGTTTTGTTCTTCCTCTTCCAGATGCATGCATTCTTTATCCAATTGGTGTTGCAAACACTGCAAAAAAGCAACTTTAAACATTTGAAGTGCTGCTACTTGTGATGTTTGTTGCAGGCCTTCCTCTCTCACAAATGCAGATGAAAAACAGTCACTTTTACCTTGAAATATGGGTCCATAAATGGAGTCAGCAAGGAGCTCTATGTTATCTTTAAATGCTACCCCTGGATCACCATGCATGTTTGAAAGAAGGTCCCTCACCAGCTGTTGGACAGGTTGAGGTGAAGAAGGTACACCAGTGGGTGAATGAAGCAGGTACAACAGTGGGTGATCATAACAATCAGATGCATTGTGAAGGATAGCCCCACTTGGTGGCCATCTCAAAAGGGTAAAGCACAGAGCTGACATTAGACAGCAGCAGTCAATAACAAACGATGACCCATGTAGCCCTCTACTGTGATTGTTGCAGTCATCTTTGTTGGCATTGCATTGCGCACATATACCATCCATCATGTGCTATGTTGAGTTCAAACGAAAGGCCCCCAGGTCAGGTAGCACAGTAGCAACTTGAGTTACATCTGAATTTAGATCAATGCATTTTTGGCATGCTAATCCTAGCAGAAATGTGAGCTCATCTTCTGGGCCACAGCCACCATTGCTTTCATAATCTCACAATTACTGATACATCTTGTGACTATGAGGACATGCGCACGCAGGCAACCTGGATTTCCTTCCACATTTGAAAGGCAGAGAGAACATTTTAACTGTCTTCTGCAATAAAGCCCAAATGCAGAATATATGGTCTAAGCCATTTCAAATGTTCCCATAGGCTGCATGAATACAGGGATTTCCACACAAGAGTAAGGCTATATTTCTATTACCGATTTTAGAGTCACATTAGCATCAAGCAGTCACTGCCTGTCATATGACTTGTGACATTTCTGTCCACTCTGAAATGCCTCCAAAACTCTGGCCGGATTAATGGGGAATAACATCTATGGATTGCGTGACAGGGGTTATAGCATGGTGTCCCAGTCATAGGCACTTACACAGCTGCAGTATTTCCAGGTGTAAATTTTCAGACTTGTGAAAGTATGTCAATTTTTAGATGGATGCACTTCCGAACTTTTGACTCGTCCAATGTAACATATGGGACCACATTGATTTGGTACCCAAGTCGGGTCCTGGCTCCCCTTGCCACACTACTTCTCAACAGAGTCAGCACATGGCAACATTTGGTTGCTGATTTTTCTGTGTGAAGCACTCTCACACATTTTACTTTCATTGTGTGCTAAAACACAAAGGCTGCTCTCATCTGGGTGAAGTGGTCTGGTTAGTAATGTTATTGATGTTCTGGATGTGATGGAATGATGTCACAGGCTTTCTTATCTATGACATGAAAGCTGTTTCTGGAAGCAACTGTACACAATTGGGGGTAATCTTCTATTTACAATTAAAGCTTCTGTATCTGTTGTTTCATTAACCTCTGCTTCATATGTATCAGACATTTCCAGCAGCAACGTATGTTCCCTTCTGGAAACTGGCGATTCAAAATCTTTTTCATTATCCATGTCATTGTCAACATCATCATTATTATCTGGCGTATCAGTGGACAGGGATGGTGGAGACAGTGATTCTCTTCCCTGATCTTTGATAAATAAGGTATGCACCCCTCCTCTTTCTCTGTCTGAAACAGCAGAAGGAAATGAAAGTTGAAGTGCCCCATGAGCTCATTGTCATTGTGCAATACCTGTGCACGTAATTAAACAAAACCTGGGATCGTAATTGTTCTTTTATAATGCACTTAATACCGTAAGCCCGGGATTCAAACCTGTGTTGCTATGCGTTGTCTTGATTCGAAGACAAATGCACTGCCCCTGAGCTATCCACCCAGCCTTATTGGCATGTGGAATGTAAGTTGGATGATACCTTCAACAGTCCGTGAGAAATGCTGGCATCTCAAGTGGACATAGCAAGTGCTGCTGTTGAAGTGAAAAGACCATGAGAAGCATGTCTCCAACTGCCTCTAGCTCATTTGGTTGCATTTGACATGTCAACCCAATGTCTAATTTGCTCATTGACTAGTGTATTACCACCTCACCAGATCCCTGCAACAAACTCCCACCAGAATTCCATGAATGTGAGTCTTGCACAAGTACCCCTCATAGACTCCCAGCTCCTCCTGCTCCTCGACTGAGGTGTCAACAGTTTACATGTGTCTTCTCTACTTATGTCAGGAGATGGACACTCACTGCTGTACAACCAACCTCAATGAATCTCTAGGGCTTTCTCCCACTAAATCCATACAATCTTAGCTCATCCACAAGGTGTGCTATGTGATTCCTGGCTCATCCTAGTCCTTTTTCCAGATGTTACAAGATTGCACATGTCTTATCCACTCACTTCAAGATAGACACTGAACGGTGCATCACCCGCCTGCCAGAATCTCGACTGCTCCCTCCCACCAAAGCCACATGAATGTGCTGCCCGCAGGGATTCTTGGCTTCTGATGCTCTTTCTCCCAGGTGTCACCGGATCACAAGTGTCTCTTTAACTCACTTCAAGAGACAGGCACTGACTAGTGTATCACTCTCCTCTCAGATCTCTGCTGCTTACTCCCACCATAATCATGTGAGAAGGAGCCTCACACCTGCTGCCCTCAAGGATTCCTGGCTTCGTCTGCTCCTCCTCTATGGTTTGAACTGATGGCACATGTATTATTCGCTCACTCAAAGTGATGGACACTGACTGGTGTATCAGTTACCTCCCAGAATCTCTGCTGCTTCTTCTCACCAAAATCACACAAGTGTAACTCTCTCACAAACTGCCCTGAGGCATTCCATCTCCCCCTGCTAATTCTTCAATGTGCAGCCTGATGGAGCATGTCTTTTACACTACACTAAAACAAAAGACAAACAATTACTGGTGTATCCCCAGATTCACTGTTTTTTTTTCATCCAAAATTACATGTCTGACACCCATAACCTGCCCTCCGAGACTCCCTTTCCTCCTCTGCCTCCATAATGTGACACATTTCTTTACTTTTCATGACCCGTATTTACTTCATAGTCACCTGGAATGCCTGTGGCTCTCCCTTAAAATGATTCCAGCTCCCTAAATTCATACCAGATGATGACTATGTTGTTTGCCCACTCCAAATCACTGATTGGGCCACACAGCACTCTATTACCAATTTAATTCCACATAGTCAACCCCACTTTCTCTACATTTACAATGCCTCTATTCAGCCATGGCCTCCTGTCACTTTTAAAGCTGCCAGAGACTGAATAGATGCAACCACGTATTCCCATGTTTGCCATGTGGTCAAAATTTGAACAGACTCTTTATAATGTGTGTCCAAAGTTTGGCTTCGTAAACTCACCTTAAATTTCCGTGATTCAAATTTCTAGAAATAAGTTCATTTAGCCCCAGTATTGAAAGAGGCATTCAGGAATTATCCAAAACTACATTTAGAAGTTATCTACAGAATAATAACGTTTTCAAACTGCACAAGTATAGGGCATGAGTGGCATAGTCAAAAGAAAGAACTTTGGCAGTATCTCGGTATTAAATCTGCCGATATACCACCAAATGGAATTACTGTTACCGACACTTGGGGCCTCCTTCCGAGATTTGCATTAAGGGTTTAACGGCACTGGTAATGGTGCCGGTGCCGCTAACCCCTTACCGCTGCATTACGAGGTCCTTTAGCGGGTCCCGCTAAGGGTGGCTGGTTTCACCAGGCGCCCTTAGTCGGAGCCGCTAAAGGACCAGCATGCTAACAACGGGCCCGTTATTGATGGGCCCGTTGTTAGCATGGTCCCCATTCTCATTGAGCCATATGGGGCCTCGAATGGGAATGGGGATGGGTTCCCTGAATGGGGAAATACCGGGTCCTCCAAGGTTGGAATGGCCCGGTAATTCCCCATTCAGGGAACCCGGACCCTAATAGCGCCATGGCTACCTCCAACCTTGTAATGAACCCCTTGGTCCCGTGGATTAACCATGGGATTACAATTGGTGGTAGGTGGTGTAAATAGGACTCCAGGGGGATTTTGTCTGAATTACTGCTGGCAGAATACCACCGCTGGAAGAAAGTCCTCCACCCTTCCATCAAAGTTGTAGCAAGGTGGTGCGTTAATGCAGCTCTAATGCAGTGGTAACAGAGCTGTCATATAGTGGCCAAACTCGCAGTGAGGCCTAATGACTGGATTGTAGTGTGCTATACCAATTTAGAACTGCAGACATGCTACCATAATAATTGAAACCTCTACATTATGATGCATTGAATGCACTTGTTTAATCAATATATCATAGTAATGGCTAAATCCCTCTTGGACCATCGGTATGAGCAGGCGATGTTGCATTCCTTTACACTGCGCAGCATTGCTGAAAGAGGCTCTATGTAATTAGTCACACACATCTGGCAGCCTCTTAATAATTGATTATATAAGCTTCAGCGCTGCACCTCACAGCAAAAAAAAGGACGATGGCATGCAAGGACAGCAGACCCCTGCTTTCAATTTTGTTATCATTTGACATTGAGATAATCAAGGCAAAACTCACTAAAGTATCATGATATCATCATATTAGGAGCAAGCAAAGGTCCCAGGTTCCCACTGCAGTGTCCCTTGATTTGTTCATCACACATAGTAGAAGTGGTCTTGCTATCGCAAAACATATGGGGGCCAATTCATAGAATTCGGCGCACAAGTGGCGCACGCGGCTGGCGCACAGTGTGCACGTGCGGTAGTCTGCGCCAGCCGCGTGCGCCGAAACACATTCAGGCGCACAGCGTATTCATGGATTCCAACATCCACAACCAGCCGTGGCGCAGAGTGGCGCAGCGACCCTGCAGCAGCGTCAGTTACGCCCCCAAGAACGCCCCTTGCGCAGGGAAAAGCCATCAAAATCCCCAATCCAGCGCAAAGGGCAGCAGCAAACGCAGAGCGGGGAGCGTGTATTTCAGGGGTGTGCGAGAAATTCTACACGCGATTGGCCTGGGTACGTGTATTACAGGGGTGCGCGAGAAAATCTACACGCGATTGGGCTGGGTACGTGGATTTCAGGGGTGCGCGAGAAATTCTACACGCGATTGGCCTGGGTACGTGTATTACAGGGGTGCGCGAGAAATTCTACACGCGATTGGCCTGGGTACGTGGATTTCAGGGGTGCGCGAGAAATACTACACGCGATTGGCCTGGGTAAGTGGATTTCAGGGGTGCGCGAGAAATTCTACACGCGATTGGCCTGGGTACGTGGATTTCAGGGGTGCGCGAGAAATTCTACACGCGATTGGGCTGGGTACGTGGATTTCAGGGGTGCGCGAGAAATTCTACACGCGATTGGCCTGGGTACGTGGATTTCAGGGGTGCGCGAGAAAATCTACACGCGATTGGGCTGGGTACGTGGATTTCAGGGGTGCGCGAGAAATTCTACACGCGATTGGCCTGGGTACGTGGATTTCAGGGGTGCGCGAGAAAATCTACACGCGATTGGCCTGGGTACGTGGATTTCAGGGGTGCGCGAGAAATGCTACATGCGATTGGGCCTGGGTACGTGGATTTCAGGGGTGCGCGAGAAATTCTACACGCGATTGGGCTGGGTACGTGGATTTCAGGGGTGCGCGAGAAATTCTACACGCGATTGGCCTGGGTACGTGGATTTCAGGGGTGCGCGAGAAAATCTACACGCGATTGGGCTGGGTACGTGGATTTCAGGGGTGCGCGAGAAATTCTACACGCGATTGGCCTGGGTACGTGGATTTCAGGGGTGCGCGAGAAAATCTACACGCGATTGGGCTGGGTACGTGGATTTCAGGGGTGCGCGAGAAATCCTACACGCGATTGGGCCTGTGCGAGTGGGGCAGTGTATTACGTGGGTGTGCGGGAAGTTGAAGAGGTGAATTGCCAGTGTGGGTCCTCCCAGGTCTCCCCTCTACCCCCTCCACGACCTCTGCAGGCAGCCCACACCACAGGGGACTACCCTGCACCCCTGGTCATGTCCCGCAGGCAGCCCATCCACCATGGGCATGCCCCCCAGCCAAGCCACATGTCCCCTTGCACCCCCACCCCCCAGCAGGCCCCCACCCATGTCTCCCAGCACCCCCACCCCTCCAGTCACCAGGGGCAGCCTCCACAAGGCCCCCACCCATGTCTCCCACCACCCCCACCCTTCCAGTCACCAGGGGCAGCCTCCACCAGGCCCCCACCCATGTCTCACACCACCCCCACCCCCCCAGTCACCAGGGGCAGCCTCCACCAGGCCCCCACCCATGTCTCCCACCACCCCCACCCTTCCAGTCACCAGGGGCAGCCTCCACCAGGCCCCCACCCATGTCTCCCACCACCCCCACCCCTCCAGTCACCAGGGGCAGCCTCCACCAGGCCCCCAACCATGTCCCACTCATGTCCCCTTGCACCCCCACCCCCCAGCAGGCCCCCACTCATGTCCCCTTGCACCCCCACCCCCCAGCACTGTGGGGCACCTGCCACCAGACCCCCAACCATGTCCCCTTGCACCCCCACCCCCCAGCAGGCCCCCACTCATGTCCCCTTGCACCCCCACCCCCCAGCACTGTGGGGCACCTGCCACCAGGCCCCCAACCATGTCCCACTCATGTCCCCTTGCACCCCCACCCCCCAGCAGGCCCCCACTCATGTCCCCCTGCACCCCCACCCCCCAGCACTGTGGGGCACCTGCCAGCAGGCCCCCAACCATGTCCCCTTGCACCCCCACCCCCCAGCAGGCCCCCACTCATGTCCCCCTGCACCCCCACCCCCCACCACTGTGGGGCACCTGCCAGCAGGCCCCCAACCATGTCCCACTCATGTCCCCTTGCACCCCCACCCCCCAGCAGGCCCCCACTCATGTCCCCCTGCACCCCCACCCCCCAGCACTGTGGGGCACCTGCCAGCAGGCCCCCAACCATGTCCCACTCATGTCCCCTTGCACCCCCACCCCCCAGCAGTGCAGGGGCAGCCTCCACCAGGCCCCCACCCATGTCCAACTCATGTTCCCCACCCAACATGTCATCACAATCCAGAACCCTGGTCTCTATGGTCAGCCCCCAAATGCAAAACACCCACCCGAGTATTGCATCCACCCACTCATAATTTGCAATCACATCACAGAACACCAATTGGAAGTTCCGAAACAAACACATGTCCCTCACATACACCCAATGGGTGTCAGTGAATCTCAAAACACATAACATGAAATGCATGAAAACAATGAGATACCACACATTGAAGTTCAACAAAAAAATAATGTATTAAAGGAAACATGAATAGAATCAAAAATGAAGAAACAGAAATGTGAATGTAAAAAAATGAAAAGAAGCATGTCCGTTCAAAATAAAAATATATTGAAATCCAAAGTAATGTTGTACAAAGTCAATGTCCACAAAACAAAATCCAATGGGAAATAAAAATAAAAGCCATTGATCCATGGAGAATGTTAAAAAAGAAAGTATGTACAAGTCTACAACTATGTACAATGCAAGAAGCCAGGGTCCATTATCCCAACAAAATAAAGGAAACCTATCTAACTACACTAACTAATAAAAAAAATATATACAAAAATGTGGCCAATGTCCAAAAGGTCCAAATGAAACAAAAACAAAAATGAAACCTAACACTACCTACATAACTATGTACAAGGGCAGCGGGCTAGTTCCACAGCACACTTCTGGATGTGCCGGGCCAGGGCATCATCGAACTCCTCCTCAATGTCCCGGAGGCGGTCCTCCTCCATGGCCCCGAGGGTCCGCAGGGCCGTCGACGTGTCCACCTCCAAACCCCTACGGATTGCCTCGAGGCACTCGGCCCGCCTCAGGGCCCTCTGCATGGAGTTCTCCGCCCTGACCATTGAGAGCCGTGCCTCTTCCGCCCGCTGCCGCTCCGCATCTATGGCGTGGCCCAACCGCTGCCACACGGAAGACACTTTTTGTCCTGGGTCCTCCTGCCCTCCGGCCGATGCCTGCCCCTCCGATGTCGAAGGCCCCGAGCCTTCATGGCTCCCACCATGGTGCTGCTGCTGCTGTGCCTCTGCCCCTGCACTGCCTCCTGCCGCCTGCACATCCTCCGCCGGCTGGGGTGCAGTCGTTGACGTGGCCACCCCTGCTGGACGTCCGACTCCCGACTGTGGCAGGGATGCCTCCTCCACCAGCCTGGCCGCACCGTCAGAGGCAGCTCCACAGGGCACCCAGGTGACTGATGGGTGGGAAGATGGCACAGAGGACGACTGGCGCGTAGGGGGTCCAGCTGAGGAGGGGGTCGTGGCAAGAACATCAGACAGAGGAATCCGGCCTGGGTGACCTGTCCCAGCAGGCTGACGTGGTCAACGAGCCATTCGAGATGACGTGCAGTCTCTTCATGAAAAGACTGCAGGTCACCTCGCATGGCCCGTTGACGCAACGCCACACCAGCCAGGACAGGCTCAACCCGGGCCTGGATAGCCACGTCCGCAGGCAGAGGAAGGCCAGTTGACGTCAGCTCATCCCCTGCCTGAAAACTGGTCTGGACATAGGCATCCCTGCTGGTGCAAGATGATGCAGGGACAGGATCAGGGACAGGATTGCACACAGGCACCTCCGCGGCGGCCTGTGCTGCCTCCTGTCCCTGGTCCTGCACTGCACCACTAGCACCAGTGGGATCCCCACCCCCAGACCCCGTCTCTGGTGCTTGCACGGCCTCCTCCTCCACCAAACCCCCCACCAACCTGGATGACTCTGTGCCATCTTCCCCCGTTGGGCCCTGTGGGGTCCCAGCTGCCCCTTCTGCTGCCGAGGAGTCCAACTGCAACCTCCGCCTCTTGGACCTCCCCCCGGCAGCTGCGGCCTGGGACGCGGCACCGGACTCCTCACTCCCCGACGAGATGACAACATGGGAGGGGAGCCGGGCCTTGCGTCTCCGGCTGGCGGTGGGATCCCCGCTGCTGTGCTCCACAGCACCTTCTCCGCCCTCTTCATCAGTTGACGCTGCAGACAGGGAGAAAAAAACCACACGCATCAGGGCAATGTACAATGGACACATACACACATGACAGTTGTACATGAGTGGCATTGGCAAACCTCAGACATGTCATCACGATCCCCAACACACATGTCATTACAACTCGCACACACGAGCCATACCACAGCCATATCGCAACTGCCAACACCATCCATACACATACAACAGCATGAGCAGCCAAAGGTGAGCCAGACATCACATGCAACACAGGAAGTGCACCACACATGTACACACACCACCACACTTGCATGCATGTGTACACCTCTGCCAAGTGTCGCAGTGTTCAGACGGGCATCCATGTCACATCTGCCCATCAGGCTTCCACATACCGCTGTCACATGCATCCATGTTGCATCACTGTTGCACCCTTGTCAAATACACACACATGCACATGTACACAGCGCTGATACATGCAGCTGAAAACAACATACATGCGTGACATCACGGACATGTCTACTCACATACACATTCATACAATCTTGTGTGCCCACACAACTGCATTTGGCATGCAAGCCCACACACACAGGCACCATCCATGTCTCACACATTACAGCCCTCGCATGTGTCAGCCCCACGGACCTGTACACCCGCACCCATACTCGACCCCATACAAACAGATGTGCAACCTGCACACTACTGAACAATCACCACACGCACTGCTCACAATCAGGATGCATGTACACTCACCGCTCGACTCCAGACGGGTCTGCCTCTCAAGGACCTGGACGTGGAGCGCTGGGGATATGTGTTCCAGGACCCCCATCTGTTCTTCCGACAAGTGGCCCCGGCGCCCCTTGGCATCCGCTGCCTTCAAGAGGCGCCGGGCCTTGTTCAGGGTCCTGGACCTGAAGTCCTCCCAGCGCTTCTTGACATGTTGGAAGTCGCGGACTGCCACCCCCTCCGCGTTGATGGCAGTCACGATGTCAGTCCAGATCCGAGTCCGTCCTTCCTTGTCGGCGCGGGAACTTCCGAAGAGGGCATCATACTGCCCCAGGACTTGCTCCACCAGGACACCAACTTCGGTGGCACTGAAGCTGGTGCCCCTCTGCCTCTCTGGCCGGGGGTTGTCAGTGGTCACAGATGGAGTTTGCCCCGACATGACAACCCCAGAGGCAGGAGTGGGTGGGCAACTGGGTCCTGGGGCTGGGCTGTGGAGCGATGGAATCCCAGTCGGGAGTCTTTGGTTCCAGCAGGGGTGGTCACACCAACAGCACCCCTGGCTGATGTGCAGGCAGCAAATGGCAGGGCACGTGGGCAGCAGGCAGTCAGGCAGCAGCAGATGGCAGGTGGGAGCGTGCTCGGGGCTCTGGGGGGCAGTAGTTCGGCCTTCTGGGCAGGAGCGTGGTCTTCCGTGTGCTTACGCGTGGCCAGCTTGATACGGAGTGATTTGGCACGTGAAAATTCTGCACGTCAGCGTGTAATTCGAGGAAAGGCCCTTAGCGCGTAAGCGCGTCTGCACGCATACGCATTTTCATTGGACCAAAGGCCCTCAGCGCGTGAGCGCGTCTGTGACGTGACGTGCGAGGGAGTATCCCTCATTGCACGTGATGACAGAACACACGTGGATTTCAGCCAATCGCGTGTGAAAGTTCACGGTACCCCGGAACACACGTACCCAGGCCAATGGCGTCACGTACCCAGGCCAATGGCGTGTGGAACTACCCGCGCACCCCGAAACACACGTACCCAGGCCAATGGCGTGTGGAACTACCCGCGCACCCCGGCCAATGGCATGTGGAACTACCCGCGCACCCCGGCCAATGGCGTGTGGAACTACCCGCGCACCCCGAAACACACGTACCCAGGCCAATGGCGTGTGGAACTACCCGCGCACCCCGAAACACACGTACCCAGGCCAATCGCGTGTACGCTCGCTCCCCTCCGATCACACGCGATGACACCCGAATACGGGAAACCAACGAGTCCGCCCACACAGAGGCGTCCCGCGCCCGCGCACAGCATAAAAGTGCGCGCAAACAACAAACGCGTATATACAGCGACGATGAATGCCCCATTTGTTGCTGCACTGATTGTGGGACACCGCAGGAGGAGGAGAATAGCCAGGGCACGCATTTTTGCACCACGGACAAGCCTTTTTGGGATGCCTGACGACCAGGTCTACGGCAGGTATAGGTTTCCACCCCATATCATCCTAGACCTGGTCAGGGAGTGGGAAGATGACCTCACATCCCCCACCCTTTGCTCCCAAGCATTGAGCCCCTTGGAGAAGCTGCTCAATGTCTTGCATTTTTTGGCCACTGGGTCGTTTCAGCGGACCACTGCCATAGTGGGGGGGGTCTCACAGGCCACGCAGTCACGCTGCCTACACCAGGTACTGGCAATCATGACAGCGCGCCCCTCAGTCCGCAGGCACATATACATGCCCAGAACACCCGCAGAAAGGCAGGCCGTTGTCCTGGATTTTTTCAGGGTGGCACACTTCCCCAAAGTGCTCGGTGCCATAGATTGCACCCATGTGGCCCTACGTCCACCTAGGGCCACTGAGCACATCTACCGAAACCGCAAGCACTGGCATTCCATCAATGTACAGGTGGTATGCGATGCAAAGGGAATCATCACCTCTGTCTATGCAAACTACCCTGGCTCCACCCATGACAGTTTCATATACAGAATGTCCGCCCTGAGCCGGGCCCTGGAAGCTGGGCAGCATGGCGACACATGGCTCCTAGGTCAGTACAAATGCCCTTGCACATGCATGCAAGTCACACACAGACAAATATCCCAACCCTAATAATCTCAATTATTATCACCTCCCCAGGGGACAGTGCCTACCCTCTGAGCAACCACATGATGACGCCAATCCGGAACCCCACCACACCACCCCAGGTAAGATACAACGCCGCCCATATTGCAACCAGGGGCATAGTGGAGCGCACATTCGGAGTGCTCAAGTCACGTTTCCGCTCCCTTGACCGCTCTGGTGGGCAACTACTCTATGCACCACCAGTAGTGTGCAGGATCATTGTGGCAGCATGTGTCCTGCACAATGTTGCAACACGGCAGGGCGTCCCGGTGGACATGGTGGTGCCCCCACATCCCCAACCACAGGCACAGGCGCTGCCCATGGGAGGGGACAGGGCACGTGGCGAGGAAGCCCGGACCCAGCTTGTGGCCACATTTTTCACCTAAACTCCCACCCCTGCGGAGTGCACACAGGCCTGGCACATACCAGGTGACAATCGATGATGACAAAGTGACAGTCAACTGTCACAACCCTACCACCCTGAGATAGTTGCCATGGAAGTGCCACATCGTCTGCATCCCTAGCTACTTAAACACAAGCTATTCTGTGCAACCAAAATGCACACATATGACATGTGACATGACATGGGCCATACACAAGTATTCCAAGGCCCAATGAGGCAGGGGGGGGGAACAAGGGAACACAGAGAACGGTACTACTAGGCCAGGTGTCATTGAGATTGTGCAAGTGCAGGGGTAGGGGGAAGGGAAAAGTGCAAGGGGAAGGGTGGGGGGGGAGTCCAGTACAGGGGAAGTAGGCCAAAAGAATAATACATAGGTCGCCTGGTGGCAACTGCAAAGATAAGTGCAGACAAGTGCTGGGAAGGGAGGGCTGTAGGGATAGAGAGACAGTACTGCAGTGCAGGGGTTGCCAGGGTGGCAGTGCAAGTGGACAGTGGCTGGGCAAGGGACCGAGGTTGGTGAGAGTGTCCCAGTAGCAGCTCCTGTGCAGTTCCAGTGAAGAATTCTGCAAGGGAGAGGCAGAGAGTAAGCAGAAGCAAAGAGGAAGGTCTTGAGGTGCTTCCAGAACTGGAGATGGTTCCCCTCAAGTTCAAGTCAGCCAGGAAGTCTGTTCCAGGGGGAGGGCCCTGCTGCGGAGAGAAACATACCCCCAGCTAGTTGCTCTGAGAAGCGGATGACCTGGACATGCAAGGTGTGCATCACACACACCTGCAAAACAGGCCATGGCCATCACTGTCATGTCACTCAAACCCTCCCAAACATCAACATGACATGGCAAGCAATACCCATACACTGACGCAGTAACAATAAGGTACACATTGCCATGTCCTAAATGTACAGTGGCATCGGACAATGATGCCTGACCCGGAATCAGATGAAATGACAGACCAACAAAATGTCCCACCCAAAATAAGTCGTTTCCAAATGCATTGCAACAGTCGTAGACGTAACATCACAATGAATGCCTGTCTATATGCACATTATGCATTGCAAAATCAACACTGCAGCTCATGTGTGCAGTGTCCCACTCCTGCATCACACTGCTCAGCGCACAGCACAGTGAACAGCCATTGCGTGTGATGCACACCCTGAGCATCACATCTAAGTGACAGACTACATCAAACATCAAATTTTTGGCATGTACTGGAACCATAATCGGTCACAGAACATGTGCTGCCGGGACACAGTGGGCACCAGAAGGCAAACAGTGTACACGTGGATATGCAAGGGTGGGAGTACATGGAGTGCATCCGAGTGCAAGTGTGTGGTTCTGCAGGGACATGCACTCCACATATGCATGTGCACTCAAGTGACCATCAGTGTTCCCTACACATCACATGTGAACATCCACCATGTGTACACCCCAGCATGTCAAACCACAACTATCCCCTCGCACCTGAAAGGAAAACACAACACATGAACAGGCATTGATCAGCAGAACACAACATGTACATAGGACAACAACATTACAATGTCAGAGTTCCCATCACACTGCAGGGCAATGCAACTATCAACAACAACCCCCCCCTCCCGCGCAAATGACCATGACCCGCTGAACAACTGCACCTGGGTCATGGAGCCTCCAACCCTCATTTCCACCTGGCCACAGGATCACCTTTACCCTTCGTGTCCATCTCCCACCTTGTGTGTAAAAAGTTGCCTGAACCCTCAGAATCCACACTCATTTACAAAATCACAAAATCCAAGGCATGAAAACGAACCCAAACACCCTCCAGTAGATGACTTGACGTAGCAGTACCTCACAAACGCCAAGTACTACCACAATGATGCAACAACCAAGGTAGCACAGCAGAACAATGTCACGACAGGATGTGAGACATGTGTGGTACATGACATAGGATGATGCACAATGAATGGATGTGTACTGTCACAGGTCCCCTGTACAGGCGCGGGAGTCTCATGAAACAACCACCCACACCATGTCCCGGGTGCCTGCAAGGTCAAACTCACACAGGCCCCTGAGATCATGGTGGGGAATGAGGTTCAGGGATATGCAGTCGGGACAGGTGTAGACACACTGGATGACTGGAATGAGTGGCAGGTGAGGGGAGGAGGAATGACACATGAAACTAGGGAATGCACAAAAATGTACAACCTGCATGAACACATACACAATCCAAACAAACTTGGACATCATTGTCATGACATTCTGTAGTCCAGGCTCAGGAGTGGTACGAACCAACCACCCCCTCTAGGGTTTTGGCGCCTGCAAGTTCGGGGCTTACACAGGCATCCGCAACCCCAGTGGGGAAAGAGGGTCAGGGAATGTTGCTTGGATAGGCACGGGAAGCAGGAACACCGGGTAGAGGGTACAGGTTTCATAATTGCATAGGATCACGGGTGATTAGGGAAAAAAACATACCGAATAGGACCACACATAAATCCGTGCATCAGTACACTCCCCAGCAAGCCTATGCAGGGCAGTTTGTAAGGAAAACAACAAGACACTTAGCTCTGGTTTTGAGTGCTGGCCTCCTGCCTGCGCACTCTCAGGGCCGGTTACAGGAGCACTCCAATGCTGCAAAGAGAGACACAGTCAACAACCTGTATGTGCCAATTACACGAAAACACAACACAAAACATGCCCCATAGCAACAAACTACTCTACAAACAGACAATCAGTGCTCGATGCTTCGTACCCATATATAACATCACCCCTGTGACGGGTCATACACAGTCAATGCAGTGAGTCAGGCGCTGGTGGGTGCGTGGCAAATGGAACACCAATGTGTCACAATTCACACAACATGCAATGTTCCCTGGGTAAGCAGACAGACCCATATGGCAAGCCATGACTACAGAGCAAGTTGCGTACCACCATGACCAAAACAAAGTTGGCAGTGCATTTATCATGAAGTACGTGGAATAGACATGCACTGCACCCAAGTATGTCCCTTGCTGTATGTCCCTGTGAGCTGCCCCTTTCCATGTCTCTGAAGGCTACATGGTTGATACAAGTGCCTCAATGAACCTTGGTGTACCGCAGGGTATGTGCCACTGCCCCTGCATGTGTCCCAGACAACCCTACTATCAACAGCCATCAGTCCACAAACACATCTGAGCTGCATTGTGTGCTTCAACACCAATATTCGTCTAAGCTCACCCTCAGTGCTGTGACTAAGCCTGCATGTGCAACTCGCCTGGTGCAAGCTTTGCTGTGTCGTGGCCCCCCTGTGATGCTCACCTTGCCTGGAGTTCCTTGGAACATGTCAGCAGTTCTAGGATGTGGGTCTGCAATCACTGTGGCTCTGCTCGTGCACACATGTGCATGTGGGCACCAACAAACGGGTCAGGAATTCCGTCGTCCAATGGGCCATGTCTGCTGCCAAAGGTGCTCTGGTGCCTCATCCCCCTGCAGAAAGTGCATGGAACAAATGATTAATGCATGAAAGTGATCTGTGTGTGTCTCATCAGGCATCTCATTACTTGACCATGTCAGAGAGTCACATCACAAATCACACCATCAGTCCGTCTTTGACTTCCAAAGTGTGGAACACTATCTACAGCATGAATTGCAACAGGCACGTGTACAGGAAAGAAATGAGACATAATACACAATGCATAGCAATCAATGTCCACATTAATCATGACACACCCCATCTAGCAAAAGCTGAACAGTGGACAATTACACCTAAATCATCCCCACTAGGGGTGTCAACACAAGTCACAAAGCACCAGTCATGCCACAGATATGACAGTCCAAAGCCCTTGTGTAAAATTCTGTAACACCGAACCATCCTTGCGAGCCCATGGATAAGGGAGGCAGGAGTGGCATATGTGAGTCAAGGAACCCAAGCAGCAAACACATACACAAGACAACCATGAAGGGCCCAGCTGGAACAGACAGTGGATGCCTTCAAAAACCACAAGGCACCGCACTGTCACATGAAAGCACAATAGACTACAAATTCTAAACTAACTCAACTATTAACTAATTACACTAACTATGGAAAACCTACATTACCTATTTAAACTAACTATCAAACAGAAACTTAACTAACTAAACTAAACGAAAAATCAAAAATGGCCACATACGACCCGGGGGGAGGGGAGGCACCCAGGAGGGGGGAGGTACAGGGTGCTGCTCAACATCCACATGCGATGATGCTGAGGCAAAAAAAAATACCTCCATGGGCTCAACGCCTGCACAGCACGACCTATGTGGGAGATAGATGGTCGTCCGAGTCTGGCTCATCCTGGAAAGGAGGACGTGGCACAGTAGCCTGGCCACGCCTAGCCGCAGCTTGCCCCTCGTCGGCAGCAAGTCTGCCGGACAGGTGAGCCTGGTTCTGTGTGGCGATGTTACATAGGTCTGCATGCAGAACCTCACGTGATACACGTGCTTCCTCTTGCAAGGTAGCACGTGTAACACGGAGTTCCTCCTGCAAGGCCTGGCTGGACAACCGCTGCACCTCCCGGCAAGCCTGTAGCTCAGCCGAGATGGTGCGCTCAAGCTGTGCAAACCTCTCCTCTGCCTGCTGCCTCTGGGACATCATAAGGACACCCAGAGTGGATCTGAGGGAGGCATACTCCTCCCTCAGGGCATCCATGTGCGCCTCTGCGTGAGCAGCAATTGCTTGATGCAGAGACGACATTTCAGCCTGGCGTGCCCTGTCTGAGGCCGCCATGCCCAGCCTGAGCGAGCGGGCCGTGGACCGTGCCGCCTGCTGCTGGAGAAGCACCTGCCTAGCAGGGGGGAGCACAGATCGGGCCACACGCTCCATGCTCTCAGCGATGTTCTCCATTGCTGCCCCCTGCCGTTCGGTATTGGCAGTCAGTATACAGCGGTTGCGCGCGGCGACCGCGTTGCCGGGCTTGACCCCTGCGGGACCCAAGGACCGGAGGTCCTCGCTGTGTTGGCACCGCCTGCGGCTGCACGACTACATGCCCCCGTCGACGTGATGTCCCAGGCACATCAGTGACTGGTGTGGAGGGTGACCCTGCGTCCCGATCCACCACGGGCGGAGGAACCAAGACTGTCTGATCCCTCAGTGCAGGTGTCGCAGACAGAGGAGTGTCCACATCAGAATCACTCACCCCTGACACATGGACTTGATGGTCATCCAACTCAACATGGACGTCAGAGTCGTCATCAAGGCTGGACTCATAGGCAGCCAGAGACAGGATGGACTGCAGCACTTGGGGGTTTTCGTGGCCTACCACCCCACGACCCCCACTAGTGCCGGGTTGATGTGGTCTTACCAACCCTGTGTCTGGCGTGACAACACCATCCTCTGCATCCATTGCGTCATCACCTGAAAAATAGAGAGGAAAAGGTAACTACACATGTCAGAAGCACACAACACACACACACACCGACAGCAAAGGCATCCGGCAGACATGTGACACACAACATATGACCTGGCATGCATGCTGGGTCTACTTAGAATAGCCACTGTGATCAGACCTGTTGAAAGGTGGCAGTTTGCATGGAAGTGGGTCTATGCAGTGCTGAAAATGTGTACGCCACTCACTACCTACATGTACAAGCACTCCATGGTGTGTGCCAGGAAATGTGAAGGCAGTGCAATGTCAAATTCAGACATCACGTGCATTGTGTATTCAATGTGTACCATGTCTAGCAGCCAAGCACCCCTCCACCCCAGTACCAAAGCAGGGATGCCTAGTATGGTATCAAAAGGCTGCCCATACACCTGTGTATTGACAAGCAGTGTTGACTGGCATCAACAGCTTAATGTGAATCAAATTACAACACTGCTAATGATGCTGGGACAGTGGGCAGGACACATGATGGAAGATCCGGAGGCCAGCCACGTGTGAAGAAGACACGACAAGAGTTGGACAGAGTCATTGGCCATTGAACAGGCTGAGGCCTGTGAGCCACACAGATTGTAATTGCCTAAACATGTGTGCAACGCAGGACTGAGCCACAGTTGACATGGGGAGGCTGATAATATGGCAGGCAATGTATGTAACCAAGGACTCATATTACAGTGCTCATCCAGTCAAGGACACATAGGGGCATGCGTGCAATGCACATGGAGCATGAATGGGCACTCATGTCCCTGCGGGACATCTGACCCATGCACAGTACAAGTGGGATACCCTGCATCGAGTACTAAGGCTGTACCACACGGCATATGTCTGGCAGTTTCTAAGCTGGAAGTTAGCATCTACACAGGACACATGAACAAGAAACTACACATTGGCAAGAATGTAGCAGACCAGTGCAAAGGTGGAACTGGGGTGCAGAGTGGCGGAGGAGGGGCAAGGGAGCATGCCCACATGGAGTCCCGCATGCAGGCAGAGGAGACATGCATGACGGTAGCATTGCATTACTTACACCTCAGAACCATGTACACGTCACATGTAGCAGCAATCATGCACAACACATCCCACAAGTGAAACACACACGTCCTCAACAACTACGCTTCAACACTCACTGGACTGGGCATCAAAGTCCAGCATCTCTCCCACACCTTAGACCAATTCTGGTGGTATGAACTCCGCAACAAAAGCCTCATGCGGAGTGAGTTCTTCCTCCTCTGGTGCAGGCCCACCGCCAGTCACCAGAGTCAAGTTGTAATTTGAGGCACGCTTAGCCTTAGTGCTGCGCTTGATGTCATTTCAGCGCTTTTTGCACTCCTGCGCTGTGCGCACCTCATGGCCGAATGAACTGACATGTTCCGCAACATGCTTCCAGTGGGTGTCACGTTGGGCAGCCGTAGTCTGACTATTGGCACCCACTAGCATGTCACGGCTGTGTCCCCGCACGTAGTCCACGAGGAAGTCCAGTTCCTGCTTACAGAAAGGCTTCTTCCTCGACGTGCAGGAGGTCATGGCTGTGTGTGGGGTCCCAGCCTGTGCTGCAGGTGCAACCTTCCTCCTCTTGGACTGTGGCGCAGACCCTGGCTGGCTAATGCCGCCCTGACCAGTATGGCCAGTGGGTTCGGTGGATTGAGCCGAGGGAGTGGCAGGTGGAGGGATGACCAAAGGCCTGACTTCTGTCAGTGGCAGCTGGGTGCCCACTAATGGACCCTGCGCAGCAACATCAGCTGTGGCAGGGTCATTGACCGCAACGGTCCTGGTTGGCAGACTCACAACCGGGGTGCTGTTGGGTGCATCTGCCCCTGCACTTGCCAACACCCGGCTGTTCGGGGCAGCAGATGACATGACTGCCCCAGGGACACGTGTCTTGGTCTGAGCAGCCCGGCGTGCCCCTATGGTTTCCCCCCTGGCCTGTTGGAGATCTACCAAGGGCTCTTCAAGTGCCAACGCAGCCTGCGCTGGCAGACCCTGAGCCTGGGTGGCGGTATCCACAGCTGCACCTGCAGCTACCGCTACCCTTGGGCCCGCGGCAGTCGATGGAACGGACTGCTGGGTCATACGGGTGCCAGTGCCAGATGCAGGAGCTGCATCCCCCGGAACCACAGGGGGTGGTGGCATGGCTGCACCGACACATGGCACAACATTGTGCTCAAGTGGCGCACCCCTGCCTCTTCCCCCTCTGTGGCTGCCCTGGACACCCTGGAGTCCCCCTACTCCCTGGTCACCACGGCCACGTCCCCGACCACGCCCGCCACGAGGAGTACGCCCAGCTGAGGCGCCCCTCACCTTTGGTGGCCTCCCAACCATGGCACAGATGTAATAGTGCTGGCACAGATGGAGTGGTGCCAATGGGAGGTGTACACCACAATTGTCCTGGGCAATTGGGGTGAAGGGGGTGGGAAGCAAGATGTTAACAGCCCCCCTGCACCTGCAAGGCTGTATGTGACCCCGGTGATGTGGTGACGGGTCACGCAACGCTCAGGCACCCCAAAACTGCAGTAAAACCGTGCACGCAACCCTGCAGCCTACGTGCGTGGATTTGACCTCCCGCAGTACGCGGTGGCACCCAGTAACACGAATAACGCGTACGCGTGGGACACGCAGGCTACGATGACATCGAAAATGGGTGCAATACACAGGGGCACCCGCAGTGGGAAAAGGAGCGTTTGCGACTCACCGTCTGACTAGCGCGATGCAGAAAAACACGCGTAGCCAATACCCCCGCCAAAAGAAGAGATACGTCCTTGAGAGCTGTGAAGTAGATGGCGCGCGAAACAACTGGAAGCAGCAACACACGTCGGTCTCCACGGAAGGCACGTACAGCGAACTGCTGGGCCCGCTCACCTTTAACCCGTGCTGAGGGAAACGCACGCGCGCGTCACATCACATGCGGACGTGCAGTTTTTCATGCGCGATTACGCGCATTACACGCGGACGTGCAGTTTTTCACGCGCGATTACGCGCATTACACGCGGACGTGCAGTTTTCCACACGCGATTAGCCTGGGTACGTGTGTTCCGGGGTGGCGTGAACTTTCACACGCGATTGATTGTAATCCACGTGTGTTCTGTCATCACGTGCAATGAGGGATACACCCTCGCACGACACGTCACAGACGCGCTCACGCGCTGAGGGCCTTTGGTCCAATGAAAATGCGTATGCGTGCAGACGCGCTTACGTGCTACGGGCCTTTCCTCGAATTACACGCTGACGTGCAGATTTTTCACGTGCCAAATCACTCCGTATCAAGCTGGCCACGAATACACACGGAAGACCACGCTCCTGCCCAGTAGGCCAAATCACTGCCCCCCAGTGCCCCGAGCAGCCTCCCACGTGCCATCTGCTGCTGCCTGCCTGCCTGCCTGCCTGCTGCCACCGTGCCCTGCCATTTGGTGCCTGCACATCAGCCATCTGCAGGGGTCCAGTTGCTGTGTCGACCCCTGCTGGAACAGTAGACTCCCGACTGGGATACCATCGCTCCACAGCCCAGCCCCAGGACCCAGTTGCCCACCCACGCCTGCCTCGGGGGTCGCCATGTTGGGGCAAGCACCATCTGAGACCAGTGGCGACCCCCAGCCAGAGAGGCAGAGGGCCACCAGCTTCAGTGAGAAGGAAGTTGGTGTCCTGGTGGAGCATGTCCTGGGGCATTATGATGCCCTCTTCGGAAGACCACGCGCCAACAAGGAAGGACGGGAGAGGATCTGGGACGATGTAGTGGTTGCCATCAACGCGGAAGGGGTGGCAACCCACGACATCAAGCACATCAAGAAGCGCTGGGAGGACTTGAGGTCCAGGACCCTCAATAAGGCCCGGCGCCTCGCGGAGGGGGGCCGGGCACGCCTGAGTGACATCGAGATGAGGGTCCTGGAACGCGTAGACCCAGCGCTCCACGCCCAGATCCTTCGGAGGCAGATCCATCTGGAGTTGGCCGGTAAGTGGCCAAGCATTACTGTGTGAGACAGGGCATGTTGCAGTGTGCTGGTTGTCTGATACCTGCCTGTATGTGTGACATAGGCCATGTACGTATGTGTGTGTGCAGGGACGTCATGGTCAGGCATGTGAGTACAGTGATGTGTGAACCACATGGTTGGTGCATGTGTTCTATTGCAACATGGGGGGCTCTGTGCGGAATGGACACATGGAAGCATGGCAGTCTCTGTTCCTGGACATGGGTGGGGGTGAGGGATGGGTGCTGGTCCCATGTACACGTATGGTGCCCATGTGTGTGTGTCTGAACTGCGTGTCTGTGACTTGTAACTGCCATGGATGCATGACACATGTATGTGACAATGTTCAGATTCACTGATGCAGCCTAGTCATCCTTGTATCCACTGCGTCTGTGGTGTACGAGGCCAGATGGATGGAACTACGGTGAGGTGTGTGCATGTGATGGCAAGACCCATGATGCATGTGAGTTTGAAACCAACATTGTATGAATCATGAGTCCCTTGGTCATGTATGCCAATGTCCATGGCATGCGCCATGCCTGTTACTGTATGTGTTTTGCCTGCACTGACCCATGTGTTGTGGCGGGACATGATGGAAGTGATGTATGACAGTGCCACTCATCTGCTGTTGCTTCCTGTCTAGGGGACCATTGTACAGTACCCTGATGCTTGTGTTCTATGTCTCCCTCTACACAGTGGCAAGTGAAGAAGAGGGCGGAGAAGGCGCTGTGGAGCAGAGCGGCGGGGATGCCACCACGGCTGCAGCGGAAGGGGTGGGTGAGCCCCCACAGGGGCTTGCACCGGCGGAAGACGGCGTGGAGACATCCAGGTTGGTGGTTTCCACAGAGGGGGAGGAGGCCGCTACTGAGCCACACATGGGGCCTGGTGGGGGCATCCCCGCTGGTGCAAGTGGTGCAGTCCAGGGCCAGGGGCAGGAGGCAGCACAGGTTGCTGTGGAGGTGCCTGTGCATGTCACTGTCCCTGACACTGTGACTGCACCACCATGCACCAGCAGGGATGCCCCATCCCAGGCCCGTCTGCAGGTAGGGGAGATGTCCATGTCATCTGACACTCCTCTACCTGCGGACGAGGGGACCCCTGGCCGTGTGGAGAGGGTCCTGATTGGTGTCGCGTTGCGCACGGCTGGCATTCGTGATGAGGTGCATGCTTCCCGGGAGGAGCATGCACATCATCACGAAGAGCACCGTGCGTACGTGAACCATTTGGGAGCCGCCATGGTCGGGGGTTTCCTACATGTGTGTGGCCTTCTGGCGACCCTCTCCTCCTCTGTGGAGGCTATGCGCCAGTCGTGCTCCATGCCGTCTTCCGGCCCAGATGCCACCAGGGCCCCCTGTGGACCTGCCCCGACCAACGCAGCCAGCTCGGTGGGGACCCCATCCCTGCCACAGTCGGGAGTCGAAGGTCCAGCAGGGGTGGACACACCAGCAACTGTCCCCCTGCAGATGGAGGATGTGCCGGCATCATCTGGCAGGGCACGTGCACGATGGCATCGGTGGATTCCATCAGCCTGGATGCCGTCGTGCTGGCAGAGGCAGTGGCGTCGGAGGCAGCAGCAGGCTCGACGTGGGAGGCATCATGGCTCGGGGCCATCAAGATCAGAGGGGCAGGCATCGGCCGGAGGGCAGGGGAACCCTGGGATGGCAGTGTCTTCCGTGTGGGAACAGTTGGTCCAGCGGATAGGTGCGGAGCGGCAGCGGGCGGAAGAGGAGCGGCTCACCATGGTCAGGGCGGAGTTCTCCATGCGTCGGGCGTTGAGGCGGGCTGAGTGCCTCGAGGAAGCTCGCAGGGAGTTTGAGGTGGACACGGGGTTGTCCCTGCGAGACCTCGGGGCCAGGACAGAGTCCCGCCTCCGGGACATCGACATGGAGTTCGAGGATGCCCTGGCCGGCAACATCACAGAGTGAGCCGCAGGACTTGCCCGCTGCCATTGTATATAGTTCTTTAGTTAGTTAGTGTTAGGTTTCCTTTATTTTTTAAGTTTTTTTTGGACCGCTCGGACAATGGCCACTTTTCTGTATATATTTTTATTATTAGTTAGTAGTAGTAGGTTTAATTTATGGTGTTGGGCTCATGGACCCTGGGATATTCTTGTACATAGTTTGATGTTTGGAAAACATTTGTTGGATTTATATTTGTGTTCACCATGAGGCAATGGTTTTTCCTTATTTTTCCCCCCATTATTTTGCTTTGGACTACATTATTTTTTGGATTCCTTTGTTTTTTGATTTTTTGTATTTGTTCTCGGACATGGACCATTTGTTTTGTCATCCCCATTGTTGTGTGTTTTATTTCTTTACTTCATTTTCATCTTTAATACATATATTTATTACTTACATTTGTGGTATTTTCTTATTGGTTTCATGCATGTCATGATATGGGTTTTGACATTCACTTGCACCCATTGTGTATGTGTGTGTGAGGGACATGTGTTCATTTACATACTTGCCATTGGGGTTGTATCATGTAATTGCATCTACTATGTGGGTGGATGCAATCCTTGCCTGGGTGTTTGTGCTGGGTATGCTGCCCATTACTGCCATGATTGCATTTCGTCAGGACCTGGGGGCAGGGGGACATGAGTGGGGGCCTGCTGGGGGGTGGGGGTGCAAGGGGACATGAGTGGGACATGGTTGGGGGCCTGCTGGCAGGTGCCCCACAGTGCTGGGGGGTGGGGGTGCAAGGGGACATGAGTGGGACATGGTTGGGGGCCTGGTGGCAGGTGCCCCACAGTGCTGGGGGGTGGGGGTGCAAGGGGACATGAGTGGGGGCCTGCTGGGGGGTGGGGGTGCAAGGGGACATGAGTGGGACATGGTTGGGGGCCTGCTGGCAGGTGCCCCACAGTGCTGGGGGGTGGGGGTGCAAGGGGACATGAGTGGGGGCCTTGTGGAGGCTGCCCCTGGTGACTGGGGGGTGGGGGTGGTGTGAGACATGGGTGGGGGCCTTGTGGAGGCTGCCCCTGGTGACTGGAGGGGTGGGGGTGGTGGGAGACATGGGTGGGGGCCTTGTGGAGGCTGCCCCTGGTGACTGGAGGGGTGGGGTGGTGTGAGACATGGGTGGGGGCCTTGTGGAGGCTGCCCCTGGTGACTGGGGGGTGGGGGTGGTGTGAGACATGGGTGGGGGCCTGGTGGAGGCTGCCCCTGGTGACTGGGTGGTGGGGGTGGTGGGAGACATGGGTGGGGGCCTGCTGGGGGGTGGGGGTGCAAGGGGACATGGTTGGGGGCCTGGTGGCAGGTGCCCCACAGTGCTGGGGGGTGGGGGTGCAAGGGGACATGAGTGGGGGCCTGCTGGGGGGTGGGGGTGCAAGGGGACATGAGTGGGACATGGTTGGGGGCCTGCTGGCAGGTGCCCCACAGTGCTGGGGGGTGGGGGTGCAAGGGGACATGAGTGGGACATGGTTGGGGGCCTGCTGGCAGGTGCCCCACAGTGCTGGGGGGTGGGGGTGCAAGGGGACATGGTTGGGGGCCTGGTGGCAGGTGCCCCACAGTGCTGGGGGGTGGGGGTGCAAGGGGACATGAGTGGGGGCCTGCTGGGGGGTGGGGGTGCAAGGGGACATGAGTGGGACATGGTTGGGGGCCTGGTGGCAGGTGCCCCACAGTGCTGGGGGGTGGGGGTGCAAGGGGACATGAGTGGGGGCCTTGTGGAGGCTGCCCCTGGTGACTGGAGGGGTGGGGGTGGTGGGAGACATGGGTGGGGGCCTTGTGGAGGCTGCCCCTGGTGACTGGAGGGGTGGGGTGGTGTGAGACATGGGTGGGGGCCTTGTGGAGGCTGCCCCTGGTGACTGGGGGGTGGGGGTGGTGTGAGACATGGGTGGGGGCCTGGTGGAGGCTGCCCCTGGTGACTGGGTGGTGGGGGTGGTGGGAGACATGGGTGGGGGCCTGCTGGGGGGTGGGGGTGCAAGGGGACATGGTTGGGGGCCTGGTGGCAGGTGCCCCACAGTGCTGGGGGGTGGGGGTGCAAGGGGACATGAGTGGGGGCCTGCTGGGGGGTGGGGGTGCAAGGGGACATGAGTGGGACATGGTTGGGGGCCTGCTGGCAGGTGCCCCACGGTGCTGGGGGGTGGGGGTGCAAGGGGACATGTGGCTTGGCTGGGGGGCATGCCCATGGTGGATGGGCTGCCTGCGGGACATGACCAGGGGTGCAGGGTAGTCCCCTGTGGTGTGGGCTGCCTGCAGAGGTCGTGGAGGGGGTAGAGGGGAGACCTGGGAGGACCCACACTGGCAATTCACCTCTTCAACTTCCCGCACACCCACGTAATACACTGCCCCACTCGCACAGGCCCAATCGCGTGTAGCATTTCTCGTGCACCCCTGAAATCAACGTACCCAGGCCAATCGCGTGTAGCATTTCTCGCGCACCCCTGGAATCCACGTACCCAGGCCAATCGCGTGTAGATTTTCTCGCGCACCCCTGTAATACACGTACCCAGGCCAATCGCGTGTAGCATTTCTCGTGCACCCCTGAAATCCACGTACCCAGGCCAATCGCGTGTAGATTTTCTCGCGCACCCCTGAAATCCACGTACCCAGGCCAATCGCGTGTAGATTTTCTCGCGCACCCCTGTAATACACGTACCCAGGCCAATCGCGTGTAGCATTTCTCGTGCACCCCTGAAATCCACGTACCCAGGCCAATCGCGTGTAGATTTTCTCGCGCACCCCTGAAATCCACGTACCCAGGCCAATCGCGTGTAGATTTTCTCGCGCACCCCTGTAATACACGTACCCAGGCCAATCGCGTGTAGAATTTCTCGCGCACCCCTGAAATCCACGTACCCGCTCAATCGCGTATTTAACTTCCCGCGCGCCACTTTTTGGATGCGCTGGGACTCTACCGCCTGCCTTCGTGTGGCGGCCGTGTTTCTGCTTGTGCGTGTCTTTGGCTGTGCGTGGCTTTGCCCTATTCAATTCCATGAATACGTGTGGTTCGAGTGCGTGTGGGCGTTCCGTCTGCTTCCCTGCAGTACATCCCCAGTTACGCCCTTATTTTCGCGTGTTGTTCCCCATTCCGCGCGTTACGCCCCATGTCCCGCCCACTTTCTGGTGTGTGCGCTGCGGTTGTGCGCTTTCACTGTGCGCGTCGCGCACGCCTTTCGCGATGTTGCAGTGATGTATGCGCCATGCACGGGTTTGGCGTACATCCCGAGGAAGACACGCGCAGGGACTTCCATGAATCGCACGCGTGCGCGTGCGCCTCTTTTTTTCCGCTTGCGCCTGCTTGCGCCTGCTTGCGCGTAGATTTTCGGCGCACGTTTGTTCCATGAATCGGCCCCATGGCGTTGTAATTTCATTGTAGATATTAGGTTTAATAAAGTTATTTAATGAGGTTGCCTGAGATCTCTTCTTCTATGGTGCACTTTGTTGTACTTCTCCTTTCATTCATATTGTTACTTTTCTTGCACAAACATTGATTACACTTTATTTTTTCAATACGTTTAATGCATAGTCATGGTTCTTAGCAACAGTATTTTGGTACAGCTTTGGAACATGTTACATTATGCTTTGGTTATGATATGTGTCTGGACATTTTGTATTTTCCAAATGAACATTGTTTTGACTGTTGGAGAGATCAGTGGCTATAATAATAAAAAAGGCCTGCAATAAAATCCATAGTTGAACACTGCCAATTATGTAAAAAAAAGATAGAAGGCGCCCCTCTCTCGAAAGAACATGGCATGATAACCTGTTCTGTGCATTTTACCCACTGTGAGAGTCCGCAGCCATTTGGCTGCAAACTCTCAAAGTGGGGAAAAAAACACAGAACAGGTTATCATACTACGTTCTTTCTGGAGAGGGGCGCCTGCTACCTTTTATGACACTCTGCCAATTAGCATGCTGTTCAAGAGAATCTAGACATCAGTTGGCAACAGTCATCATGGAAGTAGCTTTACCCAACATCATCAAGTGTCACATAATCATTCCCAGGGTAAAACCTATAGCCATGGTGGACCAGATGATTACCACTGAAGATAGAACAATGTTTTATGTCAGTTAACTGATTCACCAGTGCAAGTGTCAGTCCAAGTTTCTTGTGCAAAATGATGAAAAAGGGTTGACTTAAACGATGAGTGTCTGGTGAGGAAAACTAGAGAATTTGAACAGAAGATCTCCCCCAAGAAGAATTTTCCACTTTTGAGAAGAATCCAATTACTTCACTACAGGAGATTTTGAAAAATAAGGTGGCATCTGCTGGATTTGAACTTTGTAAGGATCTTGCAAGACTGCCTGCCTCTCTGCCTTGACTACGAAGGTGGCAGTAGCAGAAGACACACTCAACAGAATGGATGGATGTTACAACTCCGTTGGGAAAAAGGGCAGGAAAAGATAGATATGTGCTAATTTTGGTCTTTTACAAATTAAGATATGACTGCATCCACTGGGCATGTCTGGAAATTTGGCTGTGTTCCAAAAACTCTTGGTGGGGCAGTTCAGAAATGATCCAACCAAAAGTGCTAGTGTCCATCAGTGACATCAGTGTCTTTAAAAAGTCTAGGCAGCAGCAGCCCTGAAAATTTGTCACTACATGAAAAACCACGCAATTCAGATGTCCTAGTGCAAATACCAGCTATGCTGCTCCTGAAATATTGGCCACATTTCTTGGAGCTGAATTTTAGTAGAATCCAGTCACGCCATTCCCATGGTATGTCTGTTGGTTCATAGAATGCCGCAAAGGTTTAGCTACCTGCTCCAAGTTGACATCTGCCTCATAGGAATACAAGGATGATTAGTGGCTACATTGCCTACCCAGCCCTCACACTTCTTCAAAACACTGGTGATCCAAATAATAACGCTGAAACAGGCATTTTCAAAGATATACCTATGTTGTAGTAAGATTGGCTGAGGGAAGGCTATGCTCTTACAAGGGGTGTGAATGTGAAACAGTAGAATCCCATGCATGCCATTGTGACTGGGAGGCAGTAAGGAGCAGAGTTTACATCTGCCTTACAGCACTGCTTCACCTCAATGACTGACGACTTTGGAAAGACTACACTCTCTGAAAAGAGGTCAAAATAAATCCTAGCTTATTTCCTAGAGGTTCAAATTTGAGTCTCAGAATGAGTGGGACAGTCCCACTTTTATAGGCAAATGGCCACAGGCAATTGGAGGAAAGCAATCTACTGAGTCCAATCCCCATACTTGGGAAACGTGCCCCTTACCTTCTGAGTTAGACTCAGAGTGCCGAAGTCCTGGGTCCTACACCCTAGCCAGATGGCAATTCCTCACAACAAGAAATCAAGGCCAACTCTCTGTGAATGATTAGGTAGGTGGTAGTAACAAGAATATGCTATTATCGGCAGAAGTGAAGGGGAGATGTTCAGGTTATCCATAGTGGACTGACCATTTGTCTTAGACAGGCCTCAATGTCGTGGTGTGTAAGGATATTTGGCGTGTTAAAGCACAGAGTACAGCACTACTGCACAGGTAGCAAACAGCACAGAGTACAGCACTACTGCACAGGTAGCAATTTTTTTTTATGCAGCACCACCACAAGGGTGCGGTGCATTGCTATATGTGTTACCAGATTAACAAGGAAAGACAGGCTATTCAGTCAAAAACGATTTTAACATATAAGATGCAAATCTATTTTTACAGTTAAAAGCACACGTGCACATTCAAAAATGCACACTATTTTTCACCTGAAATGCCTATGGTGCGAGAGACACATTTGAAAATTAATAACTAACATTACTTATAACTAACCTGACTAATGAAACTGAGGTTAACATAATCCACTAATAAAAATGTGTCTCCACTGCAGAATTAGGCCTATTCTGAAAGTGAACTTTTAAACGCACATCCATTTTTTTTTTTTTTCTCTGCTGCCCTGTCCACATAAATTCAGGAAGCAAAAGGGCTCGAAAGAACAGGAAATCAGTTGGTTACAAAGTATTACTATAAAAATGAGCCATTGTGTAGAGAAGGAGGAGATGGAATGATTGATTCTGATTGGAGCAGCGTCATAGCAAGTATCATGCTAGAGGGAGTGATCAGAGTTTTGCTGGGGGGAGTTTGAGGAGAGAGAAGGGCAGTCAAGATTTGGCAGAGCTGGGAGAAGGACCTTTTTCCTGGTTGGAGCATTTCTATCTGCAAAAGCTGAGAATTCCAGGCAATGACCCCGGTTTGAGAAGGAAAGGCGCTCCTTTTCACTGGGGTTAATCTTCAAGGGAGCCACATTCAGAAAGAGAACAGCTAAAGAAAACTTGACTGAACAGATAAGGTAATTACATAAGTGTGGGAGCTGAGTGTGTACGAGAATGTTCAGTCAGAGTAGGAAAGGAGATTCCGGTGCCTTAATCACACGTTAATGTTGCAAATTGTGTTCTGTTCTCCGCCACTTTTTTTTCAGTGTATCACAGACAATGCTGTTACTGTGCTATTTTATTTATTTCTGTAAAGAGTGAGATCGTGTTTAAATGCAACTTTTATAATACAGAAAAATATTTGAAAGCAGACGGGTGGTGTATTTTATATTTACCAATACAGTGCTGATGATGAGGGGAGATTTTTAAACAATGCAATTGTCATTTTAAGACAGATGTGTGCATGATCATATTCAGTATGGACAGTTGAGAGTGATTGTTTGTAGCATAGCTCGTTGGAGGTACATGAGCCAACGAGAAGAGGGACTCTCTGAACATAGTTCCCTACCGTATATAAGGTAGTGGAAATTACCACAAAATTACCACATATCTGTCGTAAATAAGTCAGTGAGATCGCCCATGGTGGCACACTAACACTAACACTGAAAATGTGGTATTCCTAAAATGTAGGTCTGAGGTCTCTCTAGTGATTACATGAAAAATCTAAGCAAAGATAAGGGATTCTGGACATTTGGGCCACAAATAAAACAAGGGAATTATGCTCACCAAAATACCACCAACCACGCATACCAACCACGCATACCAAATATGCATGTCTGGGTGCTGAAATAATACATGTCCACTGTATTATTGTTGCACATGGCCAAATCTGAATACAAGGAGTGATTATTGCTAAGTTATTTTTCGGCGGTAATAAAATACCGTCAGGCCCCAAATCTCCACAAAATACCGTTGCAGGCCGGGAAAGTGATCATAGAGTACCTACTGGGCATGGCAAGTGTGTCTCACACTGCCATTTGCACATTAAAGGGAATCCATTTTATAATAGCAGTGTGCCACTAAAAACGAATTTCAGAATGTCACAAAGGGAAACCACATTCTCAGATCTAGTGCAATATTTAGAGGCAAAGTTGTTTGCACATGGGAATTGGTCGTCAAATAGCACGTTATAATGGAGTAACCGCATTCAGGGTGAGGTGCAGAAAGAAAAACTAGACAATATTTTTGCAGAAGGCAGCATAATTCAGGTCTGCCTTACAAGATTATTGAATGCAGCCGATAAAAGTGCAGAGAAAGACTGTTTAATACGGCTATGCGGCAAAATATGGTTTATTTTAAACAAGTCCCTGCGAATGCAAGAGAATGATACTCAGATAATTAACAGGTTAAAGTCTGAATTAGATGGGGCAAGTAAAAATCAGGAAATGTTGAGAGCAGAATTGGATGTATGCCAAAAAGACATGCAATTAAAATGCAGAGACTTTGATACTCAGTTATCCAAAAGCAAGAAACAATTTGAAGATAGTGAGCAAGAATTGGCACACTTAAAAGCCTTAGTGGATCACATTAGGCAGGATAAAGATGAGGTTGTTTCAGAAATGCAGATTTTACAAAAAGAACATTGTGAAAAAGAAGGTGATCTCCAGAGTGCAGAACAAGAAATGATTAAAATGATTCAAGAAAGAGACAAGAGAAATAAAGAGTTCAATGAATGCCAAATGCAAATGTGCGACATGCAGGAGGTGATTAATAAGATGAATGGTGAAAACAACTATTTGCAAGATGAAGCCAACAGACTCCTTAAAAAGTGTAAGGACTTAGAACAGCAAATGTGCATTCCCAGGTCCCAGGAGAGGCGGCAGGGTACCACATTCAATGGAGTGGAGGTGAATTCTAGCTCTGCCCAAAGAGCTAGTGCTCCAGTGACTGGGCCGGTGACTGAACTTGGTTGCAGCGCCCTTGGGGGATTTGATACTCCCATTGGGGGCGGCCACCAATCTCATACACCTGAAAACAGGAGTGAATCACAAAATAATGCAATTCCATGCATTGCAACAAGTAGCCCCATAAAAATAATGAAATCCATTAAAGCCCTGATCAAACCATTTAAAAAGGGAGGTGAATGCTGCATTGAGGATCACTTAGAAGCGGTGCATGACATTTTTAAAGCACTCCAGATACCTAAGAAACAGTACAGACAATATTTTCATTTAACTTTAGATGCCCCGACGGCCAGCATCATAAGGGGATTAAATGAACAGCAGAATATGACATGGCTGGAGTTTGAAAAAGAAATTAGGCGTCATTTTTCTCCTTTTCAGTCATTGCAGGAGGCAAAGAAAGTTGCGTACACAATTACTGCTGGACCTAATATATCCCCTCGCCAATTTTTACAAGACTTAAAAAGAGCATTTTCTCGCTTTGATGTATCTTTTGACTCAAATTCCAATGAGTTTAAAACTGCATACTTCTATGGGCTACAGAAAGACATCATATCCCAATTGGTCCGTGAATTTGACCGTGACAAGTCCCTTGAATGGATTGTACATCAAAGCACAAAACTATATGAGGTACTCTATTGTCAGGGTAGAGAAAGTGATAAAATGAAAGATACTAGACCTAAATCTAAAGAACCCTCAGCCACAGTAATGGAAATCAGGTCAGCCAAAATGTCCCTTGAGTCTGCTCAAAGCCAAGGTAAAAATAATGTGACACCTGAACAAAGGGGTAATCAACAAAGATCGCCATTTCCTGTACCAATGTTCCAATCACATGATCCTAGTAATAGAGAGAGCTACATCAGCCCTAGGTATTTAGGGGACAGACCCCGGGTAGGATACCGGCCTGATATGGCAGGTATGAACAATAACCAGAGACAAAATCAAGATCAAAGAAAAGATGGTCCCTACAAGTCATTGGGGACACAGAGCAGATTTGATCCCAGCACCATGATATATGGTAATCAGGATAGGCCCCGATATGTGGATCGATTTACTGATAATGGAAATCAACATAGGGGCCAGTACCCACAATCTGAGAGACAGGACATGAGGCAAAACGTGAACTACAGTCCACGCCAGTACAATGATTCCCCACCAGGGGACTATAATCAAAGGATGGGTGCAACCCGCTCCCCTCCACAAATGAATCAAGAGTTCAGAAACCATCCCAACCGACATCAATCACCTGAGAGGTATCAGAATAGATCCAATCAGGGGGAAAACAACCAATATCGACCTAGGCCACAGAAAGAGGATCCTAGAGAGATGGAAAGGTTCCAGTGCCTTGAGGCCCAAGTGAAAATGTTAGCTGAGCAAATAGGAAAGCTCTATACAGCACAAAAACAACCTTCCAAAGAGGGGGCTGATGGCCATAGCAATGACCGGGGGGCTTCCGAAAAGTGACTAAGTACTCATGATAACTGCAGTGCCAAAATGACAGATTTCTCTGATATAATTTTGCATAACGACTCTGAGATGCCTAATGGATTAAAAATGAAAGTACCAGTAAATGAAATTGTGACAGAAAGTGCATATACTTCTAAAAAAGAGGTACGGTTTAACTTAGAGCTAAATAAAACAGTAAAGATTTGCACAAATGAAAAAGAAACATTAGGAATTCCAAAAGAACAAAGGAACAGATTTAAGAAAAATGACGCATGCATGGGGAATACCAGTGAACAGGGAGTAAGTGGGGATGCTATAGCTCCTTCCCTGGGCTAGCAAAACAATGACCAAACACAGACAGAAAAAGGAAATACTCACAAGGAGGGTACAAGTCAATCACCTGAAGAATTCTTTGAGCCACATATTTTTGAAGAGGCTGAAAGGGCTGGTATCACACTAAATGATCACAAATGCACAGAATTAAAAAATGACAAATTGCTGAATGATGTTGTTACACATGTTCAGTTGGAGGATTGTAATGTGGTCTCTGATGTTACCCAGATGGATGGGCGAACAGTGGCCACACTCCAAAAAACCTCTGATCATGGAGAAATGAATAAAATCTCTCGCGCAGAAATGGGTAAAAAGGAGGGAAAAATGTCTTTCCATTTACCAATGTGCTTAGCCAAAAGTGAAAAAGACCTGAGAAAGGTGAGCCCTGAAATCAGTAAGAATTCACATTTCTTATGTGTATTAGAGGAAGTTGAGGACAGATATTATGCACCCATCACTGTAGAAGAAAAATGCCACACTTTTGCTATGATTGACACTGGCGCACAGGCCACAATTATGTCCAAGGAGCTGGTAAAGAGTATCAATGAAGGGAGACCTCCACAGAGTCAGATCACAGTGAAGGAAAATCAAGGCCCAGTGCATAACTTTAATGGGGAGGAGGTGCCCATCATAGGTGTAACTGAGGTTGACATAAAAATAGGAAAGCACAGAATGAAACAAGAGGTATTGATCACATCTATTTGTGAAATTCCATTTCTGATGGGGACAGATTGCCTGAAAAGATTGTCGCCTCTCATAGATGGGGTGAATAGAGTGCTGTGGTCCTTAACCAAAAAACCATTGAGGTCTAAGAAACTAAAATCACAAAACAGCAATATAAATGAATGTCACACCGTTGCCAAAACAAATGATGCTGTGGAGGTATATCTCCAGAATAGCTGCATACCTAGTGTCACTGTCATATTAATGTGTCAAGATAAAATGCAGAGCGACAATGAAAAACTACCTGTACAAATATACTTGGACCCAAGGAAAAATTGGCAGACTGCCATAGATGAGCACACATTACGTTTTTATCTAAAAGAGAAAACGTGCAAACAGAATATTGCTCCTAAAACAGATTCAGAAAAACACATTACCACTCTGGCAGAAATACACATGGAAGATGAGCAACCATGGGTTCATGTTGGTATAAATGACTATTTTAAAACAATAAAAGCCACTTTAGCGCTTGAACATGAAAGGAGTTTCATTAATGAGAAATTGTTGCAAAAAATAATGGAAAGGGAAGAAATCCCGAGATTTAGGATTAAAAACCAATATGTTTCTGGCTTGGACAGTCCAGTCCAGACTGAAAACCGAATTGCAGGCAGATGCATGCTTAAAATTAGCATTGGGCAGAAAACAATTTACCATAATGTATGGATAGTGAGTGGAGCACAAAATGAATTTTACATGGGAAATGACATCATGCACAGAATGTGTATGGTGTTAGATTTCCTTAATCAAAAAATATGGTCACGCCTAGGTGGTCCGGCACCTGAATTTGAAGACAAAAGAAGGGCTTATCATTGTGCACAACTGGTTCCTTATGCAATCGAATTACAAATGAGGAAAAATACTATTATTCCTGCATTTACAAAACAGTTTGCAATAACACTGAAATGCAAAAATGGACAGCAGATGAAAGGCTCTGATGCATTTGTATGCCTGAATGAATCCATAAAACAGCAAGGCCTGGATTATGAATACATTCCATTGGTAGACATTGGTGAGGGATCTGTAAAAATCATGGTAAATAATAAAGGTTGTCAGGATATTCATTTAGAGGAAAACTCCCCATTAGGAATGGCCATACAAAAATCACATTATACGGCAGATTTAAATAACATGGTGATTGGGAATATTCCTGAAAAATATGTAGATGCCAAGGACGAGTTGCCAGAACACCTGGACTCTCAGCCCAAAGGAATATTTAAAATTCATTCTGTGTATCCTTATGATTCAAATGAGACAGTGTGCTGCCATCAAGAGGATTGCATAATATTTAATTTAAATGAAAATGAAACAGAAAATCAGCCCATTGAAGTGGAAGCTGATATGCCAAAATATTTAAAAGTGGCAGCTTTACAAAAAGACACAGCCACACAGTTAGAAGAAAGCGCCGAGATTCCCTTACCAGAAGATTTTCCAGAATTTTCCAAAATGGTAGAAGAGCAGATCTCCTTAGCGGATGCATGTGAAAGCAATGAAGAGAGGGACAATCTGAGGGAGATATTTATGGAGTTTAAGGATGTATTTGCAAAAGATGCTTATGATTGTGGTTTAACTGATTTACATGTGGCCACACTACCAGAAGGGTGTAGCAGAAACCCAGTGTTTGTACGCCAGTATAGACTACCGCTGGCATGTTTAGAATCATTGGCAGAGATTATTAAAAATTTGGAATCACGGGGAATCATCAGGCCCATTCATAGCACATCCAATACACCTATTTTAGGTGTATTGAAGCCAAATGGTCAATGGCGGCTGTGTGCAGACTTGAGAGAGTTAAATAAAAGAGTACCAATATCTAGATGGCCACTGCCATTCATTGATCAGGGCCTAGCTCAGGTACATGGTTCAAATGTATTTACCACATTAGATCTCACCTCTGGATATTGGTGCGTGCCATTGGCAGAGGAGATACAACATTTATTTTCCTTTACATTTGACAGGACTCAATATGCCTGGCTTAGAGCTCCGTTCGGGTACATCAATAGTGGGAGTGAATTTGGCATATTTTTGAGAAAGGCCATGCCGGATGCAGCGGAAAGAGGAACAATAGTTTATGTGGACGATGTCCTGATAAAAAATGAAAGCCTGAAAAGCCATTTTGATGAAATAAGACATGTACTTGGCCAATTGCAGAAAGCAGGCGCCAAAGTATCTTTGCAAAAAGCACAATGGTGCAAGAAAAAAGTGAACTTTCTAGGGCATGAAGTGACTGAACATGGGCTAAATCCACAAAAGAAGAAAATAGAGGCCATACAAAGATTAAAAGATCCTAAAAATGTGAAAGGAGTAAAAAGTTTATTAGGGATGACAGGCTACAACAGAAAGTTCATTGAAAATTATGCAGAAATCACTCAACCATTGACTAAACTGCTTAAACTGAATACTCCCTGGAAATGGGAAAAAGGGCAGTCTGATGCAGTGGCTAAATTAAAGGAATGTCTTGTAAAGGCACCATGTTTAGCATACCCCATAAAGGACAGGGATTTCTTTATAGAAATAGGTTTTTCTGAACATTGTATGTCAGCAGTGTTATCACAAAAACACGATTTGAACCACAAAACCATTGCATATGCAAGTAAGGCATTTTCTCAAGTTGAAATGAAATTTAATGAATGTGAAAAGGCCCTATTAACCACTGTGTGGGCGCTACAACATTTCCGCCCGATTGTTCAGGGAGAAAAGGTAATTATTGAAACAAATCATCAACCTTTGCAATTTTTAGAGAGTAAAAGAATTAGATCAGGTAATCTAGCGCAATCCAGAATCACTTCATGGACGCTAGCATTACAAGGTTTTCCCGTAGAAGTGAGATATGGACAAAATAAAAAGAACCCAATTGCTCAAGGGTTAGCTGACTTACATGACTGTGCAGCTGAACAAATACCAAATGAAATGGAAGTAGAAACTAGTTTGCAGGAATTTGAACAATCACCACACAAAGCTTTTGATGAAAAAACATGCAAGGATTTGCCAACTGTATATGTGGATGGTTGTGCTTTTCACATTGAAAATGACAGTAATAAACAGTTAGTGGCAGGAATAGGAAATGTCTGGTTGAAATGTGAAGGTGTCCCCAGTATAGGGATGAGGATTGGAGATAGGAGCAGTCAGGTGGCGGAATTGGCAGCCATTTATAAAGCAATTGCTACTGCAGTTGATAAAAAGTTCAGTGAAATTGTCCTGGTGACTGATTCTGACTATGCACGGAATAGCTTTGTGGAGTATTTGCCTGGTTGGAAAGCAAGAGGCATGGTTACATATAACAAAAAGCCACTTAAGCATGGAAAAATGATACAAGCCATAGACAAATTGGTGTCAGAGAATAAGTTAACAATATACTGGAGAAAAATTTGTGGGCATTTAAAAACACCAGGAGAGGATAAGGAGGGAAATGATAAGGCAGACCACCTGGCTAAGATTGGGGCTGTGATGGGAACATTGCTACCTATTGATTATTTAATGGGTGAAATACAAATTGATGCAGTCACACGTTCTAAAGCACCAAAGGAGGTAGATCAACCGGTGGTGCAGTGGAGTCATGACACGCCAGACCAAGATTTGATTGAGGCACAAAAGAATGATCACATTTTGGGAATCTATTATAATCATTTGATAGATCCCGAACAAAATCCTTTAACAGAAAATGATTGTATGGGAAAAGAAGAGATGAGGGTGCTATTAAAGAACAAAACACAAATTAGATTACAGGATGGACTCATGATTAGAGAGTCCATAATAGGACAAATACAGTGGGTAGTACCCCTTTCATTCAGAGGACTAATGCTACACCATGCACATGATGCCATAACCGCAGGCCATAGAGGTTCACAAAAAACATTAGAAATAATAAAAGATTATGCTTACTGGCCACATATGTCCCAAGATGTGGAATTATATACTAGAGGATGTCTAGTATGCGCCCAATTTAAACCTGCTTCACCAATGCATAGAGCACCATTGATGAAAAGAGGCCTAACTCTCCCATGGTCAGATTTGCAAATAGACTATGTAGGTCCTTTAAAAAGGTCGAGCAGGGGACACCGTTATATTTTGAGTGTGGTATGTTTGATGTCGAAGTGGATTGAATGCATTCCTTCACCAGATTGTAGTGCGCAAACAGCAGCCACATTGCTGGTGAACCATGTGTTCTCAAGGTTTGGGTTGCCACAAAGAATTGAGTCAGACAGAGGAAGTCATTTCACAAGTACTCTAATGAGTAAGGTATGGCAAATACTAGGTGTGAAAAGGAAACTACATATCGCATATCGGGCGGCGTCTTCAGGTACAGTTGAAAGAAGCAATAGGTCTGTTGTGGATATTTTAAAGAAATTTGTGGCAGAAGCAGGTTCCAGCTGGGATTTACGTTTACCGTTGGTTTTGATGGCAATCAGGTCGACTCCTGCCAAAGCAACAGGTGTTAGCCCCCATGAGGTCTTAACAGGTAGGAAAATGGTGTTACCACAACACCTACTATACAGAACACATGAGCAAACCCTTGTGAGTGCATCCACAGTTCATGAATATATTGATGAACTGGGGAGGCATTTGCAACATGCATTTGCTTTTGTGCAGAGAAATCTGGGAAGAGCTGCTGACAGTGAAAAATCTTATTATGATAAAAAGACATCAGTAAAGGAATACAGTGTAGGGGGTCAGGTGTACAAGTTTCATTTTGGAAAAAGTAAACAGAAAAATTCTAAATTTCTAGCAGCCTGGCAGGGGCCATTTCGAATTATAGATAAGGTCTCTCCTGTGGTTTATAAAATTTTAAAAAATGAAGGTGAGACGGCGATAGAGCAGTTTGTCCATGTAAATCAAATCAAACCATGCCATCTCAGACATGAGATCAGGCAGCTTGAGCATGTAGAAACAGATAAAGTCCCTTGAACACAAAAAGAGAAAATAAATGGGTACAATCAGGAGGCAGTGACAAAGGAGTTAAAAAGTTGATTGTTATGATGGCACATAAACACTGTAATATATGTAAAAATATATAATATAAAATAAATAAATAAATGCACATATAACGGAAGCTCATGGTTGGTGTGCAGAGAGAAAATGTATTAAATATTGAATGCTGTTTATGTGTGCTTGTTTTCTTTTAACTTGTGTTTAATTTCAGGAAAAAAAACGAAATATTTTTACCAAGCATGTTTTATTTTTGGCAAAAGGGTGAAGTTAGTATTGTGCTATGTACTTAATTTGTTTATTTTCTATTTGATTTAGAAAATTAACATTATTTGGTCGGAGGTTCCGGGATCAGAGGCCACGGGAGACGATGGAGTCCTGGAGTCCCCTGGATGAAGACCAAAAGATGCCTGCCTCCAGGTGGAGGTGAAGACAAGATAACCAGAATGCTAAAAAAGATGACTCCTATGGATCTAAGATTGCCAAGATGGAAGTGTACTCGAATGAACCAAATAACATCGCTGGTCGGGACATATCAGAGGCAGACAAGAGTGCTGACATATGGAGTTCCACGTATTTATTATTTTAATTATTTATTTTAATTTGTTATATTAATTATTTGTTTTGGTTAGTTGTTTTATTTCATTGTTTTTAATTGACTTGAAAAATCTAAACTTAGAGTAATGCCACTTCCACTGAGAAGGCAAATGTAGAACATTTTGTAAACTAATGAACTCAGATGAATACTGTATTGATTGCAACTTTTTCATTGATGCACATGAATATTCATTTTATTGGATTGCTATATTGTGAAAAGAAGAAAAAGAACAAATTATTTTTAGGAATTGGCTTGGATCGTAGCCAGATTCTAAAAACAAAAGGAGGGTATGTAAGGATATTTGGCGTGTTACAGCACAGAGTGCAGCACTACTGCACAGGTAGCAAACAGTACAGAGTACAGCACTACTGCACAGGTAGCAATTTTTTTTTATGCAGCACCACCACAAGGGTGCGGTGCATTGCTATATGTGTTACCAGATTAACAAGGAAAGACAGGCTATTTAGTCAAAAACGATTTTAACATATAAGATGCAAATCTATTTTCACAGTTAAAAGCACACGTGCACATTCAAAAATGCACACTATTTTTCACCTGAAATGCCTATGGTGTGAGAGACACATTTGAAAATTAATAACTAACATTACTTATAACTAACCTGACTAATGAAACTGAAGTTAACATAATCCACTAATAAAAATATGTCTCCACTGCAGAATTAGGCCTATTCTGAAAGTGAACTTTTAAACGCACATCCATTTTTTTTTTTCTCTACTGCCCTGTCCACATAAATTCAGGAAACAAAAGGGCTCGAAAGAACAGGAAATCAGTTGGTTACAAAGTATTACTATAAAAATGAGCCATTGTGTAGAGAAGGAGGAGATGGCATGATTGATTCTGATTGGAGCAGCGTCATAGCAAGTATCATGCTAGAGGGAGTGATCAGAGTTTTGCTGGGGGGAGTTTGAGGAGAGAGAAGGGCAGTCAAGATTTGGCAGAGCTGGGAGAAGGACCTTTTTCCTGGTTGGAGCATTCCTATCTGCAAAAGCTGAGAATTCCAGGCAATGACCCCGGTTTGAGAAGGAAAGGCGCTCCTTTTCACTGGGGTTAATCTTCAAGGGAGCCACATTCAGAAAGAGAACAGCTAAAGAAAACTTGACTGAACAGATAAGGTAATTACATAAGTGTGGAGCTGAGTGTGTACGAGAATGTTCAGTCAGAGTAGGAAAGAAGATTCCGGTGCCTTAATCACACGTTAATGTTGCAAATTGTGTTCTGTTCTCCGCCACTTTTTTTTCAGTGTATCACAGACAATGCTGTTACTGTGCTATTTTATTTATTTCTGTAAAGAGTGAGATCGTGTTTAAATGCAACTTTTATAATACAGAAAAATATTTTAAAGCAGACGGGTGGTGTATTTTATATATACCAATACAGTGCTGATGATGAGGGGAGATTTTTAAACAATGCAATTGTCATTTTAAGACAGATGTGTGCATGATCATATTCAGTATGGACAGTTGAGAGTGATTGTTTGTAGCATAGCTCGTTGGAGGTACATGAGCCAATGGGAAGAGGGACTCTCTGAACATAGTTCCCTACCGTATATAAGGTAGTGGAAATTACCACAAAATTACCACATATAGCTCTCTGTCGTAAATAAGTCAGTGAGATCACCCATGGTGGCACACTAACACTAACACTGAAAATGTGGTATTCCTAAAATGTAGGTCTGAGGTCTCTCTAGTGATTACACGAAAAATCTAAGCAAAGATAAGGGATTCTGGACATTGGGGCCACAAATAAAACAAGGGAATTATGCTCACCAAAATACCACCAACCACGCATACCAACCACGCATACCAAATATGCATGTCTGGGTGCTGAAATAATGCATGTCCACTGTATTATTGTTGCACATGGCCAAATCTGAATACAAGGAGTGATTATTGCTAAGTTATTTTTCGGCGGTAATAAAATACCATCAGGCCCCAAATCTCCACAAAATACCCTACAGGTGTCAGATGCCTCAGCAACTACATACAACTTGATCTAGTAGAGGGGGATCTCTTATGATCTCTCTTTTCAAAATGATGGACTGTGCAGCCCCTAAGTCATCTAATCGAGGCATTTGATTTAGTTTGCTTATGGGAAGGTGTGGGCTCGGTTGCTTGACATGGGTTGTTTATGGACCGAGAAAAAGCAACCAATTCCAGACTCCGATGGTTTCAGTATCAGGTGCTAGTGGCACCTCACTGTGAGATCATCTGGAAATGTCAGCGACATCTTTGCTGTAACTCCAACATGGATTTTTTAATCCCTTGGTCAAACTCACGGGTTCAGCAGCCATCTTGTTAGCCAGCATGTGATATAGTGCCTTCTAACATGTTCAACGTGGAATTCAAAGGGGGGTGCTTGCTTGGATCCTATTTTCTATATGTCACCTCTAAAATGCCTTGCCTCTTTCCTTAGTCCAGTAATACATTTACAGTAGGTCCGAGAAGAGTGTGTCCAGGCCCTCCTCAGTCCCAGGAACAAATGCATGTGCTGTACTACTCATCTTTGCAGTGCACGTTCTTTTTACATTTTTCAATATGCACTTTTTTTATTCTGTGCATCACGAAAATGTAGGTGGAAGCCCCTCAACCCTCATGAAACCTCCCCCCCACACCCTGGGCCTCATTATAAGGCTTTCGCTCCCACAATGAAGGGGGCCGGTATGGGACTGGCCCCCTTCATTCCGGGAGCGCCAATTGCGAGCTTCCCATTGCGGGACCCAGATCGCACGCCTTCTAAAACCAGGCGTGCTCTCCGGGTCCAGCGAGGGGAAGAGGGAGGCAATAACGAGCCAGATGTAATCTGCCCGTTATTACCTCCCTCCCCATTCCCATTGAGCCCTTTGCAGGAACCCGGAAACGGAGCCCAGAACAGAGGCAGCCATGGATCTAATAGCTCCTTGGCTACCTCCATTCTCGTAATGAGGCCCCATGTCCAATAAACCATGATCCTCTTTTTCAAAATAACTTTTTAAAATTTGTTTACAAATATAAATTGGAGGGACATTTGTTTACAGTTTCTTTAGGCACTGAATACATTGGTATAATGAATATCCTGCACTGGAAAGAATGTGTACACTAAATGGCAGTCCTTCACCCTATGCCCACTATGATGGCCTACAGCACACATACTTCCTTCACATGTTGTGCATGTAGTCCAGCCTCTCTGCTTTCCTGCAGCCCAATGCTGCTTTGAAAGACTGTTGGCAGAAATGAAGAAGACTATGGCCTCATTACAAGTCTGGCGGTCCGGAAATAAGGGTGCTGGTAGCATTAGACCAGCACCCTTTCCGGACCGGCAGACTACAACTCTGCTTTCCAGGGCCTCTGCGCCTGGCAAGTCTGACCTGCCGGGCGCAACGGCCCCAGAAAGCTGAGTTGTCACAGAAGCACTGCCACCGTCATCAACGATGCCAGTGCTTCCGAGTTCCCATTCCCGTAGAGTCCTGTGAGTCCTGTGGGACTCCAGGGGAATGGGGACTAACATTTTCTTATGCCTGGCTTCCCGATGAACTTGGACTTGTAATGTCCCGGTGGCAGTGGGCAGTCAGGCGCCGGAAACGGTTTTACGGGGTTGGCGGCAACCTGCCTGTGGCATCAGTGGGTTACCGCCAACCTCGTAATGAGGCCCATAAAAATCTCCCTATTTCCTTAATTGCCATTCTTTTTGGGACTACCCATGAAGGGAGGCCCAATGAAAACCTTGGCGATCAGAGCACACACTACAATGGACATGGTTTTCACCCTGCATATGGGGGGTAAGGGGGTCAGACTATCTGTCAGGATGCTGTCCAGTGAGTGTGGACATTTTTACTGGAGGGGTGGTTGTGTAGTTCTGCTAATGGTGATTTTGAGATAAATATTGAATTGATGCGGTAGCACCATGTGTTTCTTTAAAATGAACAAAAGGATGGCTACTCAGATGTACTGTACTGTGGTGGCCCTAAATCCCCTTTTTAAACGTGTCAATCCCAAACCATCTCAATTGATGGCTTCTTTGTGCATTAACTTGATTTTCCAATCAAGCACTGAGTTGTCACTATAACATAGACAATTGTGAAGCTGCAGTGTATCACTATGTACCACTCTGGGCCCAACCCCCTCATAGGTTCATCCTGGGTTGTGTTTGCACTTCACTTAGCCTTCCTTCAGCTCTAGACTAGCATACTACCAGGTCATCACTAACATCTGATGATTGTAAATGCTGGTTTAATGCCGCCTGAGAACCATCTCTTGTCACTACCCGTGACCTGCTCTCACTTACAATGTAACTAGAGTCACGAGAACCACTTTCTCCAAGAAGGGAAGTTTCACATTGCTAACATCATCCAATCATGCCAATACACCCAAATAAAAGGGCTTAGACGTTCAGTTCTGAGTTGAGTGTGTTAATGGACAAAGTGAAGGCGGTCCGCCAATGGGACTTTGTGTTTGAGTGATAGTCTACATAATTATGTATTTATGTGTATTCTCTAGTTCAATTTTAATTGCATTAATTAAAGATTGCTATTTGATATCTAGTTTTCAGGAATTGTTTATTTACTCAGTGCCCTTGATAGGCTGCATTTTGAAATGAATGGCAGTGCAGATGTGTTTTCCCCACTACTGTTACCCTGTCAAGTCCCCGTCAGAGCTATTCATTGGCTTTGATGGCTTCATAGAGATTGATGACATGTATTTATACTGTTGCTTAATAGGGTGGGGATTTACACATAACGTCAATGGATGCACACTGATGTCATATACTGTCCTTCCTGTTATAGCATTTAATGCCAGATGCATTCTGGATCCATTACTCAAAGAAAGGTCTGTGGGTGAGTTGGATTCATTTTTAAGATGAAGATCTAGTTAGACTGCCAAGTGATCTGCCCAAGTAAGTGCACTGTGTTTGTTAGACCTTGTGGTTCTGGCATACACCACCACTAATGAATGCCAGGAACAACCTCATGCATTGAGTGGAGACTATGGAGTGGGGAAGGTGCTGCCACTGGCAGAGACAAGAGAGAGAACATACTCTAGCTGCCCAACTGATAAAATTCCTTCCATTTTGGAGCTTAGTCTGTTATGTTATGTTATATTATTGGCCATTTGTATGGCTCCTTTTGCCATTTGTATGATTCCAAAGTGTTGTGCGTTGAACGCCCTCAGGGACCTTAGTCCAGGTTAGTGTAGAGATGAGTGCAGTCAAAAGTGCTTGGGTGCACTTGTTATGTGTACACCCATTGCATATTAAGTGGTGTGTAGCTGCATTCCGATGCTAGTCGTGATGTGATGTTGTGTGAGATCAGAGGAATGTGTGCACGCAAGGCCAATTGGACTTGGGTAGCTGCATTCTGGCGGAGATGGAATTTGGGAATGGGATAATGTGTGCAGCAAGACCATTTTTTGTGGGGTTTAGATGCATTCTAAAGACTGTTGAGGTGCTCATGGGGGCGAATGAGTATATGTGCAGCTGGGCCAAATTAATAGAGGAGTATAACAGTATTTTATTGTTTGTTGGAGCATAGGAAAGAGTTAGCATATTGTTGTGTTTCGGTGTCTGTATGGATTTGTGGTGGACCCTGTTCCTGATGAGCTTCCAGTGCCTGTTGAGGGGATGGTATCTCCCGCTACAGTTCGGGGCTATTATGCTTGGGTCCTCCTTGGATCTTGTTGGGTCTGAAATTGCTTTTTAGCATTGTCTGTTGGATCATGACAGCCAGATCTCACCCAAAAAATATAGTTTCAGTATCGGTGCTAGTGAGGCCCTTGGTCAGTAGTTCTGCTAAATACAGTCCCAGATAGGTAGGATTAGCAAAGATATAAGTGCTAGTTTTCCCTCGGTATGTAAGTCTTTGAACGATTTCTAGGTGAGTAAGATTAGCAAGGATGGGCATCTCCTGGAATGATAGCACAGTGCATATCTAGAGGGGGCAATGATCAAGCTCATAAGTGCTTGGGTTACTAGTCTAGCACAGTCGACCCAGATAAATGGAGATAGATATCTCTTAGCATAAGAGCGTAGTAGATATCTTGTGGAGGAAGGCATGATTCAATTCCGTCTTGGCGCAGGTACATAAGTTCTAATACGATTTGGGTTTCCAGCCTAGGGCAATGGCTCCAGATAGTTGGATAGATGGCTCCTGGCCTGAGAGCCTATTTAATGGCCGTATTGAAGAGTGTACCAAGCCATTTTCTTAGACTTAGTGGTATGTCGAGTAGTCAGGGCAGTCCCTTATGGGTTTTTTTTAGGGGAAGAGCCATGTTTTGAGTGCCTTTGTAAAGCCATATAACCTTGGCTGTCTCTAATGCAGTGAGGAAGTGAGTTCCACAGAGTGGGCACTAGGGTTATGTAGGCGGACCCTCCGATTCTGGCCGAATTGGAAGCAGACACCACTAGGAGGAAGGCTGTGCTGTGCTTGACCTTAGGGTGCAAGTTGGTTGGTAATGCACAATCTTTTCATGTAAGTCTTTGGGGCCTGCTTTGTGCACTGCTTGGTGGGTAATACACAGGATTTTGGAGGTGGCACTGCGTCCAATTGGGAGTCAGTGTAGGGTGCAGAGAGCAGGTCAGATGTGGTTCCTTCATCCCAGTGCAAGAAGCTGTCTGGCAGCTGAGTTGTGTACTCTTTTGAATTTGTTTAGCTGGTAGGCCAGTGCACCCAGGTATAGGGGGTTAGCATTGTCAAGTCTGGACATGACAATGGACATATTTGCAGCAAGTCTATTGGGGTAGGTGAGGTAAGGGAAGATGTGCTTCAGAGGCCTAAGGAACATGATGATTTGGTGAGTCAGATTTAGATCTGAGTCCATTATGCAGCTGAGTATTATGACAGCGGTGGTTGTTGGGAGGGGCCCAGTAAGGGTGGCTAGGGACTCGGTTGGGAGAATACAGCAGTTTTGCCATATAGCATGATCTCCATCTTCCATGGGTACAGAAGGAAATGGCTAGTCGTCATCCAGCGGTCAATGTCAGGTAGACATGCTGCTAGGTTAGGGTGAGGGTTGGAGGTTGATTTAGTTATTCTCAAGATGATTTGTGTCTCATCTGCAAAGGTATAGCAAGGCAGGTTGTGTAAGTGGATGATCCTGACAGAGGGGTCACGTAAGTGTTGAAGAGAAGGGCTGAGAGGCAGGTGCCTTGGGGTACTCCAGTGTTCGCTTGGCATGTGGTGGAGATGAAAGGGGGGAGAGAATGGTGATTTTCTGTCTATTAGTAAGGTAAGGAAGGAGGCAATCCAGGTAAGCCCTGAATCGTGTATTCCTAGGGAGTGCACTCTGTCAAGAGAATCATGTGGTTAATGGTGTCAAATGCTGCAGAGACGTCAAGAAGAACAAGTGTGTTAAATCCTTTTAAGTCTGTTGTGACTTTGAGGTCATCCCAGATAGAGATCAGTGTGGTTTCTGTTGGGTGGCATGGACAGAAGCCTGATTGCGCAGGTTCTAGGAGATTGTTTGATTTCACAAAACCATTGAGCAGTGAATACGCAGTGCGGTAAATGAGCTTTGCTAGGAATCGGGTGTGGGAATTGGGCCTGTAGTTGAATGATAGAGAGGGCAGAGGGATGCTTTTTTAAGAAGGGGGTTGACATGTGCGGTTTTGAAGGGTTCTTGGAAGTTGATGATGATCAGGTGTCATTACAATGGACCTCGCCAGTTCTCCTGCACAAGAACTGAGATATAGGTGTAGAGGAGTCCTTGGGGGGGTGCCGGCGGTGTGTAGAGAGAGAAAGGTATGGCAGAGTGGTCTGTCTAGATGAAGGGTTTAGGGGTGGGTGGGGAGAAGAGGTCACAGGAGCTGAACATGGCATTGAGGGTGTGGCCAGCAGTGTGCGTGGCTCCTGTGATATACTGAGGGAGGTTGAGTGCCAGGGGGGGTGCGAGAAGCCAGCATGAAATGTAAAAAAAAAATCTTTTGTTTTTCCTTTCTTTTTTTAGATTGGAAGAAATGGACAGGGGCTGCTCACATGGTCGGACTGGACCGTAAAACTGTCTCAGGCACCAATGAAAAAGTGACCCGCAGACGCACATGGATATTCATTCCTTTAGTCACAGACTGTTTGAATAGTACCTAACTGGTGTTTTTTGTTAAAATGTAAGCAAAAGCTATTTAAAGAATATTTATGCAGCAACAATTGTCAAAACTATTAGCTGCAGAGTGAATGAAGTAACTCATCGAACTGGCCCACAATGGCCAGAAAAGTGATCCATTTTGACTAGCCTACACTAGACTTTTGCATTTTTATATGGGCATTGCCCTATTGCCTCATAGGCCAGTCTGAACCTGGCGGCTCATCCATGATGGGCGAGGGGGAATCCACCCAGTGGCCCCTTCACCCATTACGGAGGAGCCAAGAAGCCAGCCCAGTGAAACACTGAGCACCCCCCCAGCAGCTTTTTCCAGCTGAGGGAGTGTTCATGGGCTGGCTGAACTGTCAAAGGGAAACACTGTTTCCCTTTGACAGTTCAGTTCACCAGCCGCACATTCACACTCGGCCATACAAGGCTGGGGACATAGCTCATTGGAAATGCTGGCTGGGGCACTGCATGTGTGTATTTGTGAGGGGGAGCTCCTGCGCCTTCTCGCACATACGGACAGAGCAACCTGGAGCATTTCAGCACCAGGTTTCAGCACGGCCAGGCCCCTGAGGAAAGTACCCTTATGTTAATTTATTGAAAGGTTCAAAGGGAAACCCCACTGAACCACCCTTGATTGGTTGGGGCTCCCTCACTGCGCTCAGTCGCTATGGCATTCTAGTGGGAAATACCTATGCCCATTTACTTCATAAATTCACCAGCTCCCACTAGCCCTCGGACTGTGTTGGGAACAGGGTGGGGCGAGTCTAGGGACCTTGGTGGGAGCAAGATGGGCGGGAGCACTGGGATAGTGGTGGGAGCAGGGTGAGGAGAGCCCAGGGTCTTTGATGGGGTGGGGAGAGCCCAGGGACTGTGTAGGAGTGGGATGAGGGAGCCCAGTGACTGTGATGGGAGCAGTTGAGGGAGCCCAGGGACTATACTGGGAGTAGGGTGTGGTGACGACGTGCAATAGTTCATAGCCATGTGTACATACTGTCCATTTGGCATTTTCTGTGAAGACCACTGCTCTAGACTGTCGACCAGAGGTAGAGTCATGGAGTTGTTGGGCATGCAAAACAGATATTGAAGTCCCCCAGTAGTGTGAGTGCAGGGTGGATAACTAATGTGGCAGCTAGTGAGTCACATAGGCTGTTGACAAAATGTCTGTCATATCCAGGGGGCCTGTATATGAGCAGGCAGCTGTGTGAGAAATTAGGCAGGAGACGGAGTTAGACTAGAATGGATTCACAGTTAGCTGTGCTGGGTTGTGTTTCGGTGGAGGTGACAAAGATGTGTGGTTTGTGGAGGATGGCTAAACCGCCTCCTCTAGAGGGTCTGTTGTGGATGATGAGTGAATAGTCAGGTGGGAATGCTTTGTGAGCTATTGGTTTAAGGTTGTCCGAGAACCAAGTTTCTGTGATGAAGATGAGATTGGCATTCTCAGAGGTTAGGAGATCATGGAAACTGTGTCTGTTTTTGGCCACAGAGTGGGCATTGAAAAGGAGGCAGGTGACTTTGTGGGTATTTGCAGGGGCAGTGTTTTTCTGGGTGTCTGGGGTTGGCAGGGCTGGGATGGTCACTGTGGCTGGTAGGTTGGTGGTGGGGAAATGGTGGATTAGGTCAGACAGTGTAATTGGACATACAGAGTAGGTCAGGGGTAGGGATACTGACAAGGATTCCTTTAGCAGGCCCAATGGAAATCCCAATCAATCACACACAATCAAGTGATTTAATGGTGTGAACTATTAAGGTAGATCTCTGATGGACCTATCACATTCAAAATATAAAGGACTGATTGAATAAAATAAGCAAATACAGGAATGTGCAACACATTAACATCCCACGTATCACATGAATATGCCCAACTAATAACAGGACCAGCCTCTGTTGTATCTCCATGCTTCTATTACTTTTTAGAGAGCCACTAAAGCATATTTCAAGGACTATGTAATATTGATGTTTGGTTGGGGAAAATATTGCAAAACCCAAAGTAAAACATACATCCTAGTGATACTTAACAAAATTACATTTGCCTCATTATTTTCCACAATCACAAAACATGTTGCGATTTTATCCGGACTCTAATGTGTGTAATGGAATTAGAGACCAATGAATCAGTCAGTTCCAATTTCTCTCAAACTACAATTCTAAATCAATGTTTAAGTTGTGCACTGTGTGTCCTAAAGACGTAATCCTACTGAGGCTACACTTCTAACACAGTGTTGAGCTTAATAGATTCTTCATTTGAGAAGAGTAGCAGCAACGATAAATGTGCACCTTATTGGAGGCGATCTAGTAGAAAAATATGACTCCGGCAGCGATGGGCTATTCAGAGGTAAGTACAGTACACATGGAGGGGCATTATTTAAAGACAGTATGAAATTGCGCACAATATCTAAACCCTTCTAAACACCAACACAAACGTATGCGAGTACAGAATGTGCATGTAAATATTCCTTCTGTTGTAACATTGTTTTACAAGTTTCAACAACAGTAATTCATTGTGCTGTAGCCACGCTCATTTGGGAGTTTTATTTTATTGAGTTGCTTTTTTTTTTGGTGGCCTCATTCTTGTAATAAAACAGCACAACGCCATTTGGGAATGCAGTATAAACACTGTGTTCGCCCCCTGGCTAAGCCTATCCTGTGCGCCTATTGTGGTGCATTTGAAGAGGGAACTATTAACCTGCTTGCCAGGAGCACTGATTGAGCGAAGTCCTCGTGGCCGAGTCTCAGTTAACATAGAGATATCGATAACCAAATAAAAAGAGAGCATGGGAGGGGTGGAAAGAGTAAGGAGAGAGAGATTGAGAGAGAGAGATAGAGGGGAGAGGGGGTTGTTTCTTTGGAGGCAACAATTGTGTCTCTCTCCTTTCTCCAAGCAGATAATATGCTGTTGAGGAGAGTTGCATACCTCTTACTTAATCTCATAAATAGTTATGAATGTGCAGCAACTCGTTCGTAGTTGTTATGATGTGACTTCCCAGACAGCAGAGGCCTGTAAACAGCATGCAAATATCGTATCTTCTGTTCGTTCTTCCTTTTCTTGTTTCTTTTTTTCTACATACTTTTGATGTATGCCCTCACTTAGTTCAGCCTTTGTAACATTGTGCATTCTGTTTTTCTAGTTATGCTTCTTAATTTGCCTACATGGTGCTTTCACATTCTACTGTGATAATTTTTCATGTATAGTTTTTTTATTGATGTGCATTTGCACTTGTGTTTTTGTGGTTGTTGTTGCTATCATCATATTATACCACTTTCGGGCTTGCTCTTTCCACATTTCACTGTGTATAGTTTATTTAGCTTGCATATGATTCCCGGATTCTTGTTACTTAAGCTGGCTGAGCAGTCTGTTTAATATATCTCTTAGCTCCAGAAAGAAAACAAGGAATTCATGAAATGGCCATTATAGACTGAGCAGAGGTGAGTAGTGGTGAGAAAATGCTAGTGGCAGTAAAAGTGGGTATTTGGAAGCTGGAAAGTAATCATTTTACTTTGGTGATTTGAGTTTATTTCATTTATTTTATTTTATTACATGTGTTACTCGCCCAGACCCTTGAATCTGTTTTTTTTTTTACTTTTCAATGTTTGTGTCTGGATAGAGTTAACTGGTGTAATAGTGTCTGAGCTGTGCCCATCAGTGAGTTCCCAATATAGACACCCTTGAGGTTTGACATTTTACTCTGTCATCACCTGGGGTTTGGTCTCCTTCTGAGACTGCATATCTTGATGCACTGCCATCTTCTCAAACTATGTCAGCGCTGCATCTGCCATTCGCAGGGGTTGCTCATGTTTGGTGCTTGGCATTGTGATGCATTCCAGGCCTCTCGAGACGAATCTTTCTTTGCCCAGAGACATGAGGCAACGCATTCTTATCTCTGCAGAATGCTTGGTGCTAGTGGATGGTGACATGCTCAACAATGTGTCCACTGATGCATTACGTGTGCTGGTGACATGCCATTACATCGTGGTTGGATATAGGGGCCATGCATACTTGTGTCTTTTAGATAGAACTCGCTCTGAGCAGGTATTCACTTTAAAGTATTTACCTACTGAAGGATATCAATCTGGGTATTCCCCGACTAATTTAAAAATAGGATGTCATGCATTTGGTTGGTTCACAATACCACAGGCGTTTCTTTTAGATGGGTGTGGTTGTGAAACATACATTGCCTCTAATATACTAACAATTCTTAACAACAGGGGTGCATCTGTTGTCCATTTCCCTGATGTTTGGACACATTGTATACTTATAATTGCATTACCCTCCATACTACTGTCACTCACACTATTCAATTAGTAGCCACCAGTTCCTACTATTTGCACGTCTTTTGATACTCAGAGTCTCGTAAAATAAGAGGGAGTGGGTAGATAATGTGGTAGCGAGAAAAGAGCAATGTTATTGTTGCTAAAAACGTGTGTGTGATTCAGATCGGAGAAACTAGACTGTGGTGGGTATAAGGCTCCGTATATGAAGAAACACGTGGTTAGGGTTTGGGGTTGATGGGCGAGTGCTCATTTAGGCATACCAGCTACATGCTGCATGGGCTCGAGAGACATGTTCCAGCTTGTATAGGCATACACTTGTAAAGGCAGTTGGATTTTAGGTCACTGTGTGGTGTGAGTGTTAAGGAGAGTGTGTTGGATGTGACTCAATGCTTGCTATACTGTAAAGGTGGAAAGGTTCGATGAATATATGATGATGGCTAGTAATTGAAGGTTTCTGCAGGCATATGTTGTAGGGGAATCTGGGTGCGGGCTAGGATACAATGCTGAGATGTACATGTGTGTGGTGTGGTGTGTTGGTGGTCCTGCAAATGTCCTGCGTGGAAGCACTGCAAAGAGAGGGGGTTGGACAACAATAGAGAACAATAGAGAACAACCCACCATCTACATCTGCGTTGTTATATAGCTGGAAACACATCTAAGTGTCGACTCCTTCTCAGTGCATGAACAATAATATTGCATTTGATAACCTTGTTGTATTAATGACTAAGTGTTGTTGACATTATATGCCGATACAATATAATGAAAGTACAATTTGTGACAATGGACTTTTAGTTTGTCTATGTTTTTTAAAAAAAATCTTTTGGGGTGTGTCCAAAATAAAAATTCTTAAGCACCCGTGAAAAATTGTTGTTGGGTTCTATTACAAAAAATCACAAGTCTTACTAGCGTAGACTTGGTCTCATGTATGCTAGCGCGACACCTGTTAGTGTCTCAGAGGAAGAGGCAGCCAGAGTCCAACCCCCTCTCTTTGCAGTGTAAATTCGTCCTCCAGACTCAGGCCCCTCTATAAAATACAAAGAGGATCCCCCCTTTCCCTTCCTTATAAACCTGCGTGGAAGCAGTAAGCTTCAAGTGAGTTATGGTGAGTTAAATTTGAGCTTTATTTGAAACAAGGGGGAAATCATATGCACAGTACAGATTTCAATGACTAATTTCCAGCTATTTTCCCAGCCAAAACCTCATCATCCCATTCCCCAACACATACCCATGTGTTTCCTACATGGATCTTGCCAGTCATACCTGCATAGAAACACAGCAGGCCATGATGTTAGCGCCCTTATCAAAAACTCCAAAACAAGAAACATTGGGCCTACTTTTTAAAAAAGCGCTAAGTCCGTGCTAAGTAGTCAGCTCGAGAAAGAACATTGCGCAGACAAATTAATTCACGCCGGGAGCTGATTCATTGAATTAAATGCACACAGGAACATGCAAAAAGTCAAATGAGTTGCGTCCGGAACGCCCACAACATGCCCCCATGTCAATCAGAACACATCCCTGTTGAATAATGTTAGCGCTGTACCCATGTAAGAAAGTAATCAAGGATTACTTGCGAGCAATAACCATTACTTCCACTCTCCTGCGACTGACAAGTCCTCGTCCCAGTACACCCACTAATCTGCACCCCAACCCCCTAACTGAAGGCAGCACCCACATGCCCCCACTAAACTGCACCCTGGCCCCCTACATTAAGGCAGCACCAACGTACCCCCACTAAACTGTGCCCTGGCCCTCTACATTAAGGCAGCTACCATATACCCCCACTAAAATGTGCACCAACCCCCTATGTTAAGGCAGCAACCACATACCCTCAATCAGCTGCATCCAAGCCCCCTACATTAAGGTGGTATCCACAAGTCTCCACTTGTCCCAGTACCCACACCAAACTGCACCCCGGATGTCCACATCAAGGCAGCACCCACAAGTCCACCTTTGTACGAGTACAAACACTAAACTGGACCCCCAATCTGCATCCCTCTATGCCCACTCCTCACCCACACAGTACTTGCCCCGACACAGTGCCACATCACAATCAAGCACCCGAAAAACACATCACCTCAAAGCCCACACTTTCTAATACAGTGCACAATACTGACACTAGGAGTTGAATAAAATTCAACATGTTGACAGAACAGTCATTTGACCATTCTGCTTAAAGAGGTCCACGATGAATCCCCAGACCACCTAAGTAGACCGCATACACTCCCATGTAATTTGGCCAGAACACTAGCCTGACAACAGCTCACTGGATGCCCCCCACATACTCCTTGCCCGTTGGGACACAACAATCATACTCCCACAGATGCACTAATCTTGCTGTATGCTGAACAGATGAAACAGTATGCTAGCAAACACCTATGATCTGTTGGGAAAAGGGTACTGTCACATAACGAACAGCAATGGATACTCACACCCACACATTGGGGCCCTGTTCAGTACGATGGTGGTGTCAGCCTTATGATTGTTGTAACACCAGCAACACTTGGCAGCTATGCATCATGAACACCCATGCACAGTTCACTGTGGATCACTTACCTTCCTCAACTCCTCTGGCTTGTGTCTTCCATGGACTACACCTGGCAGACATCCTCCTCCAACATGATCACTTGGAAGCAGTGATGGTGAATCCTGGAAAGTTAGCCTGTCCATGGCCTCCCCTTAGATCATACTCATGTGCACACCAACAACCTATCAAATCGTCACAGTAGTTACACATTTGTCCCATGATGTCAAGTGGCATAGTCCACATGTGAGGTGTGTAGCCCAATAAATCAGAGTGAGACCGCATCCTTCCCCCTCATCCCCAATGCCATTAAGCAATACCTGTTCATGAATTGTGAGCACATCCACGTGGACAAGCAAGTGCCAAAGAGCCACTCAAACTGCTGTGGAAGCGTAAAGGAACACAAAATCCAAGAAACAGAAATCCTGTTAAGTGAATGGGTAGAGGTGAATAAGATGTCAACAGATACCTCAGACATCCCTGCTCTGTGGAACATCTGGCCAGACACTGAAACAAATGATTACCCATCCTCAATGAGAGACCCAAAACATTATCATGAATCATACCGCTCATCTTGAAATGTCTCCCCATACTGTCACCATTAGACACACAATCAAGAAGATACCCAACCAACACTAATATACTGACAGCAAACATGCAATGCCACTGCACCATAAATGGCATCAGGCAACCATCCCTTGCCACCTTCACAAAAGTGAAACACGTGTCCACATGGCCATATGGGCAAATCAATGAAAGTAATGGCACCAGCCCTACCTCAGACAACCTCCAACATGTCCCAACACCCATGAACACACGTACAAAGGAAGTGCCATGCCAACCACAGCATATATGTCAGACACACCCACGCACACCATGCACAATAATGACCAACATACCTGTATTGCAAAGCATTGAAGTAGCCAAGTGACAGATGTGACCTACCAAGACATTAAACATGTGCAGCTCCAAACATGTCATCTCCCCACATCTACCATTGCCTCTGGCCCTGAGCAGCCTGATTAGCATTTTGAGGCCCCATGGATTTGCATCTCCATTGTGACACCTTGCTGGTGTCTGTGAATACTGAAGAATGTTAATTAGCAGGTCTCAGGAAAGGCCTGGGTGCAGGAAGTGACATTGGAGACCAGAGTCCAACACCTTTTTGTAATGCAATGTGTCAACTTGGTACTAACACCTCTCCTTGGTATGAAAGGCCGGTGAATGTCCTGTCTGAACCACTCCTTTTAGAGCAGGGAAGTATGTGAAGTGTAGGAGACGAAAGTCTGCCTGCAACCCAGTACTTCAAACGAGGCCCATGTTGGGACCAAGTGCTGCATAGGGCTCAGTTAATTAGGGAGACACTTTGATGTAAAGCAGTCAGGAAGATGGGTGGGACTTAGAAGTATATGTTGACATCCTTCCCCTGTCTGTTGCCAAGCGCTCTGATTCTGACCTGAAGCATCACTGAAGATTGTTGATGGGGACCCAGGATTGGTTCATTAAGGTGGGCTTAGCCTACACCAATCGCGGGGGCCTGTTTGGCTTTAAAAGATGAAATCAACTGAAGACTATGCAAGGAGTAAGAAGAAGGACTCATTTGGACCCGAGCTGAAGGTACAGTCTACCTTACATCTTCCGCCATTGAAGGCAGGCAAGGAGTTCCAAGAGGGAAGCAAGATCCCTCCCCTGAACATCTCCCAGGGAAAAGAGGGAGATCCTGGACTCATAGGACACATCCAATAGCTCTGGAACCAGTACCCATCCAGCACTCAGCATGTCCTGCTAGGTTCTGACAGCAAGCTTCCTATGTGGGAAGTGCTGGAGAGTCTCTGAACAAAGGACAAGGCCATTGCCTGCTAACACCCTCTTGAGCTTTGGGCTGTCCGCATTGAAAGGACACAAGCCCTGCGAAGATGCTAAAAGGAGCAGTGCCACATGAGCATCATCCAGGGTCCAGGACAATTTTGAGACAGTCGAGTCCTCAAACCTCATCTGGCTGCACCGCTGACTGTTGTCACGTCGCCATCACCAGAGCTGTCCGAGATGCCTCAACCAGCATTCCAGATTTGCCAACTAACACAGAGACAACAATTCCTGGCCCTGAGCTGCCACGCCAGAAAGCCTGCAGAGGTCCGGACAGCCTTGCTTGCCGAACTGCCTGCCGCCTGTACTTGCAGCTGTCTCCCACCACTAACTCTGTCTTATGGGCTGCGAAGCGCCCTGGAACCGTCTCAACGCTGTCGAGCAACAAGAACATCTTCAACACCAGGTACATTGTGGTCCTGCCCCTCTGGTCCTTCTCCAAAGGCCTCTAGAGACAGTTATGACTGGTTGCCCCTTTTGTGTTGAAACCAAATAATCTTGAACTATAAAATTGATTACTTTACCAACTACCCTCCTGTCAGTATCCAGAGAGCATCTCTTACCTTTGTGAAACTGTCTGTCATCGGTATTCCTTTACAGTGTGGGTTGTAATTGTAGAGTGCTAGAACTGTTTGTTGTAGTAATAATGAAGTAGATATTTTATTGCAACCTTAACTGGACAGTCCCTTTTAACATTGGGTAATAATTGTATTTTCGCTGTGTTGCAACTAACCAACGCTCCACGACCTTGCAGAGATCAGCCTGCCGTTCTGTCCACATTACCAAAATTGGACAAGGAGATCTTATAATTTACTTGTATTCCAATCTGTTCGGATATCTTCTGGTGTTCTAGAAGTGTGGGGTTGATTGATGGTTTAGAAACCGATATTCATCCCTGGACCACTTGTGCCCCGTAGTTGATTCGTCACAGAGGCACAATGGTTTCATACCTCAAGGGCCTAACTGAACTGAATTACTTGTCTTCAGTTGGAGACCCCAGTCAGTCTGGCATTTGCTAGGCATAGCAAGACTTCCACATTCTTGCTGAACGGTGGGAACAGGAGGAGAAACAGGGTCAGGGGGAAGCTCCTAGGATGTTCAGGTCTACAGGGAGAATATTCTTCTGTACAATGAACCCAGGGAATCTGCAGCATTGGGCATCTGGAGGCTTGAGTGTCCCCTAATGCCACAGGAGGTCCCTTCTGGACTTGGCTCATCACATTTCTTCTGCAAGTCAATTAGGAGTGAGAAAGAGAGCTGAAAGGTTGTCAGTCCATTTTTACTGGGAGTGGGCACCACGGAAGCACCAGCACCATTAATAACGGTGCCGGTGCTTCCATGAAAGTCTGCCTACTGTGGCCGCTGTGCCCGGCAGGGTCAGATCTGTTGGGCACAGGGGTTCCGGCAGGCAGACTTGTACTTTGTCGGTCCGTAAACAACGGTGCTGGTAAGCTTACTGGCACTGTTGTTTCCGGACCAGCAACGTTGTAATGAGGCCCATATGTTATGCAATTTGGTTGAGCGGAGAGCAAATCCCTTGGATGTACTAAGTCCGTCCAAGTAATTTTCTAGATCACCTTGCAACTTCTCCAATTTTATGTTTTAATCTTCAGGACCAGAGCAATTCATACATTATTTAAATGGAAGTTGAAGCTCATAGTGTAACTAGTGGCACTGCAGGAACCTGTTGAAACAAGGTACTAAGTAATAGATTGCTGGATTTGAATAAATGTGTAAATGACTGAATAGATGGAGTTCCAATGTTTAGTGAATGAGCCGTACAAGAAAAAAGACTAGGGCAAAGAGCCATTTTCACAGAACCAACACTTATCATCACGAGTCAACATGACTTTATATAATTTCAGCGGGGCACTTTGTATGTTTATGTGATGGATGCTGATCTTGACCCATTCAAACAGCATAGCCAGAGGTTTTCCCATTAATTGTTGTTTTTGTCTGATATTCTATTTCTGTTTCAACTACTTCTCGAATTGGAGAGAAGGGGATGGTTCTCAATGTGTGTTACCAATTTGGGTTCTATACTTCTTAGTGTAAAATCAAGTGTTTTGTGGAAGAATTGGAAGATGAAGATAATTTTTTCATTGTTTTAATGAGGGACATTTTAAGTTGCAGGTAGGTAAGCCAGGTGTCATGGTCGGTCTCATTGGGCTTTAGTACACTATAAAAATGTTTTACTCTGTCATCATCCAGAAACTGATTGCTGTATACGATTAATTTGTTTGTCCATCAACATACATAAATCCCTCTTTTTCCAACCAGGATATATTTATTGCACCATTTTGAAGTCTGAAGTATATCTTATGAGGAACAAGCCACACTGCCTCTCAAAGATTTGAGAATCTTGTTTAAGAATCATATGTTCTATTTTTTGTTAAGGGAATGTGAATTTAGGTGGAATATAGTGGCATGAGTTAGAGCAGGGCTGTTAGGGTTCTTTGGATTTACATCCATGGAGTGTGTAGGTTGTCTTCATGGACCATCCATCTGGAGACGTGTTGAATTTTGAATTTCATTCTGTGTTTTCTTCAAATGGAGCAGGAAAACAACCCCTGCATATCCTGGCACCAGTTACTCAATGCTCAATTTGAGATGCAATATTTCTTACCAGGCCAAAATAAATGGAAGTTATTATCCAGATATTTAAAAGGCCAACAAAATGGAAATGGGAAGCATGGCCAGACACAGAAAAACCTTAAAACATGCAGCATTTGCTTGGACGTATTTCTTCCTCAACAAGAAAAGTGAAGGGGTGGGGGGAATTTTCAGGTATTGTCTTTGATCTTGTGCAGGATGACATTGGTATTAAAGGCTATCATTTTGGTGAATGGCTGAGCACATTTATTTCCAAGGAACTTGAAAATCAGCCCCCTTCCATTGGAGCCTGCATTCTGGAAATAGGAAGGGAATACACCATTGCTTTAAAGAAAAAAGCCATTTTTTCTCCCAGTTTGCTTTTTACCTAGTAATTATGGAAAACCCATTGATCGGGGTTATTAATGTAAGTAGTAATAAGGCATATGAGTCATGTAGATCAATATATCATCTGCATTGAAATTTTATTTCCCAATTTACACCCGTTTAATGTCCAGATTAACTTTGATTTACAGCAGGAGTGGCTTAAAATCCATTGTGAACATAAATGGTGACAGCGGGAGCCTCGGCTGGTACTGTGTGTTAATTGGAACAGCTGTGAGGGAATATCATTAACTTCAACAAATTCTTTGAGTCCCAACAATAGAACATCAATTCAGGAGATCATGCAATGGCTACATCCTCACTATTGTAAGACATTTACTATGATTCTTCGCAATCAAATGCCTGTTTGGCATTTACTGATAGGAACATATGAAAAGATCCCCTGCCTTGTTTTGCAGAGTACTAGTGGGGTGACACCTTGGTCCAGGTGCCTCCCCAAGCCAGTTGATTATGCACCTGGAGGTGGTATGAAGGGTATTCAATCCCTGCCCCACTTAGCCCACCAGCAAACAAGGGACTGTCACTTGTGCCTTTCCTAGGTTCTTGTCACTTAAAGGACCGATTGACTGGAGAATGAAGGATCCCCCCAACACCGAGGGTTTAGAGCCTATGCTGCAACTCCCTTGTCCAACTTGTGCACAAAACACTGCATACAGTGGGAAAGAGAACACTAATGGCGGTCATCTTCTGTATAAACCAGCACTTCGCAAATGCCCACCTATCTTCAGCAAGCAGACGCTGGTCAGCTCCCCCATAGTATCTACACAAAAATGTGCAGGAAAGCACTTAATCACATTCAAAATGGCACATCAGTACGACCACCTCAAACAACAATGGAGCTACAGTGGGTCTCATTAGGGGTTTGGTGGTATCTGGGTGGTAAATCTGCCCAGATTCCACCCAATGTCCTACCATTATCGGCACTTGGTCCAGCTGTATTTATGCCGGATTATGAGTGTCTGCTATGGTTGTAAATCCCAATCCCACGGGGTCCCATCGGACCACATGGGGGATTTTCCGGTAGGCACCAATAATACCATTGCCGTTAATACCAGTGATGTTTGCTGGTAAGGCACCTGACTTACCTCCAGCAAAGAGCTCAGCTGGTATAGGCATTTTCCAGCTAGCATATCACTTCAAAAGTTCCTCAGAGATGGGTAAGGGAAAATGTCTTAACAGTCTCTGGGCCTCATTACAAGTTTTAATAAGGGCATGGCTGCCTCCAAACTCGGGTCGGGGTCCAGGTTCCCTGAATGGGGAAATACCGGGCCATTCCGACTTTGGTTGTAATGAGGCCCCCTGTCTTCAACTTTATGGCAGAGGGCTTTGGAGCAGACCACACGGCCCCCAGACTTCTAGATAAAATACTTCTCCAGATGGCCTGATTTGGTCAAAATTATTCAACAAAGGGGAGCCCCCAGCCTTTTATAGGATAATTTCTACAAGGGATTGGATCATTCCAAGTCTTCTATAAAGTTGGAATCCATGTTGCTGTAATGTTGCTGTAAAAATAGTCCTTTGTCTTCTGATGTCATTCTCAGAGATCTCTGCAGGAAATGTGGAGGGACACAGAAAGTTTTTGGCTCCCAAAATAGTGGAACTCTTTTTTCCTCCACAAACTCTTCTCTTGGTCTTCACTAACTCTGCCCTATTCCTCTGTCTGCCTACATGAATGTGGCTTCAGTAACCAGCACCTGGTGGCAGCTGTCTATTGTACTTCCAGGGGCACCTTTTGAAGCACTGGTTTCAAGATAACCTCTCAGAGTTTCCAGTTTCCTGGGGAAGGGCCTATACAATCATATATAATTAAGGTCACAGGTGCCCACAGGTAAAGGCAAGGCCCTTTCTGTTGGATGTATGGGTTGCAGCTGGCTGTTTACTGGAATGCACATGTTATTTACATCTGCCATGTTGTCCAACCACATGGAAGCTTTGTGGTTTGCTAGTAGACAGTTCCAACCGAGATGAATGTGTGCACTTATCCTTATACAATATTGTGTTTTAAAAAAGATCACTGTCTGAAAGTGAGATTGTTCAGAAGATTTGACTTTCATAGCTCAATCCATTACTAGAACTATTAGCAATCTGGGAGATCCCCCGTAATAGATGCACATTTTTCACCTGCCCCCAACTGAAAAACATGAGCTGACCAGCTATTGAATCAGCCTTCTTACACCAGCGGCATGAATAGGAGAGCCATATACACTAAAATATCCTGCCCCAGGGTCAAGCATGATGTACATTCTGAATACTACTAAGGATCTGGACACTTGTTTGTGCCCTGGATATCCCTTGGCCCTAGTCATGGGGTTAATGTGAGCCACTGGGTCCCCCAGACCCACTTTCACTGTTATACTACCCCCCCCTCACCAATTGCCATGTATCTCTGCCCCTGTGTAACCTCCATAGTGGGGTTCTGATTGTCAGTAGTGTGTGTTCATTAGTGGTTTGGGTGCATCCTTGAACATTCTTGCTATCTTCCTCTTCTCAGGGGGATTTGTCAAACTCTGTCCTCCCTGTTTACATGCTCTCCTCCCAAAATGTTGGTAAAGATACAGACATGTCTGGAATGAAGAGAGGTGAATTGTGTCCAGCCATCCTATACTGAAATAGGAGGCTCAACTGTAGCACTGCCCACTCTCCCTCAGAAGAGTGTTCAATGCCAGTGCCCTTTTGCAGGATTCTGCCACCTCTGTGGGAGATAGCTGACTGGCAAATTATAATCTGTATTTTCTTGGTGTAGGGGTGAAATTATACAATTATGGTCCCTGCCCGGGGCCAGTCCTCTCTCAGGACCTGCCCATCAGATTAACTTAGGGTTGAGATTCCTAAATCTAATAGGCTGGGTTACTCCAAATGGGAGTTGATCCACTTATTCTTATACAGAAGAGCGTTAAGTGAGCAAATCCTTCTCTTAACCTTCCTGGGTATTTGTAAACAGAATATGTTTTTGTATGCACCTCTTAAATCCTACAGAACAGACAATTCAGTGGGGCACTTCCTCAAAGAAACTAGGCACATCTGGTCCTGTTCTGTGTGCCCTCCCTCAGGAGTAACCATGCAGACGCCACTGCCCCATTTTGCTCAGGAGTATTAGACCCAGTGAACACTCGGGCAAGTCATACTGCTGCAGGTTCTCCCTGCTACCTAACCCTTTTGGCTTAGTGGAGAACACAGCTCCCATTCTTGTGGCCTGACCCCTGACACCAACACTGATATAGCACCTGTGGTTCACAAACCACTGCTTCTGACTCAGGAGCAGGCATTGTGTTGAACATGATGCACTTCCTAGGAGGTGAGAGACTTACCACTACATGTCCTGTGTAAAATACCCCTCACCCTCTTGGAATAGCTTGTGGCTCACTGATTTGCCCTACACAGGTAACAAGGCAATGGCTAACCCTTCCTTCCTCCCTGCTCCTGAGGCTGCTGCCTAATAGATAACCCATTTTTATATTTACAAGATGGATTAAATGAAAAGTGTGTCTTTTTCAATTAACAATTGAATCCATTTTTGACAGTTTTTCATTTTAAACTCTATTCAATAAAATAAAGCCAGGGACGCTGCTGCGCTGAAGTCAAGATGGCCGTGTGAGTTTTTACTTCATCAGCCTTCCGTACTCACATGGCATGAACTGCACATCCTTGTACACTATTGGACAGCAAACTTGAAACAGCTAGCTTCCCTCACCCCGTCATTCTGAGGCTCTGTTCTGGGGCACCGGGGTTCTTCCCAGCAGCAGCCTGAGCCCCTTGTTCGCGTGGCCTGTCCTTGCTTTCTGGTGTGCTCCCTTGACTGGTGCTGGCACCCTGTCCACGGGGCATACACGGCAAGCCTGGGGGACTGCCCAGAGACTCCATCTGCACACCGCTGTGCGGCCTGATCAGTGCCGGCTCCCTACCGCCACCCCTGGTATTGTCCACCCACACCTGAACGAGGCAAGGCTGAGAGCGATCGGTGGTGGCAGCTCATCTGGGTGGGCAGCTGTGTGAGGGAGGAGCATGATACCACAGACCTTGCTTCACTCTTTGGAATCTATGCACAGCGGCTCCTCCTGTCGCCGGGCTGCTGGGCGACAACCAGCTCATGTCGTGGGGTGGCCGGCACTGAATGCTGGGGCCTATGTCCCCGACGTTGAGACTACACTGCACAAGGTCTGAGCCTCGCACCACGCAACCTGTTGAGCCTTGACAGGGCTGCTCACCCGGGCCCTACTTCTGTGAGGATTCCCTTCAGGCAGCTGGTGCTTCACCTCGATCTGGCAGTCTGCAAATGACCGCACTGCTGACAGGCTCCTCTACTGCCTTGTTCCCCTCTGATGCTGGCAGGTCCCAGACCCCCAGGGCTTTTGGAGTGTGATCCGTGAGGCGCCAGGCCCCCGTGCCTGCTCTGTGTCTGGCCCCATCTGTGGGGGAATTCCACTGCTCCGGCCCTTGGGGTGGAGAGGTCGCCAGAGGTGTCCCATATCTGTCAGAGAGGCGACACGTTGGTGCCCATGCTGTGACTGTGGTGAGTGTTCTGAGCACCTTGAGCTCCGACCCCCTAGCTTTCAGAGCCCTGATTTGCCTTCATACCCCCTCTCTTGCAGCCTTCTACCCCCCTGTCACCCACAGCCATGCCGGTCTGACCCTGCACTGCATCTCTGTATCCAGTCCCTACTGTCCGTCTTCTGTCCCCATGAGGTCTGGGGCTACAAGGCTGTTTATTTACAACTAATTCAGTTCTCCATATGACTATACTCTGGTTGCAGACCTCTTCATACATCGAGTTCTTGCCACCCTCTGGCTTCCGGATCTTGGTTGTTTACTTGCTGCTCTCGCTCCACGCACGCTGCACTGAGCCTACCAGTTCATCCACCCTGCTTATCACCACTGGCTTCTAGCTCTCGCGCTTGGCCATAATGACAAGCACAACCCTGTGCGGCCATGACTAAAGGTACAGGTAGGAAACAGAGTTCAATTAACATGTTCACCAAGGCAGTACAGAAACCCACTGAGGCGCAGGTTGAAGCAGAAGCCTTTCCATCAACGTTAGTTGAGCTGACTGAACTTCAGAAGATGAAGGAGTATATGCGCAAAGGGTTCACAACGCTGCATACAAAACTTGACAATATGAGCGGGGCGATAAGCTCAATTAGGGCCAGGATGTTAAAGACTGATACAAAGGTCACCGAAGTTGAGGCCAGAGTGAGCACGACTGAAGACAACTTCACATTGCTCAGGGCTGAGGTCACCTCGCTGTCCAGGCAGGTCCAGGCTGTCAGTAAGAAGAACAAAGATTTGGAATCCAGGTCGAAGCATAATAACCTGAGTATAATCGGAGTCTGTGAAGACAATATTGACGGGCCCATGGAAGAGTACATTGAATGCATCCTTCTTTCTCTACTGGACAGCCCCAAGCTCTCGCCGCAGTTTGCGATTGAATGGGCCCACTGCTCTCTGGCTGCAGAGCCATGGCTTGGAGCACCACCGCAGTCCATAATAGCCAGAGTTCTTAACTATCAGGATAGGGTGCACTGCTGCGGCTGCCAGAGGCAAGGGGGAACTGATGCTGGGCTCTGCTAAGATCCATCTTTACCCGGATTTCTCTGTGGCCGTCCAGCAGGGGCACAAAACTTTTCTAACCGCCAAGAAATGGCTCAGTGAGTTGGGAGTCAAATACTCCATGTTGTATCTAGCTAAACACAGTGTTGAACATTCCGACAGGGTTAACTTTTTCACTATCCCTGAGGAGGCCTCTAAGTTCATAGACAATCACTTCCCTGGCTGACTGCCGCAGGCCCACCATGCTGATTAGGAACCCCCCTGGTTCCTGTTCAAATTGGAGTTTACACCTGTAGCAAGGGGGTGGGGCTCTGTATACCTGCAGGTTGTTTTGATGAGTCTGAAATGTGCACCAAATTATGCCCCTTATGTCTTGCGGCTGTGCTGAGGCTGACCTTGGTTAGCGCACAGCCCCCATGCAGAGTTCTAACTGTTATTATCTTTGGGTGAAGGGAAGTTGGAGGTGCACTCCTCTGATTGGGACGGGGTTGGGGGGGCGGGATGGGACAAAAGTTTGAAAAGTTGCTTGACTTGCAATTGGAGAGATGAGATGAATCTCAGCCCCAGTGCACCTATGCTAAGAGTTTCCCTTTACTGTTTTATGTCTACCAGCTAAATGTCAGATGCGGGCCTGGTTTTCTTGAGCCGGAATATTAGCGGCCTGGGCAACCCAGTCAAGATGCGCAAACTGCAGCTCTATGCAGAACGACACAAAGCCTGGGTCCTTTTTTTACAAGAGACACATGCATTAGCTGGTGGATGCGATAGATTCACTAAATCCTGGGGTACACAGTGCTACAACACAAAGAGTCGTGGTGTGATGACCCTTCTGCATAAGTCCCTCAAATTCACTAAAAAGGTATCACATATAGACCACCTGGGCCGCTTTGTCCTATTATACGGCTCCCTCATGGAATGGGAGGTGGTCCTTCTGAATGTTTATGGTACAAATATTGATGAGCTTGATTTTTACTCTCAACTCACCACCTTGCTGGCCCAGTTCCACCTTGTCCCTATCCTGTGGGATGGTGACTTCAATACTATAGTGGACATTGACCTTGATAGGTCCAGTATCAAGTCCTGTCAGTTGACTAGGGCTGCTAGGACCATTCTGAAGGCACAGGCCTCATTAGGTGTAGTCGAAGCATGGAGGCTACTACACCCTTCGACCTGAGAGTTCACCTTCTATTCCACAGTGCATGACTCGCACTCACAGATCGACAGATGATTACTGTCTGATTCCCTTGTTGGACGTATTGAACGAATGTCCATTCTACCCAGGACCTTCTCAAACTACTCTCCGGACACAATATCACTGCTGTGGGGCGGGAGGTATGTGGTGGTGCTCACATGGAGATTGAAATCGAACGCATTGCTTGACCTGGTATTTGAATCCAAACTTGATTCAAACATTGATGAATACTTTGAGTTGAGCACTGGTACGGTTGAGTCAGAGGCTACTCTCTGGGAGGCCCTTAAAGCCTATGTCCACAGTGTCGCCCCCTGGCAAAGGAATCAGGGATCTTTAAAGAGATCGGTAGAGCCATCCGGGAGAGGGAGCTCCTACTTGCCCTGCTTGAAATGCAATATGCCTCTTCTCCATCCACTGTCAGGCTTAGTGAGATTGGAGCTACTCTATACACCTTCAGGGGCCAGGCTGATTGGGAACGTAAGTTCCTAGATAACCCCGGAGTCACCAGGCAGTATGCTGAGGGGGAGCGCTTCGGCAGACTCCTGGCCGGATTGGTTCAGCAAGAGAGCGGCACTCATCACATTCCCTTGATCGAAAGAGCGGATGGAACACTGGCCCATATGACTCAGGAGGTTAATGAGGAATTTTGCTCCTTCTACAAATCGCTCTATGCCAACAATGACATGGCCCCCCAGCTGATATGAAAGCATTCTTCGATGAACTTCCGCTCTCGGTGCTGTCTGAGGATGCCAGAGAGATACTGACCATCCCATGACATGTGAGGAGATCCTGGGAGCCATTGTTTCGCTCTCAGCTGGGAAGGCCCCCGGCCCTGACAGACTCACCACGATTTTTATAAATGTTACAAAGGAAGACTGGCCCTCAGTTGCTCACCCTGTGGGAGGAGGCATGTGCTGTTGGGATACTGCCCCCCACGTTGCACGAGGCAGTTATCTCACTGCTGCTGAAGCCTCATAATGCAGTTCATATCACCCCCTCTCACTGATAAATAGTGATGTCAAGATGTTTGCGAAGGTGCTAGCCCTTCGGCTGGCCCCATATATGCTGTACATTGTCCATCCCAATCAGACTGGGTTTATACTAAGGTGCTCTACGGCGCTCAACCTTCGGCGCCTTTTTAAGATCCTGTCCCGGATTAACCCAGAGACGCAAGCGGTGGCGGCAACATTGGACATGGAAAAGGCCTTGGATTCGGTCTCTTAGTGCTTAGGGCCCGTGCTGGGGAAGTGTAACTTTGGCGCCCACTTCCTTTTATAGGTGAAGCTGCTATATACATCCCCTATGGCCAGGGTTTGCACTGATTGCCTTAATTCTGCACAATTCAGGATTGCCAGGGAAACCAGACAGGGCTTCCCTTTTTTGTCTCTGATATTCGCAATAGCCATTGAACAGGACAGGATCCGCCAGAGACACGCTCACAGATTCATTAGACTCACTGGTGAACCAGAGATCATTTCACTATATGCCAATGATGCGCTGCTCTATGTCTGTACCCCGATGAGAATCTGGTGCCAATTATACGTGATGTTCTCCTGTATGGCAGGCTATCTAGGCTAAGGTTCAACAGCTCGAAATCTGATCTGTTCCCTTTGACAGATGCTACTGAGGTCCCATGGGACCTCTTGGGTTTCGCTTGGTCTCCATTAGAGATAAAATACCTGGGGCCGGTTCTTTCATGCCACCAGACCTCGCTATATGGCCGCAATTACGGAGACAATCTGGCGGTGCTTGAGCTGAAGCTTAGAGGTTGGGCGAAGCTGACGATCACAGTGGCCAGATGCGTCGCTCTCCTAAAGATGGTAGTGCTCCGGCAGCTCTTATACAGATTCCTGAATGTTCCGCTCTGGCCGGGGAGTGATTTCTTTTAGAAACTCACCTCAGAGATCAATGGCTTTCTGTTGCATTCAGGGGCGGTCTGTTTGAAATGGGACACTCTGGCGAGACCCTACAACCAGGGGGGCCTAGCCACCCCGAACTTCAAAAGATACTGGATTGCAGTGCAGCCTCAGTTCGCCACATTTTGGTTTGACCCTGTTATTTCTCATCTCCATGTCAAACTGGAGCGCCAGGCAGCAGACAAACGGGACATTTGGTTCTTGGTCCTTCCCCCCCGGTCGGTACACTGGAGACCACTGACCCCACCAGGGTCACTGCATTTCCATGGAGCCGAGTCTGGAAACTGGCTGATGTTCCTACCCATTCCACGGCGACCTCCCCCTGTGGAACTGCCTCGCGGGGACTCCCCCGATGGACAAAATAACTGTGCATGCATGGTCGGCGGCTGGATTTGACCTCCTCCAGGACATCTACAATATGGGGTCTTTCATGGAATTGCATGAACTGCCCGCATCCCTAAGGGTGCACCCCTCTAGATGGCTACAGTATGCTGCCTGCGCCGGGCAATTAAGGACAATTGGCAGGAATTCCCCTCACTCCACCCCCCATGACCCCCTATTAACCATGGTTTTTGCTGGCAACTCGGCACGCAGAGGAGTGTCCAGGCTATACGGGCTCCTACACGAACGTGCATACCTGCTGCTGGACAGACTCCACAGCTCCTGGGGTAGAGACCTGGGTATCGATATATCGGACAACACATGGGAATCCATATGCGTCCGGACTCATGAGGTGTCCATTAACTCTAGATTTTGTTTAATTCAATTTTAAGTTTTGCATAGAATACCACTATACCCCTGCCAGACTACACGTTATGCCGAGGGAACGCACCTCGGAGTGCCTTAGATGCCACCCTGACAATACAGGATATACTCACATTCTCTAGGCCTGCCTGAGGATTGCCACTTTTTGGGAGAGGGTTTGAGAAGCTGTGCCTCTGATGCTTGACTGTAATGCGGAGCCGACCCCAATTTCATGCCTGTTTCATGAATTTTCCCCAGCTCTGACGCAACTACAGACGATTGGCCGGCCTCTGCATGTTATTAGCAACACACAGTATACTGTTATTATAGCTCTGCCCTGTAGTCCCCACCATTGACAAATGGCTTCACATGGTTACCTGGGCTTCGGACACTGAGGAATGCTGGGTTGCCCTGCAACCGCCGACGAACAGACCGTGGAACATTTGGCTCCCTTTCCGGAATTATTTGCGGTCCTTTATAACTGACACTGATTGCAGCTCTGATTCCCCCTCACCCTTTGAGATGTAACATTGCCGGTTAATTTTCCACCCAACCTCTACCTTAGGCACTGGGTAGCACAATGTGTTAAATCTTTATACCTGACCCTGCGTGGTCACATAACTGTAACCTAAGCTGTAAAATACTGCTTGCCTCTCAGAGTTGTAATGTCAAGCATGTTAAATAAAGGTTTTTTTTAAAAAAAAAAAAGGCCGCAGAGGTTTTTTGAAACATGTAGGACAGGCTTATTGCGTCCTAAAATGGTGCTAAGGCATAAGAAAGTTCCAGAAGATACCATGTTGGAGTTGTAAATATGTTGGGTGATGATGTAATGGCAATTATTTTTCCGAAATAAACTTTGGTCTTTTCTCCCCTGAACATTTCTGACTTGGCCCACACCCCCACCGCCCTAGTTACCTTGCAGCGGCAAACTTTGCTGTGTGCTGCCAAATCGCTGTGTTCCTGTGACACCTGTTCCCTTTCACTTCCATGATCGGGAACTGGCACTGCATGGTCCTTTCTTTTTTTCTTGTTTTTTGGGATCGGCTGCGGGGTGCACCCCCGCAATCCCCATTCACAGAATAGTGAACAAGGGTGCAGGGACACCACCGCAGACCCCACAGCCCTTGCCACCAAATGGGGGATTTGGTCGAACTTTTCGGCCATTCAGAATTTTCAAATGGCCGAAATTCGCCCAAATCTCCCATTTAGTCTTTTATTGTCAATCTTTTTGGACGTTTTGGATTTAATGAGACAATTCATTGCTACATGATTGTGTCTGTGCTGTTTTTGTGTCTGTAATTGGGGTTAATATTCTTAATACTGTGCATGAGGTCATATGTGTATTGTTGGTGTTCATGATTATGATGTAACAATCTTTATGATTCCAGAGGGCTTTGACACATCCAATTGGTCACTAGAATATAATATAGATATTGCTCACATCACTCTAGCAAGTCGAGTGTGGATCCATTCTTTTGGTTATGGGGGCATTATAGCTACTGAATTTGATCCCCATCTGCCTCCAAATACTTATTTGCATTTAGTAATTCACTTGTCACAAAAAGATAGTATATTTTGTTCAAGTAGCCTTTTCTGTGGTTAATCACAAAATGATGCCACTCTGAGTTACAGCCACTCATTACAATTACTGCGTGCCTTCAACTCCAGAGAATTCTAAGAACCTTTCACTGCAACAAATATTTTCTCTCATCCATCACAAAATAAGACATACTGAGCATTAGCCTTTACATATATCCATCCTTTGCCTCCAAAAATACTAAAGACATTCTGATGAAACACATGTTCAACTCTCATTCATCGCAAAAGACTGTCACACTGAGTTGCAGCCATTGAATACAAAGTTCTCCTGCCTGGAAAGAATTCATGGAATACTTCTTTGGTGGGTTGTGTGGGTGAGGTCACAAGTGGAGTTGGAGAGAGACCAAGTGACCTTGCAGAGGAAAGATGACATAGCAGAGCAGAGTTTGGCAGAGGTGGAATTTCAAAAGATGTCTCTTCATATCACATATAATATGGAAGAAGTGTGGCTGGCAAGTGCAGTGAATTCTATGGGTCGCTTTGTTGATGGAATCAATGTTGCTGGAGAACCTGAATTGAAGGCGCACCAGTGGAGGAGGGGCTCCTACAATACCAGCGCTCAGCACAGAGTGCAGTGCGGAAATGCAGGTGGCAAGTGTAGTCAACTGAAGTCTGCTGCCCACTGCTTCAGAAGATTGGATGCTGTGATTAAGACTTAAGAATCAGAGGCTTAAATGACCAAACAGCTGCAACCTCCACAAGGATAATTTTGAGAGATTTCTGACCTAAAAGGGGTGAGTATGACACCCACCACGTGAGCTATTGTGCTTCTCTTCACTTGGTTTGCACACTATCTTCTCGATGTACGAGCTCTGCAGTAAATCAGGCCAGCCACCTCCTCTCATCTCCCCCCCACAGTATTGAGGGACCATCCATGGTGGCTACATCCACAGTCTCTTGTAATGACACAATGTCGGTTAGAGATGATCAATTGTCTACATCCAAGACGGCACCCAAACGTACCCCGGCACTCAAGACAAAAACAAAGTGTTTCTTTAGATCCAATACTAGCACAAAAACTCCATCTCAATCCCACTTTGTTGTTAAAAGGACTAAGGAAGTGTCAGCATCTAATACTAACAAGGTAAATACTCCTTTAAATAAACCTTTGCAGGGTGGGAGTACTGGCCCTGAGCAAACCATATCTAATTCTGAATTTCTAGAAGTGTTAATAAATACACAGTACAGAGGAAAAAGCAAACCAAGGGGGAATGAGTCCCTCAGAAGCTTGTGACACCTCTTATAAAAGATCATCAATTCTGTTTAACTAGTCGAAAGAGGATGAGTGAGCATCTACCGCTCAACGTACTCCCTCCCCACTGCTTTCACCTCACTTGATAGACAACTCTCAACAATAGCACCCTCTGGGTCTTTCGGCTCTAACAGCACTCAGTTTTGTTCTGAATCCCCTCGTATGATTATACAAAAATATTAATTAAAACCAGAGAGATCAACAATTGCTTTTATCTACAATGAACTCAAAAATCGCTTTTCTAGAATTGTTTATGCTAGCACAAAGTAAAGCGGGTTTTGGAAGAACTTCAAGTCTCACAGAGGTGAACAAAGACGGGTGTAGATATAGACGCTTCTACTCTTTCGTCTCCGCATCAATTAAATTAACTGGCTAGGGGGGAGCTTGGGGAATCGCACCAGCTGTCCTGGGAGAAATTACTCACCAAATTGCTTGAAAACCTTTATTCCAGGAAATGTTAGCCTGGGCATACAGGCTCAATTCATGACTTCCCCAAAAGAGGCATATGATATTTTTGAGACAAAAAAAATAATGAAAAAGCCCACCAAAGGCAACCCCAGTCCAAAAAATCTAAAAACATTAAAACAACCATCATAACTGCTCAAGGAAAAATGTACCTACCATCTCATCTATTCCAGCTGAAGAGGAACCTTTAGAGGAGCAGTTCAAACATATGAAAAAAGGGGTAGCAAGAAAAAGATGTCCTCTATTACTGGAACAAGCCCCATATCTTTGAGAGTGAACAACACTCTATCAGAACCAGATTCACCCGCAAAGCGCTTGATTTTGATGGAACATCCAGCTGTGGATCTTTTGGAGAGTATGCAAATACTTCAGGATTTATCAATGTTTTCCATAAAGGAAAAAGTTATACATACACAGACTGGGAGGGACTTAGGGTCGACTTCTATGGTTAAACTGAAAACTGCTTCTGGCTTGTACGACATAATTGATTTTTACACTTTTGTCGATAAAAGAATGAAATTGGGGAAGGTACCTTATGCTAGACCCACTGGTCACACAATCAAGTTGTATTCATCCCATCAATTGCACCCTTTGAACAATTATTTGTGTCTTGAGCATATTGTCCAATCAAATTCCATGGTTATTTTTGTGGTGATTTGTCTGCAGGGAAGGCATGGTATCACAAGTATTGACACTGACACAGTTTGTGAAACTGTTATTGAAAATGTTGGGGTTGAAGAAACTCCAAATTTGCCTTATAACTAAGATGGGAGTAGTCTCGACCATCAAACGATAAACAGAACAGTTCTAGTGAAGTCTGTAAAATCAAAATGGCCTATGCTAACAAAAACCTAATTCTTGCCCTATCACTTGTACAAAAGTCTAAAAAGGAGAAATGTATACAAAAAGAAAAATCAGTGTTCAAATAATGCTGAACCAGATCTCCTTCTCACATTAGGGCTCACGGGGTAAGGCGATCCTTGTAGGAAGGATGACACATTGGCTTGTTTTCAAACACAGTACACAGTTCAAAAGCTTTGGATGAAGACTTGCCTGGTCTTCCACGTGAATGCCTTTTTCTCTTACTTCAAAATGTATGTTTCAACCAAAATTGTCCATAAAGGTCCCCCTCTGCCAGGCTTAGACCTTTCACCACACAGTTCTCGAAGGTCCCCCTTTGCCGGAGTCAAACCTCTCATGATAAAATTCAACAAAAAGTTGCAAGGGGGTTTCCTTCCCCAAGCTGAGCACAATTCGGGTTTCCCTCAATCGGGCTCAGACCCCTTTCGGATGTCGAAGTCTTTCGAATGTGCATGGTTATCTTGCAGACCACCGCAGGACCACTTTGACTCAACATTCACTATATTGCTTTCACTCTTGCTGTTTATTTGCCTTTTTGCTTCAAACAATGTACCTTTAACAGAGACTTTCTAATAGGCTACTTCCCTTCACCGGACCAATATGTTACTTAGTATCGCTTATCTTGCAGTTGCATTTTACTTTAAAGTTCATTCACAAGTCTGCCTTTCTACGTGTCTTATCCACACGTGTGCAGCTTTCACTTGTGATATGATTTTGCTACTTCATTCACCGCAGGACCACTTTGACTCAACGTTCACTATATTGCTTTCACTCATGCCGTTTATTTGCCTTTTTGCTTCAAACAATGTACCTTTCACAGAGACTTTCGAATAGGCTACTTCCCTTCACCGGACCAATATGTTACTTAGTATCGCTTATCTTGCAGTTGCATTTTACTTTATAGTTCATTCACGGGTCTGCCTTTCTACGTGTCTTATCCACACGTGTGCAGCTTTCACTTGTGATATGATTTTGCTACTTCGTTCACCTTAACACACACCTGTCTTTCAGGTCGCTTGCCAACTCAATGGCTGTGTGTGCTTCATTCTTCTTTTGCATTTTCTAATTTTTTAGTCAATGTTAGTACCACAGACTTGACCTTGCCTCCCCAACTCTGTCATTCACCCGGGAAGGTTGCTGGTCTCCTTGAAACACAATGCAATCTTCACTTGTGGGATCTGGCCTTCTCCATGTGTCTTCTGTGGTCTGTCGGAGGCAATGACCTTCAGTGTGGAAGCCTTGCGGTTTCCAGCCCGCTGCTCTCCTCCCTTGGTCCATTCCTCTGCTCCTGTATGTCTGCCTTCGTCCCAGATGTTCTGTTTGTTCTCATGTTCTGCCCTGCTCAGAGTGTGTCTTTAGGTGTTCTCGTTTATTTGTGTGAGGAGAGCTAATTGGTATCAGGTGTATGCACTTAGGGTAAAGTGCTTGACTTTGCCTGACCCGATTAACAGGAAATGTCCAGTACGATGTGAGAGAGTTAGTCTGGTTACTCTTGGTCACCCTCTTCCTCAGCCTAGTGTTTGTATAAAGGGGGGGGATAGTAGGGACTTTGGTAAATGCTAACATATAGGATGGGGTAGATGAACAAAAGAGGGGGAATACCCCGTCTCACCATTGGCTATCTCTCCCCCGCTCCCTGAAGACCTCTCACCTAGGTGATCCTCCCGCACTGGTACACCTCTAGGAACTGGATACAAAAGCAATGGCGCGTCCTGGCCACCTGGATGACAAGTACCTGAGGACTAATGCGTGAGACACCCTTTGGTTTCTCACATGTCTTACTGGATGGTGAGTAGTGTGTGTGTGACTGATAAGGAAAGGAGGTGTGCAGTGAGGTGCTTTACTGGATGGATGCATGTCTGCTAGTCTGGATTGCATGACAGTCACCATCAAAGTCACCGCCATGTGGGTATCAGTGTACTGTCACAATATCAAGGAGTTGGAGTCTTGGAGTGCCACACAGGAAGACCACCACGGATAAGTGATGATGTCTTAACCGTAACAGGTGAGGATCTAAGGAACAGACATGTGTGTGTGTCCCTATGTGAAATGGGTATGAGGGTGACAAATCCTGTCAAAATGAAAAGGGAGCATCAAGAGGAATGAAAGACTTCAGCGCTACCATCCCATCGAGGGGGAATAATGGACACAGAAGGGAGAAAGGAGGCACCGTCATTGCAAGAGGAAAAGATCATTGGTGCGATGCAGCTGAGGGCAGCTAGGAAATAAAAATGTGCGACTGGAATTGGTGACGTATAGAGAGAACATTTTTTCATGGACTGCTGTGTTATTGAAGTGCAGTCAATATAGAAATAGATATATTGTTTTCCATACATGTGAATATGGCTTGTTTTAATTGTGTCTGTGTGCAATTTGGTGTTTGGGAACGCATGGAGTGGTGAGTCATGTACGCCTCACTATGTCATGTTCTAAGAATTAATGCGTTGTTCTATGGTTTGCAGGTTTATAACTGCCTAGATTCAGTAAATACTTATAGATTAAACCAATGATATGATATGTGTTACTGCATAACTGTAGGGAAAACTGCATTTTGCAGTTCTGCAGCAATAATGTCCCACTGCAGCAAGTACTTGAGGTGTCTTACATTAGGCATATATAACAATTTGTTATGAGTGACACATGTGGAAAATGTGAGCCAAATTGCATTGGTTTGTAGAATTTAAAGGAGTGTTATAAGTTACGTATGAAGGTTTTTGAGAATTTGCAGGTTAGCGCTGCACTAGCAGCAATGGACTTTTACGATAATGTGACAAAATGTCATCCTCATAGTGGACATTATATATGATGTAGATCATTTCTTGGGGTACTAATTGTTTTCCTATGAAGAAATGTATGTATAAATGGACTTGTATGACAATGTGACAAACTATGCGTCATATTATAGTGTGACAAATCATAAAATGTGTGCCATGTGTTGGGAGAGTATTAACAGTATGGTATGGGAGTGTATGTGTAAATGGCGTGCTCCAGGGTCAGGATACAAACAGTGCCTACGCTGAGTCAACCCAGTTTAATTGGATTGGTGTTATATTGGTAGGCAATGCTGAGCCAACCCCGTTTAATTGGATGGGAGTCATATAGGTGGTCAACGCGGAGGTGACCCAATTTAATTGTATAGGTGTTACATTGGTGGGAAATGCTGTGACAACCTAGCTGAATTGGATCAGGGTTGCATTGTTAAGCAAAGCTGTGACGATCCTGCTTGATAGGATTTGGAGTTTCATATTAGGGAGGAAACACTGTGATGACCCTATGTAATTAGGTTTGGAGTGGTATTGGTCGGCAACGCTCTCACAACCCATTCATTATTGTTGAGAGTCATTATTCCAAATCGTAAACATTTCTGAAATAAGTAGTGGACTAGGAGTGTGAAGTGACTACATATGACTACACGTGGAGGTGAGGCATAAGTATGTACCAAATATCTACAGAGAGCTGTCGCTCTTCGAAGATATGCATGCGGAGTGGTGAGTGTGCGAAATGTGAGTATGTGGTGTTCGTGTTTTACGCGATGTCTATGTGGGATGAGTGGTTAGTTGTTTGGTAGGTGCTTCCTGTCTGGTGTATGTCATTTAGTGCATATGGCTCCCATATGTTCTCGGTCGCTGCATTGGCGTTGGTGCTGCCCCATCTCTATATCATGGATTTCATGGATTGTCATTGTGAGGCTTGGAGTTGACTGTATGAGTGAGGATAATGCGTGGGTGTCTGCTAAGGAAGGCAGGTCTATAGCGGTGTGCTTTGGTGGATGGTGAATAGTGTGTATGTGACTAATAAGGAAGGTAGGTGTGTTGTGATGTATCTTACTGGATGGTGAGTAGTGTGTGTGTGACTGATAAGGAAAGGAGGTGTGTAGTGATGCATTTAAGCTAGCCTGGAATGCATGAGGTCAGGGAGAATGTTCAAAAGTGAGTGTGTTGATGTATGAGTGAGAGAATGCTAGTGCACTGGTGTTCCAGCTCAGACAGTTTGAAGATGTATCCTGGGTGGTGGGGCCAGTGGGTTCCGCCTGTGTACTCTATGCATTAATATTAACAGGAATAAAGGACTTATATTCACATGAAGCGTCTGCATAGTTTTCATTATTACAATTAAAAACAGAACTAACGTGCTATCACTACTAGATGCTGGGCCTCATTACGAGTCCGGCGATAACCCTGCCGGTAAAACTGGCAGGATGCCGCCTGACCCGAAAGAAATTACTGGCGGATGGCTTCCCAGTGCCATCAGGCTATTCCAAGTCTGGTGGCCGGAAAGTCAGGCACCAGTAATTTTGTTAATCCCCATTCCCTTGGAGTCACAGAGGACTCCATGGGAATGGGGACACGGGAGCACCGGCACTGTTAACAATGGTCCTGGTGCTTCCGTGAGAACTCCTCGAGCGAGTGCCGTCCTGCCCGGCAGGTCTGACCCTGTCAGGCGGGACAGCACTCGCCCTCAGAGTTGTGCTGTGCCATTCCGGAAACAATGGTGCCGGTAGGCTTGCCAGCACCGTTTTTTCCAGACCGGCATAGTTGTAATGAGGCCTACTATTTCTTATTTGAGATTTCTGAAGTCTACCAACATAGACCAGGTGGAATTTGTGTGTGGATCTAAATTAGATAAGGTTATTTTGCGTATTAGATCGAGAATAATTGTGGATACATTGCTACTGGCGATTCTAATGCTACTCAATATTGGCTGTAGCTCACTGAAGTTAATGATAGAAGACATATTTTTGTCCATGCTGACAAGAATGATAGAAAGCCTATACAAAAACTGGCAATTACAACGGCGTTAGTAACAAAAATAAAACCTCTCGGAGGCAAGTGATCCTGCCACATAACACCGAGGAAACAGCAGTACCCAGTCACCAAGGTTGGTCACATGGTTGGCTAAGGCTCTTCATATGCCTCTGTCTTCTGTGTCTAGCATGGGACAGCGCATTTAGTAAACAAGTACTAACCATTTTGTCCTGGAACACAAGGTTTTCTTTCCATCTCTTTATGGCCCACTCAGACACTATCTATCTGGGGATGTTAAACATTTTTCTATTGCAAGAAGTATGGTTAAGGGATAACCCCTTTTAGATGGATACTGTGTTTTTCTAAGCGCAGCTCAAAAAAGGACAGAAGGGTAGGCCTTATGGTGGCCTCCTCATAGCTGTTGGCCATGACATAGATCTATCTGCTACATGTGCCCTGATCCCTCACTGTTTTTTCAAGTCATTAAGCTGCATTGGGATAAAGCATTACATCCCGGGGAGGATCCTGTGTAATTGATTAATCTGTATTGTAATTCAGTACTGTTACCCCAATCAGTTTTATTTGACTGTTTGAACCATGTGTTTGAGGAGTGGCAGGTGGACCAACATAGGAAAAGTATGCTCTTGGGAGGTGACCTTAATTGCATGTGCAACAAATAAGTAATTAGTGGCGCTAGGAACATTGCATACTACCCCAAAAACGCAATTGAGCTGGCAAATTATGTTTGGAATTGATGAGTGTTTGGGTATTTGACATATTGAATCAAAATTTAAAAGGAGACATTAATTCGCAAAATAGGTGGTGTAGGGGGCCATCAGCTGCCATTCCTGATTATATGTTTGCTACTCCGCCTTTCGATATAGGCTGCTCCTCACTAACCATATTGCACACATATCGAAGTGACCACTCAGATCTATCTCTCAGATTGACAATAATGAAAGTAGAAGGATCAAGATCAAAGTGAATTGATATTACAAAATTAACCAGAAGGAATTGTATTTCATGGAATCTGAGTATATATTTTCAATGCCAAATTGGCTTCCATGCTTAAGAGCTGCTCAAACAATGATTCACAGGATCGATATATCCAAACAAATTCATAGGCATATTCATAGATTTCTTGAAATATGCTAAGTATGATAATTCAGATTTGCCCATTCGTACACATCGCTATGATAAAAACACCCAAGTGAAAAAAAGGAAGCTGAGGCACCACATAAGACATCAACATGCAGCAACCTCACCCACATCAGCCCCAATCCCATAAGGACCCCCTCACTGTCCACAACACAGATGTTGATGCTCGCCAATGTCAGCTCAGCAGTCACCCATGCAGCAGATATTGCCAACCTCATTACTAAACACGACCTTGATGCCTTCTTCAACACAGGGACCTGGCAGACACCCACCTCCACCCACATCCTAGAAGTTTTTGTCCCCGAGAGCTGCAGCTTCCAACACAGACCCCGGCCAAACAAGACAGGCGGAGACCTTACAGTCATCTACAAGACCTCATGGCCCTGAACCAGAGTTGACATCAACAACATTGGCTCCTTTCAAAGTCCTCTCCTGCCACTTCCCTCTCTACCCGATGGACACAGTCACTTTCCATATCATCTACAGACCATCCAAAACCAGCAGCGCCTTCATTGGAGACTTCACTGACCTGGTCACCACCTTATCCGACACGCACGCCAACAACATCTCCCTAGGTGACTTCAACCTCCCAGGCAACAAGGCCACCATACCAATTTAGGAAGCTCCACAGCTCTGAAACAATTTACCTGCAAACCAAAACCACGAGCACCCTGGTACATGCAAGAACTCAACCTCTGAAAAACAGTCATCAGGAAACAAGAGAAAAGCTGGCACTGTTCCAGGACTGCATCCGGCCTGGTGCTCCTCAAGGAACTCCGAACAGCCCACCACCAACTAATCAACACAGCGAATGACCCCTACTATCAGAATACCATAGCAGAAGCAGACAACAAAAGCAGAGCCCTTTTCAAAGCAGTCAAGTACTGCGTCAACCCGCTACCCAACCCTGCCATACCACACTCCATCAAAAAATCGACTGCCATCAACACCTTCTTTATCTACAAAATCAGCAAGATTTGCCAGCACATAGACACCAGCTCTGCATCCACAGACCAACATCACATCCTTCCTCGGAAAATCTCCACACCGTGGACGACATTCAAGACACTCTCAACAGAGTACCTGGTAGAAACCCTGGTCACCGTCAAAGCCACATCGTATACAGACAACATCCTCCCACATCCATCCTCAATACCCTCCCCACAGAAGCTTTCCTTCCCTACCTGGAGATCATCAACATTTCCCTAACTCAAGGCATCTTCCCATCAACCCTAAAGACAGGACAAATCCTCCTTCTACTAAAGAAATCCACCCTGGACCCTGACAACCTAGGTAACGATTGCCCCATCACAAATCTTACCTTTCTAGGTAAGATCATCGAGAAAGAGGTAGCCGCACAACTGTAGCAACACATGAACACCAACAATCTCCTCCAAACCTACCAATCCGGGTTCAGACCCAGATGCAGCATGAGACAGCAACCATACAGGGGGTCGACAACACCCTCAACATCCTTGATGATGGCCACCCCTGCTTCCTGGTCCTACTCGACGTCTCAGCCGCATTCAGCACAGTAGACCACCAGGCACTTACAGACACCATACATCAGCACATGGGGATCAGCAGCTTTGTCCTATGCTGGTTCAAGTCCTACCTCGCCAACTGCCTGCAGTTTTTCAGATGGACTCCTCTAAATAGCAAATGCTACCTGTCACCTGTTCCATCCTCTCCCCAGTGATCTTCAATCTATTCATGGAGTCGCTGGGTGCCCTCCTAGCCACACACAACATCCACAATACACCAACAACACACAGCAATACCTCAAGATTGACTACATCAATGACATTCATAGGCTCAAACCTGCCTCTCGCTGATCCAGTCTTCCTATCCAGTGCATACTTGAATCTCAACCACTCCAAGACTGAATTTCTATTCCTCACCAACAACACTGAACACCCAGACATACAGACCTGGCTACCAACCATCAACTCTGAGGGCTTCACACCCAAGCTCACCTCCTGTGCCACGTCTCTCGGGTTCAACATCGAAAAACACCACTCCTTCAAGACACAAATTGCTAAGAAAACTCAGACAGCTTGGTATCAGTTCTCCCACCTGTGGAAGAAACTAAAGAGGAAACGTACATGGTCCCCCTCAATCTCTCAGCACTCATCACCTCCCCTGTCTCCACCCATCACCTCACTCCCACAATCACCCCCTTCCCCCGCAGCTTCACCCTTCCTAAAACCCCTCTCCCTCAATTTCTCATCAACTGCAACTGAAACTCCTAACCTCCCACACCCCACCTTCAAATCCCCTGAACCAAACTCGATCATCCTACACAGCTACCCAATCCCGCCCGAAGCCCGCCAATCTATCTGCTTGCCTACTAATCCCATCGAGCATCACCCCCCTACCCCTCTCCCTCCCCAGTCTCCACTCCCTCCGCCACCACCACCCTCCGCTCCAGCCCCAAGATCAACATCGCCGGCGGTTGTAAACTGCATCCTATTTAATGCCCGATCCGTAGTGAAAAACAGAGACTGCATCTTTGACCTCCTCGCCTCAGACAAAGCCTTCCCCCCTGACTACTCCCTCATCCCACTGAACCGTCCCTCCAGAGGAGGAGGAATAGCATTCGTCTTCAAGTACCTCTTCCACAGCTCAATAATCGACAACCAACCTTCCATTCCCTCTTGCGTAGCTCTCCTCGTTAGATTATCCCTCTCCCCGTCGCTCTCACAGTAATTTACAGGCCCCCTGGCTACGATAGACAATTTGCAAACAACCTCTGCGACTATATTGCCACCCTTCAACTAAACCATCCCAACCTCACCCTTCTTGGAGACTTCAACATATGGCTCGACATCCCCACCAACCCTATGACACACTCTCTGGTTGACGGTTTGGACGCAATTAACCTTCAACCCCTCATAAACGGCCCGACTCACTATAAAGGACACACTCTTGATGCCATCTTTAGCTCCAACTCCCTGGTCCATTTAAAGCCCCCCACCCCTATCCTCTGATCCGATCACTTCATTCTCCCGTTCGCCATTCACTAACCTGACCCCCTTCCCATACTCGAATCTGAACCCCCGAATCTACGCAAATCCTGGAAAAATCTAATAATCGTCCCGGACCTAGCCGACGCACTCCTCCAGTCTCCACCACCTACCTGCCAACTCAACAAACAACTAGCCCCCCGACGCCTTCGACGCATGGCTCAACGCACCTCTGATGCGGCTCACACCCTCCTGCAAACCATCAACCCGCCATGGCATCTTCCCCAGATGGTTCACTCCTGAGTTGAAGATCACTAAACAACTATATAAATACCTAGAACGCAAATGGCAGAAAGACAAAACCCAGGCGAACAGGACCACCTTGGCCCGACACCTCTATCAGTACAACGCCAAAATCCGGAAAGCAAAAAAAGCCCACTACAACTCCCGAATCCTAAACTGCAAAAACCCAAGCAAAGAACTCCACAAAATCATCTCCGAATTCACAAGTCCAACTTGCAACACAACCATCCTGACCCCCTCACATTCACTGTGTGACTCACTCTCCCTCTGCTTTTACACCATAGCTCTCAAAAGAACAAATACCCTAGCCACCAAACTGGCCCTCTCACATCCCCCAAGCAATCCCCACCAGCTGCGACCAATATGCAACCAACTTTCGAATCCTTCAGTCCAATATCACCAGAACAATTTTGCAAACTCCTATCTGCCTGCAAACCATCTGGCTCGCCGCTAGACTCTTGCCCAGCCACAATCCTCAAAGAAATTTTCGCTTCCACCTGCGCAGGAGAACATGCAAGATCCATCAAAAATACCTCCCTTTCCTCTGTATCTTTCCTGACGGATTCAAAACAGTTCACGTCAAACCTCTAATTAAAAAACCTTTGCTCGACCGTCTCGAGCCCAAAAACTACCGCCCTATCTCAAACACAAGATTCCTTGTCAAACTCATTGACCGAACTGCCTACTCCCAACTAAATGCCTTTGTCGAAGCAAACAATCTCCTAGACCCCGCTCAATCAGGTTTCAGAGCCCGTCACGGAACTGAAACCATCCTAACCTCTATTTGGGATGACCTTAAAATGACTGCCGACTCTGCGGGATGCACAACATTAATCCTTCTTGACCTATCCGCCGCATTTGACACAATCAATCACTCAATCCTCCTAGACCGCCTCCACTCCCTAGGAATTCGTGGAACCGCTCTTAAATGGATAGCCTCATTCCTCAAAGATCGGTACCAAACAACGATACTCTCCACCTATACCTCTCAAGCCCGACCAGTTGACACGGGAGTCCCACAAGGAGCATGCCTATCCGCCCTCCTGTTCAATCTCTACTTGATCACCCTCCCACCAATAATTCGATCACACAACATCCTGTGCTACAACTATGCCGATGACACTCAACTAATTCTAAAACTCCTGGACTCAAAACCCAACTCCCGACCGGACCTAACCTCCTGCCTCGTCGACAAAGACCTCTGGATGACCCAAAGCCACCTCCTGTTAAACCCTTCCAAGACAGAAATCATGGTATGTGGCAATTCCAAACTCCTTCCGCACCCACTACCCTGGCCATCCACCATGGGCAACTCACTGACCGCCTCCAACTCATTGAAAAATCTTGGATGCACCCTAGACTCTGACCTAACACTCTCGCGCCAAGTCAACAATGTCACAAAGTCCTGCCACTACCATCTTAAAACCCTTAGGCGCATCTTTCCATACCTCTCCTTTCCCAACAGACTCTCTGCCTCCAATCAATCGTTATATCAAGACTGGAGTACGCAAACCCTCTATACCTCGGAGTTGACGCGTACCAACTGAATAAACTCCAAAGAGCACAAAACGCGGCAGCCAAATTGCTACTTGCGCTCGGCCCAAGGGACCACATCTCCCCAGCTCTTAAGACTCTACACTGGCTTCCAGTAGCCCGAAGAGTGACCATCAAAACCTTGTGCATCTGCCATCGAGCACTGCATAAAACCGGACCTTAATATCTTGAAGACAAGCTAAAACCCTACCACCCCCCACGCACCCTAAGATCAAGCCAGCCGGTCTCCTAGTCATACCGAAGACAAACTCAATCAGGTTAGGTGGATCATCATTCTCAGGCTTGGCCCCCACGCTATGGAACTCTCTCCCACCCCACATCCGCCTAACTGAGGATTTAATGTCTTTCCGCAAACTCCTGAAAACCTGGCTCTTCCCCTAAAACCATTCCAAAATAACCCAAACAGACCAACAGCAACACAAGGACACCAATCCGTCAAACCACATGATGCGAGAAACCAACAGCTAACAACCCCTAATATAAACTAGAAGGGCAAACAGAATGAAACGAATAAAAGTAGAGCAAAACAGCGAAAGGATTATTGGAGTAAAACATACGGAAACAGTAAAGTGATTTAAACTCCTGAAATGAACAGAATGCATGCAGAACAAATGAAAGGAATCGCGCAGATGAATTAGTTAGAATCGAAAAATCAGGTAGGACAAAGGAATGCACTAAGTGGAAGAAAGCATGAGAGGAAGAACAGCGTAAAACAGATGAACATCCGGAACGGATGAGCGTACAGCGGATAAGTGTGTGGAACAGATGAATACGTGAAGCAGATGGGTATGTAGAGCACATGAATATTGATAACGGATGACTATGGAAGTACGGAGAGTGTGTAGATCACTGGAGCAGAAGATTTTACAGACCTTGCGAATGTACAGAGCGGATGAGTGTATAGAGCAGATGAGTGTATAGAGCTGATGAATGGATAAGTGTACAGTGAGGATGAGTGTACAGAACGGTTGAAGGTATAGAACAGAGGAGTGTAGAGATGAATATATGGAACAGCATAACGCTGTTAATGCGTGTAAAGCACAAGTGCCTAAAGTGGATGAGTGCAGAGAGCAGATGAGTGCCTAGAGGAACGAGTGCGCAGAGGAGGTGAATGCGTAAAATGGGATGAATGCATAAAGGAGATGAGTGCGCAGAGAGGATGAGTGCGCAGAGAGGATGAGTGCGCAGAGAGGATGAGTGCGCAGAGAGGATGAGTGCGCAGAGGAAATGAGTGCACAGAGGGGGCGAGTGCGTATAGGGGACGAGTGCGTAGAGGGGACGAGTGCGTAGAGGGGATGAGTGCGTAGAGGGGACGAATGCGTCGAGGGGACGATTGCGTCGAGGGGACGAGTACGTAGAGGGGATGAGTGCACTGAAGGGATGAATGCATAGAGGGAACGAGTGTGTAGACGTGACGAGTGCGTAGAGGTGATGAATGTGTAGAGGCAATGAATTTGTAGAGGGGATGAGCGTATAGAGGCGATAATTGTGTAGAGGTGATGAATGTGTAGAGGGGATGAGTGTGTAGAAGAGATGAGTGTGTAGAGGGGATGAATGTGTAGAAGGGATGAGTGTGTAGAAGGGATGAGTGTGTAGAGGGGATGAATGTGTAGAGGGGATGAATGCATAGAGGCGATGAGTGTGTAGAGATGATGTGTGCCTAGAGGGGATGAGTGTGTAGAAGGGATGAGTGTGTAGAGGGGATGAGTGTGTAGACAGGATGAGTGTGTAGAGGGGATGAGTGCATAGAGGGGATGAGTGTGTAGACATGATGTGTGTCCAGAGGGGATGAATGCGTATATGGCGAATCAGTATATACGACGGATGAGTGTATATGGCGGATGAGTATATATGGCGGATGAGTGGATAGAGCGGATGAGTGGATAGAGTGGATGAGTGGATAGAGCAGATGAGTGGATAGAACAGATGAATGTATAGACCTGATAAGCGGATAGAGCGGATGAGCTAATTGAGTGAATAGAGCGGATGGGTAGATAAGTGTACAGTGAGAATGAATGTACAGAAAGGATGAAGGCATGGAACAAATGAGTGTAGAGATGAATACATGGAACAGGATACTGCTGTTGAATGTGTGTAAAGCACGAGTCCTTAAAGCGGATGAGTGCGGGGAACAAATAAGTGCGTAGAGGGATGAATATGTAAAGGGGTCGAGTACATAGAGGGGATGAGTACGTAGAGGGGAATTTAGAAGTGTGCCCAATAACCTTTATATGAATTAAGAAGTATGCCCAATAGCCTCGCTGTGAAAAGTTGAACCTAGAAGTATAGCCAATAGCCTCTTTTAGAATTTTAGAATTGTGCCCAACTACCTCTCTTTGAATGTTGAACTTAGAAGTGTGCCCAATAGCCTCCCAGTGAATTCAGAAATGTGCCTAATAGCTTCTATGTGAAAACGGAACTTGGAAGTGCGCCCAATAGCCTCCCTGTGATTCTAGAAGTGTGCATTTAGAAGCTGAACTTAGAAGTGTACGAATAGCCTCGCTGTGATTCTAGAAGTGTGCCCAACGGCTGCTCTGCAAATTTAGAAGTGTGCCCAATAGCCTCTCTGTGAATTAAGAAGTATGCCCAATAGCCTCTCTGTGAAAAGTTGAATATAGAAGTGTACCCAATAGCCTATCTGTGAATTTTTAGAAGCGTGTCCAATAGCCTCTCTGTGAATTTAGAAGTGTCTGAAAGGGTATGTAAACCATCATATCTCACCAACATGCTTACTCTCTCCTTACATCACCACTCAACTAGAACACAGAGATACTGTGAGACCATTCGGTATAACTGTTCTCATATCAACATTCGCCGCTCACTCCACATCATTCTAAGTAATCACTGCTGGTTATACACCCCCCAGCCAGGCGCTCTCCTCAGGCCTAACGCAGCCACATCCGATCTGGAGAATTCCCGCCAGAACGAACACATACTCCTGACCTCAACCATCACACATACCGCTAGAAAGCAGCTGTCACACAGATACCGCATGAGCTGTACACATACCCGGTGCTCAAACGCACCTTTTGACTCTCTCTACTGATATGAACTTCGGTTCCCAAGAGCGTTCAACCTGCCAGCGCCTTCAGACCATACCAATGGTATATAAGGCGCTATATAAATGCAAAATAACAATAACAAATGTCAAGCCCTACCTTCCTCCAGACAGCATTAGATCCACCGTTCAAGTATTGGTCCTATCCCATCTGGTAGGGGGCAATGCACTCCTCAAAGGCCTCCTGTCAGTCTCCCTACTGCCCCAGAGAAGTGTCCTACACGTGGCTTCATGCCTCAGCAAGTGTCTACGCAGATATGACCACATCACCCTGGCCCACATCGACCTTCACTGTCTCCCACTGCATGCATGAATCATATTCAAGTCTTGCTGCTTCATCTATAAGGCAGTTTCCCTCAAATCAGCATCTCCAGCGGACAGTGCACCACCAGAAGCCAGGACACGTGCAGACTTGAACTCTGCTGCTGCAAACAGGAAAAGACCAGAAAACAAGCCTTCTCTGCCTTCGCCCAAAAACCATGGAACTTCCTCCCCATCAACACAGACTCGCCCCCACACTCCAACAATTCAGAAAGGAACTCAAGACCCACCTCTTCATGGAGTCTCTCCTCCTCAACACCTAGGCCATCACATCACCCCTCACGCCAGTAGACTTGCTAGAAAACTCTCCCCCTTGCCTCCCCACCACCGAGTACAGCTGTATCCCTCCTCTGTGCCCCTCTGTATCCTACCCCCCGATGTATGTCTGCTCTGTTGTTAACTCTGAAAAGCACACTGTTATTCATCTGTACTGTATTATATCTCTGTAAAACGCTCTCTTATGTATCTGTATTGTGGTATATTTCTGTAAAGCGCTCCATTGTTTCTCGAAGCTAGGTCCGCACTCAATAAATATAATAATAATAATAATAATAATAATAATAATAATAATAATAATAATAATACAAGAATTATTATTGTTATTATTATTATAATAATACATGGCCTACCCTCAGTGGAAGTTAGGAGACTGAAGAAGAGTTTAAGGTTAAGATACAGGAACTGGCTAAAAATGTATAAATACCAGTTAGTGCAGAAGAACTCAGAATTAATACTGCAAGTATTGGTATCTAATCAATCTGCTAACTTCTGGAAACTTATGAATAGAGATACCAGACCTGAGGCAGCTCAATGAATCAATCCCACATCTGAGGGATTTTAGTTTGCTCATTTTAAATCATTATATTCAGCAACTACAATAGATATTCCTACATGTTCACATTAGAATGATTCAAGCTGAGAGCTGGTCCTCTCAAGAGAAGACATTTTGGAAGTAATTATGCAAGTGAAACCCTCAAGTGCACTGGGACCAGTCGGGTTATCCAAGCACAGAATGAAGGGAAACCCGGAATTAAGGTATTTCATCTTGTTCAATTTTATTGAACAAATATTATTCTCTCACTCTACTCCTCTTTCATGGAAGACATCCCATCTGGTCTACATATTTCAGAAGGGGTAAAGGCGTGACCCACAATAACTATCACCAAATAATGCTGCTCAATGTTTCAAGCAAAATGTTCTCTGTTTTCCTGCTGAACCACATTCAAAATTGGGCCAAACGTAGAGGAAAGCTGGATCCTCGACAGTCAGGGTTTAGGAAAGGATTGGGGACCTCCCTGAATAGGTTTATATTGCTGCATATACAAGACAGATCTAGGGTTAAAAAGCAACCTAACCTTTATTGACTTAACCATGGCATTCAATGGGTAAGTTGCAACAAGTTTTGGGGAAAACCTTTGTGATGTTTTTTTCCCCAAAGAAAATTGGTTTACCTGTTGAAGCATTTGCATTTTGACACCAACATACAAGTTTGATTGAATATAAATGGGAACATACCGACTAGGATAAAGTCATTGAGAAACCTTATACAGGGATGTGTCCTAGCTTACTTTTTATTTAATTTATATATCTCAGACATCAAGGATGCCTTTTTAGAGACAAAATCATTTCCCCATTGCAGGGGGCTTCACCCGTTCCATAGTTGGTCTAAGCGTACCACTTGGTCTTCTTAGATCATACACCAATTGAGCTACAATAGCAGCTGAGAGATTTTGAAGCTTATATTAGAGAAATGAATTAGAAATCAACTAAAAAATCGTTGTTTTTTATAATCTCACGAAAACATGTAAATTCTCTTGCTATCTAATAAGAGGTGAAAATGGAAGTTGTTGACCAGTTCACTTATTTGGGTTTTATTTTCCATGGGAAACTATCAAAGAAGAAGACCTATGATAGAGTTAAAGCCAAAATATTAGACCTAGCAATCGAAGCCAACAAATTACATTATAACTGCTGTTTATTCCATAACAGCAGATTAATTTGGGATTAGGATTTTAGAAGGGAACAACATGTTTCCCTAATATTAGCTGTATCAAGATTGTTGTTAGTGCTATTTCCACCTATATTTGAATTATTTTTGTGATTGTTTCAAGTTTTTAACAGATGTAAATGTACTGAACTAATGTAAGGAATCGTTTTGTATTTTAAGATTTGCACAATTTTTGTACTATTTTGTACAAACAGATTTGCACAAGTAGAGTCTGTGCACTAGTTTACCATTTGCATTACTTTGCACGGTTAAAAGTTATAATTGTGAAAGGTTTGACTACAAGCCGCAACACAGTAAATAGATAAATAAGAAGCATTGTCGCTCATTTCTCAAAAAATGCTGGCACACTGAGTTACAGTCATAGGGCCTCATTACGAGTCCGGCGGTACCCGAGGCGGTAAAACCGCCTGGTTACCGCTGGACTCGTATTACCATTCCGCCTCCGTGATTCCCAGAATTACCGGGGCATTACAACCCCGGTTTTCCGGGAATCACGGAGGCGGAATGGTGTTAATCCCCATTCCCATTGAGTCCTATGGGACTCAATGGGGATGGGGATCATGGAAACACCGGCAGCATCTCGTAATGCTGCCAGTGTTTCCTCGTCCGCCTGCAGGTGGGCGGTGTTAAACCCGCCAGGTCAGACCTGGCGGGAACATCACCTCCCACCTGCAGGAGTTGTGATTGCCCGGCATGGAAACAACGGTGGCGACGGGTTTACCGCCACTGTTGTTTCCATACCGGGCGATTTTTAATGAGGCCCTAAATAGAATATAATCACCACCTGCCTCCCAAGATTTGAAAGACAGGTTTAAACTAGTATTGTCTCTTGTCCCTCAAAAAGGTTGACACACCTACTGCAACCATTAACTGCACTTGCGCGTTCTCAATGTCACTGGACCTAGTAAGATCCTTGTTGGTTTGTGTTCTCCCTGTTTTCCCCTCACTTGCCTAGTCGCGCTATGAAACACTTGTGTATGAGCGCAATACAAACAAAATATCATATCATATATACTATCACTCCTCTGCCAGAAATAATTTTACATCTTCTTCTCTGTAACTGGGCCAGCCTTTTGCAATGAAGGAGATAGAAATAATTGTTGCAGGAAAGTATCTAAATTCTTTAAGGTAATGGGCCACATTACGACCCAGGCAGTAAGGGGTTAACGGTGCCGTAAAAGGTGTTGGCGGCGTTAAACCCTTATTGCCTAATTACGAGGTTCCTTTGCGGGTCCCCAACTTCCCGGAAGGAACCCGCAAAGGGACTTTCGAGGTAATTACGGTACCGCAATTTTCGGTACCGTAATTACCGCCTTCCCCATTCCCATTGAGCCCTATGGGGGCAAAAATGGGAATGGGGAAGGGCCAATGGTGAATGGGGAATTACCGCCCCGCCAAACTTGGAATGGGGCGGTAATTCCGCCATTCACCATGGCGTTGGTAAAATACCGGTGTCAACCATGGCGCTAATAGCACCATGGTTAACGCCAGGTTCGTAATGAGGCCCAATGTATTTTAATTAGTTTTTAGTTGGATGAGATTATATTCAGTGGGTGTAATGCACTGCAATATGTTTTGTGATGAACAAGAGAAATAATAGTCACTGGGGTCAGCGCGGTTTTCATTTCAATAAGGTGCTGCTGCTACACCAGCAGAGGGCAGCATTTGAAAGGCTGCCCCATGCTGCTGTAGCAGTGGTGCCCTATTAAAGTGAAAAACTCCCTGCCCCTGTGCTGGAGCGGGAAGCTTTTCACTTAAATAGGGCACCAATGCCCCCCAAAAAAATACTTTAGGCTCCACCTGGACTTACCAGTATTGATGGGTTTTGTTTCATGCTCCACCCATACCCTCTGTGGGACGTCAAATGTCCCAGCGTAATCAAAACATTTACAACTTTGAGAACACACTTGTGTGTGATAGTTGGAGCTCAGGGCCGCAGATCAGCTCTCCCTGGGGTCCATGAAGCACCTTAACGTTGCTCTATGTAAACATTACAATGGGAGCAATTGGGCGGTGATGGGAGGGATGCAGACTGTTAGCAGGAACTTTAGGCCCTTTAGAAATATGAATGGGCTAATGAGAAATGGGAAGGGTGAATAATACAGCATGCTTGTGAAAAAGATTAGGTTTAAAACCCAAGTGCGATTGTTTTGTCTCACATTACTTTGCCTGGTGCCATGCAGGATGGGAAACAGAAATCTAGTCATAGGGCCTCATTACACGGTAGGCGGAGAACCATGGCGCTATTAGCGCCATGGTTCATGCCGGTAAAATACGTGCACCGCCTTGGTGGAAAGGGGAATTACCGCCCCATTCCAAGGTTGGCGGGGCGGTAATTCCCCCTTCCACCATTGCCCTTCCCCATTCCCATTTTTGCCCCATAGGGCATAATGGGAATGGGGAAGGCACTAATTACGGCGCCGCAAATTGCGGTACTGTAATTAGCTCCCTGGGTCCCTTTGCAGGTTGGTTTTTAACGCCTGCAAAAAGCAGGCGTTAAATTCCCCAACCCGCAAAGGGACCTCGTAGTAAGGCGGTAAGGATTTACTGGTACCGGTAAAATACCGGTACCGGTAAACCCTTACTGCCTACCGTGTAATGAGGCCCATACTCTTTTTGCTCAAAGTGTTTCTATGACAATTATGTATAGTGCAAGTTTAGTTTATTATGACTTGCTAGTTTATTATGTTGTGTGGATTATTTTCAAGGCATTTCTTTAAACAAAGCCACAATATACATATATATAGCAGAGCACACTCCCATCCAAGTCCAACAAAAACAAAGGTTCCTATGCAGCTCGAGTTGTTACAAAACAAGGAAATTGTAAACGCGTGGATGGCAACATGCAGTAGGAAAGCCTGCAAGCAACGCGGACCCGAACGTTGGAGAACGAACGGGAAAACGAAGCCGGGTGAGTACTGAGCATTGCGCCGTCTAATGCGTTTACGGCCATATGGGCATTCTAACTGTTGGATAAATGCCAAGAAATTTTGCATCATTTCATGGCAAGCACAGTACTATTAAACTAAGCAGTTGAGCACCATGGTTGAGCTCATTGTTTTTTGAAAGATAGTGGACATTGGTTATCTGCAAAAACTGTAAGAGCCAGGATCTAATCAACACCTTGAAACAAGTCACACAGCATGGCAACCTCCCAGGCAAGCAGAGAAGTGAAACGAAAAGCACAAGCTGAAACATTGTTTAATGAAACACTATGAAACACTACGGAGCAATCAAAAAAATAGTACCTGGTAGTATATTGGAACCTAAAAATGATAGTGAAATAGGACTGTTTAAGGATCTATAAAAACTCCAGCGCAAAGAAGTTAGTAAATGGTGGGAGGAGCACTCACTACAAAATGATGTGGACATAGGAAGAATTCAACGTGGCTTGAGGATACTGACCATCCCATTCTTCGAGGAACAAGACCCTAGGATGCTAGAAGAATGGAGTGAAGCCATGAATGGGTGCTGAAAAATCTTTTTGGAACTGATAGTGAAATATGCAGGTATTGACCGAATCAAATTTTTTGAAAAAATAACTGAGGTAGAAAACAAATTGAAACTAACTGCAGAAAGTGACAAAGGTAAGAAATGGAAGACTAATATGGAGAAAAGTCTCAGAGAGTATGAAGAGGAAATCCAACAAAGAAAACAAAGAAAATCTCTGCGAGACAAAGAATCAAAAAATTTGGGCTCCTGGTATGGAACCTATTCTACCCAGGATGGTTAAATCAGAAACAAAATACACCAATGAATAGGTTCAAGGGTACTCATACACGAAGGGCTCCCACAATTGGTTTGAAAAAATGGCTCTTCGAAATTGTTATCATAGAGAAAGATCTCTAGAGGACTTTTTATGTTGTAATTGCATGAGTCAAAAACACAACAACACAATTTACAGAGAGAGAATAGACATCATCAATGGTTTGTTGGACCATAACAGAACATAAACATAAATGCTTTAAAACACCATTTACCACCAATGCTCGGGACAAAGTTGAAAATGGTGTGTGTGCAACAAACCCAACCTCTGTGGAGGTTTGTCAAAACAGACACAGTTCAATTGTGAAACAATTCAAAGCGAAATTCTAAAGACAACGTAAAACAACTAAGAAGCAACAGATAAGATTGTTCATGTGTGAACAGCAATCACTGTGCTGTGAATTCGGGGAGTAGTATGTCTACACCAGGTGTTTCGGCCGTTTAGAATTGGGTTAAATGAGCCTCATCTTTGGGATGGCCATCATCAGGACAATGTTCTGTACACAGGACGTCTAAGCTGTGGGGAAGGGAGATCACAATCAGGTGGGTGTATGAGCCGCAGAACTAATTTAAATTGACTGAATCAAAAATGTGTAGTCACAAAACAGAAAACACACAGCTTACCTATGTAGCAATTGATAGGCACTGTATTAGAGATCCATACGCCACACTGGGCTGGTCTCTATGTACTCCTGTTGTGTTAAACAGAAAAAAGGGGGGGGGGGTGAGTCTAAAACCCAACCGTTATGTACATAATAAATATAAATGTACACAAAGCATAAAACATGTCTTACCTTTCACCGGATAACTACAGGTGAAAAGGTCCAATGTGTTGTAAAGCGGTCAGCCATCAAAGGTATGGCTACAAGTAAACAGAAAGTCACATTTAAGTGTCTGAATGTAACGACTGCTCATGTGGAACTAAAAGTGCCCATGCTGGCGAATTTACCTTTGGTGGTGGGCCAGATAGGCTGTCAAAAGGCTGCGTGCAGTGAGCGGGGCATCTTCGAGTGACTGAAGGAGCACACTACACAGCGTGGGAAAAAGCTGTTGCCAAGGCTGCATGAGTGTTTTATATGGCAGCCATTTTAGGATCAGGCTGAAATCGAGCAGCCAGAGAAAAAATGTATAGCGCTCGAACTGGTGGAGCATAGTGATAATAAATCAATTTAGAGGGCACACGGGATACACATCTGTCTTAAAAATTAATTTAGGAGCTAAAATTAGCCAACTGGTTGTCATGGTAACCGGCATGTGACTCATACAAAAATTCATGCATCAACAGAGTGTAAGATTACCTCATGGGGATGTTAACAAATTCGTTGAAAAGTCGGCAAATGATTAGAAAATGGGCCCAATATGTACAGCTCTTGGAATGCATAGGCAAATAGTAAAGCAATAATAAATACATGGCACATAATGCAGGTACATAATTGCATAGTCATAGAAAGCCGCAAACTGCATTAATAGGTACAACTCTTGGAATGGATAGGCAATAGTAAAGCAATAATAAATACAAGGCACGTGGTGCAGGTACATAATTGCATAGTCATAGAGAGCCACAGAGTGTACTGATTAAATACCAGCCGTGGGCAAAAGAACATATAAATTGTACCGATATCCTAAATAGATGGCAAAAGAGAGCCGCAACAAAATGCTCACTAAATGTGCACACAGACATAAGAATTGGACTGGATGGAAATCGATGTATAGAAAACCGAAAAAACAGTGGCATTTTTTGGAAAAGCATTCTAGTAGGCATACCGGGCACATAATTTGGTCTAGATGTAAAAATATCTAAACAAATGAATGTTCAAGAAACCAAAACACAACATTTTTGAGAACAGTGTTACAATGGACATTCAAGTGTGTCAAAGATGGTTTAAAGAAAAGACTTTCATTCCACTGAAATGTTTAAGCCAGAATTTACGGTGTTAAGTCTGTGCACCCACCGTTGCTCTAACTGAGTCAATGTTTTATTCAAATCCCCACCCCTCCTTGTCGGGTTCAGTTTCTGAAGAACAAACCACCTTAAATCTGTGTCTTTGTGATTTTTACTAGTAAAATGTTCTACTAGGGGCTTGTCTGGTATTTTGTTCCTGATGCAGGAACGATGCTCGGAAATGCGCATTTTAATTGCACATACTGTTTTCCCCACGTATAGAAGATTGAAGGGACACTCTATGATGTATATAACACCCTTGGTGTTACAATTGGTGAAACAAAGAAGACTATGAGATGCTAAGGGCATATACCTTGTTCACGAAGGTTTGATTAACTTAGAAAGATAACTATGAGCAAACCATTAACATCAGGCAATACACAGGAGGGGGACACAAGTGAACACTCTTCAGCCTCTGAATCAGACATCACAGGCAGTGAAAGCGAGGAACCAAGCATTTGTCTAAATATTTGAGACGAAATGCGCTTGCTATAAAAGGATGGGCAAACAAAAAAGCAAGCAAGAGGCAGAAATCAAAATCGGGGCAGAGGCAGAGGGGGCCAAAAAAAACAAAGAGGGGGGTCGAGGGGCAATGGGCACCACAAACAATACCCCGGCCAGATCGCTTTATTCTGGCAAGTAGATAGGACCTGTTTGGATATCAAACGAAATTTGAAAATCATCAATTTATCAGACCATGTTTTGACTTCAAACCAACATAAAATACTAAGTCTGGGACTGAATTTTTGTCCGACAGCTGATAACGACTACGTACAAATGTATACGCAAAATACGCCTCAAGAAATTCTTTGCCACCAATGCTCTGATGTCACGTCCTCAATCTCGAGATGAAACAGGACGGACAGAAATCAAAATAGGAGATCTGGAAACATTAATAGACCTGGTGGTATTTCTTAAAAGATCTTTCAGGAGATACAGAAGAAGTGGTGATAGATCTGGAAGAACTCAATATAAAAACCAATTGGACCACTAAAAGCAAACTGAAACAAAAGTCCAAATTTAACCCAACACCAAATACTGGTGGTAGCATTGAGGCATTTCAGACCCTAGTGATAGAGGATCTTAAAAGTCTACGGAAGAAAAGGTGTGGAAGAATTACCAAAGACAACATGTCAAGAAACGACACATTTGCACCACAAGAACTTTGAGACCTTCAGAACTGCATCATTAAACCCTCAGACAAAGGGAAAAACATAGTTCTGATGAACCGTAGTGACTACATAGCAGAAGCATACAAACAACTGTACAACAAGAAGTGCTATAAAAGATTGAATGCAGACCCAATAATAACATTGGAAAATAAGTTAAAATAATTTCTGGAAGAATGGGAAATGAAGGGAATCCTCACAGAAGATAATTGCAAGTTTCTGGACACTAAAAACTCTATCACATGACAATCTACATCCTCCCGAAGGTCCACAATAGTCCAAAACCTCATGGAAGATCAATTGTGTCCCTGATAGGCTCCGTCTATGAGAATATGTCCAAATACATAGACAAGGTCCTATTCCCATTTGTAAGTTCACTTCCATCATACATTAGAGATACCATTGATTTCCTTATGTGGATTAATGAAATTCCATGGGAATCTAATTACATAATGGCTACAATGGACATTGTATCTCTATATACATCAATAGGGCACGAATATGGGAAATCATCATGTCAGCAATTCCTCAATTCCAGGTCATTGAACTATCTTGAACATACACAGACGGTTCTACAATTGATAGATCTCTGTTTGACAAATAATGTGTTTCTGTTCAATGGGGAGTTCTTCCGACAAGTCCAGGGCACCGCCATGGGCACTACATTTGTGCCGTCGTATGCAAACTTAACGATGCGCGCCTGGGAAGAATGTGAAATATGGTCTGAAGATAATCACAACAATACAGACAATGTGGTCCTGTGGCTTCGATACATTGACAATCTATTTATTATTTGGATAGGTACAGAGAAGGGCTGGCTCAATTTTGTTGGACAGATGAATTTGAACAACCACAATCTAAGATTTACAGAGACACACAGTAAATCATTCTTAACCTTTTTAGATGTGAATTTAAGGGTGGTGGATCAAAACTTGACATGTGAACTACATAGAAAAACAACAGGATCTAATACTCCACTACATGCGACGAGTGGACACCCAAAGAACTTAATATGGAGTGTCCAGTATGATGAATTTATCAGGATACAGCGTAACAGCACTACATTGAATGCATACGATTTAGAAAGCAAGATCATAGCACAAGGGTTTAGGAGTCAAGCGTATCCAAAAAAGGTAATCGAAAGAGCATACTTGAAGGCCATATTACAAAATAGACAAGGCCTACTGAAAGGATCTCGGAAAGAACTAAATACAAATACAAATAATAAGGACACCACATGATTAATTTTAACATTTGATAATCAGGCAGTTATGATCAGGCATATACTGCAAAACATTGGAAAATCCTGCTGGCAGACAGAGATCTCATATGCAACCTTAATAAAAGACCAGATATAACTTTTAGAAGAAATCATCCCTTGAAAGATACATTAGTGCAAAGCTTCATGACTAAAACAGAAGAAAAGAACATGAGCAGTTGGCTGACGAATCAGAGGAAGGGGTTTAGCAAATGCACGAAGTGTAATGTCTGCAAATATGCCAAAAACTGTTAGTCATTTAAGCATCCAGTAACAGACAAGACTGTGGAGATCCTGCAAAGAATCACATGTGACACAGAATTTGTTGTTTATGCCCTAATATATGGTTGTCAGAGTTGTACATTGGAAGCCCTACATGCAAATTAAAGATAAGAATCCAACAACATGTCTGTCAGAGCCATCTTAAACAAAGACCCCAACTATCCCATGGCCAAACATTTTAGTGATTGCCATCAAGGAAACATGGAAAGCTTCAGATTTATTGGCATTTGTGCGGTGTACATTGGGCCTCGAGGTGGCAATCGTGAGCTTATGCTTAGGCAAAAAGAGACATGTTGTATTCTAGACTTTGAAAGCAAACAGCCAAGGGGCCACAATATTGACAAGGAACCTTATACCTTCTTAGGAACATAAAATGAGTCACTCCTATAAACATGAGGTGTATACATATCTCAACCTTACCTAGTCCACAATTAAATGGCAGCTCGGTTGCAAAATTTGAAAAATACTATAAATGATCAGGACTTGATTGTGTCCAACAGTGGACATGGATTTTATCTGTGATTAATATAGGATATCTGTGTTGATTTATATGGATTTCCTTTTTTCTTCTTTCACTTTAGTTTTCTATTTTTATCTTTTCCTTTATCACTTTATTTTCTAAGAAATCTGATAGTGTGTTAGAAGTTTCTGGCATTGGGACAGAAATGTGGGCAGGAATTAGTAGATGGTAAGAGAGAACTGCCGAATTCGGAGTAAATAAGTAATCATGATTACTACTAAGGCTGAAGAATGTAGGTTTGGACTATGCACCTTAATATTGTGCTGTTGCAGGATAATACCAGGAAAAAGAGCAGCACTGGGCATTTTAGCATCTGACTGTTGTTTTTAGATGAATGGCATGTTAACAATTGAATTCTTTTAAGAACGACACACCTGTTACTTTGAAGCTTGATACATATCAGCATTTATGTTGCCAAGGTAGGACTATGGGGGTCATTACGACCCAGGCGCTAATTGCGCCAACTTTACCACCATGGTGTAAACTACGTTTACACCATGGTGGATGGCGGATTTACCGCCCCATTCCAAGGTGAGTGGGGCGGTAAATCCCCATTTCCCATTTTCCCTTCCCCATTCCCATTTTTGCCCCATAAGGCATAATGGGAGTGGGGAAGGCGCTAATTACGCCACCGTAAATTACGATGGCGTAATTAGCATCATGGCAGGTTAGCGCCATGGATTTTAACGGCTGCTAAGAGCAGCCGTTAAAATCAGAATAGGCGTTAAGGGTTAATGACGGCGTTAACCCTTAACGCCTGGGTCGTAATGAGGCCCTATGTCATTAAAGGGGAAGCACTATGCACTTGATAGCAAATTTTGTTTACATCTAAAAATGCTGCTAGCAATTTTTGCACATTTGAATTGTTCAAACATAGAAACTATTGGGTCCAAAAAGCACTATGCACTTTAAACAGCTGTTGAGTTTAAATGTAAAATTTGTTCAAAGGTATAGGTATCAGCTTCATGTTTCAAGATTTACAAGAACAATAGTACCTGCAATCTATGTGTTAGATTGGCACTTATATATGTAGAAATCATCGGATCTTGATACATCTCAGCATTGATTTTACTGAGGTAGGACTATGGTGCCAAAGGGGAAGCACGATGCACTTTTAGCGATTTCTGTTTACATTGAAATAAGCTGCTGCAATTTTGCACATTTGAATTGCCCAAACATAGGAACCATTGCTGCTATGAGCACTATGCACTTTAAACAACTGTTTAGTTTAAATGTAACAATAGTTCAATGATATAGGTATTAGCTTCATGATTCAAGGTTTACATGAACAAGAGTACTTAAAATTCATGTGTTAGATTGTAATTTATATATGTAGAAATCACTGACAAAATTGTATTGCTTCAGTGAGCAAATAACTGTAGCCAAAAGGCACGATGCACCCTTTTTTACAAAACGAAATGCACTTTATCAAACAATTATTGTTAATGTGATAATAATGTCAGCGTCAGCACTATGCACTTTCTTGGTCGAAATGTTTACAATCCCAAAGCTAACTTTAATAGGACAACAATGTCAGCATTAAGATTTGACACTTTTTAGGCAAATCGGATTACATGTTTATTAGGTAAACATGGCCGCAATGAAACCATAGAGATTGGCTATGCTGTTAGTTCTTTCTCTATACCAACCCCCTGACTGAACAATGGATTTCCTGTTTAAAATGTGCACGGTTGTTAGGGTTATGTGGTTGTGATCAAGCGGTGAGGAAGCCGCGAAACGCGCCAGAGCCAGGAATCTTTTGCCACTAAATGGGAGCATCGCATTAATTTGATGGTTTTACTTTTATTGCTATGGCTGTGATTCGAACGTTCGTAAAGACTGTATAATAAAGAAAGTGTGTTTTTTGAAAGTAAGTCAGATCCTGATGTCTTACTTCCGACCATGGAGAGTGCTGCTCACTTGACTGACTTGTGATCAGTTTCCAAAAGAATATATATATATATTCAGTGAAAGAACTTTGTTAAAGGGACGTTATGGTTAAGTTGCGCTACTAAAAACCTATGAAATTCAGTGAAAAAACGTTGTCAAAGGGACTGTATGGTTCCAAGTAAAACCGAAAAACCCTTGAAATTCGCCAGTTATGGTAAGCTAAGCAACCATAACTCGCGCCACCACCGTGCACTGCTAAGACTAACACCCAGGACATCAAAGATGACATCACAAATGTCATTGATGACATCACTGATGACATCACATGTGTATGTACTTTTCATGAAATATATGTACAAGGGATTCTTATTATAATGTTGCGAAACAAGTGTCAAGGATCATTGCGATAAATATCATACCCTAATAAGTGCATTGAATGATGCATTGATATAAATAGCATTCTATTATGGGATTCTATCTAGTATACTAAGCTACTCATACAGAAACATAACATTGTGTGCAGCGTACAAGATGAAGGTATAATATTCGTAATGTTAATATGTTGAATAATAAAATGATAACTGTTTTCTTAATAGATTTTTGTGTACTGTGAAATATGTAATAAGTAGCTAATAAAACACATGTATTACATAATTGCATTACTATAGACAAAACACAAAGACACAAGAACACATACCAATATGGGTATATACAGGGAAAGTGAAGTTAGCAAAAAAGCACAAATAGTTGCAGAAACAATTCATAATTTAACTGATTATTTTCATGCAAATAAATGATTGCTCTGTTTCAAAGCTGCTATTTACCCTAGGTATATGTATCACTTGATGTGATTGGACCCTAAGGAAAGTAGTGTGAGTACAATGTATACAAATATGACCATATACAGGGAAGGTACAGCCATAAAATAAAACAACAGAACTATCAGAAAGTGCTCATAAGTCTATTGATTATCTTTATGCACAAAAAGGATTGCTGTCTTTCAAGCTTGTGTCTTCCCGTATGTATATGTTTCATATGATGTGACTGGACTCTAAGGGGATTACTGTAAGAACCTACTTGAAGGATATGTCTACAAATAAAATAACATTTTTAGTTTCTGACTGTCACTGAAGAAAACCATGTGGCCTAGATATGTCAGCAAAAGAAAAAAGAGTGAGCCAGACATGTGATGTCATCAGTGATGTCATCAATGACATTTGTGATGTCATCTTTGATGTCCTGGGTGTTAGTCTTAGCAGTGCAGGGTGGTGGCGCGAGTTATGGTTGCTTAGCTTACCATAACTGGCGAATTTCAAGGGGTTTTCGGTTTTACTTGGAACCATAACGTCCCTTTGACAAAGTTCTTTCACTGAATTTCATAGGTTTTTAATAGCGCAACTTAACCGTAAAAAAAAAATGAAAGTGTCCTAAAGAACACTATCAGGGTAATTCATAGAATTTCGCAGAAAAGTGTCGCAAGCGGCTGGCGCAGAGTGTCCGCGTGCGATTGTCTGCGCCAGGCACGTGCGCTAAAACCAATTTCCGCGCACAGCGTATTCATGGATTTTAGGCTCCCAAACCAGCCGTGGCGCAGAGTATTGCTGCGACCCTGCTGCAGCGCCAGTAATGCCCCCAAGAACGCCCTCGCGCAAGGAAAAGCCATCAAAATCGCAAAATCATCGCAAAGGGCTGCGCTAACCCTGGACCAGTTTACAGGGCTGCCAAACAAGGAACGCAAAGTGGGTAACGTGCATATCAGGGGTACGTGTGAAGTTATACACGCGATTAGCCAGGGTACGTGTATTACAGGGGTACGTGGGAAGTTTAACACGCGATTGGCCAGGGTACGTGTATTACAGGGGTACGCGTGAAGTTTTACACGCGATTAGCCAGGGCACGTGTATCACAGGGGTACGCAGGAATTATCACACGCGATTTGGCTGGGTACGTGTATTACAGGGGTACACGGGAAGTTTTACACGCGATTCGGCTGGATACGTGTATTACAGGGGTGCGCGGGAATTCTCACATGTGATTTGGCCAGGTACGTGTATTACAGGGGTGCGCGGGAATTATCACACGCGATTTGGCTTGGTACGTGTATTACAGGGGTACGCGGGAAGTTTAACACGCGATTGGCCAGGGTACGTGTATTACAGGGGTACGCGTGAAGTTTTACATGCGATTAGCCAGGGCACGTGTATCACAGGGGTACGTGGGAATTATCACACGCGATTTGGCTTGGTACGTGTATTACAGGGGTGCGTGGGAAGTTACACAAGCGATTAGGCTGGGTGGGTCCTCGCAGGTGTTCCCTGTACACCCTCCACCAGGCCCCCACCCATGTCTCCCACCACCCCCACCCCCCAGCAGTGCAGGGGCAGCCTCCACCAGGCCCCCACCCATGTCTCCCACCACCCCCACCCCCCAGCAGTGCAGGGGCTCCCTCCACCAGGCCCCCACTCATGTCTCCCACCACCCCCACCCCCCAGCAGTGCAGGGGCACCCTCCACCAGGTCCCCACTCATGTCTCCCACCACCCCCACCCCCCAGCCACCAGGGGCAGCCTCCACCAGGCCCCCACTCATGTCTCCCACCACCCCCACCCCCCAGCCACCAGGGGCAGCCTCCACCAGGCCCCCACTCATGTCTCCCACCACCCCCACCCCCCAGCCACCAGGGGCACCCTCCACCAGGCCCCCACTCATGTCTACCACCACCCCCACCCCCCGCCACCAGGGGCACCCTCCACCAGGCCCCCACTCATGTCTCCCACCACCCCCACCCCCCAGCAGTGCAGGGGCACCCTCCACCAGGCCCCCACTCATGTCTCCCACCACCCCCACCCCCCAGCAGTGCAGGGGCACCCTCCACCAGGCCCCCACTCATGTCTACCACCACCCCCACCCCCTAGCCACCAGGGGCAGCCTCCACCAGGCCCCCACTCATGTCTCCCACCACCCCCACCCCCCAGCCACCAGGGGCACCCTCCACCAGGCCCCCACTCATGTCTACCACCACCCCCACCCCCTAGCCACCAGGGGCAGCCTCCACCAGGCCCCCACTCATGTCTCCCACCACCCCCACCCCCCAGCCACCAGGGGCAGCCTCCACCAGGCCCCCACTCATGTCTCCCACCACCCCCACCCCCCAGCCACCAGGGGCAGCCTCCACCAGGCCCCCACTCATGTCTCCCACCACCCCCACCCCCCAGCCACCAGGGGCACCCTCCACCAGGCCCCCACTCATGTCTACCACCACCCCCACCCCCCCACCACCAGGGGCACCCTCCACCAGGCCCCCACTCATGTCTCCCACCACCCCCACCCCCCAGCAGTGCAGGGGCACCCTCCACCAGGCCCCCACTCATGTCTACCACCACCCCCACCCCCTAGCCACCAGGGGCAGCCTCCACCAAGCCCCCACTCATGTCTCCCACCACCCCCACCCCCCAGCCACCAGGGGCACCCTCCACCAGGCCCCCACTCATGTCTACCACCACCCCCACCCCCCCGCCACCAGGGGCACCCTCCACCAGGCCCCCACTCATGTCTCCCACCACCCCCACCCCCCAGCAGTGCAGGGGCACCCTCCACCAGGCCCCCACTCATGTCTACCACCACCCCCACCCCCCGGCCACCAGGGGCAGCCTCCACCAGACCCCCACTCATGTCTCCCACCACCCCCACCCCCCAGCCACCAGGGGCACCCTCCACCAGGCCCCCACTCATATCTACCACCACCCCCACCCCCCCGCCACCAGGGGCACCCTCCACCAGGCCCCCACTCATGTCTCCCACCACCCCCACCCCCCAGCAGTGCAGGGGCACCCTCCACCAGGCCCCCACTCATGTCTACTACCACCCCCACCCCCCAGCCACCAGGGGCAGCCTCCACCAGGCCCCCACTCATGTCTCCCACCACCCCCACCCCCCAGCCACCAGTGGCACCCTCCACCAGGCCCCCACTCATGTCTCCCACCACCCCACCCCCCAGCAGTGCAGGGGCACCCTCCACCAGGCCCCCACTCATGTCTACCACCACCCCCACCCCCCAGCCACCAGGGGCAGCCTCCACCAGGCCCCCACTCATGTCCCCCTGCCCCATGGCCCTGACAATCCTCAAGCATGTGCCTCATGGCCAGCCACCACAGCCCAAAGACACAACCAAGTATTACATGTGCCCATGATACTACTCCAATGGAAACAATGTAAATCAACACATGTGTCTCACACACACACAATGGTTGTAAGGGAACCTGAAAACCCATATCATGACATGCATGAAAACAATGAGATGAAACCACACATTGAAGAATGAAAAAATCACAATAATGTATTAAAAACAACAGCAATGGCTATCAAAATCAACCAAAATACACAAGTAAAATAATTAAAAAATTAAGCAGGCTGTCTCTTTTCAAAATGAAATCAATAAATGACAATACGAAAAAATATCTTCCAAAGTTCAAGTGCATGAAAAGTAAATGAAGGTAAAAAAGAAATAGAAAACCATTGCTCCATGGCAAAAAATATTCATAGTTAAAAAAATATCCAAATCCAAAGTCCAACTATGTACAAAGTATTCAGGGTCCATCATCCCAAGAGAAGAAATGAAACCTACCAAAAAACCTATCTAAAATGGAACTATATACAAAAGGTGGAGCAGTGTCCGTCGACTCCAAAGAAAAATAAACTGCAAAGGAAACCTATCACTAAATAACTATATACAATGGCGGCGGGCCAGTCCAGCGGCTCACTTAGTAGTGCTCCGGGCCAGGGCATCATCGAACTCCTCGTCTATGTCCCGGAGGCGGTCCTGTTCCATGGCCCCGAGGGTCCGCAGGTACGCCGACATGTTCACCTCCAACTCCCTGCGGATTGCCTCGAGGCACTCGGCCCGCCTCAGGGCCCTCCGCATGGAGTTCTCCGCCCTGACCATTGTGAGCTGCGCCTCTTCTGCCTGCCGCCGCTCCGCATCTATGGCGTGGCCCAACCGCTGCCACACGGAAGACACTTCCCGTCCAGGGTCCTACCTGCCCTCCGGCCGATGCCTTCCCCTCCGATGTTGAAGGCCCCGAGCTATCGTGGCTCCCACCTACAGCCTCCTGCTGCTGCAGCTGCTGCTGTCCATGTGCCCTGTCCGATGGTGCCTGCACATCCTCCTCCAGCTCGGGTGCAGTCGTTGACGTGGCCACCCCTGCTGGACGTCCGACTCCCGACTGTGGCAGGGATCTGTTGTCCACCAGCCTGGCTGCACGGTGGGAGGCAGCTCCACAGGGCACCCAGGTGACACATGGGTGGGAAGATGGCATGGAGGACGACTGGGGCATAGGGGGTTCTGTGGAGAAGGGGGTCGGAACAAGGTCCAGGAAACGGAGGAATCCAGCCCTGGTGAGCTGTCCCAGTGGGTCAACGCGGTCAACGAGCCATGCGAGAAGACGTGCAGACTCATCATGAAAAGACTGCAGGTCAGCTTGCATGGCCCGTTGACGCAACGCCACCCCACCCTGGACAGGCACAACCTGGTGCAGGATAGCCACATCCGCAGGGAGTGGAAGGCCAGGTGTCGTAAGCCAATCCTCTCCCTGAGAACGGGTCTGGAGGTAGGCATCCCCGCTGGTGCAAGATGATGCAGTGACAGGAGCAGGGACAGGATTGCACACAGGCACCTCCGCGGCGGCCTGTGCTGCCTCCTGTCCCTGATCCTGCACTGCACCACTAGCACCAGTGGAATCCCCACCTCCAGACCCCGCCACTGTCGCTTGCACGGCCTCCTCCTCCACCAAACCCCCCACCAAACTGGATGACTCTGTGCCATCTTCCCCCGTTGGGCCCTGTGGGGTCCCAGCTGCCCCTTCTGCTGCCGAGGAGTCCAACTCCAACCTCCGCCTCTTGGACCTCCCCTCGGCAGCTGCGGCCTGGGACGCGGCACCGGACTCCTCACTCCCTGACGAGATCACAACCTGGGAGGGGATCCGGGCCTTGCGTCTCCGGCTGGTGGTGCGACCCCTGCCGCTGTGCTCCACAGCACCTTCTCCGGCCTCTTCATCAGTTGACGCTGCAGACAGGGAGAAAGAAAACACAGGCATCAGGGCACTGTAAAATGGACTCATACACACATGACAGTTATACATGAGTGGCATTGGTAATCCTCAGACATGGCATCACAATCCCCAACACACATGTCATTTCAACTTGCACACATGAGCCATACCACAGCCATAATGCAACAGCCAGCACCATCCATTCACATACAACAGCATGAGCAGCCAAAGGTCATCCACACATCACATGCAACATAGGGAGTACACTACACATGCACACACAACACCAAACTTGCATGCATGTGTACACCTCCGCCAACTGTCGCAGTGTTTTGATCGACATCCATGTCACACCTGACAATCATTCCTCCACATCCTGTGCCATGCAAGCCCACACACACAAGCACCATCCATGTGTCACACATGAGACCCCTCGCATGTGTCACCCTCATGGCCCTGTACACCCCCCCTACTTGGCCACATAAAAATACATGTTCAACCTGCACACTCCTGGCACACCACCACACACACAGCTTACAATCAGCATGCATGTACACTTACCGCTCGACTCCAGACGGGTCTGCTTCTCAAGGACCTGGATGTGGAGCGCTGGGGATATGCGTTCCAGGACCCTCATCTGATCTTCCGACAAGTGGCCCCGGCGCCCCTTAGCATCCGCTGCCTTCAGACGGCGCCGGGCCTTGTTGAGGGTCCTGGACCTGAAGTCCTCCCAGCGCTTCCTGACACGTTCGTAGTCGCGGACTGCCACCTCCTCCGCGTTGATGGTAGTCACGATGTCCATCCAGATCCGAGTCCGTCCTTCCTTGTCGGCGCGCAACCTTCCGAAGAGGGCATCATACTGCCCCAGGACATGCTCGACCAGAACACCAACTTCGGTGGCAGTGAAGCTGGTGCCCCTCTGCCTCCTTGGCCGGGGGTTGCCACTGGTGCCAGATGTTGCAGTGCCCGACATGGCAACCCCAGAGGCAGGAGTGGGTGGGCAACTGTGTCCTGGGGCTGGGCTGTGGGGCGATGGAAAATCAGTCGGGAGTCTTCGGTTCCAGCAGGGGTGGTCACAGCAACAGCACCCCTGGCTGATGTGCAGGCAGCAAATGGCAGGGCACGTGGACAGCAGGCAGTCAGGCAGCAACAGATGGCAGGTGGGAGCGTGCTCAGGGCTCTGGGGGGCAGTAATTTGGCCTTCTGGGCAGGAGCGTGGTCTTCCGTGTGTGAACGCGTGGCCAGCTTGATACGGAGTGATTTGGCACGTGAAAATCCAACACGTCTGCGTGTAATTCGAGGAAAGGCCCTTAGCGCGTAAACGCATCGCCAGCGTATGCGCGTCCATGAAGTCACGTGCACGTTGAATTGGGCACACGTTGGAAAATATTGCGTGTGAAAAAAATGAAAGACACGTCCGAGTGTCAAAGCGTGTAATTGGTGGGAATGGGCCTAACACGTACACGCGGCAGTGACAAAGCGTGTAATTGGTGAAAATGGACCTACACGCAGAAGTGACAAAGCGTGTAATTGGTGGAAATGGCCCTACACGCAGAAGTGACAAAGCGTGTAATTGGTGGAAATGGCCCTACACGCAGAAGTGACAAAGCGTGTAATTGGTGGAAATGGCCCTACACGCAGAAGTGACAAAGCGTGTAATTGGTGGAAATGGCCCTAGCGCGTACACGCCGCGTAAGTGACGCTGGACGTGTGGGCCTGCATAAAAGGTACGTGTAGAACACCATTTCCTTGTACGTGCTTTTCGTGGAGAGCGAGTGGGTGAATTCTGTACTTCTTGTCGTTTCACATGCAATTTACTTCACGGCGTTTCAAGTTCGTACTCCCTGTTACCTCTGACTGCTTTTTCTCTTTTTTCTCTTTTACTGGTTTACCTGGGCCTGTTCCCTCAAACAGTGTTCCCTTCTACTGTTGTCCTGTCTCCTCAGACAGCGTACAAATCTTCTTTTGGCGGGGGTGTTGCCAACCAAACGCGCTCCTTTTTCACGCTCTTTTACCTGGCAGACGGTGAGTCACGCACGTGTCTAACATCTGTGCTTGCCCCGTGTGTAGCCTACCCCTTCAGAGGTCATTCTAGGCTGCGTGTGACCCGCATACGTTCATTCTTGTGTTACTGGGTGCCACAGCGTAGTGCAGGTTTTTCTTTCTGCACACGTGGTCTAGGAGGGGTTGCGTGCACGTCATCTCCCTTTTTTGGGCCTCCTGTGCGTAGCGTGACCCGTCATCTTTCCCCAGGGGTTACATTCAGCCTTGCTAGAGCACTAGGGTACAATTACCATCTGGTACCCAACCCCTTTGACCCCCAATTGCCCAGGACAATAGTTTACAGCCACTCCCATACGCACATTAACATCAGTGCCATGGCTGGGAGGCGAGGATTCCGTAAGGGTGGCAAAGGTGGAAGAGCCACAAGTGGTGGCCGTGGTGGATCTGGTAGGGGACGTGGTCGTTACTTGCAGGGTGAGCCTGTCCCCCCATGTGTGGAGGACCAGTCAAGGGCACCCATAATCCCCCCCCCTCCCGTTGAGGCTGATGTGGCTGACACCATCCATGCTCAGCCCTTGTTGGACCAGCCCATTGTGGCACCAGACCTGGCTGACTCCATGGCTGACTTCCAGGTCAGCAGGCCTATGACACGTGCGCTGGTGCACGTTGATGTCATCATGCCACGTGGATCTGGGGCAGCAAGGTCATCTGCTGCCCCAAGTAGGCAGGGCGGAGAGGCTGCAGGGGCAGCTGCGGCTCCATCCACCCCAGCTCTCGCACACCCAGCCAGGACAGTGTCGGTCCTAGTCCATCCTGCTGACATTCCCCCTGACACCATTACACTTGAGCCAATGCCTGCACCAACTCCCATGCTGAGTGTGCAATCCCACACTTCTGATACAGAGTCCACCAGGGCTCCTGCCCCTAGTGTCCAGAGCGGCGCAGGACACTCAGGATCACCCCCACCTTCCAAGCGGAAGAGGAAGAGTGCTCATCTGGCACAGGCTGATGCCCCAGACACGGCTACACAGTCCGGCCCGTCGAGGAAGCCCAGCTTCACGGATGACGAACTGAATGCACTTGTCGAGTATGTGTCCGGACATGATAAGGAGATGGTCATTGTTGCAGGATCCAAGACCACACCTGCACAACGCCAGGCACACTGGCAGACCGTTGCGGACATCGTAAGTGCCCTTGGAATCGTGAGGCGCACAGCCAATGATTGCTATAAGCGCTGGAATGACCTAAAGCGCAGGGCAAAGAAAAAGCTGGCCTCAAGTCATGCCGCAACTCTAGTGACTGGAGGTGGGTCTCCAGTAGTGGACATGGAACTCACTCCACATGAGTCAGTCGCTGGGACCTACGTCACGGAGGAACAGATCCAAGGCGTGGGAGATCTGCCTGATTACGAGGCATTGTCCGGTGAGTGCACATGCATGTGTGTGTCATCCATGTGCATGGTGTGTGTGTGAGGGCTTCTGTTTGTGTGCCAGGTGAGAGTGTGTGCGCCTGAGTCGTATGGGTCAGCCATGTGCTTCATGCAATACATCCTGCGCAGCTGCATTTGGCCATAGCAGTATCCCTTCTGCCAACAGTAGACATCTAGCCCAACAGCACGCCAGTTGCCCTTGAAGTGTCACCTTGCCACAACATTGTTGCTTATTTTTCTCTGTTCATTCAGGCAGATTGTTTGCATTCCACCACTTTTACTAGGCATTTCTCAGTCCTCTAGTCACATGTCTGACATGGCTATGGTAAAGTGGAGTGACTTTGTTACCTGGATATCATTTGTTCACACATGTCCCTGTGCAATTGGACCATTTTGGTCTGGCAGCTCCAGGTGAAAAATCTGACCTGTTTGAATTAGAAAAGCTATTACATGCGGGAACTGGACTGAATGAATAGGTGCTGCCCTCCTCTCCATCTTCACTCAATAGCAATGGTACATGCCATCTGTGTGATGGCATGTGTGTTTCACCTCGCAATCACAGGCCAATGTGTGATGCCACTGCTAGGCAGCATGCAGAAAATGTGTTCATCTTCCATCTTGGTGTCATCAGTGTGTGCCATTTGCCTGCCCTTCATATGCAGTGAGGGTGCATGCATGGGAGGGTTTTAGTCATGTGGGACATGTGTCAATCAAGTACTGGTTCTCTTGCTTCTCAGCCCTCATTGTGTGCCATGGTGCTAATGCCTGTTTCCATTTCTTTCTTTTTATGTCTTTGCAGGGGAAGACGCACCTGATACTGCTGGGGTTGTGGAGATGGTGCAGACCCAGGAGGGGTCCGAGGGCCGACCAACCACCAGTGAGGGACGTGGTGTGGTGGTGGGTGAGAACCCACAAATGCTGCAGGTCGTGCTCTCAAGGGGTGTCTCTGGCTGCACCCCCCCCGAGCTGTACTCAGGTGTTGATTCGGATGATGAGACCTACGTGCCGTCGCAGGTGAGTGTTCCAGGGAGGGATTCTGTTCTGTCCCACCCACCTGCACCAGGGTCAGAACCCTCAATGGGGATGTCAGTGTTGGCAGCTACGCCTTTGGTGGTTACGGATGCAGGGTCACACTCCGCGACATCTGATCCTGTTCCTGGGCCAGCAGATCAGAGGGGGAATTCAGTCCTGCAGCCTCAGGCAGTGCCGGCACAGCAAGGCACAGTTCGCCTTGCCCCAGACAGGTGTGGTGCCCGCCGACGTGGTGGCCGTACGCCACCTGGCAATACCACATAGGAGCAATCCATTTACTGTATGGCAACCCAACAGGCAGCATCATCCGAGATGATGGCTCAGGCCATGGATAGGGTGGCCACTTCCATTGTCCCCCCTGAAAGGCTGATGGAGCAACTACAGGAGGCAACCGACTCCATCTGCCAGTCACACAGGGAGGACATGTTGGCGTCCAACAGGGACAGGCGGGCGGCACTGGCGACTCTGCAGGAGGCCATATCCATAGAGTCCCAGGGCCACAGGGAAGCCCTGAGGCAGGAGCTCCTTCATCTCAGGACGACTCTTGTTGAGCTTGAGGCTTCAACACACCAAAGGACAGAACAGCAGCTGGAGCGTCTCACCCGTACGCTCTCAGCTGAGATGCAGGTAACGAGGGCGGAGGTCCGGGCATCCCGTGAGTTGTTGCATGGGGACCTCCGCACACTCATCCTCCAGAACGAGACCTACCACACCCGCATGCTTGCAGCCATGGAGGAGCAGACTAGGGCCTTGCGTGGGCTGCCTCCCATAGTGCAACCACCTCCGGATGCAGCTGCAGAGGGTGATAATAGCGACAGCAGTGATACTCCCACAATAGGGTAGCCGTGTGGGCCATGAGCCCATGGAGGTGTTTTTTTTCCCCAGGATCCATACAGGTGGGTTTTGGTGTGCACCCTGTCCTCGGACCTCCTGGGTGGCCTCCCCAACCCCCCCGGGCCCATCAATGACCATTTTTTTTTTTTTTTATTTTTATTTTTATTTTTATTTTTCCCAATTTTTTTGGGACAATTTGTTGCCTTGGGCATACGCTGCATTGTGGCTGGGCACATGCAGGCTTGTCATGTATTTGGTTCAGATGCTTGGGTTTGAGTCAAACACACTCCTCCTGCTTCCCGTTTCCATGGGCTTGCAAAGGGTGTGCCCAAGTGACATTGACGTACATGGTGACATTGGACTCCCACTACATGTGTGGGTAGTCTAGTCAATACTGTGTATACATTTCTAGTGCATATTGCTTTCGTGTTGTACACTGCATGTTGCATTGATGTGTAACTCATCATCTGTGTCTACCTCCCAATTTGCAGGTCCCTTCCTCATGTCTACACAAGGCCCTCTAGTTTGGAGATGGGGTCCATGTTGGCAGCAGTGCACCTACAACTCTACATGGCGCCAACACTGTACAGTTGAAGTGGTGGGAGTGCAGGCATTTCCAGGTGGTGAGACTACTAATTTATTAAATTTGTGATGTCATGTTAATGGTAGTACCTGCTCAAGTTTGTTGTTGGTCCTGCATTACTGTGAGCATTTCAGGTGTTGCAAGTTTCAATTAGGGACACTGTACATTGTGACACTTGTGTCATGTTGTGGGGATTAATTTGTTTACCTGCAAATAGCATGACATGGCACGGTGTGTCGTGTGGCGGTGCTGGGGATGGGTTGGCTGACATGGCACTGTCCTCTTGTTGCATTTTGCAAGTGGGTATTCATTTTAGCTGCTTGAATGTGTTTCTTCACAAAACTGCCTTGGTGGTGTCTGTGTGGGTAGGGATGCACACATTGTAACACTTCCAGGTGAACAATCTCAGGCTGATATGGTTTTCACGGTTGATTCACCAGACATTCAGGATCAGTGTCAGGTTGAGTCATCATTGATTGTCAGATGGAATGTGCCAGGGCAGTGTGCACTCCACAGGGGTGTGATTTCTATGTGAAGTAATTAGCCACTAGCTGTGTACGGGCTGCCTCCCCCGTGCCCTTTCCCCTCCCATGCGCAGCGGCTGTGCATGTGGTTGGGGATGTGGGGCCACCACCATGTCCACGGCCAGGCCCCGGCGTGTTGCAACGTTGTGCAGGACACATGCTGCCACTATGATCCTGCACACTACTGGGGGAGTGTATAACAGCTGCCCGCCAGAACGGTCAAGGGAGCGAAAGCGTGACTTTAGCACCCCGAATGTGCGCTCCACTATGCCGCGGGTTGTAATGTGGGCTGTGTTATATCTTACCTCGGGTGGCGTGGTGGGGTTCCGAATTGGCGTCATCATGTGGGGGCTGAGAGGGTAGGCACTGTCCCCTGTGGAGGTGGTGATTGGTATCATTGGTGGGGTTGTGACCTTGCTCAGTATCTGACATGCATGCATGTGCAGTGGCATTCATACTCACCAAGCAGCCATGTATCGCCATGCCGCCCACCTTCTAGGTCCCGGCTTAGGGTGGACATTCGGTAAATGAAGCTGTTGTGGGTGGACCCGGGATAGTTGGCATATACTGAGGTGATGATTCCCTTGGCATTGCATACTACCTGCACGTTGATGGAATGCCAGTGCTTGCGGTTCCTATAGATGTGCTCTGATGCCCTGGGGGGACGTAGAGCCACATGGGTGCAGTCGATGGCACCTAGCACTTTGGGGAATCGTGCCACACCGTAAAAATCCAGGGCGGCAGCATGCCTTTCTGCAGGTGTTCTGGGCAGGTATATGTGCCTGTGGACTGATGGGCGTGCAGTGATGATGTTCAAGACCTGGTGTAGGCAGCATGACTGGGTGGCCTGTGATACCCCATCCACTATGGCACTTGTCCGCTGAAATGATCCAGTGGCTAAGAAGTGCAGTACATTGAGGACCTTCTCCAGGGGGCTGAGTGCTTGGGAGCACAGGGTGGGTGATGTGAGGTCATCCTCCCACTCACTCACCAGGTCCAGTATTATGTGTGGTGGAAACCTGTACCTCCCATACACCTGGTCATCAGGCATCCCGAAAAGGCTGGTTCTGGGTGTGAATATTCTGGCCCTGACTATCCTCCTCCTCCTCCTTTGGTAGCCCACGGCCACTGCTGCTAGGAATGGTATGTTCATCCTGGGTCTGAGCTTGTTATTTTGTTAGCGCGCAAATGTATGCGTTGCGCGTGTTGTAGGCGAGCGTGTGACCCGCGCACCCCTGAAATCCAGTACCCAGTCCAATAGCGTGTGGAAATTCCCGCGCACCCCGGGATACAGGTGCGCTGACGTACTTGCGTGTGTAAGTGCCCGCGCACCCCTGAAATTCACATACATAGGCCAATCGCGTGTACGCGCACTTTTGTCCAATTACACGCGATGACACTCTGACGTGCAGTCTTTCCACGTGTGCTCCGTCATCACGTGCTGTGTGGGAAACACCCATGCGGGTCACGTCACAGACGCGCTTAT